>NC_092587.1:81830000-82435000 GCF_047663525.1 Anas platyrhynchos | reverse complement strand
AGTTTGCCTCTCTTTGTGCAGTCCTAGTCTTGCTCCGGTGAAAAATCAACCTTTCCCTCCTTCCTAACTGTGCTTCCTCCTCATAGGTGCCCAGATCTCCAGCCCTCCCACCATCTTCAGTGGGCAAGTTACTTTTGGGCTCACAGTCACCCTCTTCTTCCTGCTTATGGTGTGTATTCTGGCTCTGGCCCTACAGAAAAGGGTAAGTGTTCATCATCCCGTTTCTGTTACTTTTTCTGTATATCACCCCTTGGTTGACCTTCCCCTGGGTACTCTAGAGCCAGCGATGGAGTGTCTTAAGGACAAGACAGCAGGAGGATCAGTTGGGAAATGTAGAAGGAATGGGACTTGGGCAGCCTGCTGAGGATGCATGGATGTGTGGTTGTATCCTGAGCATCACCAGATCTGGCTAATCCCAGGGTTCATGCGGTACGGGTTAGGTACCTCTGAGAAGTGGTAGGAGCCCAGCCTCAAAAAGCTCCTTGTTTACTCTTGCAGAGATGAAGCCACACTGTAACAAAGAAGGGCTAATTTCCAGGCTTTCGTAGGTGTCCTCTCTCTTGTTCTTTGTCTGGATGCTTTGATGCAGCAGTCTCCTGTCCCATACAAATGCCTGCTGGTCCCCAGATGCTGATTCGATGCAGGTCTGTTGTTGCTGGCTCAGCACTTCGTCTCAGCTGTGCGCTTCCGGCAACTTACTGCCCTTCATTTGTTCAGCTTGTTCCAGTTCTCCTCTTCAGAAAACTGCCCTGCCTTTACTGACCAGTCCAGAACTGATACCTTCCCTGCACACGACTGGAAAAAAAAAAAAAAAAGTGCAAACAAATCATGCAGTTTCTCTGCATTTTTCATACTGTTTCTCTGCAAATGAATTACATGGCAAATTCTCACATCTGAGTTTCCCTTTGCTGACGAGGAACACCTCTCATGAGCAGCTGTGATGTAGCTGCCTTTCACCCAGCTTCTTGGAAAGGGCCCACTGTGAAAATCTCCTTCCAGTGCTGAGGGGGGCCCAGGGCTCGGAGCAATCTCAAGTGGGGGCGCTCGCCCCAGCGAGGAGGCTGGGTGACTCGAGCCTGCCCCAAGCTAGAGGAGGGACATAACAGCAGTGACACATATTTCCAGCAAATCCCTGTGGCTGGAAGCTGAAGCATGTGGCATCAGAACAGCAGCAAGATGGGCTTTGAAAAAACACCACGAGCAGTGCCAGCGCGACTCGTGACTGGTTCTTTGTCACCCATTCTTAATCAGCACTGATGGTAAAGGGGAGTCTGAGGGAGAAATCCAGTTTCTGCAGGTCCCTGGGTGACTCTTTAGACTGTGCAAGGTGGGACAAGATGATCAAAACCCCTCTTTCTGGCCTAAAACCTTGGACAGGTACCTTTTTACAGTGTAAATGTAAATCCTCAGCCAGCAGAAAATAGGATACCTGGGTGTCCAGCTCAGTTAGCTTTAACAGCTCTAATCCAGTCAGGGTATTCACTGCCTCAGAGCATTGGTACGTGCCCTGATGGCCTTTCTTTGCCAAGTAAGCAAGCCTTCTCTGTTGCAGCACAGGTCCTCCATCCACTGATAGCCCTCAGGCACTTCTCTGTACATACTCCCTACTCGGCTCATCCTTTGTGAGAATGCAGATAAGGTTGAGAAAAAAAATATTAGCTCTTCTCTCTTCTTCTCCCTGTCTTTGCTGGCATCCTCTAAGGCTACATTTGCTCTTCTTGCACTGGTTGTACAGCGGTGGCTTGTAGATATGCCTTCATCAGCTTTTGCCAACACAGCAGGCATTCCTGTTCTGAGCTCCTGAGCAGTTGGTACTGTTTCATTTCATTCACCATCATTCATCTCACTGTTGCATTCTCCTAGAATATCTGGGTTTTGGTAAAATTTTCATCTTCCTTCTTCCAAATGAGGCTCCTCATCTTTGTATCATCTACAGAATTCATTTTTAGGTTTCACACTCTCTGTGCCATTAATGACTGGTGCCACAACCAGGCTTTGAAGACCTATACTTACCCTTTCTATAAAGCCTGGTAGAAACTTACCAGCAAAATCCTACCCCCTTCCTCTTAGATGAGATCACACCTACAATGCCATTCTACTAATCTAATTTTCCAGTTGTATTAATTGTCTGTGTGGCACCATATACTTTATCACCACCAGGAACAAGTGGGTCTTGTAGATCCACTTGCTTTCCCATGTCTAAAAAGTCTCTTGTTAAAGCAAGATGTGAAAGAGGGTCTGTCTTAAATTGGTTCTTACCTCATTTTGCGCAGACCTTCATGCCTCTAATAATTCTCTCTGAAAAGGTACTGTAAAATCAGGCGTAATGTTGAACCTGACAACAGCCTGACCATTGCCCAGATCATTCTTAGATGTCCTGCCTTTGCTATTCCTTATGCCTATGACACCACAGAGATGATAGGGTTGAGCCAGTCTTCCCCAGAAGAAGCTGCATATTTTCATGGAGCAGGAATGGGGCTCTTCCCTGACTCAAGGTGTGAATGGGAGCCTCGTGGGTGACAGCAGTAGGGCTGTGTTTTCCATGGCAGGGGGAATCCCAGCCTTGTGCCAATCTGTGTCCCTCCAACACCTAATATTGTCCCTTTCTTCTCTTCCAGGCACGCATTCCCGCTTCCTACCCAGCACTGGAAGGGATAGTTGCAGTCGCTGTGCCAAATAAGAAGGGTGTGGAGGAGAGCCAGAAAGAGACAATTCAGCAAACTGAGTGCTGATGGGAGCAGGGACACCAGGCCTGGTCTGCATGGGAAGATGAAACTCTGTGTGCCACGCTGCAGAGAGATGAGCACCACGCAGACCTCTGAGGAGGGTCTAGGGATGGCATGAACATTGCAGGAGGCCACGGGAGCTTTGCACCTTCAGAGGGGCTGGAAGCTGCATACCAAGGCAAGATGAGAGGCACTGCTGCAGTAACGGGGCCGGCAGCACAGACGCTTTGGAGCTGTGGGAAGTATTCAAGCCAGTAGCTATCATCTGCTTCAGTTTCACTTCTCTCTCCCAGCCTTTGCTCCTCCTTCATGCCCTCTCCCACAGCATTTCACAGCTGGGACGCTCACACACAGGAGGTGGCCGGAGCCCAGGTCCCTGGCAGCCAGCTGGTGTTTTCTCCCCATGCCCACTTCCTTCTCCCTCTCCCCTGCCTGCCCTGCTCCAGCATGCATTCAGCGGTAGAGGGGACCCCACAGAGGACTGTACTCATTGCACATTTTGAGCGTTTTATTTTATTAGAAACTCATTCGGGAACATAAAATAAACGTCGGTCAAAAAACTCTCTGGGCCCTGTGTGTGCTTGTGGAGGATGCCTACTGACGGTGTGGGGTGAACCTCTGTCTGTGTGAAGCAGCTTCTAAGGACTTTGCTGCCTTCTCTTTCTCTTTCAGTTTGGCTTAACCTGAAGTTGACTGTTAATTTCTGACATTTTAATGGTGGGGAAGGGGAAATTATATGCTACCGGAGAAGAAAGAATAGAAGACTCAGCCTCTCCTTTTTTCTGTGCTTCAGTGCTCTGTTTTGTTCTGGTTTTCCTGTCTGACTCTCCCTGTTCATTCATTCATTTATTCCTTCTCTCAGTACTCACTTTTTCCTCATTGATGTTAGGGCTCTCTGTCATTCTCCTCAGGCTCAGGATGCACTTACTAACGTGAGTAAACCACATCCCATCTCCCATGTCCCTCAATATGTTTAGGTTTCATCTGATTAGAGGATTTTCCTCACCTCCAGCCTGAACAATCACGGAGGAGGACTTCACTACCAGGCCATCTTGTTGGTATTTAAGCAGTCAGCTGAGGATGCTTTCTTGCTGTGTGCTTCACCTTCCATAGGAAGGTAAAAGTAAGCCAAAACCTGGTTTATATTTTCCCTCCAGCTACATGACTTTGGGAGCAGTGATGCTGAATTTCATTTGCCTTCATGTTACTGATGAGAAGTGCTTTCTGAAGTGTCTCCAAAGCTTTTGTCATTCTCTTGCCTTCTGATGAATTTAAATAGCTTCACGTCATCTATACACTTAGCCCTTTCCTGCTTACCTCCTTAACACTAGTAAATCACACCTTAAGTCAGGAACTGCTGGCCCCCTTGCTGCCTTTGACAGCTGGGTTTGGTTACTCCTTGCTTCCCACCGCTGAGCTGGCTTCAGGAGCAGAGCAGGGCTTTCTTACCTGCCCCCCTGCAAGGTCAGTCCATGGCCCTGGTTAGCCCTGTGGCTCCACAGGTGAGAACTCTTCAAAGATGCAAAACTCAAGCCAAGCACTGGATTATCTACCATAACTCAGTTACTCTTGCCTCATGAATCTTCACCGAGAACTGATGCCTGGAGCCAGTATGACCAGATACACAATTACGTACAGTTATGTGCAATTATGTGTACATACACAGTCATACGTGGTTACGCTCCAAGACCTGAGCATGCAGTAGTCATAATAATCATTATAATCACTATAATGATTATAATACCTGTCTTGCAAAGACTTTATAGTAGAGAGCAGGACTATGGTGGCTGAGATGTATAGTCTGTGTGGGTTAGGGCGACACCATATGCAAAGGCTACAAGGCCTCAGACATGGTTGTATTTATGCCAAATATAAATTCCACCAGCTCTGGGGTGCCAGCAATGACACCTGAAGCTTCACAGATGTTGCAACCTTAAGCATTACTGACAAAATACAGGTACCAACAGAGGTGACAAGTGTGGTCATTAAGCTGCTGTGTTTGACAGACCAAGGAAAAATACCCAAAAGCCAGCTGACACCAAGGCAGAAATAACTGTCTGTGGCCACTGGAAACTCTCCCTCCCAAATGCTGCAGTAAAAAGATCAGTGAAACACTAGGAAGTAGGAAAATATATCTGAACGCTGAGGGAATCAAGATGGCACAAGGCAAATTGGTACAAATGAAGCAGAAGGATCAAGTCTATAGAGGAAAGCAAACACATCTGGAAATCTGCCCCAAGCGGAGTCAAAATGCGTGAGCAGCAAATAAAGCAAATGTAATATGGAAAGAAAAATTACGGCTTTCCACAAGGATATAGCTACAGGTGTACAGAAAAGTATTTTCAATGTACCAGAGGTAGAAATCTTCAGAAAAAAAAAAAAAATCAGGAAATCCACTGGATTTCCTTGTGGCAGGGGGGAAAAACTAAGGAAGGCAAATAAAGTAGTATGCTTACAAATAACAGAATCACATAATCTGAAATTGGAAGGGACTTCTGGAGATCATCAAGTCCAAGCCCCCTGCTAAAAGCACTACGGTAAGTAGGTTGAGCAGGAAAGCATCCAGGCAGGTCTTGAATATCTCCAGAGAAGGAGACTCCACAATCTCTCTGGGCAGCCTGTTCCAGTGCTCTGATTAATTTGCATCTGACTCCTCCAAAAAGAATGGGTCATTAATCCCAAAATAATCTTCTCTGAGCTTTTCTGAAAAGAAAGACTAGCACTGTTAGAAACAACAACAACAACAACAAAACAGACAAACCAAACCAAACCAAACAAAAACAAAACAACCAAGCAAACAACAACAACAACAAAAAAAATAGGTCCAGATGTTCTACATCTATTGTTTTTGAGATACTTCAAGTAGCAGGCTAAAAAATTGCTGGCAAATAGTACAATCTGACAAAGAAATAACTAGAAATTACAAGCAGAGCAACAATAACTGGAAACAACAAGTCCACCTTGAGAGAGGTGGTCCTGCACAAACCTCATGAAGTTCAACAAAGCCAAGCGAAAAGTCCTGCACCTGGGCTGAGGTGATCCCAAGCAAAAACACAGGCTGAGTGGAGAATGGATTAAAGCAGCCCTGAGGAGAAGGACCTGGGGGTGTTGGTTGATGAGAAGCTCAATATGAGCTGGCAATGTGCTCTTGCAGCCCAGAAAGCCAACTGTATACTGGGCTGCATCAAAAGGAGCATGGCCAGCAGGGTGAGGGAGGTGATACTCCCTGTTCTGTGCTCGTGAGACCGCACCAGGAGCACTGTGTTCAGCTCTGGGGCCCCCACACAAGAAGGATATGGATGTATTAAAATGAGTCCAAAGGAGGGCCACAAGGATGATCAAAGGGCTGGAGCAACTCTCCAAGGAAGACAGGCTGAGGGAGTTGGGGTTGTTCAGCCTGGAGAAGAGAAGGCTCCAGGGAGACCTTCCAGTACCTACAGGGGGCCTAAAGGAAAGGAGAGGAACTCTTTGTCAGGGAGTGTAATTATATGACAAGGAGTAATGGTTTTAAACAAGAAGAGATGAGATTTAAATGAGATATTAGGAAGGAATTTAATATGGGGGTGGTGAGGACAGGCTGCCCAGAGAAGCTGTGGATGCCCCAACCCTGGAGGTGTTCAAGGCCAGGCTGGATGGGGCTTTGAGCAACCTGGTATAGTGGGAGATGTCCCTGCCCATGGCAGGGGGGCTGGAACTAGATGGTCTTTAAGGTCCCTTCCAACCCAAACCGTTCAACAATTCTATGAACAAGTCCATTTTCGTCTTGCTATATTCTGCACAGACTTTTAAAAACAATAAAACGTTAGAATCAGATCTCAAATGGTCCATGACACTAAAGTACACCGAGTTTTATATCTGCCTGGCAAATGGGTAGAAGCAATATCAGCAGCAATTCTGCAAAAGAAAACCATGTATTGCTGCTTTGCTTGAATTTCATCAGCACTTCAGTGCAGTGGTGAATAAAGCCAAGACGTCTGGGGTCATTCATGCTACCTTCCAAGGTTCCTTCAAACCAATCTACCTACAGGAGTGCTGTTGTTGTAACTACCTCAGCTTGTTTCTTGTGCCACACACTGAGATCCAAGGCATCTGGGATGGTTGTTGCATGGTTGTTAATGCTATTTTGTTGCAGAATTTCTACCCCTAGATTTCTGTTTTGACGACATATTAGCTTGGTGCAAGTCGTTCTTCAGTTTTCAAAAGGTGCTGTACAATGTGCTCTGAAATGGTCATCACTCCCACCTAGAGGGATGGGTTTCCATGGGTCTTGGTAGGAGAACACAGGACACAGAGGTGACTAGGAAAAACGACAGGGGATGCACAAGGGTTGCTTTTGGAAGCCCTTGTTATTTCTCATTATAATTGATTTTATTTTTTTTCATGTTCCTCTTCTTTTATGAACACTGTGTATCTTCCTCTCTTGTCACAAGATAGCACCTACCTTTTTTTTCCACAGAAGACAGCCCAGGTTTCCTGACCAACACAGAGACCCCTCCATCCCTTCTGCATCCCTGGGGTGTGCATCCCAGGGGAGCGCCGCGCCGAGGCGGGCTGCGCTGCTCCGTGCCCAGCCTGCACCGTCTCTCCTCGGCCGAGTTTATGCTGACATCTAGTGTCCAAAGACGGTGGGGATTTCTTCCCCTGCCTCCCACCTCTTCCCTCCCCTGTGCACGGGACTTGCACTGTACGGCTCCTTTTGTGCAGTGACCGTCGGTTTTTGTCTAGGCTCTCTTTAGTCCCCCTCATTTTTGGTGACGCACACATTTGATGATTCTCTCACTAAAATACTGGCGACCTCTTGCTCATGGAGAATACCTCTGTAGATCTCTTGATTTTCCACTGCGATCAGCAAATGAACTTCCATACTACCTGTTTAGAGAATCCTCTCTTCCCAGTTTAAGCTTCCTCGGAGAGTCCCCAAGTGCCTGCAGACAGGGATCTCCCCACAACACAGCCCAGGAGCCTTCCTCCTTTCCTTTAGCTGAGTTGGGGCAAACTACTAGGCCTTCTTGCCAGACGGCTGGGGTGTTTTAGCTCCCCATGTCTGGTGGCAGAAAAGCCCCTCAAGGAGCTTTTCAACTCAACAGGTGTCAGCTATTCTGTTGCAAAGAGAAGGATGCTGGTCTTTGAAGACTGTGACATTCAGGTGTTTGAAGATACAATTTTCACACTGTGTCCTTCCCTCTCTCCACTCACTGAAAGATCATCAGTTTTCTGGTATATCTGGGTAACTGCTACCCATCAGAGTTCCCAGGCACTAACATGCAAGGAACTTGGCTTGTATCAATGACCATCTCTGGAGGTTTCTTGTCTTTCCACTGGAGTTAATAAATGGTCTGTCTCAACATCTGACTTCCAAGACCCCGTTTTCCAATTTTTGCAACTTCTTGGAGAGATTTCACATGCCTGCAGACAGGGACCTCCACCTAGCATAACCTGGAGGCCTTCTCTCTCCAATGAGGTCAATGAGGATCTGTTACTCACCAACCCCAGCCTGGAAAAAATACTGCCAGTGTTGGGATTAGAACAAAGGGAGACAGCATGGGGTGGGTGGGGGGTGTCTCTGCAAAGGAGAAAATGTGGAAAATGAGAGTCACAGATCTATCTGTGTGGGGAGCAGTGTGTGGTGCTGTGTCTCTACATCCTGCTCAGCCGCTGGGTCCATGTGTGATGCTGGATGGGCCCCAGTTCCCCCGTGGGTGCAGTACAGCAACTGTCCCAGTGAGGTGAGAACCAGGCTAACATGGATTTAAAAAAAAAAAAAAAAAAAAAGTTAAATATTTATGAGAAATATTATATTCAGAAGAAAGGCTGACTAATATTATTCATCCCTCCTGGATTCTGATGTTTAATTAATGCTTGCAAAGTGCTTTGAGATGCTTGGATGAAAGCGATACAAACACGTTGGCACATGCTGTGACCCCCAGTCCCAGAGGCACCTGCAGGGCAGAGGAGGGCTGCTCACCGTACTGCTGTATCAGCTCTGAACTCCCCTTGCACTGAAAACAGGTCCATGTGGGGCCAGGCCTGCAGCTCTGTCACCTCATAACCACAGCCCCACTTCTCCTTGCCACCCTGCAGCGAGTTGAAGTGTGCTTTGGAAGCCTGACCCCCTCTGGGTATGCTGTTACTGGCTGGTATTTGCAGTGACATAAACCAACTGCTTAAAAACAAGCCGGGGTTTCTGCATGACAGCATGCTGGAGAAACAAAACGCAAACCAGAATACGTGTGAGCTGCAGCAGCACCTCAGTGCCCCGGGGTGCCCTATCCAAGCCCTGAGATGCCACAGTCACAGCCTGGCTTTGCTGAGCTCCATGTTTCCCAGGACAGCCTTGCTCTGGCAGGTAGGCCCAGAAGAGCATCTGACAGCGTTTGGGAGATACTGAAGGGATATGGCAGGGTCTCGCAGGAAAGCCATGTCTCCGAATGAGGCTCTCAGATGCTCTGGGCACTGGCCAGGCTGTCACCCACCCCATCCCAGCCTGTCCCATAGCGTCGATCCAGCCTCTGGGAAGTTTCTGCTTCTTGCAGGTAGGCCTTTCCTTGAGATGGGCCAACTTCGTATTTCTCCAAAGATACGATACATGGACCAGCTGTTGCACTTGAGGCCTGATCGGTGGTGTTCCTTTTACACCTGGTGTTACTTTGTGAACCTCAACGCTGCCCCTGCTCCTCTGGAGCATTGGTTCTGCCTCTCAACCCCATCCTCTAGACAAAGGGGCAAGTGACAGCTTGGAGGAGAAGAGTGGGTGGTACAGAGATGAAATCTCAGCTGTGTCTGGGGCTCAGTGGGTTTCCGTCGTCTTGGCTGAGGCTGGGATTCAGAGAGATAGACACCAAATGTGGGTGGGAAACCACAAAAGCCCCCCTCCTCCACCCTACAGGGAAGGGAAACAGCTGAGATTCAGTAGTGGTATAGATTACCTGAGACAACAAAGATAAAGAAATAAAAACTCACCCTAAATCTCAGCTGTACTCCAGATGGATGACCCACACATACCCTCAAGGGGTCCCCCTTATCTCTGCCCTAACCAACCCTGGCCATTTCTAAACCGCTAGGCCTGGTGGCCAAGCCCCAGTTGGGCTGGTGGCATGGCTTTGTTATCTCTCCAAGCATCCCCTGGGGGATGGCCCCTGGCCCACTCCTTGGACATGGTTCCTCTTAGCAGCAATGCAAGCGACAGGCCTGGAAACAGGGGTCAGCTTTCTTTTATAGGTCATTAGAGGCCCGGGTGAGGTCTGGATCCACTCAGCTAACATGTTAATTTGCAAGCTTTCTATGACAGTAGAGCCGGACATGGTTTCTAACTGCTCGCTTTCCAGTCTCAGCCCTGTCATGGCCTCTCACCAGTCGCCCTATGACCAATAGGCTCTCTCTGTTTTACACACTCATTCTCCCCAGGCATCGCAGTATATAGCCTTCCGTTATGGTCTGCATTTCTGCTCACACCCAGCAGCGAGACCACATGGGTTTGGAAAGTCACCATCCACCTAGAGAAGCTCGCAGATGCCAGCAGAACCCGGGCTGACGATGAGACCTTGCTGATGCTCTGGCTGAAGAGGAGGAGACAAAGGCCAACATCTGCTGAGCAGCTTGCTGAACATCAGCTTCACGCTTCTCGTCTTTCAGTTGTAGCTGCGTCAGATCACTTACGGCAGGTGACAAGCACAAGGAGACAGAAACACGCAGGCAGAGAGGGAGAAAGAGAGGTAAGGAAACTTTCTTTCTTTCTTTCTTTCTTTCTCTGAAAAGAGAGGTTGATCTGTTTTCGTTTTTTCTTATGTTGTAACAAACTTTACTATTTCACACGAGTTGCTGTTTCGGCCAGGACGCGGAAGGGATAGGTCTTGCCCCACTTAAAGTTCTAATGCAAAAACCTTCTTGAACCTTTGGCTTGATAATGCTTCTGTCTGTGCAGTTCTCCAAGGCCTTTTATTTTTAACTAAGAAGTGTTTTTCTGCCTGGATTTTTCCATGGAAGAGAGGGATTTAAAAAAAAAAAAAAAGATGCTACGAAAAGATAAATATGCCTTGTCAACTGGGGATCTCAGAGATCTCTTATGTATAGGGACAGTTCTGGGAAATGTTCTATAGAAGGGCTCATCACTGAAGACCACATTGACCACATATCCCCAAGGGCTGGAAATGTACCAGGGAGCAGCCTTCCACCACCAGCTGCCACTTGCTATCACCTTCTCCATATGCCCTTCAGGAAGGTGAACTTTATTCTAAAAAAAAAAAAAAAAAACACTGAAAAATAAAAGGATGCCAATATCTAGCCTGCTAGGGAAGCCTGTTTAAATGTGTACGTACCAAGACGATGGAGGTCTGTTCTGATAATCTCATCTGCCTGGCTCACAGCGTAACACAGGCTGCAGAGGCAGCCTAATCCACTAGCTCAGGGCTGGGTGAGCAGTATCTCATGCAGAAAGAGGAGTCCTTTCAATTTAAGGACACCAGAAAAGCTTTACCCCTTCATGGGCTGCCGCACTGTTAAAAACCGGAGTTTCATTTCTGGGTAAATTTTTCATCTTTCAGATGGTGAATTCTGCTCAAGCTTTGCCAGCCACCCCAAAATATTCCGCTACTTGGTACATTGAAGTTGAGCTCAGGTTATTGCTTTGTGTTCTCCACTATAAAATAAGCAGTCCTTTTAAGTCGTTACCCTCAATTCAGCTTATGAACTTTTTCCTTATCCTCCCCAGCACTTCACAAACATGGCTGCCCAAACTGCCTGCGATGCAGCAGCACTTTTCTCACCTAAAAAGGGCAAAATCACCATCCCATTCCTGCTCACAGTTCTTAGATGTGCCCTTTCTGCCACAGCCTCACACGGGGACTGTGTATTAATGGGGGAACAACATCTCCTGGCCACCCCATGTATAAGGCGGCACATTTTTGTTCTGAAGGGGCTGGTATATGCAGCCTTGCTGCGCTGCTGTTATCAATTTGTATATAGACCCTTTTCCAGTCCGGGCTGCACATCGAGTAGCCTGCCTGTAAGATCTCCATGTTGCTATTTCGGCAGCTGCATCAGTGATACCTGGCCACATGCTGTGTGTGCACGTGGCTTGGGAGGGCAACGGAGGGCCTGTCTTTGGGGGACGTCTTTGTGCCGTTTGCTAGTCACGGCCTCCTTGAAAGTCACTCCTGGGCTTTAATTGTGGACTTGTGGACAAAAAACTGCATGCAAAGCCAAAAGGAGGAGGGCTAGAAGGAAAGAAAGTGGGCTAGGCGGAAGGGAAAAGCTCAGAAATTGCACGCTGAAATGTCTGTGATGCAGAGGGAGGTCTCGTTTTCCTCTCTGCTGGGCTGCAGAGATGGAGCCATTTCTGGTGGTCTCCATTTGGGCCCAGACGCACAGCCAGAGCATGAGGACTTTGTGGCCAAATGAAATTTGGATGGTTCCTACGTGGTGGCCTCGGCACCCTGTCCCATCCTGGTGGTGGGACCTCTCCCTCAGAGAGTTTGGGAGGGGAGGCAGCTGATCCTGCTCGATCAAATCCTCCTAGGAGCAGCTATGAAGGGTCGCTGCTTGTCTGACATGGCAGTGCACTTCAGCAGAAATCAAGGCAGGGTCACAGCTGGTCTCATCTGTGCTGTGTGACAGCTGGGCTGGTTCATGCTCCAGGGCTTAGTGGGACCACGAATCCCATGAAATGACCTCCAATTCTGTTGTCTCTTTGCTTTCACTGGCGGTTTTTGTAGCATTTGGGCTCTTACCCTCTCTGCTGTTCACACATGCCTTAATGTTAATGAGCATTTTCAAGGGAACCACTGATTAGCAAAAGAGCCAGATCAGCTTTACTTCAGATGTTCAAACTGAGAAGAAGCGACACGCTCCCTACTGAGCAGCTGCACCCCACAGCCCCAAATTCACACCCAACTGAGGCACGGTCGTGAGAGGCAGCTGCATCCCTCAGCCCTTGTCTGGCAGCAGCCCCAGGGGAAACAGGTTGCAGCAGCCGGGGCTGAGGTGTGGGAGCCTGGGTGCAGGCCCCTGCCCTGCTTTGGAGCTGCTGCTGCTGCTGCAAGATCAAAAGCACAGCCACAAGCAAGAGCGAGGGGAGAAAACAAGGAAACCACAAGGCTTGAAAGCAGCTCACAAACGTACCGAGGAAGAGACGGCCTACTCTGCAGGAGGAGTGGTTTCTGTTTTTTTTTTTTCTTTCTTTTTTTTTTTTTTTCCCTTTCTTTCTTTTTTTTTTTTTTTTCTTTTTTTCTTTAATTTCAGTTTCCTACAGTGTCATGCTGGTGTCAGCCTGGGGACAGCTCTCTGCAGCCACCACCCCGTGAGGCCCTCTGGAGCAGATGTTCTTCAGGCCAGGCTTGGTCCTGCAGGCATCGCTCCCTCACTGAATCCACTTGCTTCCACAGCTCTCTTTTTCCCCATCCCCTGGGGAGGCAGGGATCATTAAAAGAAGGCAAGAAGGAAATTAAAGCAGTTTAGTAAGAGGGGGAAGTTAAAATGAAATGGAAATCAATGTTCACTTGGGAGGGAGCCCTGCTCCTCCTTTGCTAGACGTGCTAATAAATCAGGTGTGTGCAGGCTGTTTCTGGCACAGAGTCTGACTAGCATGAGATGGTTTGGGCTATTAAACTCACTTAACCTCCAGAACAAACTGGCTACGTGCCAGCTGCCTAATGGGAGTGGTACTGGCCCATCTCAACACTTAAATGGATCCTGGGATTCGCTTGGGAGGGGTAGAGCTGTCCTGGGCCAAAAATGCATCAGGAAATGTTCTAGTGATTAACAGGGCTGGTGGGTACGTTCCAGGGTCTGGAGATGTTCCCTGACACCACTTAATTTATGACTGCCACCAGGAGATACAGCTGGGCTGCCTACAAGGAGGCTGCAGGTCTGCTACGGGCATCAGCTAATGAGACCTGCTTGCTAAGTGTACTCACTGAGGTCTGCGAACCCCTGAGTGCCACTGCCCACACTCAGACATGGAGGGATACAGAAGGAGGTGGAAAGACAGAAAAAAAAAAGAAAAAAAAAAAAAAAAAAAAAAAAGAGAAGTGGTGTGAATGAGAAGCCAAAGTAAACAGGGAGAGAGAAGGCATATTAAAGAAACGCTAGCTGGAGGCAACCCATTTTCCCCACTGACTCATCACATGTAGGTGGTCATCACCGTGTTGTAGAGACCTGCCACAGATGAGATTAGTGTGAATGGAAAAGGAATGTATATATATATATATATATATATATATATATGTGAAATCATGGGAAGAAACAGCAGAACGATGTATTAAAGGTGCCTCAACCTGCATCTACTGAGCTGCGCAAGGTCAGGTGTTCACTGGTACCATGGCACGTGCTTCGGTTGTGGGGTTTTGTTCAGCAACCAGAGAGAAAGAAGGTGAAGAACAAACTGAAGCCATAAGATGACAGGAAAATGGAGATTCCCATACAACATAATATGATAATTTATGATACAACATAAAATGATGGCACATGACTCAGCAATTTTGCTATTTTTTACCTGATCACCTCCAGGCTTTATATAAAGATTAACGCCTCAAAATATTTGAAACCCAGCACTGAGGCATGTTTTCATCTGTAGATATCACTGCAGGGTGGGTGCTTGCTTCTCCTACTGGTGCCTCCCTGAGTCCAGGGTCAGGGACGTTGCCAGGAAGCTTCCCAACCTGGTTCACCCCTCTGACTGTTGTCCTCTTTTGATAGTCCAGGCTGGCAGTGGCGACGTTGAAAAGAGAAGCCTCAAGGCTATCAAACAGGACTTTAGGGGGCTGGGATGATTAGTGGAGGGAGCGGGAGTACAGGTGATGTTTTCGTCCATCCCTACAGTGGCAGGGAGGGGTACAGAGAGGACATGGAAAGCCCACCTGATAAACACATGGCTCAGAGGCTGGTGCCAACACAGAATTTTATTTTTTTTTGACCCTGGGGTGCTTTACTCAGCACCCAGCCTGATGGCCGCAGACGGATCCCTATCTCTAAGGGGAAAACGGATCCTAGCCCAGGAGCTGGCGGGGCTCATTGAGAGGGCTTTAAACTAGGCAAGAAGGGGGATGGGGCTGAAACAAGGCTGGTTAGGGCTTTGCCAGGGGGAACAATGGCAGGGCTGGGAGAGAAGGCAATGGCCCAGCTGAAGTGCATATACATTAATGCACGCAGCGTGGGTAACAAACAGGAGGAGCTGGAGGCCATCGTGCAGCGGGCAGGCTACGACTTGGTTGCCATCACGGAAACGTGGTGGGACCACTCCCATGACTGGAGTGCCGCAATGCCTGGCTATAGGCTCTTCATAAGGGACAGGCAGCACAGAAGGGGTGGTGGTGTGGCTCTCTGTATTAGAGCATCTTTCGATGTTGTGGAACTCGAGGCTGGGAATGATAAGGTTGAGTCCCTGTGGGTTAGGATCAGTGGGAAGGCCAACAAGGCTAGCGTCCTGGTGGGGGTCTGTTATAGGCCGCCGAACCAGGATGAGGAGACAGATGAGGACCAGCTGACCTTCTGTCAGCTGCTACAGCTGCTACAGGAAGCTGACAGAAGTTTCGAAATCGTCAGCGCTTGTTCTCGTGGCAGGCTTCAACTTCCCAGACATATCCTGGAAGCACAACACAGCCCAGAGAAAGCAGTCTAGGAGGTTTCTGGAGAGCGTGGAAGATAGCTTCCTGACGCAGCTGGTTAGTGAACCTACCAGGGGTGGCGCCCCGCTAGACCTTCTCTTCACAAACAGAGAAGGACTGGTGGAGGATGTGGTTGTCAGGTGCTGTCTTGGGCAGAGTGACCACGAAATGGTGGAGTTCTCCGTTCTTGGCGAGGCCAGGAAGGGGACCAGTAAAACCGCTGTATTGGACTTCCGGAGGGCCAACTTTGAGCTGCTGAGGACACTGGTTGGTAGAGTCCCTTGGGAGGCGGTTCTGAAGGGCAGAGGAGTCCAGGAAGGCTGGGTGCTCTTCAAGAAGTAAATCTTAATGGTGCAGGAGCGGTCTGTCCCCACGTGCCCAAAGACGAGCCGGCGTGGAAGAAGGTGATGTGACTATTTGCAGCAAGGACTAGGTTTCCTCTATGGTCTCAGGATGATATAGCTCATGCAAATATTCCCTGGGGATGGATTTTTTTTATGTTTATTTTATTTTACTTTGTACAAGGCAAGCTGCAAATTTTCTCTGACTGTGCCTTTGCCCTCTATTTCTCTTCTGATGGTGCACATGGCTGCTGTCTTGCTCTTGCACCTGTAGTTTTTGTGTTCACCCATGTAGCTGTCAGATTGCCAGTCACCTGATCTCTGTGTAAACATTACATTGATGTTTTCATCTTCTCTTTGATAGTTTGATGTGTTCCAGTCATTCAAATTAATTTCAATATTAAATTATCCTCTACTGAAATATATTATACTTAATAATGCACATAGTACACATAAATGTAGTATTAAAAAATTATCGTTTTGTTTTCGTTCTTCCTTTCTTTCTGTCTTTCTGTCTTTTCAGCACACTTTCTTCTTCTTCTCTTCTTCTAAGGAGGGGGAGTGAGAAAATGGTTGTGGTAGAGTTTAGCTGCCCAGCAAGGTAAAACCACCACACTGCTACCAGCTATAGCTGAGTGACCTTCCCATCAGCTGTTCTGCTGACATCTGTGAAAACTGCTGTGATTTTTTTTTTTTTTTTTCATTATGGATCTAGATCTCTCCTCATGTCCCCACTACATACCAGTCCTGATTCTGGTATCTGAATTTCTCCTTTGGTAGCAGCCAGAGTGTTCTCCCATACTCCATTAAAACAGGATCTGGTTTGTTCAGGTCGCTCCCCACTGTGTGTCCTCTGAGCTTTGTCAGCTTCTGTCCAGCCCTTCATTTGAGGACACAAAGTTTTCATGTTTTGGATGCTGTAGCTCACGTAATTTGCTCATCTATATTTGTTGGATTTTCCCCGGTCTTTGTTTAAAATGTGCTTCCTTTTAATGTCAGCATACGGGTTCTGTTTTAGTATTAAGCCTCTCTTGCTTTAGATGGAGCCTGTGCTTCCTGTACAGCCCCCTGGTGCTCTCTGAGTTGCCCAGCTCCTGATGTACACTACTTCTGTACACCACTTTCTCCATTACACTCTGCAACTCTTGCACTCTATCTGGTCCTGTCTGAGGGACCATGGATGCCAGGGACAAGTTGTTCCAGGATTTTCCACTTAAGGTTTTGTTACTGTGGATGCAATTTCTTCTTTCTGACCTCATTCCTTCCTTTGCCTCAGACCTCTTGTTGAATAGACCTGAGAATTCAAGCACGTCTTTCCAAGAACATCAGACTGGGTGGCTATCAAGATTTTTAAGGTAAGAAATAAGTAGACAAAAACAATAAAAAATATACAAATAAGAGCCTAAAGATGGCGTTAATCATACAGCCATAAAATCACACACAAAGAGGTAGATGGAAGGATACCTCTGCATGTCTCCAGCCCAACCTCCTGCTTACATTTGGACTGACTCTAAAACTATATCACAAGGCCTGAAAATTAACCACTATTAACAGAGCATTTGGGTCTTCCAGGATAGCATTCCTTGGTACCGACAGCATCTCCAGCCCTTTGGCTTGCAGCAGGGAGCAGCATTCCCTCGAGGATGGAGCTGTGTGGTACAGCAGCGAGCAGCATGCGCGCTGTCTTCGTGCTTCTGCAGCTGGGTGAGTCCCCATCTGCTCTGGGAAAACACCCTGCTGATGCTTACAGACTTCCCACAGGCCTCACAGCATTTGGGGTGTTTTTAGGCTCCTCACAATTTGTCATCATGGGCAGGGAGGGGTGGTAGCAACCCAACATGTAGCTGGGACAACGTTGACATAAAAGACAAGACCACCAGCTGGGGAAGATGTTGTGCCATTCAAGGTTCACAGAAGCTGTATAAATGTGAAGAAATGTTTGATAAGGAATTTGTCCTCTGGGCAGAGCCATTTCCTGAGCCAAAAACAGCCCAGGTCCCACATGCTGAGCACAGGGTGCAAAACACTGCCTGGGCAAAAACTTGTGCATTTCTGATCATAGATTTGATGTTACCAGTTTGCTCAGTTTGACTGCTAATGTTATTGCAATTGGAGAACTTTTTAGTGCTCTTTTCCCCGTAATGGAAGGTGACTGAACAAGGCCAAATCTGCATTTCTAAAATACTCAGCTGTGATTCCTCTGGTAGCAGTGAAAAGTCTGAAACTCTTTTATGCACCCTAAAGCCAAAAGTATGGCAAAAGACATCAAGATACTCATATTAATAAAGTTTATAATTTCTCCATTTTAGACCAACTAATCATTTTCCATTACCCCATGTGTGGTTATTGAAACAATTGCTATTTGCAATGCTGCAAACTATCCACATTCTTGGGGGAACGTGTTAGTTGTGGAAACCCCTCACTTAAATTCATGTAAACTTTTCCTTTTACACTTTTGGGTGCTCCAGCACTAGAACAACTGAGAGATTTGCAGCCCCATGCAGGCGTGGCAGTTCTGAGAGCTCACCAGCAGTCGGGCAGGAGACCACAACCCCCTCATTTCCAGTCATAACTCTGGCAACCCCATCTCCTTCTGGCAGTCTCCTGTCAAATTTTCTTTCCAGTGAAGGAAAGGAATTGGTTCTTCCATGAAATCATTCCTAACATTTCTTCAGCCTTAGGCATCTTGCTTCTTTTACTCTCACATATCCCTCAACCCTAGAACAGGAACCTGATGTTAGACAAATCATTTTCTCTTCCTTCCTTCCTTCCTTCCTTCCTTCCTTCCTTCCTTCCTTCCTTCCTTCCTTCCTTCCTTCCTTCCTTCCTTCCTTCCTTCCTTCCTTCCTTCCTTCCTTCCTCTCTCTGTCTCTCTCTCTGTCTCTCTCTCTGTCTCTCTCTCTGTCTCTTTTTTCCTTCCTTTCATTTTCCTGGGCTTCCAATCTTACTCCATGTAAAAACTGGAAGAAGGGGTGACCAACTTTTCCAGCGCTGCCTCATCTTGACTAGGGAGTGAAGGAGAGGTGGCACATGCAGCCCTGCTTTTGCTGCCAGCATGACAACTTAATCTTGTCCAGAGGGAAACAATTGTTTCAGTAAAACTGTTGATGTCTCAGAATTGTGAGTGTTGGTGAATCTGCCACAACCACTGGCATTTTCCCTGTTTCTAACATATGTAAAACAGAATAGCAGTTAGTCAGATAAAAACCTTGAAGTGGAGCGGAGGGAAGCTATGGAGCTGAAAAGGAAAGGGGTTGGTTGATGAGATAAAGAAAGGAAAAAGTCAGAAACTGAGGGTAATCTTCTCAGTAGCTGGAAAAGGGAGGAGAGAAATCTGCATCTTCCTGGAGCAATGGGAAGTATTCACTGAACCATCCTTCAGAAAGCTAATGCATGCTAATTTCTGGGGCATATTGGCTTTCAGGTCTGACCCACATTATGGCTCATCAACAACAGATTGGGGTTGAGGGAAAGGAGGTGATCCTGAACTGTAAAAAGCATGACAAAGATGTGACCTGGAAGTATGAGCATGATGCAGGATCTCCTGCTATTATTATACAGATCTTAGCAGGGAAGATATTTAAAGGTAAGTCTTCCAATTCAAGACCCATTCTCCCCAATACGTGGCTAAGAAATCTCTTCCCTCCTAAACAAGCTTATTTTTCCAAAAGGCAGAGCTCCAATGTCAGATCGATCTGAAACAAACCAGAACAGCAAGCATCTGAAGGTGTCAAACTTGAGGATCTCTGATGCTGGCACCTACATCTGTGAATGTGGCTCTGACAGAAACAGCATCTCACTGCATGTCGTTAAATGTGAGTGACTGCAGGGACGGTATCCGCAAGGAGGTGAGGGGGGAGGAGACCACAAAGCCCTGAGAAACATCTCTGCTGGCATTCTTTATCCAGATGCACATCCTCAGGTCTGGGCTATCGGAGCTCACTTCCCCTCCATTGCCAGGTCATGAAGTCTCAGTGCTCTCTTTGCTGTGACGCCTGTCCTTCACCTGCATGAGGAGGAGTTGACTCACTGCCTGGGCCTTTTCTCTTTACAGTGGCCATCTCTTCAAACGGGTACTTCCTGCCAGGTGATGACCTCGAGCTGACTGTAATGCACAAGTCACCCAAATCTCAGCCCCGTTTTAGCATCACATTGTTTAACAGTCACAATAGCAGAGTGACACCAGAAGTCTTGCAAAATGAGACCCCTCAAAAATACGCCCTGAAGGTAAAGCAACTGCAGCCTACGGACAGCGGGACCTGGATATGTAACATGCACTCAGACTCTCCATCGATTAATGAGAACATCTCCTTTAATGTGAAAGTACTAGGTATGTGACAACAAAAATGTAACCTACATGCAGGCTCTGGAAATGGCGTTCCTTCCAGTTCCTGAGCCAAGGCATCATTTTCCAGCTCTGTCCCACACTTCCTTCCATTTCCCTCTCCAGGCTTGGCCTAAAAGATCTTCCTCTGCTTGGGATCTGTTCTCAGCTTTGGCTCTTTAAACCTATTCTCAGACACTAACTGCTTACCCTCCCTGAGATATCCTGTGGCTTTCCTCTGAGTCCTCTCTCAGCTGAGCACAGGGTGCATCTCTCCAGGCCAAGGGTGCGAATGGGGAAGGACAGCCGTGTCTTTCCTTGCCTCTGTATTCCTGTCTCTTCTGCATTCAGGATTTGAGAAGACACACTTGGAAAGAATGTATGCAGCTGTTGACAGCACCGTGACTTTGTCATGGCATCTGAACTTCCGGAAGATCGGGTGGAAAGAATTTTTCACAGGACAACTGAATTGGCAACAGGGAAATGCAATCACTTATGAGCTACTTGATTTCAACGCCACAGCAGATGGAGAGCTGCGTGAAACTAAAAAACGTAGCCAGGCTTTGCTTGAGATACCTGAAATGAAACGTGACAGCACTGTAGAAGTGAAAATCCACAAAATCCAGCTGAAGCACTCTGGGGAGTACACGTGCCAGCTGCTGTACAACAGAAGATACATACAAAGCAAGACAGAGCTGGTGGTGATGCAAGGTGAGAGAAACAGAAGTGGATTAGGAGATGAGGAGATGAAGAAACCTGGAAGCCACAAGAGTATGCATGGACCAATCTTCCCATCCTCTCACTTGCCATTTTCTTATCTTTCCAGTGTCTGCTAACCCTCCTGGGCCACTCCCTAAAGGGGCTGAGATGACACTGCTCTGCCAGGTGTCCAGTCCCATCCCACCTAATGTCCACTTGCTCTGGGAACGTGTTAATGGGACCAAGATGGACGGCAAGAAGTCAAAACAGAGTGAAACAAAGGTGGAGGTGAAGGTCACTGCTGCAGGGATGTGGAACTGTCACCTGATGGAAGACAATAACATGAAACTCAGCCTTAATTACACCGTGGGTATGGAAATTAGCATCATATCCCCACCTCCACCCGAAAACCTTTAAGTTCTCTTTCTATCTGTCTCTGATGACTTTTCTCCCTCCACAGAAGAAGCTCCTACTTGGATGAGCTATACAGTAATTGGAGTGATTATTGGAGCTGGTGTGTTGATGTTTGTCCTTGCATGCCTGGGCATAATGGCTGGGATGAGCTGGCAGCGGAGAAGGGTGAGTGCCCTGGTCCCCATGAAGGATAAAGAGAGAAAAATCTCCCCAGACCATAGGAGGAATCTGATTTTCTCCCTGGAGTTGGGGCAGAATAGATAAAGGGTCAATCCTTACACTGAAAGAGAATGGTTAGAGATGGGCAGTCTGCAGACAGAGGCAATGTCAGAAAGTACCTTAGTGCCACTTCAGTGGAAAATAATTTAAGCATGAAAACATCCAATTGTTATTTATCCCTTCTCTCCTGGCAGCAACGGGCAAAAAGGATGGCACGAGCAAGACAGTACTTGCTGGAAAAGAAGACGTGTCAATGTCAGCAGTAAGTGAGGGCACCTGGAATGGGCGGACTGGTTTCAAGAGAGGGGAGATGGGAAGTCAAGTGGGGAGCAATGGAGCATAAGCCTGCTCTTGGTGTCTACACTACAGATGCATTTCAGTACTCTCAGCTCTTCCTCATGTTATGTTTATGAGTTATGAGCTACATTTAATGAATTTCCTGTTATATCCCAAACCCATGGTGGTATTGTGCTGGCAAGCTTTTGAGCAGAAGTTTCACTTGAATGACTTTGATGTTGAGACACGTTGGCCAAACCCAAGCAGGAGCTCTAGAATCCCAGTCGATCTGGGACCTGGATATCAAGGTTGTAAATATCAAGGTGAAAGACACACAACCAACCACATGGACAAAACAAAACAAAACAAAACAAAAACAAACAAACAAACAAAAAATAATTTAAAAATCCATTATGCCCATAATATGGCTCCAGTTCTGCTATCACAGTGCTGAACTGCAATCTGTGAAAATCATGAATAACCTCCTGGGAACAAGGAAAGAGAAGTTCACAGAACACTGTGAACCATTGCCTCTCCCAAATACATTGGGTGATACGAAATACATCAGTATGTCCTAGCCCTTTTCACAGGGGCAAGGACTTCTCAGCAGAGGTTTGCCCTTTTGCAGGTCTTTAAACTTGTGTGATATCAGGTCTCAGAAGCAGCTGTGGAGAAACATTGGCAGCTACCCTACCACTGCAAGTGGAGAGCTAAGGACAGTATAAATAATTGCATGTACCAGCTCAAGAGGTGGAAATACACAGACCTTGACTTCTGCTCGACTTCAGCTGGTGACAGTGGAAAACTGTGATAGTTTCACCTATGTTTTTTTCCCTGTCACTGAGAATTCAGTGAGAATGAGCAACTGGCAAATACTACTTCATAGTTAGGATGTGTATATGATGAAAAGCTGGTTACCATAACATGTGTGGAAGAATTCACCTCTCTACACTGGGCAAAGGCATGGGGGCTGGCTGGGTTCAGGGTATCAGCTCTGCGACATTGGTACTAATGCAATACCTTTCTCTTGCAGCCGGATGAATAAGTAGTACCACAGGCTGACAAAGTCTCTGACTGTCCCTAACCACCTGCCAGCCCATAGTGCTCTGTGAATCCACCTCCCCTTCTCTTGTTTTGATACCATTCCTTATGCCTTCATTATCCTCCCCACATAATGCCATGGGGGGAAGTCGTCCGATGAGGAGCCGATGCACGAGACAAGAAACTCTTAAGGGTTAGAACTGAGCTCTACAAGGAGGGACACTGAATAGAAGGGTATATATATATAGATACGCTTGTATTTTGCTCATGCACTTAATTTGTCCATCTTGTGGAACTGATTTTATATGCTTCTTTTATCCACCTGAGTTACAATAAATTACTTTGGGATTGTGGTGTTGTTTGTTTGTGTTTTGTTTTGTTTTGTTTTGTTTTGTTTGAAGCTGGACTAATTTTTTATTTTTTTTTTCCTGAGGGACGGTCTTATGGTTCAAACCTGCATTTCTCCCTTTGGTCTAGGAAGTAAGTTTGGGGAAAGGGGTGACAAAGAATTTAGTGGAACAAAGGATATTTGGACTGCATAAGCCAGCAGATGCTTTTGGGAAAGCCCTCCCTGAAATGTCTCTTTGTTGTCTCAAAGAAATGAGAAGAGAGAGTGGAAAGCCCAGGAAATTGACAATGGAAGCAGAAGAAAGAAAAATGCTGTTAAAATAGGTAGACAGAAGTCTTGTCTTTGTATAAGGTAATTCTCCATTCTGCTAGAGATGGGTCATAGAGGCCTTAAGGTCCTACAGCTGTCACTGACTGTACTCCAGGTTTGCTAATTTGCTCTGGGCTTGCTGGGGAGAGGCAGAAAGAGACACAGTGCTGTCCCCACACACAACCCTCTGCGGGATTGCTGGTGCGAGAGGGGGTTTCTCTGTCACCATCATGTCAGCATGGCACAGTTGAAAAAAAGCACAGGTGGCTACAACGGCAGAGCCACCACCTGTGAGCTGGGGGAAGCCTACCAGTCACCCTCCCTGTCTGAAAGCTGCCACAGCCACTGCTGCCCCTGCAGAGGGGATGCAGCTGTGGCAGCAGGTGTGGGCCAGCCCCTGGGCAGCCACCACCAGTGCCCTGCTGGCTCCTCCACCACCGTCTTCACACGACACGGAGAGAGGAAGGCACACCGACGTCTTTTTCCTTCCCATAGTCTGTGCTTGTGCACACAAAGCTACACTGATTTTAGAAAAGAATAGTTCAGTTGGAAGGGACCTACAAAGGTCATCGAGTCCAACTGCTTGACCACGTCAGGGCTACAGAAAAGCTGAAGCATCTTGTTAAGGACATTATCCAAATGCCTCCTGAACACTGACAGGCATGGGGCCACCACCTCACCAGGAAGCCTGCTACGGTGTCCAGTTTTGGAAAAACCCCAGTCCACACCCTGTACACGCTCTTCTTGCTCTTGTCCTGTCCCTGAACTGCCAGCTTGCCTCGGGTGCCAGCTGATGCCCATCAGTCTGCTCAGCAAGACAGGAGGGGGTTTAAGGAGAGGTCAGCTCTCAGAGCTGTAAGAATGGAAATGAGCACAGTGTCAGGGGTGCTCAGTGTAACGATTACACCAAAGTGCTTGGAATATTCCCCTCAGCCAAAACCAACAACCCCTGTTGTCCAGACCCTTTTTCTTCTATAACTGTCTCCTCTGCCTCCCCAATTTATTGGGCAGAAATAAACTTCCTAGTTTATTTCTGCCCCTTGACTGCAGTGTGAGGCCCCACTGCCTCGTGCTCCCTGCAGCAAAGCACTCCCATCCCTCAGCATTCAGAGCCAAATGGCCCCATGTGTTTCTTCCCGTGTCCCCAAGGTCTAGAAGGGAGGACTCTGTGCTTAACCCTCTTCTCATTTCACTTTATCTCACTGCTGAAATCCCAAACTATTTTTGAACTTTTTTTTTTTTTTAAGTGATTTCTTGATGTTCAGATAACTCAGAGATACTTAGACAAGCTAGGATAATTGGTAGTAAAATTAATATTGTAATTCTGTGTTACAAATACGAAGCAAAGAAATCATTTTGGCTCACTCCTGACATTATAGGTTCCCAGATTAACAGGTCAGGAACTCCTAGTTATTCTCTCCGTGTAGTGTTTGGGGATTTTAAAAAGTAGCACAATTACATTCTAAAATGACATCTTTGCATCCTTTACGGACAGGAACTCACTGCCTCAGGCCAAAAGCACAGAAGGGATGAAAAAGGGGTCAGTAAAATAGAGAAGACAAGAACATAGAAAGCATGACATCAGGCAGGTTGGGCGTAGGGGAAACAGGAGGATATATGCACCTCTGCCAAAGAGCATGCAGCTTTATAACCACCATGTCTGACAAGCCTATGCTGGTACTTCCTTTTCTCAAGGAAAATATAAAGTACAAATATTTATGAGGAAAAAATCTTTTAGAATGTGCCCACCTGAGGAAAAGCATCCAGCTGAAAACAAGCATTCACAAGTTTGAATCCTTTTTTTTTTTTTTTTTTTTTTTTTTTTTTTAATATGGCAAGCCCTTAATATTTCTGTGTAGCTCATGACCAGCATTAGACAATGTCTTCTGTCTCCCGAGCTGAGCTATTAGCACTTGCCCATTTTGTAGATGAATTAACCGAGAGATCTCGCTAAATCTTTTCATACAGTGCTAGAAATAGAACCTAAGGTTTGGATATGATAAATCTACATTGCAGTTGCTGTCTTTTCTGGTCAAATATGCTAATGTATCTGCTTGGCTGGCTTACTGTTAGCCATTAACCACACCCTGCTCAAAGAGCCAGAAAGGATGCCAGGAAACCTGTGAGCAAGCATACCAGGATCGCCTCACAAGTGGCTGTGTAAACCTTAGAGTTCACTTTGGGGCTCTGCGCCTGGATTTAACTGAATCCATGGTCTGTAAGAAACATGGGAAGCTTCCCATGGTCACAAGCAAAGCCCCGAGGAAGAGCTGCAGCCCATCAAAGCCCTGCCATTAGAAGTGGATTTGGTTATTCCATTAATGCTTCTGTTAATGCTTTTGCTTTTATGATGTTGGTGCTTGTCTCTTGTTAATGAGATCTGTTCCTTTAGGCATAAAAGGCAACCACTGCGTACAGCATTTTCCTTGCTCGTCAGAGCTGCTGTCCAGAAAGAACTGATCTATATGCAGTGAACTTTTCCAGAAAACAATTTTACAATTTGGCATGGTAACAGCAGTGTTTCTTTGGGCCTGGACGCATTAGGATATTCTGGTAGGGTACTGAGCCTTTGGACAGCAGATCACTGGTTGGAGTCCAGCCTGACTCTGTAGGCATTAGAAATCACTCCAATCTCTGTAAGTCCTTCTAGGAGATGAGTCCGGGGGGGTTCACTTCTAGCATTTCTATCTTTTATTCAGAGGTGGTCAAAGCACCAAATAAAACCTATTTTCATCACAACTTGCATATTTACACAGATTAAACCATAGAGAAATCCATTCAGATGAGATGGACAAATGGACTAGCATCTGCTTCGGAGTATGACAGCCCTAGGCTAAATGCTCTCCTTACCAGAGGGTTCATACCACTTCACAGTAAATCTTCAATTTTGTGTTTCCATGCAAGCTAAGAACCCAGGCACATTTTTCAATCACCAGAAGCCCCCTTGAGAAAGCAGGACCTGTCCCCATCCAGCTTTGCTCACATCTCTCTGGGCAGGTGTAGCCCAAGCCACGAAAAGGGCTACGAGATGCTACCACCTGCAGGGAGCTGAGGCAGGAAGGCAGCACAGAAAGTGCCAGGAGCTTGGCTTGCAGTTCCCCTGAGATAACAAGAGGATTTATTCACCCACATAGGCGGGCTTACAATTCACACTACGGAGACTCAACTTCTGAATCACGACGGTAACGTGGAAGCTATCACATTAAATAATTCATACAAATGCCATTATTGGAGCTGCACGAGTGTTTACATTTATGGATGTAGACCTTCTCACTTCGAGGCATAAGCCTGCTGCAAATGATAGGAGTTGAGAAGTGACTGAAGGGGTCGAAATGATCGTGGCTGTCCCTTCCTACACGTCCCTGGCTCCTGGTAGCCCAGCTGCTGAGATGCACAACCACGGGGCTGTTCCACCGGGCTGCTCCTGCATGCCAAGGAGCAGTCACCGCAGCTAACGCAGGTCGTAGGGACAGCACCTCTGGAGCTGCCTGACCACCGAGAGCTGGGCCTGAGCTGCCTTGCCCAAGGGTCTCTTCTTCTGCTGCTGAGATTCTCTGGTACCCAATGCTCTTGGGATGGATGGATGCAGCCAACACTGACAGCGGGGCGTGCAATCTGACAGGGTGATCGCGCTGGGCAGGCCCTGAATCCGCTCCCTCCCTCCTTCCCTTCCCTTCCCTTCCCTCTTGCCGCTGCCTGCCCGCCCCCCCCGGCTGCTCGGCCCCCGCCGTCGCCCCGCCCGGCGGGCGGATGGCCGGAGCCAGGGGCCGGGGCTGCTGCTTGCGGCGGCCGCTGCGGCGGCCGGGGGCGGCGGAGCGGGGCGTCGCCATGGCAGCTCCAGCAGAGGTAGGATGGGGCCCCCCCCGCCACCGCGATCGGCCCCCGCCTCGCCTCCACCGGGCTGGGCCGGGCTGGGCTGGGCTGGGCTGGGCTGGGCTCGGCCGCCCCCGGCCCCCCGCGAGGTGCGGGGCAGCGCCGAGCATCGCACGCCCTGCGCCGGGGGCGCTGCGGCTGGGGAGGGCGGCGGGAGGGGGGGGGGGCTGCGAGGAAATGCGGCCCCCCGGGGTTAGCGGGGAGGCCTAGCTGCAAACGTGTGATGGTGGCATGGGGGGGAGATAGGGCTGAGAGGAACGGGGCCAGCTCCCACAAGCCGCGATGGGGTGCTCGGCTGCAAAGCGGGGGAAAGCCGCAGGTGGTTAGGGAGAAATCAGGGAGAGCCAAAAGGATGGGGAGGGGGGGAGGTGGGAGCAGCTCGCACGGCCTCGGGGTCTCAGGGGGAATGAGTTTGGGTCAGTTCGGGGTGAGGCCGCCGTCCCCGCAGGGCAGAAGTGCGAGGTGTGTTGTGCTGCAGGGCCGTGGGGTTTCGGTGCGGTGCTGGGGCAGGGGACCTAGGGGACCGCAGCCCTGGGTCGGGTGGGATGGGCAGGTTGGAGTCCTGAGTGCTGACAGCGAGAAGCAGGGGTGCAAGGGCTGGCGTGGCGGTGGGAGCTGCACACTGGGAGCAGGGGGTGTTGGCACGGGTGTTTGGGAATGGCAGGGAGCAATGCAGATGAGGGCATCGGTTTAAAAGGCGGCGTTATTAATATGCTGGGTGGGGAGCCTGGGACTGGAACAGCAGGGAGAGCAGGGTGTCTGAGGAGCTCGGGAAGGGCCAGAGGTATGCAGGTACCGGCACAAATCTGGGTCTTCTGTTCCCTGAAAGACACAGGAAGGGCTCTGCGAAGCCTAAGTCATGACAATGTGTTTGTGCGGGCAAGGAGAGAGATCTAGGAAGATGGTACGATCTTAAATTACTTTTTTTTCTTTTCTTTCTTCTACAGTGAACCTCCTGCCCTGAATCTCCAAGGGAACCTTTGTAAAGGATCTTCCCCTCCCCGCCATCTCCTTATTGTTTGCTAGCTCTGCCCTGCGCTGTGCAGGGAAGCTTGAAAGAGCAGGCTGAGCCCTGGAGGACAGCAAAAAGGACAATGCAGTGAGGGTGCTGCGGGGTCTGGGCTAGGAAACTCCCTGAATCTTCTTCCTCACCCTTCACTCTCCGTTGATGGCTCTCTGACACCCTTGCCAGCACCTCCACCTGGCCACGAGTGTGGCATTTGGTCAGACGGAGGTTACGCACTGTGTATACACCACCCTCACCTTTTCCGTGGGACCTTCGTCTTCTCTGAAACTCTTTGCTAGTTCCTCGTTCACTAGGACGCTGGGCAACAGGCACCCAGTGCTATCAAACTGCCCGAAGTGCCACCAGTTTGTGTCCGGGCAGCACATTAAGTAAGGGGAGCTTTTTCTTTGGGGGAAGAGTAGAGAAAGGGAATGAAATAGATGGAGAGGAAAAGCAAAAGTGAGCATGAGAGACTGAGGGAAGAAGCACCGACAAGTGTTCATGAGAAGGAACGAAGGTGGCAGACAGAAAGAGAACGGAAAAAACAGGTGAAAGAGTTAGAGCGAGCGGAAGAAATATAAGCAAGCAACAGGGAAGGGGGGCACTGAAAGTGAGACAGAGCTGAAGGCTGTTACGCCTCGCAGCTGGTGACAATGCCTTGAGGAACCCCCCAGCGTGCGTGCAGCGCAGATGAGGAGGGACGTGGTTCCCCCCGCGCGGAGTCCCTTTCGCCCTCTTACAGTAACCCCGCGGCAGGGACAGGGCGCAGCCTAGCAGGGGTGGCAGCATGGGGGACTCTGAATCAGAGTCCACCTTGCACAACAACTCACTGTGGTGGCTGGCATGCGGGATGCTCGCCTTGTTGGCCAACTCTTGGATTATCCTCAGCATCACAGCCAAACAGCAGAAACACAAGCCCCTGGAGCTGCTGCTCTGCTTCCTTGCTGGGACTCACATCCTTATGGCAGCGGTGCCCCTCACCACCTACGCCGTGGTGCAGCTGCGGCGCGAGTCCTCCGACTATGACTGGAACGAGAGCATCTGCAAGGTCTTTGTCTCCACCTACTACACCCTGGCCCTGGCCACCTGCTTCACGGTGGCCTCCCTCTCCTACCACCGCATGTGGATGGTGAGGTGGCCGGTCAACTACCGGCTGAGCAATGCCAAGAAGCAGGCTCTGCACGCCGTCATGGGCATCTGGATGGTGTCCTTCATCCTCTCCACCCTGCCCTCCATCGGCTGGCACAACAACGGCGAGCGGTACTATGCCCGCGGCTGCCAGTTCATTGTCAGCAAGATCGGGCTGGGCTTTGGCGTCTGCTTTAGCCTCCTGCTGCTCGGAGGAATCGTCATGGGCTTGGTGTGCGTGGGGATCACCTTCTACCAGACCCTGTGGGCGCACAGAAGGCGCCAGCAGTGCCGCCATCAGCGGGCAGAGGAAGCATCATCCTGCTCATCAGCACACAACACTTTCAACGTGCCAGCCATTGTGGTGGAGGACGTGCGGGGCAAGAGGAGGTCCTCGCTGGACGGCTCCGAGTCAGCCAAGACCTCCCTGCAGATGACCAACCTCATCAGCGCCATCGTCTTCCTGTATGACACGCTCACCGGGGTGCCCATCTTGGTAAGCAGCAAGCTCTCCCTGCCCCTTTGCAAAGCCTGCAGCTAAACTCGATTTCTGCACTGTGAAAGTTTTAAGTGGCCAAGAGGAGACTGGAGAGGAGATTATTCTGCAAATGTACAGGAATGCACAGGGGCATCTACCCTTGTAAAAAGGATGAGATTTCTGCCTCTCCAGTTTGCTTCTGGAGAACAGATACACCAGCTTTAACAGCTGTTGTAGAGAGTTGTCTTTTTTCCTTCTGCTGGTGTGTTTGTAGTCAGCACTCAGGTTTTGGCTGGCTGGTCGATTCTCTGCAAAACTGGAGAGCTGAGAAAGTTCTTAAAATGAACTATTAAGAGAACAGAGGCTTTAATCATGTATTTTTTTCCAGTCTCTGTCTTTTCTTTGTACCTATTTAGCTTCAGTTCATAATGAGCACAGGGAAGAAGGGTGCTAACACCAAGTCTCATATTAGAGAGATCACAGCGCACAATACGCTCCAGCAAACCATGAACAATTTTTCAAAGGGGCATAGGGTATTAGCTTGATGAACCCTTTACTGACAGATGATATTCTGCTACAGAAGTGACTCTTGTTATCCTTCTCCTTTGATCCCCATTTCTGTCTCCTTTATTGGCCTTGTTTCTCTCTCCTACCGCCAAGGTTGTGAGCTTTTTTAGCCTGCGCTATGACACGGCCCCCACCTGGATGGTCCTCGCCGTGCTCTGGTGCTCCATGGTGCAGACCCTGCTTCTCCCCTCCTTCATCTGGTCCTGCGAGCGCTACCGAGCAGATCTCCGCACCGTGTGGGAGCAGTGCGTGGCTATCATGTCTGAGGAGGATGGAGATGACGGTAAGCCCCTCACCGCCCTACAGTCACTTTCTTCAGTAACCCCCTTCCCAAAATACTACAGTGACCTGCCTTGGGAAAGGGACATAATGGCACTGGGAGAGATGTTGTGGGCGGCAGTATGGGATTCCTGTTAGAGCTTGGATTCAGTAAGCAGGTATTATTTACAAAATTATTTTGAAAATTTATTCTGGAGCAGGCTCTGCCATTCGCTTGCTGCCTTAGGAGTCGCTAGCATCCCAGCAAAATCAATGCAACAACCTACAGATTAGATAAAAGAGACGATGTGTAGCTGTCAAACCGCATTGAAAGAGACACACCCCCAGGCCTCAGCCCAACTTGCTGGTACAAAGGTCCACGTTCTGGCAGGGAGAGATTGCAAAGTGAGACAGAAGAAACAAGGTGGTCTTTGTGTCCTTTAGTCCTGCTGGCAGCAGAAAGAAAAGGTCCTTGTTCGGAGATGAGTCTCGATGGCTGCAAGTAGTGCAGCTGAAGTCAGACAAGCATTAGGATGGCATCAAGGTGTCCTGATAATGCTCATCTTCTGTCTGGGAAGTGTTGCCTGTCATTCTCCTTGCCAACAGATGGCGTGTGTGACGATTACGGTGATGGCAGGATCTGCAAAGTGAGATTTGATGCCAACGGTGCTGCAGCTGTGAAGCGGGACTCTCGGGATATCAAACTGCTACCCATGCACCACATGTTGTTGCCCCAGGACAAGGTGCATTACCTGCAGGTGAGCTGCCGGCTGTCGGGACAGCCCCACGACCCACCTCCTTCCCTGTCGGTCTCCCGTATGTTTGCGTTCTGTGGGCTCTCCTCTCTCGGAAGGCCTCAGATACTCCCCTTCCGTTCTGCCTCTTCTCCAAGTCTTCCATCAATCACCTGCCTCCTTCTCCATTTCCCAGGTCCCTATCTCCCGGAGAATGTCGCATGATGAGACTAACATCTTCTCCACCCACCGCTCCACTCCATCCTTCCTACACAAGTGGTCTTCATCTGACGACATCCGCATTGCCACCCCCCGCAAGCCTGGAGTCCCCAGCTTCTTGCCTCCTCAGCTGCATGACTACCAGCACCGCCGGCGGCCCCCGGAAGACGAGCTGACAACCCTACGGCAGTTTTTGGAGGGGGGGCTGGTGCCGCGGGTGTCCAGCTCCAGCGCCTGCTTCTTCCGAGATGAGATCACCACCTTCATTGACGAGACGCCGCAGCCCACCCCAGCCTGCAGCCCACGGCACTCCCGTCTCCCGCTGGCATCGCGCCGCGAGCGCCGCCTCTCCCTCGGCAGCAGGGAGGAGGAGAGCGCCGAGCGGCCGCGGCGCTGCTCGCTGGCCGGCAACGAGGCCTGGCATCGGCAGGACGGGGAGCAGGCGCCACGGGAAAGGACGCCGGAGGCCTGTGAGGCACAGACCTTCCAGGAGCCCAAACTATGAGGGACAGCATCGGAAACGTGCGGTGCCATCACGATTTTTAAACGAAACTCCAGACGTCCCCCTCGTCCCGGGACCCCGAGTACTAATTCGCATTCTCATCTTTCTCGCCAGCAGGCAGGAAACGCGGCACCCCGCGGTGGTGGTGGGGTAAAAGAAGTGTGACAGCCCTGCAGAACGGAGCTCTACGGACACGGACACCGACCTGTGCCTGCTCGCAGGTTACAGAGGCACCCGCCGCCGCCACAGCCACTTGGCACCCTTGCCGGTCCCGTCCCCTTGTGAACTCCACCCTCGCATTCGCTCTGCCCTGCGAGACGAGGCAGGCACGGAATGGTATTAAAATTCTATATTTGGAGTGTCGATCGTGTCTGTTTTTAAAATCATATATTAGCAATAATCTTGTTTCCACGGAAACGGAACGATTGGCCCAACGCTTAACGAAGCTTTGCTGGCTTCTGGGAGGGAAAGATGCCAAACGTGCAAGGCTCCTTCCCGCAGCAGTGCGTCCGGAGGGCAGCGGGTTCCCAAAAGCCTGGGGAAAGGGAAGGAGGCTTGTGTGGAGGAGTCGTGATGGGAGATGGGGTGAGGAGATCCCATGTCAGGGGAGACTTAGGCTGCCTGGAGCTAAACAGGAGCTGCCTCTGGGGTCTTAGAGGCAACCTCTGGCTTGAAAATATGTTATCTCCGGAAAGACCCGGAGCCGTGATGTTGTGTTTGGCTGTCCCCCCCCCCCAAATCCCCGGTGGCAGACGGCGGGTCGGGGCGCACCGCGCGGTGGCGTGCCGCCCCCACCGCCCCCCACCTCCAGCCTCGCCGCCCGCCCCGCGGGGCGTGCCCAGAGCCTCCTCCTCCTCCTCCTCTTCTTCCTCCTCGTCCTGCTGGGCGGCTCGGCCATGGCCCCGCTTCCCTGCTTCCTCCTCCTCCTCCTCCTCCTCCGCGCTGCCTCCGCCACGTCCCCTCCGTCTCGCCTGGCCCCCTACGACCTGCTGTACGCCGACGGGGTGCGGGCGTACTTCGCCCGCGACTGGGGGCGGGCGGCCGAGCTGCTGCAGCGCTCCCTGCACAGCTACGCGGGGCTGCGGGCCGCCCGCCGCTCCTGCCGGGCCTCCTGCCGTCGGGAGGCCGCTTTTCTGGGCGATCCGCCGGCCGCCGGGCCCTGGGAAGCGGCTCTCTTCGAGCGGGTGCTGCAGAGAGCCGACTGCCTGCAGCACTGCCTGGGCGGCCGCCTGGGCGCTGCGCCCTCCGCGCACCGAGCCAGCCTGGCCGTCCGCAGGGACTTCGAGCAGAGGGAGCCCTACAACTACCTGCAGGTCGCCTTCTTCCAGGTGGGGCGGCGAGGGCAGCCCCCCTGCTCAGGGGGTTGGGGAAGGTGCGAGTGAGGTGGTGAGGAAGGGGGGTTAAGGCGCGCTGGCTTGTCCCCGCAGCTGAAGAAGCTGGATCAGGCCGTGTCGGCTGCCCACACGTTCTTCGTCGCCAACCCGCAGCACCTGCAGATGCGGGAGGACATGGAGAAGTACCGGCGGATGTCGGGGGTGAAGGCGGACAATTTCCGAGACCTGGAGGCCGCTCCGCACTGGGTAAGGCTTCGGTGCAGGAGTGGGCATCAGCGGCTCGTATCACATCCTAGGGATGAGTTGAGACAAGGTGCCACACATCAGTGAAGCCACACTCTAACAATCCTGACACAGAGGTTTTACACTGACAATTACAGCAGGCTGCAGGGTCTTGGAGAAGTACATTTAACCCCAGAGGAATCGCACTGTGTGGTGGGCAGACCCCTAGGTATCAGAGCAGCTATCCAGAGTCTCAGACTCAAAGTCTCAGGGAGTCCTCTCGTGTCGCCCATGCTAACGGGGAGCCCGGGTCTGTCCTTTGTAGGAAGCGTATGAGGCTGGCGTGCAGCACTACAATGCAGATGAGTACCTGCAGGCTGTGGACAGACTGGAGGAGTCGCTCAGAGAGGCGCTATCAGCACTAGAAGAGTGCCGTGCCCTGTGTGAAGGGCCTTTGGAGGAGGAGGAGGAAGAGGAGGAGGAGGAGATGCAGCCTGGCCTCTATGAAGCCATTGCAGGTAGTGTTAGAGGCACAGAGGGATGGGTAGGAAGGCCATGTCTTCCCACGGTGGGCATGCCCCATTCTCCAGTGCTCATATCTAGCAGAGCTGCTGGCTTTCATTGCTTCTCTTTCTTGCAGCCCATTATATTCAGGTTTTGAAGTGCAGACAGCAGTGCGTCCTTGATATTGCCACAAAGCCAGGGCGGATTTCTGCCACAGAAGATTTCATACCCTCTCATCTTGACTTACTACAGTTTGCCTACGACCAAGGTGAGCGCAGCTACAAACCAGTGGGTGATGCTGTGGCACCCCTAAGCTTGCCACTCGTCTCTGGACCTGGAGGGCAGAAGCAGCCCACTCACCTGAGCTCTACCTCTCCCTTTCTGCTCCCATCTCCCCTGCTCTGCCCAGAACCTCTCTTCTCTTGCTCAAGCCCAAGCCTGAGTCTGTAGCCACCTTGGGAGAGGTCTCTTGTTCTCTGCTTCAGTCTCGTTGTGCAGCTTCTGTAACATAAGGCTGTTTCCACTGTGTGTGTGGAAAAATCTTTCCTACAGCACTCTCCAATTCAAGTCCACACCCCATGTCAGGCCCCCATGTCTTATCTAGAGCATACGCATGCATCTCCTGTCAACAGTGGTGTTCCTTCCAAGTCAGCCCTGCCAGCCCTAGGTGAAATGATGGCTTCTCCTGACACTGGTCATTCTGTCACTTTTACTTGTGCCTCATCTCTTCTCTTGAACACTTCCACTCCCTTTTATACTCACCCAACTGCCTGTCATCTCCTCTGTCAGACCACTGGAAAAACTTGTATCTCAGAGAAGCCTCCAGGCTCCTCATCATGTTTGGTGAGAGATGTGGGACTGGCCTATACATATTTGCTGCTAACACCAAGTCTTTCAGAGACATACCTGTTTGTTCTGTTTTGTCCCTGCCCTAGTTGGGAACCAGGCACTGGCTGCTGAATGTGCTGCTTCCTATTTGCTCTTCTATCCCACGGATGAGCCAGTATTGGAGAAGATGAAGCAGTACCAAACAGAGCTCGGAGAGGACACAACTGTCACGGCAAGAGAGGTAGTTACAATCCCAGGTCTGTACTTTCTGGCCCTCCCCTGTCCCATACAACAGGATCCCAGGTCCAGGAGACAAAAAGGGAAATGTGTCTTAATGCAGATGTATGCCAAGCCCAAAAGTGAAGACATTGGAACCTGAGTGTGCTTTTACTCTGTACCAAGCAGGGTCTTTCTGGGACAGAACTGGGCCCTCATAGCAAACAGCAGTGTGTGGCAGAAGGTTTCTGCCCTGGATGGGGTTCCCTTTTGTGGAGTGGTTGTTTGACAGCCTTTTTGCTTCCATAGAATATTCACCATTATGTGCAGAGATCTCTGATGGAGAAGAAGTTGATTTACTATGCAGTGGAGCATCTCGGAGGAACTTTTAATGATCCTGTAAGTAATGATACCATCTTAATCTTCCTGCCCCGATTTTACCAAGACAGTTGCTTGATCTTGTTTCGGTAGCACCTGATCCAGAAAGGATCAGATGCTGGTGAGCAGGATCCCCAAGTACGTGTGAGGTGGATTTTTTAAGGCTTTTCTGCTGCTTCACAACTGAAGTTGTTTGGAAACTGCTGTAGTAAGCATATACATTAGCCAAATCTGATGTTCCTCAGCTTCAGACCAGAACCATTGGTTTGATCTTCCATGGAGAAGGGGGACAAGGAACTATCTGTTTGTCCTGATCTGCTGTGGGAGAAGTTTGCTTTGTGGTGAGCTGTCTGTATTTGTTCCTACAGGATCTTTGGACTCCAGATGAGCTGATTCCTGAAAGCCTAAAGCAGAAATACAGGTAAGGTTGGATGAGTTGACTAGGACTGAAAATGAAGTTTGGAAGTAGGGGATGGGGGCAGACTGGCAGGGGTGATATAAGGAACAGCAATACTGAGGGATTGGCAAAGCAGGAATAGTAAGTGAAATGCTGACCGCAGAGGAGGGTTAGACATAGCTCTGTGTGCTGACAGCCCTGGTCTGTGTTTTTTCCCTTGCTCCCGAGAGAGGATCAAGAGAAGCAAAAGCAGGAAACTCTGGATGTAGAAGAGAGGGAGAAGAGGGGTGAGTAAAAGCATGAAGAAGGATTTGGATGCAGTCAGCTAAGCTAAATGCTGTCTTTGCTTCCATCCTCAGACATTTGAATGCTAGCGTACATGCAGACTGACTCGAATGGCTCAGCACGTCTTCTCACTGTTTCTTTTCTCTATCTGTGATGCATGTGTAATCTTGAAAAATCTCGCTGCATTACCTCTCTGGTATGGGAACTTAAAGAGCACTGTGGTTGGAGAAGCTGCCTGGATATTTGACGAGCCTGTGGACGTGCAGATCCCTGTTCAGTGCAGCTGGTGTGGACAGGCAGGAGCGAATCCTGCACGAAACCTGGTTCAACTCCGCCACCCCATTTCAAACAGCATTTTTCTGAAGGGGACAAAGAGAAGGCAGGGGGGAATGGAAACTGGAACCAGACTGTTCAGCTTGGGCAAGTCTTTCCCTGAAAAACACCATTCCAAATGTTTTGTGGCTGAATGCTAAAGGCTGCAGTGCAGAGTCCTGCATTCTTGCTGGTCCTGTACTCTTGCAGGACTCTTGTCATCAAGTAGCCCCGAGTGATTCTCTTGCTGTGTCATGTGAAAGCAGGTCATTCTGAGAGCCTGAGTGCATTGGCACTTCTTACCATCCAGAGGTGAGAAGAGGGGAGGGGGGAAGAAGACCAAAGATCAAAAGGTTAAGTTATTACCTAATACCCATCACTTCTCTTTGAGACTGGAGAAATTAGGAAGATGCACTGGATGTACTTCTGGGGGAAGATGGATGATAGACAGGAGGGTTGATGGAGGTGTTTACCTGCTTCTTTTCTCCAGAGCCTCACCCCAGGAGGCTGGACCTGTTCTGCTGCTGCGATCCACAGTGCATTCAGCTGTCCCCAGCTCCCTGCTGCTCTCCCAGCAAGCCCCACGTTTCTGCTGGCTCCTGAAGCACTTGCTGTAGGCCAGCTCCCCCAGCTGATGCTCTGGTTCCCCTGAAGCATGTGAGGGGTGCAGGTGGCCCAGATCTGCGAGGAATTAGCACTTCTGGGGAAGTGTCCTGTCTTCCCAGAGAATGTATAGTGTCTCTCTACTTCCTGGTCCAGGCTGGGGGTTGGTATCTGAGGGCTTCTTATCCAAAGCGTGCTCATCTCTGTCTGTGCTTCCTTCTCCTACAGGTCCGTTGCCTTTTGAGGGCATCACTGTCACCATGGATTCCCGACAGATGAATGGAACCCACAGGGTTGTGTTTGACAGAGTCCTAACGGAGTCTGAGTGCAAAGACCTTCTCCGGCTGACAAAGGTGAGGCCTGGATGTTGAAGGAGCTGCCGTGTGTGTCCTTCCCTCCTCAGCAGGCAAGATTGTAATGTTGCTGTGAGGAGAAAAGGCAACCTAATGTGTGTCCTCTGCATTGTTCTGCTCCAGGCAGCGGCAGGAACAGGAGATGGCTACCGAGCGAGGCGGTCCCCTCATACCCCACATGAGAGATTTGAAGGGTTAACTGTGCTGAAGGCCACGCAGGTAAGTGGCTCTGTGAGTCTTCCTGGTTGTCCATAAAGCATGTTTACCACCCAAGCATTTTTCTTCATGAAGTGCTCTCTGGACAGGGTCTCTGGTGTGTTATCTTCCTTACAAGAACACATGCAGCTTCTCCTGACCCTCCACATTCACATTAAGGCACATTGTACGCGAAGGGCTTGACAAGCACCTTCTCTCTTGTGGGGCAGGATTTCGGGATTGTTATTTGTCCCCATGCAATAGTCTTAAAGACATGCATAGCTTAGAGTTGTGGAATAATTTAAGGTGGAAGGTTCTCTACTCCAGGCTGAAGAAATGCAGCCCTTTTCAGTGTTTCTTCTAAGTCATGCGCTCCAAGCCTCCAGCTGTCTTAAGACCCTCCACTGAAGACTCACACCAGTTTTCCTGTGTCCCTCCTGTACTGGGGGACACAAAATGATGCATTCCAGATGTGTTTCATGTGCTGAGTAGAGGGCAAGAATCACTGCACCGTATAGGTGCACTCCTGACATGTTTTCGTGAGGAAAACAAGTTCTTTTCTTTTCTGTGTGACCACAGGACTTTATGCAGATCTGTTCTTCTGTGCTGTGTACATGTGTCATTTCTTAGAGTGTCTCTAAGTATTGTAACAGGCTTATTTTTCACTTGTAGCTGGCCCAGAATGGGGACGTGGACTGGAGAGATGCCAAATTGCTTCTGCAGGCCAGTGAGAAATCACGGAAAATCATAGAATCCTATTTCACTCCTGGAAAGAAACTGCATTTCTCATTCACACACCTTGTGTGCCGCACAGCTGTAGAAGGTAAAGAATGCTTTACTCTGATAGTCCCTTTCTCCTGGAGAGTCTCCTTCCCAGCCCCAGCCACATACTCTCAGGAGACTCTCATCCCTTTACTCTCAACGCACCCCTCACTCTATTCCTTATTCTTTCTTGAGATTTAAAATGCCCTTATTCCTTTTTGCAACTTCCCTTTTCAGAGGAGCAGGAAGGTCGCATGGATCTCAGTCATCCTGTCCATGCTGATAATTGTCTGTTGGATCCTGAGGGGAAGGAGTGCTGGAAAGAACCACCTGCCTATGTCTACAGGGATTACAGGTAAGAGAAGGGGATCATGTGGAGATCAAAATGTCTTCCTGGCCCCAAAAGAGGATGAGCTCAGCCTGTAGAAAGTAGGCCATTGGTTTGGGTTGTTGGGTCAAAGCCAGCCAGGGCTGTAGCATCAGACAGAAGGCTCCATCAGTGGCTTCAGAATGAGCTATAAAACTCCTCCTCTAGGCTGGGAAGATCTACCCTTTACACCTCCTCCCTCTCCACATCCATCATCGGCAGAGAGCAGGTTGAGACTGGGAGGCTTCTTGGATCTAGAACCGTGATATTAAATTGTCTTGTCTACTTGTCTATGACAATACTACTGTCCACTTCTAGCCCTTAAGACAAGATATTTCTTTCAATCTTGTTCTGTCTTTCACAGCCTAGCTGCTCCATTGTCCACACGTTACAGGAGAGGGAGAACCAGGCTTCTTGGATTTCCTTTGTCTGAGCTGTCAGTGTATTTTGGTGGCTGTTCTCCCATTGATCTCTGAGAATTCACTGTCAATACGTTGTGTTGGGATTTTTCATTACATGGGAGAGGCTGTTCCAGCTTGTAGCAGGTTTTGTTACACTTCTGTGAAACAAACAAACACATTTTCAAGATGATAAGTGTTGCACGCCACAACCAGATGAGGCCAGGTCACTACAGTTCATTCTCACTATTCAACATCTCAGGCAACCAAATATTCACCAGGCAACCAAAAATCTTACATGCCTTTTCTTTGAGTGGCAGCTGAACCCAGAGCAGAATTTTTCTCTGTGCAGTCTATAGTAGGGATGTGGGACTTAGAGGTAATTCTGTTTGGTGTCATTAATTCCATTTCCCTTCTTCCATGGATGTTGACTTGGTATAGTCAGATCATAAAGTTACAAGGCTCCATCTCATGACTGGTTAGCTCTCTATTTATCTTGTGAGGTTATCCTGTCACCTCACTCCTCACTGGACAGTATGATTCTCTGACTTGTACCACAATGCATATTAAAGTATCTTTCTTGGAACTGTGCCACCGAGCTGTTTCCAGGAATATTCCAGCTCTCTTTCAGAGTGAAGTGTGATAGACCAACCAGCTCAACAAGGGCTTGAGCTCTTCTGCTGTCTTTTTAAAAGAGGCCCCTATGCACAAGATGATCTAAGAAACACTATTTAAAAATTTCCTTGATCTGTTCTGTGTATTTGTGCTATGGTCATGATAATGAAAATATTAAACAAAGTTGGGCCCAGCAGTCCAAGAGTTCCCGTAATCCTCCTCCAAGTGAACAGTACTGCTGTCAGTGTCGCTTGTGCAATATTCAGTGTGTGCTATTCACATGCTGTTCTTCACCTTCTCTGTGTTCGTTAATAATTTCTTTAGTGGCAGTGCTCTGAATACTTTGTTTTAACAGAGTCCAAAACTCCTGAAACAGAGCACGTTGTCTTTCTCTGGGGAAATGATCTGTTTTGTCAAAGACTGTGTAACTACCCCAATCTGCTTTTAGTACACCCATGTTACATTTTAAACCCATTTTCCATTTACCTCTTGTCCTTCAATTACCTGTCTCCTGAGAAATGGATTTGAAAGCCCTGCAGACTGCTGAGGTCAGGCTGATGGGCCTATTTATGCTTCAGCCACTATTGCTGTCCTCCTGCCCTTTTGTACAGGTGAGAGCTCTCCTTGCTTTTCTCAAGTCGTGTCACCATCCTGACTTCAGTCTTTTTAAAAACGCTGTGGGGAGAAGAGCTGTAACTTTCTGGACTTCAGGGTTGGTAATCCTGTCATTGTCCTTATATCTTTAACATTTTGCTTCAGCAGCCATAGTGTTGATATCTGTTTCATACACGGAGTCCATTAATGAGCCTCTTTTGTTCCTCTGGCGTTCTTTGTCAGTTTGATTGAATACCAAGAGGAACTTAGGCATTTTTTTCTCATTTAGTTGACTGTGGTCTCACCTGCATCTCACACTCACCTCACTGCTTCTCGTTTTGTCTGGTATGAGTAAAGAAATTTCTTGTTTTAATTTTCTTTTCCACATGCATCAAGCCTCTTTTTGACCATTGTTATATCACCCTTTATTCCTTGATTCTTAAGACGTAACTTTCTTTGTTAATTAATCTCCTCTTCCAGGCCTTGCATTATTCCCAATATTAAAATATAAAATCAGAACCAAGGTCCATTTAGCACAGGGCATTGTCACAATGGTGCCACAGATGCATGCAGAAGAGTATTTAAAAATAAATAAATAAATCAGGATGAGTGTGTAGAGCTAACTCCATGGAGTACACTTCCAGCCTCTTGTGGCTTGCAGTTCAGGGACTCCCCTGAGCTAGGCACTGCTGTGTTTAAATCCCCAAAGGGATTCTCCTGGTAACTGGTCTAGGCACTTCTTGAACCTCTGGCATCAATCAGGTGCCATGCTTTCCTGTGACAAGTAGAGTGGGGAAACACCTCGGATAGATGTGTTTCACTGTCCATATGTCCTTTTTCTTTTTGTCCACAGTGGCATTCTCTACCTCAATGATGACTTCCAAGGTGGGGGGCTTTTCTTCACTGAAATGGATGCTGTGACTGTCACAGTAAGTCTGGGACTGGCCAAAGGAAGGAAAAAGGACTGAGGGTGATTTCTAGGCTGGGTGGGGAGGAAAACAGTTGGTTATTGGATCCCACTACTCCAAAAACAAAACAGTGCTTGTGCTGTGACAGATTCAAATAGGGGCAGCTAAAGGCAAATTGAGGCAAATCTCAGACAGAGGAGAGATTAACTCCTTTCTAGCAGAGATATTCCAGGCTCTTCCAGTCTGTGGGAGTCTGTGACCTCTGTTTTCCCGTTGGTTTTCTCTGTCCCCCTCCTGGGCCTACTCTGCTCATATACTCTGGCAGTGGATGTATGGAGGCTCTTTGCTGTTCCACACTCCCAGAGGCAAGATAATCTTTGTAGAAGGACAATGTACCCCAGAGCAAGGGGTTCTGGCTTCATTGTCTCTTCTCTCTCGTGGCAGGCCAAGGTGCGTCCGAAGTGTGGGAGGCTGGTAGCCTTCAGCTCTGGCAAGGAGAACCCCCATGGCGTGCGGGCAGTGAGCCGTGGCAGGCGCTGCGCCATCGCTCTCTGGTACACACACTCCCAGGAGCATGCTGAGCAGGTAAAGGACCGTGCTGGAGAAATGTGTACAAGCACCTCCAGACTAGATCAAATCCCCTGGGGAATGGGTTTTGAGTCTCTCCATGGGGCAGCGGTTGTACTCTGATAAGGTACTTGGTGGAGGGATCAGACAGCGATGGGTCCTACAAGAGGGAAGGGCTCCAGTGGGGCTGGATGGATGTGGCAAAGACGAGGTCTGTCGTGTTAGCCCCTGCGAGCAGGTCTGAAATCCTAGCAGAGAGGGGTTCATATCGTTTCTCTCCATGGCTGCAGGAGCGGGTGAAGGCAGAGGAGCTGATGGAGCAGAGAGCCACGGAGCAGAACCAGCCTGAAGGAGAAGAGTATCAGGGCGCTGACCACAGCAGCAGATCTTCCTCAGAGCCCCTTGCTCCCGATGGCAGAGCCGGGCCCGTGAGCCGGCGGCACAAGCCTGGCTCGGACAGGAGGCAGCACCCCAAGCAGACACGGGCCAGAGATGAGTTCTGAGTACGCAGGGCCCCAGGGCAGGACTTGCACTCACAGGGGGCTGGCAGGTGTTGGTAGTACGAGGACCACGAAGGCCTAAAGCAGTTTATTAGCATGCTAGAGCCGTAGCGACGGGGAGGGTTGCAGCTTTCTTCTCTGTGACATCCCAGCAGCAGAAAAGCAGGAGTGGGGATGGTGTATTAAGGTTAGCAACTCCAGGATCTTTCTTTAATGCCCTGCCGACATGTTTGTGTCACTCAGAAGTAAGAGCGCAGGCTCCCCTCACCCTGCTCCTCTCAGAGCCAGCTTGGTCATACAGGGACAAAGACGAGAGCTGGAGGAGGAGCCTGGGGACATTCAGGAGCAAGGGCGGTCTCACATTCAGGAATTCAAAAAGGAGAAGCCTCTGAATTTCCTCGGTGCCTGCAAACTCCAGAACCTCGAGATTGGCATGTGACAGAGTAGATGAGGGACTGTGAATATATATGGAATAAAAGCAAAATGCCAGATATGTGTGGTGGGAGCTTGAGTCTGTACACCATGAGGGGACACGTGTAGACGGGATCCTGGTGAAAATTAAACGACAGAAGGAGATTGAGCCCTCAGTGAGAGAAAACAAAGTATTTGCCCAGATGCCAGATACTTCCAATAAGGGAGGGTGAGAAAGTCAGCTCTAACTGCTGCCACAACTAACCCACTGGAAAGGGGGTGAAGCACCCTTAAGAAAAAGTATTGTACACTCACATTTCACTGTAGCAAGGCCTCTCTTCCTTTTTTTTTTTTTTCTTCTCCATTCACCAAATTGTCCCTGAAAGCAGAAGAGATATTTTGTTTACCATTTTCTATGCTGATATAAAGACAATCTGCTGTCACTGCCCAGGGGATTAGTGTCCAGAGATGGGATTATATTGTAGCCAAACAGGAATTGAATGAGGTGGATATGGGGCATCAAAATGAGCAGTGACCCTTTTCCTGGGAAGCACCAGAGCTGTGAAACAGGCCTCGATGCGAGCTATGCATGGAGACTGCAATCATGATTTGGAAGGGAAGAACTGGAGAGTCAGGGCAGGTGGTTTAAGGTGTGCATGCAGGTGTTCCCCTCATTGCTGTCGGCTCAAGGCCCCTGCCCAGTGGAAGCTGTTGTGCTGAGCTCCATCCCCACAATGCTAGAGGAGCAGAACTGGAGCAGGGAAGCCTTTCCCCATTCTGCATCCTGGCACTTCCTTACCATGCAAGCTGGGGAAACCTGCACCAGCACCCGGTTTTGCCTTACACCCTTCACAAGACCCCAAGAGAAGGAAAATGTGATACATGCTTTTCAAATTCCCCATTCCTAGCAGAAGGTCCTAGCACTCACAGTCCCTCCCGATGATTTATCTGGGGGTGCTGGATGGCACCCGCTTGACAAGCCCCTGTTGGAGGGGTGTGGGACCAGCATCCACAGTTCTAGGTTCGCTCTGTCCAAAGGTGGCTCGGGTGATTAGAGTGATGGCCTCCTGACGTCAGATGAGATCCGTTAAAAGGTATTTATCTCAGGCTTGGGCCAAAGCCGCGGGAGAGATTAAAAGAGATTGAGGCCAAGATAATCCCCTCGCAGCATCCCACTAAAGTGGCTGCCAAAAGGCATGCCACCAAATCTTTCGCCGCCCCTGGCCCCTGCGCCCAGTTCTGTTTTCGCCATGCAGAGTTCAGCTTGCTGCCCAGAGAGGCTGCTTTCCCATGGGGAAAACGTTGTGGGTTTTCTTTGGCAGGGCCGCCATGGGTGACACTGTCCCCTCTTCTCATCTCGCCCAGGGCACAAGTGGCACAGTGTCCCCAGGAAAAAGGGAATTCCTGTGGACCACGAGGTGCAGCAAGCCCTGCCCCAGTGGTTTATAATCCTAGATGGTTCTGGCTAATCTTCGCTTTATTAGTTTGCTGCTAATCTAAACAAAGGAAGTCAAACCTGCCCGTGATGATTTCTTCCCCTCCAGGAGCAGTGTGCGACTCTCTCTTTTCACCCCTCCCCATCCACCTGCTTTGCATTATGTCCCAATCCGATTTCCCCAAGTCTCTGGTGTCTGATTTAATTTGCCTGACGCTGCTCCTGGAATCAGCCCTCCCCCAGCCCCTCCCGTCCAGAGCCTTCCAGCTCCCCATGGGGAGATAAGTCCTGGGAGAGGCTGAGGAGTGGAGAGGGAGCCAGAGGCTCGCTGGCTGGACGGGCAGCGCTGACCGGGGACTGCAAGGGGACGAGGAGCTTCTGGCCAGCAGGGAGCTGTTCTCAGCGAGGGAGGCAGGCCGTGAGTCCCGTCCAGGTGGGACTGAAACCCATCTCGTGCTGCAGAGCCCGGTAAGGATGCCACCTTGTTATTGGTGAGGTCGCTTTGGTGGATCTGGTAGTTGGGACCTTAGGTTTGATGCTGTGGAGACTTTGTACAAGGACTGGCTCCATGTGCAAGTGTCTGAAGATGAGGGAGGAAGAGTGTGGTGTAGAAGAAGCTGGGGCTAATGCTGAGGTATCTTTACAGTGATGGTGGGCTTTGCATTGGGGTGGGGTTGCTCCTTCTCCCCTTGGCAGGTGAATTGCACCAGCGTCCAGACTGGAAGAGGGGGTCAACGCTTTCCCTGAGCAACCTGGCACTCACCACCCACACGCAGTCCTGCACTCCTGGTGGGCTCCTGCACACCTCCTTGCAGCCAGATGCTTTTCTGGAGGCAGAAGCAGCCTGCAGAAAGAGAGGAACAGAGCAGGGTAATTTTACCCTGGCCTTTGATCTCCATGACAGGAGAAGGGGATCATCTCTGCATCCGGCTCTGCAAGGAGCCTAGGGTCACCAGGGCGAGCATGCAAGGCCAGCCAGGGGATTACACAGAGACCCAGGGATGCTGTCTGCTAATATTCAGTCCTCCCTTCTGCACCTTTCCCTTTTCTATTTACAGCCCTCTCCCAGCATCCCACAGAGAGACCGCTCCCTCCTTAGTGTGGGGAAAATAAAAAAAATTTATACCCAAGGGCTATAAAATTAGGGGATTCAATTCCCCTTTCTTCCCACCCACTGCTTGCACCCCCTTTCCCACGAGGAAGCGATGCAGGTGGCTCGGCAGGACAGTTCCCCAGGGTGCAGCACGGGCCCCTGCTCTGACTTTGTTCAAGGGATATAGCTGCTGCCCTGCAAAGTCACAGTGAGGCAGAAAAAGGCAGGAGGAGGAAGAAGGTGGGGGCATTTGGTCTGCTGTGAGCAGGCACCAAAAGGGCTCCGGACGGGTCTGGCTGCCCACAGAAGTGCTACAGCGGGTGCCTCCGGCAAGTTTGTCAGAAAAGGCAGGAGGGAAAAGAGCTCAGTGTCATCATTGCGTTGGAGAGCAAAAGAAAGGAAACTGCTTCTTCAAAGGTACCTAACAACTTGGTTTCCACTGCTGTCTGAAGAGCTGTTAATTCCAGAAAGCAGGGAGAGCTCACCATTTGGTAGCTTGTACCCATAAAAACCACCTGGGCAGCTACCATGAGCCAAGCTGCAGGTCCACAAGCAACGTGCATCCCTAAGGTCCCGATCAGGGCAGTAACGTGCCTTGGCCAGGCTCCAACCTCCATTCCACTTTCCCTGTTCCTGCTGGACTCCATTCCCCCATTTCCTGCCCTACATTTACATGGCAAGCTGCTCTCCTGCACACCTGCTGAGGTCCTCCGGGGAGGCAGCTGCACTCAACGGGGGGCTAGGTAACTCACTGCGAACAAATTTCACTGGGACGTGATGGGTGGAAAAGACAGGTAACGCTGGAGCTATTATTATCGTTTGTCTGTGGCTCCTTGTCCTTCTGAGGCTGAGAACAATTCCCAACTTCATTTAGATTGTTCCCTCCAGGGGATTTAAAGGTTCGGACGGAGTCCTGACCCCGAGCTGCACCTTCTCTATATTTAGCCCTTTTTATCCGTCCTTCACATCACGCCCCTGCCCTTTGATCTTCCTGTCAGCAACGAAAGCCCCTCATCTGGTTATAAAAAAAAAAAAAAAAAAAGAAAGAAAAAAAAAAATGGAAACAGAAGTCCACAAGAAGTCCAGAAGACTGGAAGGAGGGAGTGAGCAGGAAGAGGTGGCCCAGCAAGAGAAGGCATCCAACACTGAGGGCTGCAGAGACATGGTGCTGGGGAGGTAGGATCAGTCCTGGGGAAAATAGGCAGGGAAAGGTTTGGACCGTAATGATAGAGCTGGTCTCCAAAGAGTGGCTGAAAATCCAGGTTTGCCACTTGGTGTGCTGGAAGGCAGTGACCAGAGCTGGACACAGCATCTGGAGTTTGACTGTACACCAAAGCTGAGGGGCAAACACCCCATTATCTTGTGGAGCCTCCCACTGAAAGCTGCAAGGCCTTCTCCAGTATCCCCCCAGCCTGCCAGTTATCTGAGAGACGGAGGGAGGTGCCCAAACCCTTCCCAAAAAAGTGCATTCAGGTGGGCTTTGGAGAGCAGTGTTATTCAACCAGGTCCAGCTTTGTCCCCTTCTGAGAGCAACCCCATCATCGCTGTTCTGTCAAAACAAAAAATAGGAAAAAACAGTGGAAAGGGGACAGCCCAGGTGCTGATCTCTCCTTTCAGCGTAGCTGAGGCTGGCAGCCCCAGGCCATCTTTGTGGTATGTGCCTCCAGGCTCTGTCAGTGCAGCCCTGGGCCTCTCTCCTGCCCCCTCACCACATGCTGGAGCCAGCTGGCTGCCTCCAGTGTGAGGCAGGAAGGAGGTAGCAGGGCTGTAACTCCAGCCAGGCCTGCAGGCAGCCTTTCTCTGCGAGTTATAATCTCAAATAGCCTCTCTCTGGGACAAATGTATGCTTTTAGGGGAGCTGGGCGAGACAGCAAAGGGAGCAGCCTCACATAGAAGAAGCGAGGCCTTCAGGCAACAGGCCAGAGGGGACAGAGACAACGCGCCTCATGGCGAGTAGAAGGAGACATTCTGCAGGTGCTGCTGGAGTCTTCTCGGCCCTAGGGCAAAGTGCCAGTTTTAATAATGAAGAACACCTGGAGCACATCTGGACACACACGCCTACCCAGGAGAAAGACTGAAGTAATAAAGAGCATATTTGTCTACAAGAGTGAAGATGCTGGGATCACTGGTGAAGTTTTAAGTACACCTAACAGAAAGGAACGAGAGAACAAAACCGAAATGCTGAGTAATCATGTAGTGTTCCTGTATCTTGAATATGAATTGCAGTTCTGGTTCATTGCCTTCACTATGCAAGCACATCATCTGTGCTCTGTAAACAACTGAAAAGGGCCTAGAGAACAACGGAGGTGATGAGATGCAACAGCTCACGTGGAAGGAATGACTAAGTGTGCTCTGCAGTCTGCAAAACAGATGTATGAAGATGACTATGACAAAGATCTGTAAAATACTGTGTGACACTGGGGTGAATAGAGACCAGTTATTTGCTAGTTCTTCCAACTCAAAAACTGGAAAACGCCAAGTGGAACCAGTGTCATTTGGGAGTATTAGAACCAGGAACTTCTTCACAGAGCACGCCACTAAGCTGTGGAAGTCCTCACCATTGTCAAAGTTCAGTATCACTGAGGATATGAAACTTTGGCAAAGGCACAAAAAGTCACTGGACAAAAATGTAGAAGAAAAAAAAATCCATCAAGGACTTGCATACAGTAATGCTGCCTCTAGCTTTGGAAAGCAGTGAAAATCTGGGGCTAGGAAAGTAGGCGAAATACCACTTTCTGCCTATGTTATTCTTAGATCTCTCCCTAGGCATCCACTTTTTTCCTTTTCCTTTTTTAATTGTGAGCTAGAAGGGAACACTGACAGAGCACCTCAACAGACCCCAGATTTCCATGATGGATAAAAGAACTGGTGATCTCTGCCTGTTAGTGTTTTACCTACAACAAAGGATAGGAAATTGGGCCCACAGTCACCGAACTCCTCTCAAGTTTCCTCCTCCTGGAGCTGAGATAGACAACTTGGACATGGACAGGTGGAGGATTCAGGGCTTTGTAAGCCCTTACGTGGAGATGTCATAAATAAAGAAACGAAGGGGCAAGTGCAGCAGAACCTCAGCAAGAGGTTCTGGAGTTCTTCAGTTTCCCAGTGTTCATGTAAGCAGGACACAGTATCAAATGGACCTTTGATAAGGTCCCAAATGCAAAGGGCTTTGACCAGATACAGCACATTTCCAATCATTCGACCAATAAATGGTTGCTCAGGCCTTACCAGAGGCACCTCCATTTCCATGACTGAGCAGTCATATCAATGCCCTTTTCTACCTCACACCTCTCTCCTTGATTTGTCTTCCCAGATTCAAGGTTGTCCCACGCGGAAGAGCCACCTCTAGATCCGAAAGATGGGGGAAATGGAACAGATGAAGCAGGAGGCTGAGCAGCTGAAGAAGCAGATTGCGGTAATGCTGGCAGCAGTAGTGAAACTGCTGACGGTGTCTACTCCTTGCACCCAAGCCTCCAAGGTCCCCTCCTCAGCCTCAATTTGGAGCCGAGCTTTCTCCATGTACATCCTTGGGGCCCTCTGCAGTTCTGCACAGGCCTTTAAGTGCTAAAGGAGATCTTCACAGTACAGGGGGAAGAAGGGGAGAGGAAGGGAGAGACAAGGAGACACTGTAAGGGCGAGAAGGAAGTGGAGATGGGCGTCATGTCTGCAGGGGAGCAGACTGTAATTCATCCCCAGGCCTCCTTCGTCTGGGAGACAGTGGGTGTTCTGCCAGGCTGGTGGATCCATGAAATAATGTTGCACAGGGAACTGGGTGCTGAGCAGCTTGTGACTCACCTCTCTGTTGTTTGTTTGGTGCTGAGGAGCCCTGCTCACAGCCCAGGAGCCCCCTGTGCTGGGCAGAGTTGAAACCCTACAAAACCGCAGCTCCTACCTCTCGCAGCCCCCACTCTAAATGAGCCTTTTGGGAATGTCCCTGAACTTCACCTGCTGTTGCCTTTGTCTCACAGCTTTTTCCTCTTTCATGCTCTGTTGTCTCTTCTCCAGGATGCCCGGAAAGCTTGTGCAGACACAACACTTGCTCAGGTAAGGTCTGGGGCCGTTTGGCAGGTGAGTCTGCATGTGGGGAAATAGCATCATTCCAAGGGGGGCTCTCTCCAGCCAGCAAGAAATCAGGAGGCAGGGATGTGGGGAGCAGGCCAGCCCCTGTCAGTCCAAGATTAATCCTTTCTCTCCCCCTACTCTTCCCTCAGATCGTGGCCGGTGTGGAGGTTGTCGGTCGCATTCAGATGCGGACCCGAAGGACCCTGCGTGGGCACCTGGCCAAGATCTATGCCATGCACTGGTCGACGGACTCCAAGTGAGAGATGCTGCTGAGCTGCTGGGTGCCCAGAAGCACGTGGGAAAGAAGGCTCTGATGAGAAGAGAGCTACTAACACGATCTTGTTCCTCTCTCACAGACTCCTGGTCAGTGCCTCACAAGACGGGAAGCTGATTGTGTGGGACACGTACACAACTAACAAGGTAAGGGGCGGGTGGATGCAGCAAACTGCAGTGGGTCCCTCGGATCTAGTGCCCTCGCCCTGCTCCCCCAAATTCTCTGCTGCCAGAGACCAGACACGGCTTCTTGTCCTCCCAGGTCCATGCCATCCCTTTGCGTTCTTCCTGGGTTATGACCTGTGCCTATGCCCCCTCGGGCAATTTTGTGGCCTGCGGGGGCCTCGACAACATGTGCTCCATCTACAACCTCAAGACTCGTGAAGGCAATGTCAAAGTGAGCAGAGAGCTCTCAGCCCATACAGGTGGGTGTGCCTCCTCCTGCAGCCTGGCTGCCCTCTGCTTCCAAACCCCACTCTTTTAGCCCCGTCCTGTTTCTCACTCTTGATTGCTCCCACTTTCCAGGTTACCTCTCCTGCTGCCGATTTCTCGATGACAACAACATTGTGACTAGCTCTGGAGATACCACGTGGTGAGTGTTATCTTCTGCATCTTATTGACACGAACAATCACACTAAAAACTCACATGGATCCCCCAGCATACTGCATTTTGGGAAAACTCCACCTCAGGCGTGACCTTAGGAGTGGACACTGTGCAGCCCCTCTGGCTCCAAGAGCTCAGCACGTGATGTTTTCCTCTGCAGCACCCTCCTTCCCATGAGGTGTAAGGATGAATTGTTTTACCTGGAGGCCACACAAAGCAAATTAGGAAACCGGATGCCTTCTTCCTCCCTTGGCAGAGCAGGTGCTACTTTTCCCTGCTGAGGTCAGGTCATGATGCAGATCTACTGGTGAAGCAGCAGGGCCCATGTCCCCAGCTCTCACAAAGCACAGTGTTGTTTATCCCAGGACAAAAAGCATTTTACATTTGCATGGAGCCTACGCTATGTGGTCCTGTTCTCAGATCCTATCCCTTTCAAAAGTAAATAGCAAAAAGCCAGTGCCTAAATCCTTTGTTTCCTGGTTCTCCAGTATCTCTGTGTTGTGACTGAGCAGTTCTGAGCCTTTACTCACCCCCACCCCAATCCCAACACCCACTTTGGAAGAACCTCTTGAACGAGGGTGAGTTGGAACGTGGCATTTCCATCAGAAAGAGACTCATTTGCCTGCCTGTGGTGTGATCCCAGTGACCGTGTCCCATGCATCCAACAAGCGTGGCAGACTTTTTTGGCTGTTTTTCTTTGGGTGTCTCTTACCTCTTCTCAGCATCCCCTTCAGCTGTTGCAATTATGGGAACCCTGTCAGACCACACGCACCCCCTCAGCCTTAGTCTAACCCTGCTTGGGTTAAGGTATGAACAGCAACAGCTGTGAACATATTTCCTTCTGTATATTTTCGTCCATCTTCCCACGTGGCAGCCAGGTCCATGACTTCCCTCCTCCTGTTTGTGAGTAGGACGATTCCTCATCCCAGCTGATAGAGTTGTCCTGGCTCTGAGAAGTTCTCTCCTCTGCCACAGTGCGCTCTGGGACATTGAGACTGGGCAGCAGAAGACAGTGTTCCTGGGCCACACCGGAGACTGTATGAGCTTGGCGGTCTCCCCGGACTTCAAGCTGTTCATCTCTGGGGCCTGCGATGCTACTGCCAAACTGTGGGACGTGCGGGAGGGTACCTGCCGCCAGACCTTCTCAGGGCACGAGTCTGATATCAACGCCATCTGCGTACGTATGCCGTCTGCATGGGGGGGGGGGGGGACGAAGAAAAGGGAGGGTAGGACAGCATGAAATAGTGTCTCAGGTCAAAGCTGAAAGAGGCTGTCACAGCGACGTGGGGAAGACCATGAGGTTCAGACAGCCCAGTGAGCAGAATTCTGCTCTCATAGCCCTGAACCTTGCCAGACCCCATCTGAGGGATAATGGGAGGATGCCTGCCAAACCCAAGTCTAGGAGATGGAGTTAAAAAGACAATAATCCTTCCTCAAGCACTGGGACATTTTGTAATAGCTCTAGCCCCTTGATCATTGGCTTTCTTAATGTGGAAAGGGTCTACTCGCTCTGAGAAGCATCAGTTTCCAGCTTCGGGATACTAACCTTTTGAGATCCAATGCCTTGTCTTACTGCCCAGCCAGTCTGGCTTTCTGGTGCTTAGCAGAGGGACGAAGGTGTCGAGGAAACCTGTAAGACACAGAGGGATTAAAACGCGGTGTGCTCTCCTCAGTTCTTCCCTAACGGCGAAGCCATCTGCACCGGCTCAGACGATGCCACCTGCCGCCTCTTCGACCTGCGGGCCGACCAGGAGCTCATAGTGTACTCTCACGAGAGCATCATCTGCGGAATCACCTCGGTCGCCTTCTCCCGCAGCGGGCGCCTCTTGCTTGCCGGGTACGACGACTTCAACTGCAACATCTGGGACTCCCTGAAAGCAGAACGCGTGGGTGAGTGGCTCCTGGGGGCCCCGCTTTCGTACTCTGCAAGGTCTCCTATCCCTTCCAAAGCAAGGAAAAGGCCCCAAAAGGCCCTCATTTTCTAAAGGGGACACATCCTATACGAATCAAAGATCTGCAGTACTTCCTTGTGCTTAAAGAACACAGCGTAAATACTACAACTACCTTAAGAATTGTTGGCTTTAAGATTAAGCAGGTCAAACCTTTAAAAAACATGGCATCAAAAAGGAAATGAGTATCAATATTCCTATTAGAGAAACTACTCTAAGGCATCATTATTTCACACTTTCTCCTAGCCTCTGCTGTTTGCCTGTTCCAGCTGCTCACAGTGCCACTTGGTGGCCGGGCACCAAACTGAGCACGGACCTGAGCTTCTGTCCATCAGCTGTGGATATTTTGTGGTGCTCCTGCAAAGGATACACCCAAATACCATTTTTCTTCCAGATGTGGCTCCTAGCCTCTGCAAATTGATACCACAGCCCACCTTTTGATCTGCAACAGCATTGCTATTTCTGTTTTGTAGAACTATTTGATAATAGCTCTAGGGGGAAGTATGTAGCAGCAATCTCTCTTGTGCTGAGGATTCAGCTAGCTGGCCCCAAAACATTGTTCTTTGGTGAGATCCCAAAGCTGTACACCGTGCACAAATGTTCTTCTGCATGTTTGTTTTATTAGCCATGTTACGCAGGGACAGACAGCATGACACAGGGCAGTAGGTACATGGCCTGTGGTGAGCTCAGTCAAGCCCTTCACCTCTCCCAGCCCCATTTCTTCTGCTAATCTTTCTTCTTCCCCTCCTGTCAGGAATCCTCTCTGGCCACGACAACAGAGTGAGCTGCCTGGGGGTGACAGCAGACGGCATGGCTGTTGCCACTGGCTCCTGGGACAGCTTCCTCAAGATCTGGAACTGAGGATGACAGGAGAGAGGGAAAGAGCAGCAGAAGCACAGCCCATGGCAGAGAGCATCACCAGCTGAGCACAACAGAAACGCCTACTTGTCACTCCCGCTCGTCTCTACTCTACTTGTGGGGTCTCCTAGAGTGAAAGGAAGAGAGGTCAGGGGGTGGGGAAGCAGGAGCACACACACTGCCTCTTCTCTCCACTTCTAAACAAGCCCAGCAGTACCTAACCTCTTGGGGGCTTGAAGGCTGCAAAACACAACAGTTTGTTACATCTCAGGACTTCACAATGCAGTTCAGATCCCACGTCTTCCCTCAGAGACCTCTACCCACACTTGACACCCATCCCTCTGAAGACCCCTTATCCAACACCTCTGTCCTTGACCTCACTTCACCTAGCTTCTCCACGTGGTTGTCAGCTCCCTGCAGACAGCCCCAGAGACACATGGGGTTCAAGATTTATGTTATGCAACCTCTACGAAACAGGTAGCATAAATTGGGCTCATTTCCCATTGGGAAAACTTAGCTCAAGTCCTATCTATGCATAAATGGGGGAAAGGGTAGCCCTCAGACCTGCCAGAACCAGGGAATGTTATTTATTCTTATTTATTGTTTGCTTCTTGCTGTTCCTTCTCTTTTTGCCTCATCCCTGTGTTGTGTGGTGACCCTGTCAAACCAGTAGCCATCAGCCACTACTTCCAAGTCTGTTCTAGATCTTTGTAACCCAGGCTAATAAAGAAAGCTGACAATAAGCACCACTGACTTCATTATTCCCAGGATAGCAATGAACTACTGCAAACAAAGCTCTGCTCCTGTGAATACTGCCTACTGGTCCTCTCCTGAGAGCATCCCATATCTCAGGGCATTCTTCTACCTCTAAGTCCACAGGGAAAGCATTCAGCTATGCTCTGGGTGAGAGCAGTCCATTAGTCCTGATGCCTTGTCACTACTTTCAGCCCTACCATGGGTGTTACAAACAGGCAAAGCTGAGTATTAGAGCTAATGGAAGGCTGAACCATCAGTTCCTGACTGTTGGTCCACAGATGACATGGTGCACTGGGAGAGCAGTGTGCTCTAACTGTTCTATCAAGACAGATACAGTCACAGCAAAGGTATATAGATTTATTTACTACAGGTAAGAACTGTACAGTCAATACAGCCAACACAGAAAGCCAAAGCCTGTACTGTACATAGCACATGCAAAGCTATGACAGAATGCTCTTTCCCTTTTCCCCCAACACAGAAAGGGGAAAAGTGACAAGTCTGGAGTTCCAGTCTGTTGCAGGATTCCTCACCCAGGAAGATACTCAAAGCACAGAAGCAAATTACAGCAAGATCCTGGGAAAGGAAGTCCCTAGTTCTCCACAAAAGGACACTGCTGGTTCTCTTTGTTCAAGTCGCTCCAAGGACAGTTCCCAGCTTTGAGGTTCCTGCTCAGATCCGCTGCCACTATTTCCTTCTCCCCAAGGTTCTCTCCCAACACATGCCTCTTGACCTAGAGAAGGGAGAAGGTAAACAATGTGAAACAATCGAAAGTTAACAAATCCTCAGTAAAACATATAATCCCTTTTCAGGCCATCCAGATAGTCTGACAATGCCTGTCACTCCAGTATTTGAGTGATGGACTCTTTTCCAGAGCATAGTAAAGGATGTACTGTGGTAAGGCAGAAGATACAGACATCGAACAAGTGTTGAAGGGATCTAGGGACAAGATCATCCCATAGAAAAACACTTGGAAAGTCACCAGGTTCCACAGGCATATGAGGCCACAGCTACAGTCTAGAGCCATACAAAACACAGAAAATTAAAGAGTTCCAGGCCATTCTCCCTCCCACAGTATGAGGCATTAAGCTTTACCTGGCGAGGTGCAGAAGCACTGGGGGAATTATCATCTTGTAGGACGCTGAAGGGAGAACGGCTGTTTCCTCCAGATGTTACCAGGATTTTGTTGCCAGCCTTACGTCTTGCATACTTGCTCCCTAGTGACAGAAGGCAACAAGTCAGTGTGGTACAAAAAAGCTATTGGGTCCTGGATTTCAAGTGCCTCCTGACAGATGCAAACTAGTCTGCTTGCTTGCACAAATGTTATCCAAAATATAGAAGGATTAGTATAAGAAAAGGGCTGAGGTTGGAAGAGACCTCTGGAGGTCATCTGGAGATGACATTAGGAGACATTTCTTCTCAGACAGAGCAGTCAGGCACTGGAACAGGTTGCTGAGGGAGGTGGTGGAGTCACCGTCCCTGGGGGTGTTCAAGGAAAAGCTGGACCTGATGTTTAGGGACATGGTTTAGGGGGTGACATTGGAGGTAGGGTGATGGCTGGACCAGATGATCTGAAGGTATGTTCCAGCCTTAGGGACGATCTGGTCCAACCCTCCTGCTCAAGCAGGACCACCTAGAACACTTCTGGTTGCCCAGGGCCACTTCCAGACAGCTTTTGGAGATCTCCAAGGAGGGAGACTCCACAACCTCTCCGGGTAACCTGTTCCAGTGATGGAACTTCTCATGCTTCAGTCTGTGCCTATTGCCTCTTATCCTTGCACTGAGCACCAGTGAGAAGGGCTTCATCCTCTTTACACCCTCTCTTCACGTATCAAAGATAATCCCTGAGCATTGTCTGTTCCACACAGAAGAGTCCCACCACTCTCAGACTTTGCTCATATGAGATGCTCAGCAGTTTTCTGAATTGTGATCTATGCGAAAGACTCACAACACTTAGATGTGCTTCTACCCCCAGCAATTCCCCATGGAAAATCTGTAAGGGCCCACTGGATAAATCACCAGAACTGCAAACCTATCTCAGACAGAAGAACACTTCTATACACTTAGATTTTAGTTTTGACTGCAGATTAGGGATGTAACTTCTCAATTCCTGATGGAAATCAGTTTGGTAAGAGCACAATTCCCCAGGGGGCCCCCAGCTTACCAGTTACAGAGCAGCAAGGACAGGCTGCTGAGCTGGAAGGAAGGGACAAAGGCCAGGTGCCTGTGAAGCAGCCAGCCTTGTCCGTGCTGCAGGAGACCCCCATGGCCCTGACTGGCAGCAGCCGGTCCCCCCCGCAGCCCGGTGCCCCCCCCACCCACCCCATCCCCGCACTCACCCGCGACCGGGGCCGTCCCTGCGGGGCGCGCAGCCTTGGGGGTGGCCTCGCAGCACCCTGCAGGCGACGGGGGCCGCTCCGCCTCTCCCCGGGGGGCCGCGGCCGGCTCCTGTTGGGGCCGTGCAGCCACCGGCGACTCGCTGTGGGCGCCGAAGGCCTCGCTGAGCTGCTCCACCAGGCGCTGCAGGCTGTCTGCGGGGGGGAGGCGGCGGTCAGAGCCCCTCCAGGCTCCCCCCAGCTAATGGGGGTGGTGGGGAGGGGCGGGGGGCGCTGCCCCGCGGCCGCACTCACCGCTCAGCGCCTCCTTCATGGGCGTGCGGGAGATGCCGGGCGTCGGAGACCGAGGATCCGCGGCGGGGCCGTGCTGCGGGCTGGGGGCGGCGGGGGAGCTCAGCACCTGCAAAGGGAGGTGGGGGGGGGGGGGGCAGCGTGCGGTGAGGCGGGGCGGGAGGGGAGGGGAGGGCAGGGAGGAGGGAGCGGGGCCGTACCTCGATGGGGGTGCGCAGGATGCCGGCGCTGGGCGAGCGCGGGTCGCGGACGTGCTCCGGGCGGCGGGCGCGGGGCGGCGCGGGGGTGGCGGGGGCGCTGCCGGCGGCGCCCATGGCGGCCCCGCGCTGGCCGCCGCCGCGATTCAAATCTCCCGCGCGCCGCCCGCCGCGCGCTCCCATTGGCTGGCGCCGGGAGCCGGGCCACGCCCCTCCGCGCCTGGCCACGCCCCCGAGCCCCGCCGGGATTGGCCGGCGGCGCGGCGGGCGCTGATTGGTCGGGGTGTGTCCGCGGGCGGGGCCGCAGAGAGCCGCTGTCATGGCGGAGCTGAGCGAGGCGCTGCTCTCCGTGCTGCCGTCCATCCGCGTGCCCAAGGCCGGCGACCGGGTCCACAAGGACGAGTGCGCCTTCTCCTTCGACACGCCGGTAAGCGCCCCCCGCCGCCGGCCCCCGCCGCTCGCCGGGCTCCCCTCCGCTCCCTCCCGCTCCCGGCCCACCCGCCCGGCGGAGGGGGGGCGCCTCCCGCGCGGGGGGACATGGGACTTGTAGTCCCGCGGCGGGCGGGGCGGCGCGCGGCCGGGCGCCGAGCGGGGCGGGGCGGGACTACGCCTCCCAGCGCGCCCCGCGGCCGGCCCCTCCCGGCCGAGGCATGCCGGGAGCTGTAGTCCCGCGGCGGCGGCGGCTGTGTCATTAAGATGGCAGCGCCCGGGGGTCCGCGCCCTCACCGGGGGTGGCCCCGCGGCCCCCTCCCCTCCCCTCCCTCCCCCCCAGGAGTCGGCGGGCGGGCTGTACATCTGCATGAACACCTTCCTGGGCTTCGGCAAGCACTACGTGGAGAGGCACTTCCAGAAGACGGGCCAGAGGGTCTACCTGCACCTCAAGCGGACGCGCAAGCCGGTAAGGGAATAAAACAAACAAAATAAATAAAATACAAGAAACACAAGAAATAAACCCAAAGCCAGCCAGGTATAACCCATACACACAGCCCTTATCCTGCCTGGGGAGCTGGGATCCTCGCAGGGGTTGCCCTAAAAGCCTCAGCCTGGCCTCGTTCCGTCCCCACGCTGCTTTAACATCGATCCGTAAGTCCCGCAGCGTGCCCACCCCCCTAACCCTATCCCCCCGTTTCTTCTCCATGAGACAGAAGGAAGAGGATGCTAACTCCAGTGCTGGGGACCCCCCGAGGAAAAAACCGACTCGCTTGGCCATTGGTAAGGAAGCACCCGCGTGCCATACATTCCTTCTCCTTTCGGACCAGGCCTCTGGAGCTGTATGACCACCTTTTTCCCTTCCCTCTGCGAGGCTGCTTGAAGCTAGCATCCCCAGCTGAACTCAGACTTAAAGTCTTCTAGCACATCTCAAGTGGGCAGTGACTGCAGAATGGGTGTTGAGATTTTGTTCTGCGTTCAAAATTGCATCGTGCTTTGTGTAGATAAAAGTGTTTTGGCTTCTCCCCTAACTCCGTGTGCCTGACTCAGCTGGGCGTGCACGTCAGCCTTGGGGGCTGTTGGTTAATGGGGATGTATCCAGCGTGGGTCAGAAGGGAATTGGAAAATAATGTGTAAGTGTGAAAAAAATCAGTTTGAAGTTTCTGATAGAAAAAAAAAATATTTGTTAAACTTCTTAAAATTTGAACTGGGGTTATTGGTATAGAAAGGGAAGAAACGACTGGCAAATGCTGTGTGAACGTTTTTGGCTAGATAGCTCTCTGAAACACGAGGCTGATACTGGAGGACATACGTGAGGAGTTTAAATATTAAAAGCAAGTCCCTTTTTGGGAGGACAGCACTGATGTTCCATTACTCTTCTGCACCAACTGAAAAAGCTGTCACGGGAATCAGTGAAGATGCTTCTTATTTGGGGCAGTCTTGGCTGGTGATTCCTGAACCATTACGGAGATCTATAAAGCAGAAAGGACAGGAACATTCTCAGCAGTAACAGGTCCTTGGCCTGGTGGAGACTGACCACTAGAGGGAAATCCAGAACCCGTACCACGTCAGTCCTGCCTCTTGCTCACTTTTTCCCTAGCTGTGCCTTGCGTAGCAGGAGCCTGCTGGATTTCAGCAGTCTGTTTCACTCTGCTTAGAGTTCAGGAGCTGTGTGATGTCCTGAAGGGTTGTGTATTGCTTTACTTTGTGAAGTGATGACAGGAGATCTCTCTGGGGTGTGCTGGAGAGGCGCAGAAATGGATTATTTGCATGTGTTGTTGTGTTATGCGTGCGATTTTTCAGGTATTTTTAGTCGTTCAGGCTTGCAGCATCTGCATTCATGCGTGGCAGTTTGTGCGTAGTCTAAACATTATAGGTGTCTGAGGGAGAGTTGCAAGAGAAATTGTGTTTTGATATTTGTTTATTGTTTTGCAAGACTGGTTTTGTTTGTTTGTTTGTTTTGGGAGTACCTACAGAAATCAGAGACTGTTCCCTCCATTGCAAATGTAACTTTAGTTGGTTCTTTGCAACTGGCAAATAAGTTTTTTCTGCTTGTAGGCAGGGGCTGGAGTTTAAGCATCTATAAAAACAGCTGGTCAAAGCAAGCCCATTGTCACTAGGTTTCTATTTGCTTCTGTGAAGTCCACACCTATGGCAGCAGTTTTAGGACCCAGACAGCTTGTGGATCACTAAATTAGAGTTTTGCCTTAGTCATGGTGCCTTACTTCATGTCAGCTGTGGGCAAAGAAGCCTTGCAAGCTGTTTGGTTCTGCCCATTGCCACAATGTTTTTTTTTCTTCCTGTAGGTGTGGAAGGTGGATTTGACATCACAGAGGAGAAGTTTGAATACGATGAAGACGTGAAAATAGTTATTTTACCAGAGCATTTGGATATTCCCCGTGACGGGCTGGAGGGGCTCCCTGACATGGTCAGAGACAGGGTACGTTGGGGTGAAGGGCGGTGCTTTCTCTTGGTGGGGAGGAGGTGAACCATTACAGTGAAAGAAATGCTGCCCTGTAATAGTGATCCTGCCGAGCTGCTGTGAAGTCTCAGCCTGGAGTAAGAAGGATTACTCAACACTTTTATAAAGCAGTTAAGCAGCGCTTTGTAGTACAGAGTCCTGCTCTGTGGCTGAGGCTCCCAGGCACTGCCTTTCTGCAGCTGACTTGTAGTTCTGAGCCTAAATGCGACGTGCTGTGGCACTGGAAACTGCTTTTCTTCTGAAGAAAATGTTTTTCTTCATGTTTTTTTCCCCCTACTACTCTAATTGTAGATTGCCAGTGCGGTGGAGGCCATCCTGACGGCAGACTCAGCCTCGCGGAAGCAGGAGGTGCAGGCTTGGGATGGGGAGGTTCGGCGCGTTTCCAAACACGCTTTTTCCCTGCACCAGCTTCAGAACGACGTCCGCATCCCACCATGGTGAGCGCAGCGCTGAGGGCAGCTGTACTGCTCTGTGTCCCTGATCCACCCTGATCGCCTCCTTCTCCTGTCCTGGAACAGCAGCAGATGGGATTTCTTTTGTGAAGCCTTGCCCTGTGGCTTGTTGTAGTAAATTCAGGGGAAGGGGCAAACTAAGGCATGTCAGGATGTCCAATGTCTTGAAGTAAGAGAACTGAGAGCACAGAAACCTTTGCTTGTGCTATGGCCAGTGGGTAGTAACAGAGGGGGCGTGGGCAGTAGAACCCGAAGGTTTTCACCCTAACAGCTCCTCTCCTCCCTTTCTTCTCAACAGCGGCTGGAAGTGCAGCAAGTGTGACATGAGGGAGAACCTGTGGCTCAACATGACCGACGGAGCCATCCTCTGCGGCCGGCGCTACTTCGATGGCAGTGGGGGCAACAACCACGCGGTGGAGCATTACCGGGAGACTGGCTACCCACTGGCTGTGAAGCTGGGAACCATTACTCCTGACGGGGCTGGTGAGAAGAAGGGGGCTGCAGGGAGGGGGAGGAATCCCCACGCAGGCTGGCTGTGGGCTCTGATGAGGCGCATAAGGGAGGATTTCCAGGTACCAGGCTGGCGTTGCCTGTGTTACGACCTGGAAAGTCTGGCATACCATGAACCATTCCCACTCTGACAGCTGCTTGTGGCAGGGAAAGAACCAGCAGATAAAACCCTGCCTTCCTCCTTCCCTCGCTTGTACTTTAAAGGATTTTAGAAATTATCCAGATTGCTTGGTGTGGTGGCGTTTACCTAAATTTATCAAAGGATTTTGTGTCGAAAACCTGAGTGGAGTAGCACAGTAACCCACTTTCCTTACTCCAGGCATACGTGTAACTCTATATCTTGATCAATGAGAAAGTTGTTTGTCTTGTCACATGTTCTGGAGGAATTTCAATATTCTCTCTGTTGGCTACTCTCCTGAAAAAAAAAGAGAGAGGAAAATCCAACTGCTCACTCTGTCAAAACTCCCAGTTCTCTTCATCCAGAGTGAATTTTAGATGACAGGCCGTCAGTCTTTCCTTTTCCTTTGTGTCCCTGCGTAGATGTCTACTCCTACGATGAGGATGACATGGTGTTGGATCCCAACCTGGCAGAACACCTTGCTCACTTTGGGATTGACATGCTCAAGATGCAGAAGGTGAGGGGGAGTTCCTGCGTAGGCCCAGAGTGGGAGAGAAGCAAGTCTAAGATTTCTTAGCTGGATCCCAGCTTTCTGCGGCTATGCAGAACCATTCCATAGTGCTGGTGCATGATTTCCGTGCTCCTTTTTAAAGGATAGTTCAAATTTTTCTCATGTTTCTTAGCATTCCTCCTTCTGTCCCAGATACTCAAATATTTGAAAAGAATTTTTATATCTTCCTCTTCTTCTAATTTAATCAAACAGGATTAATTCAACCCTTTACGTTTCTCTACTGTGTTGCCCTTTTCATGCCTCAGATGTTCACTTGAGTCTTCACTGAGAGTTTTTTTTTCCTGTGACCCCCTCCACAGACAGACAAGACGATGACAGAACTGGAAATAGACATGAATCAACGCATTGGGGAGTGGGAGCTCATCCAGGAGTCTGGTGTGCAGCTCAAGCCCCTCTTTGGGCCTGGGTACACTGGCATCCGTAACCTGGGCAACAGTTGCTACCTCAATTCTGTGATGCAGGTGCTGTTCAGTATCCCAGACTTCCAGAGAAAGTAAGTGAGCTTAACCTCTCGTTTCCACTGGCCTGGGATCCCCTGGGATCAGTACAGAAGTCTCCTAGAGCTGTGAGCTTCTGGTGCAGGACTCAGACTCAGAGCTGTGTTTTTACTGGGCGAGTCCGTGCGTCCTTCAGGTGGCTCCGTCCTGTTTTGCAGGTACGTGGACAAGCTGGAGAAGATATTCCAAAGCGCACCTTCGGACCCCACACAGGACTTCAGCACACAAGTGTACGTAGACTTTTGGTGGGAGAAGGAAGGCCGAGGCTGCCTGGGTGCGTCTCCTCTGCTTTGCTGCAGGTTTCTCCCTCAAGCCTTGCCTCTTGGGTTCCTTTCCATCACCAGACGCGCTGATCCTCAGCGATCGATAAGGGTCTGAGCCAGAAACCCTCTGCTGATAGCCCTAGATGGAGAGGACAGGGGTTACCCCAGTGCTCATGAGAGGCTCTTAAATGTAGTACGTGGGGAATGCAGTACCGTCTGCTACCACGGGGGGATTTCTCCTAGGCATATTCTGTCAGCGTAACAGCAAAAAAAATGCTGGCATTCTGCAATGGGGGGCTAAGAGCAAAGACATACATAGATTTAGAAAAATTCTCTCTGTGGATAGCTTACATATGCTTAAGGAGGCTTCCTGCAAGAGATCTTGTGCAGACACTAGCAGGAGAATATACAGCAGAAGGAGCACAGGATTTCAGAGGGTGTTTGATTTTAAATACATGGATTCTCTGCTGCATCTGCTCTTAAAACAGCCAAGCAGTGTGTGGAGGTTTGGGATGGAGGAATGGAAGGGGGCATTTGAGGAAGAGAGTCCAGAGGTAAGGGGAGGGTCTAAATTTGGACAGTCCGGGGTGAGGTGCTCAGTTAGGAGGGAATTGAGAAAGACTTTTGCCTGGGCAAAGGGCTGAATTGGTTGGGTTTGGATCCAGACAAATGGCGACAGTGATGGGGAAGAACTGGAGTGAGGTGGAGTAAAAGGAGGGTCTGGGCGTAGGAGGAAATCAACTGAACGTTGCTGCTGTCCATGCAGTGCCTCAGGCAGTTATTCTTAACTTTCCCCTTGGGAAAATGTGATCAGTCTGCTCGCAGCAATGCTATTTCTGGCTCAGGCAGTTTCAGCGTGCCCTGCTGTCTCCTGTGCAGCCTGTAAGATACACTGCTGCTGTACCCATGTCAGGCTGCGGAATCCTTTGGCTGTTGCACAGCTGCTGTAGGGCTCAGCACTGGCTGCCCTTCTGCGGGGAAAAGGAAGCTGTTCCTTTATCCCCACGCTGCAAACAATGGCTGAGTTTCATGCCCAGAAGTCCTAGTAACTTTCCAGTGGGGGATGTCTCATGCAACCAGAGAGCAGACCAAGAGAAGACAATCTGGGCTGGTGCAGCTGAGAAAGCTGGTTCCTGTGGCATCGGCAGTCATGTCGGTGTTAAAGCTGGAGGGGTTGTTGTGGCTCCTGGAGCGTGAGGGGCCAAAGAAGATAGGTGGGTGCTAACAGGGACTTCATCATTCCAGAGCCAAGCTGGGCCACGGGCTGCTGTCTGGGGAGTATTCAAAGCCAGTTTCTGCGGAAGGGGAGCAGCAGCCTGATCAGAAGGTGAGCCCTGGGTGCGGTACCCGTGTGATGGGGGGAGAGAGGACCATTTCTAAAGATGTGTCGTGGGGCCCTGTCACCTGAAGAGCGTGGCTAAGAGTAGAGTGTCGCATGTCACAACACAAACGCTTGGCAAACCGTGACCACCTTCCTCTTCCACCTTGTTCTTTGCAGGGTGTGCAAAACGGCATTGCTCCCCGCATGTTTAAGTCCCTGATCGGAAAGGGACACCCGGAGTTTTCCACTAACCGACAGCAGGACGCCCAGGAATTCTTTCTGCACTTCATCAACATGGTGGAGGTAATGGCTGAGTTCGTATCGCTAATTTTGGAAAAGCCTGGCTTTGTTTTCCTGCTGTAAGAAGGGGGTGAGGTATGGAGGTGAGATGTTGGCATTTGGAGCAGAGAGAGGGAGAGAACACAGGGAAAAGGGGCAGGTAGCACCTGTGGGAGAAGAAAGAGAGATGTTCAGCTGTGTTACATCTACCCTTTTAACCTCTCCCTTGTTCAGAGGAACTGCCGCAGCTCGGAGAACCCCAATGAGGTCTTTCGTTTTCTGGTGGAGGAAAAGCTGAAGTGCCTGGCCACAGAGAAGGTGAAATACACCCAGCGTGTGGACTATATCATGCAGCTGCCTGTGCCCATGGACGCTGCACTCAACAAAGGTCAGTAATGTGCTGAGGCCGGAATAGTAGCAAACGTTATGGATGGGTATTGTACATTTCTTACAGAGCTCCTTAAACGGGAAAGGGGCTTCCTCAGGGTATTGCTTTGCCACTTCTGAAGCCAGATCCTTCACCTGCCATTGTGGGATTGGGCTGATCTCTGTAGGGGTGGCATGACACAGTGATGCCTCCTCAGAGCCTTTCCCTCCTACGCTTCAAGCTGGGCTATGATTTAACAGCAAAGTGGCAGAACAGTGCTCGCTAGAAGCAGCCAACTTTGTGCTGCGTTCTTTAGGACGTGTTTGTAGGCCTCTTCTGCCTCCGGGTGTAGCTTACACCAGTTATTTTGTTAGTACCTAGAGGTGGTCCTTGACTCCCGTGCCTTATTCTCTAGATGAACTGCTGGAATACGAGGAGAAGAAGCGGCAGGCAGAGGAGGAGAAGCAGCCACTGCCTGAGCTGGTGCGAGCCAAGGTGCCTTTCAGCTCCTGCCTAGAGGCCTATGGAGCTCCAGAGCAGGTGGATGATTTCTGGAGCACAGCCTTGCAGGCCAAGTCTGTGGCTCTCAAGTGAGTGTGTGTGTATGTGTGTGTACAGCTAGCTAGGCTATGACATCTTCGGGATCTCCCTTGTACTGTTTGGGGAAGGAGCATTACCAAAACATTGCAGTCCTCCAAGCCCTGTATCCGTAGAGCACTGAAACAGAAGCGAACCAGTTCAGCAGTGCTGGAGTGTTTGCCCTGGAAGGATTACAGTGGGCACAACAGCCGTGCTAGTGAAATGCTGACCAGCAGATTTCAGTTCCTGAGAGGCTACAAAAACACACTGATATTCCAGAAAACTGGCAGCTTTTATTCTAAATCCAGAATTTAGCTTTAAAATCAGTACAGGGTGTGGCAGCACCAGCCCTGCATGGTCTCCAACTCTCTGTAAGGGAAGTTTTTAGCTGGTAAAGTTTGAGCAAAACACTGGGTATAACGGACACCTGAGTTATTTAAAAGGATGCTAACTTAAATGCTAATAGCAGGGCTTAAAACATAGCTTTGATTTGTCTTGCTGTCAGCAGCACGTGCAGCAGTGCAAAAGTCTAACTTTACAGACTTCAGCAGCTTCCTTCTGCGATGCTACTGACTGTTCCTCCGCAATGAAAGAGCAGTCCTCAAAGAATCCAGTAAATCCATACGATGGAATGTGTTTTTACAACAAACATAATGCTATTAAGCAATAGCTACTGAAAATGAACAGTCAGTAAAACGATCACTTTGAAAAATACCATTGTTTTGCTTTTAAATAGAGAATTGTGTTCATGCACTTCGTAAGAATTACATTCTTACAACTACCATGGCTTGAGTTAATTTTACAATGTTACAATGGTTCCCTGATAATAAGTATCTGTTTCTCTTACTATTGTTTCTCCCTTCACAAACATTCCCCTCTGTTTCAGAGATGCCAAACACCCTTTCCCTCAAATTGTCTAACTAAGCATTCAATCAAATTCAGTCATTGTTAGCTTAAAATTTGCTGCTTCCACTTCGCATCTGAAGAAGCGCTCTTGCACTTGAAAGGTTGTCCCTTTTTGCAGCGTTACCTGTCGGTCCAATAAAAGATGTTATTTCCACCGCGTTCCTTAAGGATCAGACTTCAATTATTTTAATTAATACTGAAATCTGAGGAAGCTGGTAAAATGCAGGACTGAGAGACAGAGAACATGCTATTATTTTCCTTATCCCCCAAGATTTTGTAAATGCTGCATTCCATCTCGTTTGGTCGGAGCATCTGCTTTAGAAGTTGCTTTGTGTTTGAGGAGCTGTAAGCTCAGCATAGGAGAGCTGCACGGTTTTGTTTCTCTCTGCCTTAGGGCATCCCTCCACCCCACTGACTGATTTCTTGAACCAACTAGATGTCCTCAATCAGTGCTGACAAAGCATAAAAACTAGCTGTGATGTTAATCTCTTTCAGAACAACGCGGTTCGCCTCTTTCCCAGATTATTTGGTGATCCAGATCAAGAAATTCACTTTTGGTCTGGATTGGGTGCCCAAAAAGCTTGGTAAGAAGGACAAGAAGTACAGAGCATATAAGGTATTGGGTGTCCTGTGTGGGTATTGTGGTTGGGACTGCAGAAAGGAAAGAAACTACCCCAAAAGGAGCTGCAGGCTGGCATGCTGTATCCCCAGTAGGGCAGACTTACCCTTCTAGATCTCCCAACGGGGTCTTTTGTTTGTGGCCTTACGGCAGGCTGAGCAGCGCCGTGTCTTGCAGATGTCTCCATTGAAATGCCCGAGGAGCTGGATATCTCTGCGCTGCAGGGAACGGGGCTGCAAGATGGAGAAGAAGAAATGCCAGACATCGCGCCCCCGCTGGTGACACCAGACGAGCCCAAAGGTAGCCTGGGGTTCTATGGCAACGAGGACGACGACTCCTTCTGCTCCCCTCACTTCTCCTCTCCGACATGTTAGTGATTCTCCTCCTCTTTTCCTGATGCCTGACTCGTTTCCTTGCTCTCCCTGTCTTGTCTCCAATCCTCGCGGTTTCCACTTGCTCAGACTTTCCCTGTCCCTCTGTCAGTGAATGCCGGCTGCCTCCCCTGCATGCCTGTTATGCAAGGGAGTCTGTCGATTCCTGTACCGTGGAAGACGGGGATGTGGCACGTCTGGTGCATTTAGAGGGGGCAGAGCTGGGGTTTATACAAGGTTTAATTGGCAGAGGGTAGGGCTTGAAGGCTAGGGAGAGCCAGTGCTGCTGAGTTCATGCAGTAAATCCCCCTGAGTACCTGCTAGTGAGACTGCACTTTTGAAGAAGAAAGTTTGTAAAGGATGAGGACACCAGAGCCAGAACTTGGGTGAAACAAAGCCAGGAAATGATGGCTTGGGGGACCGTGTGGGACTGCACAGAACGGAGCAGGCAGGACTTGGGTGGGAGAGGGTGTCTGTAACCTCTGTCTTCCCACAGCCCCCATGCTGGATGAGTCGGTGATCATCCAGCTAGTGGAGATGGGCTTTCCCATGGACGCCTGCCGCAAGGCTGTGTACTACACGGGGAACAGCGGGGTCGAGGCTGCCATGAACTGGGTCATGTCCCACATGGATGATCCAGGTAGGAGACCACGCGGCCATGACAAAGCTTATGGCATCTGGGTCCTTGCACTTCCTGACCCACTTCAGCAGTGGAAATCTAAAGCGGTCTGAACCTCAGGCTGCCTCCCTTTTGGAGGCGTCTAACGGCTCTGTGTTCTGTTTTCCGCTGCAGACTTTGCCAACCCATTAGTTCTCCCGGGATCCAGCGGACCAGGGTCAACTATTGCTTGCCCAGACCCTCCTTCAGAAGACAGCGTGGCCACCATCGTCTCCATGGGCTTCTCCCGGGACCAGGCCATGAAAGCGCTTAGGGCAACGGTGAGAGTCAGGGGTGGCATCAGAGTGAAATGGTGCCCTCAGGATCTGCAAGCTCATAATCTTTGCCTTTGCCTTCCAGAACAACAGCCTGGAGCGTGCCGTGGATTGGATCTTTAGTCACATTGATGACCTCGACGCGGAAGCTGCTATGGATATCTCAGAGGGGCGCTCGGCAGCAGACTCCATCTCCGAGTCTGTCCCTGTTGGTCCTAAAGTGCGCGATGGGCCTGGAAGTGAGTTCCAAGCAGTGGGAACGTCGATTTTGGGATGCAAACTCAGCATGGCCTTTATCCTCCCTAATTAATGCAGTAAACCCATAGGTTTTAGCAGCAGCAGCTCCCACAGACTGAGCTGGTTACTTGGGTGGTGGGAGCTGGGAGGAATAGAAGGATGGCAAATATAGGGCCTAACCTTTCTGGCTGGGCATTACTGGAAGCTGTGAGAGAGAGGCAACGGAAGAGACATCTAGTGAAAGATTGTGCTTCTTTCTCCCCGTCTTGTCTGGAGGCCTTTCTGATCCTCAGGCTTCTATTGTAAAAGCAAGCTCCAGTCCATTTGCAGAACTGATCCCAGTGTTGCATGGCAGCTGGACACTGTAGGGAGGTGGAATCCTCACCATTACCCATCTCACAGACCTGAGCCAAGTGAACACTTGAGAGAGAGAAGGCTGAATGGGAATTGCCATCTCCTGTTAACTGTCATGTTTGGCCTTGAGACCAAGCTCTCACAGTCACACTTGACAGGGTCCCATTTTTAAGACCCTTCAGGTCTCACACATCAGGAATTCCCTAGAGGGAGGGTTGCTGGGGGTGCGAAGCCTTTCCTCTTTCTCTGATAACTCCTCTTTCCCCTCTTCCTGTCAAGAATATCAGCTGTTTGCCTTCATCAGCCACATGGGCACTTCGACTATGTGCGGCCACTACGTTTGTCACATCAAGAAAGATGGCAGGTAAGAGGGATTTTGACAACATAAGGGAAAAGCTTTATTTAAATCATTGTCCTGTGCTGTTTCCTCAGACATTTTGGGGGAAGGAAGCAGGGACTCGCACCCTTGCCACGCAGCAGCGTCCCTGAGCTCTCCCCCTTCTACCTGTTGCAGGTGGGTGATCTACAACGACCAGAAAGTCTGTGCTTCTGAGAAGCCCCCCAAGGACCTGGGCTACATCTACTTCTACCAGCGGATCCCCAGCTAGGACGGCCTCCTGCTGCCTGCGGAGAGGGGGAAAGCGGGCTGAAGGCAGAGGGGGGCAGCGGCGGGGGCGGCGAGGATCAGAGCAGGGTCCGTCTCCTCTTACCCCGCTCCTCCCTTCACGCTCTCCCCGTGGAGACCAAGGTGGAAGGAAACTGGGGGGGCCGGAGCCCCCTTGGTTGGGGACGTGAGTGAAGGGGGTTGGGAGGGAGGGGGGAGGGAGAAAATAATCAGTTTCTGTAGGAGATGCCCTCGGTGCCCCCGCCCTGTGCCACACGCCGCCATGGCCTGAAGGGGGGAAAAACGGGGGGGGGGGCTGCGTGTGCGTGCGGCTTGTACCCCGAGCGGCGCGGGAGGCACCGGGGGGGCCCCGCGGATTGCCAAAATACACGAGGGACGAAATAAAAAAAAGCCGAAATCAGCCCCGGCTGCTCGCCGCCTCGCTCTGTGGGGGCTGCGGGGACGGGGGCCGCCGGCCTGAGGGGGCGCTGAGGGGCTCCCCGCCCCTCCCCCACCACCGCCGCCACTAACGGCCGCTGCGCGCGCCGCCCGCCTCGCCTCAGCGCGGGGGGCGTGGCCTCGGGGAGGGGGCGTGGCCTCGGCCGCCGCCGGGCTATAAAAGGGGCGGCCGCGGGCCGGGAGCCGCCACTGACCTTCGGCTGCGCCCGGGACGCGCTGCTCGCTGCCACCCCCTGCTCCTCCTCACCGCCCCCGCCATGGCGCCCAGGAAGTTCTTCGTGGGGGGCAACTGGAAGATGAACGGCGACAAGAAGAGCCTGGGCGAGCTGATCCACACGCTGAACGGCGCCAAGCTCTCGGCCGACACGGGTGAGGGCGCGGCCGCACGTCGCGCACGTCCCGCGCCGAAATGTCAGAGGGCGGCCGTGAGGGAGCGGGGGGTGGGGGGGCCCTAAATATAAGGATAAATATAAATAAATGCGGCCGCGCTAAAAATACCGCGACACCGGATCCCGGCCGCCTCCTCCGGTAGCGTGGGCAGCGGGGGGGAGCCGGGCCCCGTGGGGCTGGGGCTGGAGCTGGGGCCTCCTGCCCCGGGGCTCCCTCAGGGCGCTGAGGCGGCCCCGCCAGGCCCTGCCCCCATCCGCACCCCTTTGCCCTCCTTTATCGCTCCAGGAGGCCCCCTGCAGCCCCCCTGCCCCGCTGAGGGGCGCAGAGTGCAGCATTGCAGCTGGGGTCGCTCAGGCTGTACCCCCCCCCCAGAGCGTGCTGTTATAATCCCAGGTGTAACCCGATGCTGCCCTTTTCCCCCCCGGTTCAGCATAGCCTCTGCAGCAGGGCAGGATTCCTGCCCGGTTTCTTGGTTGGGCCGTTTCCAGGAGACCCTGCGTGAACCAGCTGAGGGGCCTGCCTCTCTGCACGGTCTCACCTATCTGGCTGCTGGAAAGGGTTTCCTCCTTGCTGTCGAGGCATCAGATAGCAGGGATATTCCTGCTTTCTGATGCTGCAGCAGGTCCCCCAAATGTCATGCATGCTGAGCCTTCCTGGCAGAGTGTAGGGAAGGAAATGATGACCTCTTAAGTCATCAGGCTCAGGGTTGGGTGCAGTTTCTGCCCCTGGCTCTTCCTGAAAGTGGCCTTTTTCTCTGCCTTCCAGAGGTGGTTTGTGGAGCTCCTTCAATCTACCTTGACTTTGCCCGTCAGAAGCTTGATGCAAAGATTGGAGTTGCAGCACAGAACTGCTACAAGGTGCCAAAGGGTGCTTTCACAGGAGAGATTAGGTGAGCCCAAAGAGAAGTGCAAGGCCAGCATGGCTCTGCAAAGTTTGGTGCCTCCAGATGTGAATTAATACTCTCACCTCCTTTCTCCTCAGCCCAGCAATGATCAAAGATATTGGAGCTGCATGGGTGATCCTGGGCCACTCAGAGCGAAGGCATGTTTTTGGAGAGAGTGATGAGGTGAGAGGCCGTGGGATGGAGAGATGGTACAGATCAGATAGGTCTGTGAAGGCTGGAGGGATGAGCAGTTTGTGGGAAAGACAGGAGCACGAATAGGTGTGACTGTCACTTGCCTTTTTCTCTTCCATTCCCAGCTGATTGGGCAGAAGGTGGCTCATGCTCTAGCTGAGGGCCTTGGTGTCATTGCCTGCATTGGAGAGAAGCTGGATGAGAGAGAAGCTGGCATAACAGAGAAAGTGGTTTTTGAACAGACCAAGGCTATTGCTGGTAAGGGAAGAAAATGGACTTTTTACCCTTAAGACATGTGGGAAATGGCTGCTACGGCCTTAACGGCCTGTTCCTGGCCTTTCTGGAAGGCTTGCAGATCTGTTGCTGTGAGTGTTCACACAGTAATGGTCATGTTAATAAAAGGTCTGCATGTTCCAGAAAGCTTTCCAGGTCTACCCTTCCCAGCGTGAAGTACTGTGCTTGCTTACACCTTCTCCTTTCTCCCCAGATAACGTGAAAGACTGGAGTAAAGTGGTTCTTGCCTACGAGCCAGTTTGGGCTATTGGAACTGGTAAAACTGCAACCCCCCAGCAGGTATGCGCAAGGGAAGGGTGGCTGACAGGATGGCTGGCTGACCCTTCCTGTTCCAGAGGTCCTGCCAGATGATGGAACAAGACAGTTCCTTCTTTGGAAGGGAGCTGTACACAGGATGGCCCAGTCCTCAGTGGGACTCCTTCTGTTCCATTGCAGGCCCAGGAAGTTCATGAGAAGCTGAGGGGATGGCTCAAAAGCCACGTATCTGATGCTGTTGCTCAATCAACTAGGATCATCTATGGAGGTAAAGGAGTCTGAAGCCCCTTCCCAGTGCAGGAAGCACTTAGATCTCTGCTTATTGCTGCAGCTGTACAGCACTGCTCTGCTAATGAGGAAATAGGAGGTTGGCAGAGCATGAGGCACTAACTGGTGGTGCTTCAGGCTGTCTACATCTGTTAAAAATACCATTCTCTGCTCATCTCTTAATCCTGTTCCCTCCTTAGGTTCAGTCACTGGCAGCAACTGTAAGGAGCTGGCCTCTCAGCATGACGTGGATGGCTTTCTTGTCGGCGGAGCTTCCCTCAAGCCAGAGTTTGTGGATATTATCAATGCCAAACACTGAAGCTCCAACGAGGAGCAGTCCCTTAACGGTTCAAAGCAAGAAACAGAAGCACGAAGGGACCTTTCATTGCACATGTCTAAGTACAGAGGCCTCTTCTGAGGCTTCCCCCCCAACCACGGTCATTGTTCTAGCTGTGCTGCTAACCCCCACCACCCTGTTGGAGTCCTGTCAGTGTCAGCTTGTCTCAGTCTCTGAATTGGCAAAATCCTCGGTTTTCTGTTGAGCTGTTTGAGCCCACAGTCAACTTGGCCATTGCCTCCCCCTTTGAACGCAGTGCTACGGGTAGAGATGGCCGTTAGTACTGGGGGAGGAGGAAGGAACCACCATGTGCTGCATCCTGCAGGCCCATCAGCAAGGGGCCTGGTAGCTTAGACCTTTGTGAGACACCTTACCTCACCGATGTCCTGTACTGAACAATAAATGAAAGGGAAATTAAAAGAAGTGGTGTGTCTTGGATCTTATTCAGGAGTGATTAAGGACAAGGTGTGTCCAGAACTGGCATACTTGCTCCTGGTGAGCTCTCACTCCTGGCTGCAAGAGAGTAACAGGGTTTGGGTTTTTGGTCTTGTTTGTGGGTTTCTGTGGCTGGTGGTTTGGGGTTTCTTTTGTTTGCTAAATTACTCCAATAGGCATTGCACAGCTTCAACCTGTACTTTGCCATTGCAGTGCTTGCTTAGGGCACGCCCCAAAGCACCTTTCATCTTTCCCATTGCAGCTTTCTTCTGGCTCCATGGTGCTCTGTGTGCACCTATTCCAGCAGGTGCTGGAGCACCTGCCTGTCCTACCGGTGAGCTGATCTTTCCAGGCAGGCCTGGTGAAGGGCTGATTTTGACCCTCCTTGCCTGTGAGAACTGGTGGTTGATTTTGCTGCCCATTAAGTGAGCTCCCTCTTCGCACAGGAGATTTTCAGGCTGTGTGCTGAGACTTCGCTTACAGCCACGTGGTGGGGGGTAGGAAAGGAAAGCCAGACCAGAGCTGGGAGCTTTTAGGTAGCGCAAAGGGCAATGAAAATGGAAGTGCCTGGCAAGGAGGAGCTTAACCGAGGCGGCGCATCACTGGGTGTGTGGGCAGCGCGCTGCTACACAGCAGGCATGCAGAAGGGGGACTCAGTTAATGCGTGCCTGAGGGATCCTCTCCCACCCCACGCTGTCCGTTCTGCGGTACTTGTGCTCCTGGCACCTTCCTCCCCTCGCACTCCGGCTGTTGGAGCCTCCAATAAAGCAGGGGGTGAGGGTGGTCCGAGCCTGAGCAGGTGAGGGATGGAGGAGGAGGATCCGAGGAGCTCTGCCATGCTGCAGCCCCAGCAGCGGCTCCAGGGAGGGATGGGGCCGGTCCCGGAGCGCCCCCCGGTGCCCGGCCTCTGTCCGGGACACCCCCCCTGCAGTGATGGGAGCAGCAGGCTGAGGATGAAGGCAGTGACAGCAGCACGGAGACGGCTGCTACGTGCTCTATGTGCCCGGAGGGGCGTGCAGAAGAGGACGTTTCAAGATTATTTTTTTTTTCCCTTTGAAATCTCTGTGGCTTCTGCAAACAAAGCGCTTCTGAGCGGCTGTTGGGGCACGGCCTCAATCTGGCCCTGCCACAATTAGAGCATTTGGGGACTTGCAGGGACAGGGACTGTGCCTGCAGGCTGCCAGCAGCCGGCGTGCCGGGGCACTCGCAGGACGAGCCTCAGGCTGCGGCTCCGCTGTCAGCTCTGCTGCTGCCCAGCCCTGCCTGAAGAGCAGCTCGGCGAGAACCCAGGAAAGTGACCTACATAGACAAAACAGATGGGAGTGGAGCAGCGCTCTCGCTGTTTTCAGGGGAATACACGCACACAAAAACATTTAATGAGGAGTAGAGTCGTGGACAATAATCTCTGCATCAGCAGCAACCTCGGCTTTCTTCTTTTTGCACGCTTTCTGGCAGGAAGGACCACAGCTTTGCCGAGTGGAAACGCTGCCAGATCCTCACCCTGACTGAGAATTGTAGGAGCTGGATCTTAAATGTGATGCTGCTAGGGGGAAGGCGTACTGTGCCATATGTGACAGCCCCAGCTCCAACCAGGGGCCAGGCTGAGCACTCATTCCCAGTAGGCACAAGCACAAACACACCTGTACATCACATATGGGTATATGCACATGGATGGCCACACAGGTAACTCAGAGCACTCGCATGAACCCAGGCAGTACTGGCGGCCTTGTCCCATGCCCCTCTGGCTGAACAGGACAGGGGGCCACTAGCGAACACATCCATAGGTAGGCACCCACACATGGACCTGGGGCTTTCCCTGGGACAACACCTACAAATAGCCAGGTACCGTTCTGCCTCCCCCTCCTGCTGTTACCTCTCTGTGCTCCTTTCTGAGTGTGCAGAGGAGTTTTTACCACTTAACCTAACAGTTGCCTCCTTACTGATCAGTATAGTTTGGGGTTTTGTTTTATTTATTTATTTTGTATACCCTGAATAAAAATTCTCTTTTGAAGATTTCAATTTCCCTGTATAATTTGTCCTGTCTAAAAAAGGTCTTTGGTCATCTGGAAACAAAACAACTCAACCATATGTTGCTATTGTAAGACTCACGTAAAACATGCATACAGACACGCATTACTTCTTCCAGTCCATTCTTCAACATAAAGGAGAGAGGAATGGGAAGAAAAGCATGTCGTTGCTTTTCTTCCTGCACTGACTCTAAGGATTCACTGAAGGGCTCCCTAAAGCTCCTGGAAAACAAAAGCAACAGCCAGAAAGCTTTCAGTATGGTGGGTTGTTTTTGCAGGAGATAGAATGGTAAAAAATAATAATAATAATGTGTGGGTTAATGCAGGTGGAGTAAGAGATCGGCACTGGGGTGTCAAGGGATGAGGCAGGGGACACTGGTGGTGGCTTGCTCATGGTCCTGAGCACGGAGGAGTGCTCTGCAGCAGGAACAGCAGCTGATGCATGAGCTGCAGGAGCTGGGGCTCTCATGCCTGGCAGTCATGTGTTGACCACACGAGCAGCACATGCTGAGCAGCAGAGCCAGCGTGGCACTGACCCTGCAGGGACTTTACCCAGAGTCTGTGAGGGAACAAAGTGCAGGAAGGGGGTAGGGCCTTGGACTTTGGCACTCGCTGCAAAACACGGGCAGCCATCGGCTGTGAGCAGAGCTCCTGGCTCTGGGGGTGCTGTGCACCATCGGCCAGCACTCGCTCCCCAGCCCAGGGGGTGAGCATCACACACCACAACTCCGGGGCTGGACGAGTGGCCTCCGGTGGTCCCTTCCCACCGAAATTATCCTTTGACTCTCTGTGTGCACTCTTGTGAGCTGTGGATGTCACTGAGCTAGGAAGGGCTGGGAGCACTGGGGAGTGTAGAGGGGGCTCTCAAAGTGTTTCCGGAGAAGCCTGAGGCGTGCCCTGAGCTTTCCAGACAGGATTTACTACTACAAATGACAGGGCGCTGCAGTGAGGGCGGCGAGCCACGGCAATCAGGCGGGAGGGCTGTTAGCAGAAGGGCGGCGAGGAAAGAAGCCACGGGCAGCTCACATCGCCCAGCAGGGCACGGCAGCGCTCCGCGGGAAGCAGGGCACTGATTCCAGCATGCACTCGCTGGGATTGTGTGGAAAATACGGGAAAATGTGGGAAAATCGGGGCCGAGGCCCGGCGCTGTCGGTCAGCGCGGTTGCTATGGCGGAGGCGCGGGGCCCGCCCCGGCTCCCATGGCAGCGCAGCGGCCGCAGCTCAAGGCCGGGGGTCCGTGAAGAAAGCGGGGCGTAAAGATGGAGGAGGAGGAGCTGGGCGAGGAGGAGCACCTCCGCCAGGAGGAGGAGGAGGAGGAGGAGGAGAAGGAGAAGGAGGAGGAGGAGGAGGAGGAGGAGGCGCTGTCGGAGCAGGAGGAGGAAAAGCAGGTGAGGCAGGCCCCGTGCTGGAGCTGGCGGGGGGCAGCTGGCCTCGCCTCGCCTCCGCCATTTACTGGTGCTCTGTCCGCCAGGCGCTGGTCCCGTGCCCCCTGACCGAGGAGATGCTGCAGGAGGGCCTCTCCCTCCTCTGCAAAACCGGCAATGGCCTGGCACACGCCTACGTCAAGTTTGAGGCCAAGTACAAGTGAGTGCCCAACGCACCGCAGGAGGAGGAGGCCTCCTCCCCGCAGCCACTGGCCACCGGTGGCTGGCCTCCAGCAGCGGGAGCATCCAGGACATGTTCGCCACGCAGTCTGTGCTTGTTCCACCTTCTGCCCCAAACCTCCACCACAGCCAGACACACTGGTGTCTGTGTCCCCACAGTGTGAGAGGAGCCCATCCCTTGCCCTACACTGTGGTCTCTATGGGCACCTGAGCAGGGCACCCTCTCACAGACACTTTAAGAAATACCCGCTCCAGATAACTGCTTAACTTTAAAATATGCACTTGTAAGTATGGTGCCATGGTGGCTTTGGGCCGGTGTGGAGCCTCAGCCCCATCCAAATAATCCCAGAGCTAACAGACCTCAGAAAGACCAGCCCTATAGGTGACTAGACTGGCTTTTTCCCACTAGGAAAGTCCTTACTCGCAGTCCTCGGTGTTGCCACTGCTGTCTAACAGACCCACCCCCCAGGCTTATCCTCTTTTCTGTTCTGGTTCTTCCCTCTCCTGACAGCTACAGTTCAATGGGAAGAAGTACTCCCTATGCCAGGAACACAGGTCCACTCCCTGGCATTCAGCCTTGTTTACAGCATATCTGGCCTGTCCCTATCATTTGCCTTTTTCCTCCTTCATGCAAAGCTTCCTAGGACAGCAGGGAAGTGGGAGAGGAGGAAGCCCTCCTTCCCAGCGTGGTGAGGAGCTGGCAGCAGGGGGGGGGGGGGGAATATGAGAGGTGTTTTATTCACATCCTCTCTCCCATAGGGACTTGACAGACATCAGCCTCCTCGAATGCTTCATTCACCTGCGCTACGTGGACTTGTCAGAGAACAAGCTGCAAGATTTGTCTCCACTGAGCAGCCTAACCCACCTGCTTTGGCTGAAGGTGGATGGGAATCTGCTTACCAGTGCCCGCATGCAGGAGCTGCCTTACCTCCAGATCATCAGCTTTGCTCACAACCACATCAAGGATATGGAAGGCCTTACTCACCCCTGCTTAGCCAACCTCAGCCTTAAAGGTGATACAGACCACCTCTCTTTGCTCTTGTGCACATAGGAAGCTCGCTTTGAGTGGGATTAACTCTCTCTCATTGTTTCTTCTTCCTCTGCACTCAGGAAATAAAATCCGGACAGCGTTGGGCCTGAGTCAAGCACTGTTCAGCCTGCATAACCTGGAGCTGCGAGGAAACAAGCTAGAGAGCACTGCAGGGCTCAGTCTGCCCAAGCTCAAGAGCCTCTATCTGGTAAGGGAGCAGCCAGCTTGGGAAATGGGAGTGAGATGCTGCAAAGCCTGGCATCTTCAGGCAGTGGGAGGAGGGGAGACACTGTCCCCTTCAAAGCAGCATCATTTACATGCTAGCCCATTCGGTTCAGTCTTCACAGCATGAGAGGAACAGATTTCAGAGAGCTGCAGAAACAAATCTCTCTCCTTTTGGGTAGATCCTTCTATTATGTCTGCTCAAACAGTGCAAAAGAAGTAGCAGCTGACCACTAATTGCTCTGCAGAGAGCAGGGAAGTTGGCAATGTGCAGTGCATTGCGTTCTTCCTTCCCAGCCGCCTAAGGGACAGCAGTTTTCTCTTCTTGGCAGCGTTAGGCAAGGTCACACTCCATGTGTTGCAGGACCTCAGAGGTCAGTGGTGTGCTCCAGGTGGCACAGGGGGGAGGTGATGCCTCTTTCTTCTCTCTGATGGGCCTAATCAAATATGAGTTTAACAACAGCACAGTGATATGATTCATATATCTCTTCAGCTGCCAGAAAAGAAACCGATTAAACATCACAGTGAAACTAAGATAGAAGAAGCAATTTCCTTATATCATAAACAATTGCCTCAGGGAACATTCACTCCTAGAGACACAAGTGAAGCAAGTATGTTAGCTTACTCCCATATATCACACAGTACTACAACTTGCAAAGACTAGATTGGTGTCCTGAGTCATTACCTCTGAAAAAGCAATTAAAGATGATAAAGGTTTTCAAAAACTACAGGGTTTCATTTCGTCAATACTCCCTGACAGAAAGCACTGAGGAGATTGCTTGCTGAGATTGCCTTCCATTTTCCGGTGAAAAACTAGATCTTAGGGCTACAGGTACTGGAAGAAGGGAGGAAGTGGATAAGTCACTAGATACAATATGTAATTTCTAAGTAAAAACAGTCACTTTAGTGGGTGATTGGAGGGAAGCAAAAGCAGCATCTATATTTACAGAAATTTCCTGAGATGGCTGAGGAATTCCTGAGCTACACATCTGGGGCAGGCAAACTGTAAGACATGAGTATCAAAACTAGAACAACTGATTAATGTCTCAGGAGTCCTGTGGGCCTGAATTTGTCTCTCATGTCCACCTGCTTGTCAAACTGTTTTGGAGGGGGATCTCTTCCAGTACTGCTTTGCTTCCTGTGTAAAGATTTTGGTATTTCTAGGGCCGTAGGTAGCTGAAGCTGATGCTGCAAGGACAGGGTTCAAGGCATCCATCCATTAGGAATTCAAAGGTCAATTTAAAGGAACTGAATCAAATTTGGTTAATGTATGACGCAGTTACCAATGAAACTTGGAATTCACAAAGTCACAGCACTAGCTGGAAAACCAGGAGCTGAAGTGTGGTGCTTCAAACTGCATCAGCTTCCAGATCACTGCTGTCAGCAGGGCTGTGTTGCTTCCTCTTCATTGTCCAGCAGCGGTGGCAAAGATTAGCTACAGCAAGGTCAGGGTACGCAAGAAATGGAGAGGGAGCCATGGGCAACATTTTATAATAGCTTTCCCTATGAAATGGTGGCGTCACATCCATGCGAGGAACTGGTATATTAGGCGAGGTGATGACGTGATCATTTAATTAAAGGTGTCGTTTGAAATGTTCTTTGATTTAAGGAAAAAAAAAGGGGAAAATTCCCTTCTTCATTGTCCTGTTACTGCTTGCAGGGCCAGAGCCTTTGAAACTATTCACACTGGTGTAACCAAGGAAGCGAGAGTGATAGCAGGTTGCTATTCATTTCACAGCCCAGTGGTCTGTGAGGTCCCCACACCAATTCCCACACACACTCCTGATTTCCTCTGAAGTGAAATTTACAAATCCACCCTGGCTTTTTTAATTTGTTCACACTACCTTCGCTAAATTTCAGTCTTCCCTTCTTCTTGCATCAAATTATCCTCTTTACTTGGCCCAGCAGGTCCAGAGTCTCCCTTGTCCAATTTCCACTGAAGTCCTCCTTTTCTGCAAAATGTCATTTCCCAAAGTGACCCTGTCCCGCACTGTTCTCCCATCCCACCAGTTCAGACTGTGCCGCTTTGATTAAACGTGGGCATGGACCATAGCACTGCCTGGGTGTGAGAAAGGCACAGAGCACAGTGCCACTGTTGTGGTTTAGCCCAGCAGGCAGATAAGCACCACACAGCTGTTCACTCACTCCCCCTCTCTGTAGGACTGGGAGAGAAAATTGTGAGAAAAACATTTAAACTTGTGGGCTGAGATAAAGAGGGAAGGGAAGGGAAGGGAAGGGAAGGGAAGGGAAGGGAAGGGAAGGGAAGGGAAGGGAAGGGAAGGGAAGGGAAGGGAAGGGAAGGGAAGGGAAGGGAAGGGAAGGGAAGGGAAGGGAAGGGAAGGGAAGGGAAGGGAAGGGAAGGGAAGGGAAGGGAAGGGAAGGAAAGGGAAGGGAAGGGAAGGAAAGGGAAGGGATCACCTGGTATGGAATATCCCCTTGTCCAGTTTGGGTCAACTATCCTGGTTGTGTTCCTGCTTCTTGTGCACCCCAAGCTCCTCATTAGCAGGGCAGTAGGAGACGTTAAAAAGTCCTTGACTCTGCAAGCACTGCTCAGCAACAACTAAAACATCAGTGTGTTATCAACATTATTTTCCTTCTACATCCTAAACATGGCGCCATTCCAGCCACTATGGAGAAAATGAACTCTCCCAAGACAGGTGGTACCTCTCTCCATCTCCTGTTCCCGTATCTGCATCCTTAGAGACTACAGCCCTAAGCCACAGTTGCAAGTGAAGTCTGCTCAGCTCTGGGCTGGAGTATGTAGTGGGGATGATGTAATTGCCAAGGATTTCCCAAATTTGGCTGCCCAACACCATGAGCATCCTGATCCAGCTTTGATGCTAGCACTGCTGCTGGCCCGGGGCTGGGCAGGAGGCCTCTAGTGGTCTTTTCCAGCCAAAAATGTGCTGTGAAACTATTGCTGAAATTAAGAACTTTGTGTTTCCCTATCTCATAACACAGAGCACAGTGAAGTGAATGAAGTCAATGGTGGGGAATTTTAAACTGGGAAGACAAATACTTCCTGCCATAAAATTGTCAGATTTGTTGCAAGAAGCTGTTCTTTTGGACAGCTAATAAATATTATAGTAAGAAACACTTAAATCAACCAACAGCCCCTAGATCCTCTGCCAGGATCGTGCAGCCTGCCTCTCGTTCTAGAGGATTAGAAGGGGAGACTTCTTGGCAGGAGATTTCTCCCACAAGAGAAGCAGCTGGCACTGGAAGATCCCTAGACTCCATGGACTATGGGACTGCGAGGGGCTGCTGATTCACCCCTTAAATACACTTGTGCTGTGCTCAGGTCCTTGCTTTCCACGCAGTTGCTCCCTGAGGCCGTAGGGGCTCAGATTAGGCACTGCCATGGACGGGGGTGCTGTGCTGGCAGTAGAGCAGGTGACTCAGTGCTACATGCCCTGGTAAATCTGAATCATGGCACATCTCTACCAGCATAAATAGAGGCTGTGTTGGGAAAAAATGTCTCATCTGGGGTGTTTTTTGTCTCAGTCACCAAGTGGTGGTATGGGTGGTATAGAGTGGTAGGGAGCCTGAAGGCTAGAAAGAGCTTGACAGGCCAGAAATAACTGCTGTTCCCTCTCCTGTGTGGCCCTCTTTTTCCTGCTTTCTTCCTGTCTCCCTGCTGAGGCCCAGAACGCCCTCAGGAGCCTTGAGGGCCTGGAGGCGCTGGAGCAGCTGACAACCCTGCACCTGCGGGACAACCAGCTCGAAGCCCTGGATGGATTCAGTAGCAGCATGAAGTGCCTGCAGTACCTCAACCTACGGTGGGTCCTCCTTGCTTCGCGTTGGGGCTGGAGACCCCTTCATCAGGCTGTTCTCCTGTTTAGGTCCTTAGGGTTTTCTGTTTTCTCTGGAAGCTGAATGGGTTGATCTTCACAGCATTTAGCTAGCGTTCAGGGCTCAGCTGTCTAGCACTGTAATAGCCAGGACTCTTTCAGGCTTCGCAGAAAAGCTCTACCTCTCCAGTCATTCTCTGATCCCACATCATACTTTTCCTTCGTGTACTGGCCCTGAGCACAAGTGCCCTTTACTTCCAGGCATTTGCTATAAAGGGAAATGGGGATATCAGACAATTCTGTTTGAGCACAGAGAAATCCAGGGGAGATGTTGGATTTGTCCCCTGCTTTGGGGAGCTTCAGACAGATCTAGATTTTAGATCAGAGTATCACGCTGCTAAGTTTTGCTTTGTCTTGTCAGCTTACTGCTCTGAAGAGACCTTTCTACTTACATATATCTCTACCGCACACTGTGCTCCCTTTTCTTCAGGAACAATGGGATCAGCGCCTTCGAGGAAGTGGCAAAACTGCAGGTGCTCCCCATGCTGAAGGCGCTGGTGCTGTTGGACAATCCATGCTCCGACGAACCCAATTACCGGCTGGAGGTCCTGGTCCTGCTGCCGCGCCTGGAACGCCTCGACAAGGAATCGTTCGAGCAAGATGAGCGTGCAGAGGCAAACGAAATCCGCCAGAAAAGGCAGGAAGAGGAGAAGGTAAGAACAGCACAGGGCAGGGGGTGGAGAGTAAGAAGTGTATAAAGACAGAGGATCAGACATGCTGATAAGCCACTCCTCTAGATTACGTGATGAAAGGGCTGAGGGAGGTCAATCCCAAGGGCAGAGGAGCCTGCAACAGAGTGGGCTTCACAACCTGCTTGGCATTCCTGGCCCCAATAGCACCAAGGGAGAGGTGAAAGGGAAAAATAAGTCAGGCATTTAACATCTCTGTTCCTTCTTCAGGAAACAGAGGGATCTCTCCAGGGTGATATGACCGAGTGACCCCAGGTTTTAATACCCATCTCCTGTGAAGATTTGGAGATGCCTTCCCCCATGTGTGTGGCTGGCAAAGCAAGAGCTGCAGGTGTCAGCGCTACCTTCACCTCGTTTTGCCCCTGGCGAAGGGAGCAGGGTTACCCGCCCTGGTCCTGGGCGCTGCCCTGAGTTACTGCAGTGTTTTTGCAGTCACTGCATGCATATATGCTAAGCGGGCCCAAGAGGGAAAAGGGGAGAGTTACAAGTTGTCTGTTTTCATTTATGGCTCCAAAAATCCTACAAGATCTCCTGATTTGAATAAAAATAATTAATGAGACCGGAGCGCCTGGAACTGTTTATCCTGCCCACCCACTCCTCTTCCCCGGCTCCCTCACCCTCGTCTGTCTCTGTCTGCGCCCTGCCTGCCTCCCTCCCTTTCCCTCTCCATCCCCTACGTGCTGTTTGCAAAGCTGTGCCGAATCCTGACTCATCGCAGCTCCGGGTCACATGCTGCCGTCCCGGCCCTATTAGGGGCGGCTCCATCCTGCTGCTGCCGCCGCTGTTGGCTCAGAGGACACAGCATCTCCCCTTGAGGTCCCGCAGCCCTCCTCGGCTCCATCCTCCCTGCCAGCACCGTCTCAGTTTCTCGTTCACCCCCGCCCTCGGGAGGTAAGTGTCTCCCCGTGGCCAGCTGCATGCACCCCGTGCCCCCCAAACCCTACAGGGACCCGGGTCCCTGCAGGGGAGGACCACGGCTGAGCAAAACTCCCCTCGCTTCTTCCTCCCTGCTCCTCCCCCCGATTTCTCCTCACCCCCACCCTTCTCACTTGGCTCTCGTATTTTAATTTCAGGTGCTCCCTCCTTCCCTATCGTTTCAGGATCGTTTCAGATGTGAATCTGGGCAAATTCGAGGGGAAAGGGGGTTGGGGGGGACACACCACAACCAGCAAACACAGGTGGTGCTCCCAAGGGCACCGCAGGGAGATGTTGTGGGATGGAGCTTTCCCCGGGAGGGAAGGGGCTGGCAGTGGGGAGAGGCAAAGCTCAGTTTGGGTACCGCTGGGGGAAAGGACCCCGGCTGAGAGCAGACCGCCCCCCAGCCTCCCGAGGTGCTGACACAAACACAAGAGCACAGCCCTTGGTCTTCCTGGGAGAAGGAGGGAGGAGGGGAAACGCTTTCCTCTCATCCCAACCCCACACCGCACGGAGGGAGGGGGGGCAGCAGGGAGAGGAGGTGACAGGCGAGCAGGAGGGAGCTGCATCAGCCACGACACTGCAGCAGTGCGGGCTTCCTGGCAGCAGTGCCCAGCCCGGGGGAACCGCAGCAGCAGCACCAGGGGCCCCAGCAGGCAGGGCTGGTGCTGCTGGTGGCTTGGGGCAGAGGTGCAATGCTGGCCCGCTCGGCAGGGAAGGGGGCTTCCACGAAGCTGCTTCCACAAAGCAGCGCCCACGATGCAGCAGTGCAATGCCAGGGTGCCCTCTGCTCGAGGGAGGCTGCCCTCTCCTCCTCACTGTGTCAACGGGTTCCCAACTATGGCTCTGTACCAATCCCTTATCCCAGCTTATCCGCCTCTGACCTCCTTTCAGGGCTGTGCAGCTGATGCCAGGGATTTTCGGGTGGCTCTTTGCACTGTTCCACAGAGGGCAAACAGCAGGGGGGACAAGGGGAGGCAGCAGAAGTGGAGAAAAGGGTATAGAGAATGGAGGGGGAAGAAGAGATGCAGCGAGTGATGGAGTGGGGCTAGCAAGGTTGTCATTTGGCTTCCTTGGAGCTGCCCCAAAATAGAGCAGGGGGATGCAGGCAGAGGGATGTGACAGGGGAAACATCATCACATAAACAGGGGCACAGCATCTGACACAGGTCTTGTCATCAGGCCCCCGCTGTGCCAAAACTCACTTTAACAGGGTGCTGGTCCTCCCTCCCCTGCGGAGGCTGCTGGGGCACAGCCAGGGCACTGCTGTGAAGGAAGCTCGCAGCTGCGCAGGCACGGCTCCGGAGGAAGCTCCTGCGGTGCGTGCCAGATGGCGTGAGGAGCGCTGCCAGCACGGCTGAGGGGATCCCAGCCCAGATGGACACCGTGAAGGGCCCCCGCGCAGGCTTCAGAGAGTCCTGGTTTCCCCCACCGAAACTCCCCAGCACTGCAAGCTTTGGGTGAAACTTCAAAGCAGGGTGATTTCCTCACAGCCCTCTGATTTCCATGCACCGGAGGCAAGGGGATCAGGAGCTGCCCCTGCCTTCCCCAGCCTGTTTCTTAGCCCCTCTCCCTGCCACGATGCCCTTTTGCAGCAGCCCCAACACATGTGCATGGGCTAAGCTCCCGTGCTGGCCGTACCCCACACACACAGACCGAGGCGTGATTCTGGCTGAGATAAAAAAACAAAAAACAAACAAACAAAAAAAACACCTGCTGCCCAGGCTTGCCCCCCCTGCACCGAGATCACAGAGTTCCAGCTCCACTTGGTTTTAAATGAATCGTCTGGGGGTGCCAGGGGGAGAAAACCTAGCGAAGGCAGCGGGTAGCAGTGGCAGACATTTGGCAGGATCCTGCTCCCTGACATTGCACAGCCCTGCAGCTAGCTGGGGGACGTGGGGAGACGTGCAAGGCCTGTCTGGGGGAACAGGAAGGTGGGTTGGGGTGGACAGAGCTATTCTGGAGACCCTAGAGGGCAAATTCCAGCAAAAGAGGCTCTCCCAAGCGGCCATCCTCACCCACGAGCATGTTGTTCTCCTCGGGTTTCAACGAGTGCATCCAAAATGTCAGAGTACCTCACCCCCCCCACCCTTGTCAGGCGGAGACACCTCCTTCATGCTGTCAGGCACGGTGGGGCCATGAGCTTTGGGCAGCCCCAGCACCTGAGCCAGCCATGTTTCCCTCCCTCTGCCCTCAGAGCTGTTCCTCCTCTGTGTCAGCATGCAAAATGGCTGCCCAGGCCGCCGGGGGATGGCGCGTTCCTGGGGCAGCTCCCCTTGCTCTGCGGAGGGGTGAGGAGAGGCAGAGGCACAGCACGGGCTCCCCTGGGCCCACTGGGGATGCTCCTCACCCCCCATGGGGAAAAGTGAGGTGCTGGGAGCCCCGGCACCAGGCTGGGGCTGTGCCAGCTCAGCCCTCCCTCTCTGCTGCCCGGCCCGGTGTTTTGTGCCTGCTGTCCTTACTCCCACCATAAGCCCTGGGAAGGGGGGCACATACCTGCTGCACAGGGCAGGAGTGGGGAGCTCCCTGTTTGCTGTCTGGGTGGACTGAAACGGAGCATCAGCTCCTGGATGAAATATGGGCGGTTTCCCATATTCTGGGCTCTGGACTACGTTTTTCACATCTCCCCTACAGTCTAAACTTGCTTAGAGTTTGAGCTCCAGCCCCTAAGAGAGCTCTTCCCTGAGCATCCTTCTTGTTGCCCAGACATTAGGAGGATGAGCACCAGGTCCTGAGTGCAGTCTGAGGCCTCTCAGAGCTCAGCATGTCTTCTCTCCTGCTCACAGAGTCACCATGGCGGTCGAGAGGATCCATGCCCGAGAGATCCTGGATTCCCGTGGGAACCCCACTGTTGAGGTGGACTTGTACACACACAAAGGTACGTGGGTGAGGACGAGAGGTGCAGGTAAGTCCTGCCCATGCCAGAGGGGCTGGGTCTGCACAGCAGCCTTGGCCAAGAGTAGGTGGGATCAGTGAGCTCCCAGGAAAGAGGCAAATCTGGTGCCTGCTTGTGACCCTGTGAGACACGTGCAGCTGAGTGCCATGCGGATGGCTTGGCCCAGGTGTCTGATAGTAGCAGGGGTGGTTAGTTTCATTAGCATAGACATAATTATGTATATATTTATGTTCTATCCATGCAATGCCCTCCTGCAGCTGTGCTTTTGCTCCTGGGACACATCACAAGTTTGGAAGTACATCCATGGCCACGCTCATGGAGTTGTGGCAAGGTTTGTCCCTGAGATCTCTGTGCAGGCACGTATGTGTCTCAAATGGAAGAGCTGCAACTGCCCTGGGCCAAAAGCTAAGGTGGGCTGAGAGGTGTGAGGAGGCCGTGTGGCATCCAACTAGTCTCTCATTTCTTCACTGAGGTAAAAATCCAGCCCCAGTCTGGCAGCTGTGTGTCAGTCTGCCTCCGGAAGGGGGCAGGTAAGGGTACCAGGACGAGGGCTGAAAAGCCAGATTTCTGCATGTTATTTGTAGTTCTGGGAACAGCGCAGACCTCTTAATGGCTGAGATCCAGGTTTCCCAGTCTGGAAACTCGGGGTGGATTTCTTTCTGTTATGTTGGTGTTCCACCTCTGACAAGACCAGCCATATGCAGCCAGTGAGGCTGTTGGCATACATGGTTGCTGTGTCTTTTTGCCAGAAGCAGAACGCATGAGAGCTTTCTCTCCTTCTCATCCTCTGCTCTGCTCACGCACATGTTTTGCCCTCCCTCAGGCATGTTTCGAGCAGCGGTCCCCAGCGGTGCCTCCACTGGTATCTACGAAGCACTGGAGCTCCGAGACAACGACAAGTCCCGTTTCCTTGGAAAAGGTGGGGAGGTGCCTGCTCTGCACCCTGTGTCCGGGGCTGCCTGCTCGTGGGGCTCCACCAGAGGGTACTGCTCATCCGCTAACGTAATGTGCCCTCCGTGGGACCTTGGAGCACAGGCTTAGTGTCACTGAAAGATCAGGCCTCGATCTTCCCCTCGCTGTCTCCCTCTCTCAGACTCTCTACTGGTCCTCTCCCTCCCTCTCTCCATTCTCTTCTTTGCCTCACCCTCTCTCTCTCTCTTTCTTTCTCTGTCTATTCCTTTCTTTAGGGGTCCTGCAGGCCGTGGATCATATCAACAGCACTGTCGCCCCAGCTCTCGTGGGCTCTGTAAGGATTTCTCTTTGTTCTCCCTTGTTGAACGCTTACTCTGTTCCGTCTCTCTCCACCTGATCTCTGTTTCTGCCTCTCTTCATCTCACTGGGTTGACAGACACAGCGATGCTCTCTGTGAACCCGGGCACACCCCTCCTGCCCTCCATGCTTGTATGTGTCCGCAGGGATCTTTTCTCTGAGCAGAAAGGATTTAACCCTACCTGGTCCACTGCAGCATCTGTACGGCCTAACTAACGCCCTTGACGCTCCCCGTAGAGCTCTCTCCCTCTTCCAGATGTGCTCCTCTTCAAGCACCTACTACCACCCACACGTCTGCAGCCTCACACCCTTTCTGTCCCACCTTCTTCTCCTGCAGCACTCACGGTGTGGTGGGCGATGGCCATACCTCTGCGTGATCTGGCAGCACCCCCTGCACGGCCTGCGGCCCTGCAGGGCGCTGGGTGGTGTCACATCCGTAAGCCCTTCACGAGCAAAGACCTGCAGCCTGCTCTGACGTGAGCTGAGCTAATGCCACACATCGCACCCCGTGCAGCCTGCGAGGGGTCTGGCTGAGAGCCCAGCTCCCCTCAGCCCTGAGAAATGTGTGGCCTGGTGGGGGGCTCCCCATGTCGGGCCTCACCCCACTCTCCACCCCCTTCCCGGGCACAGCTCCCTCCAGTTTACATTCGCTTGCTTGGGGTTGAGCATGTACTGTTTTGCCAAGCTTCTGTGTAGCCATAGCACCACAAAGCTCCCTGGAAGCTGCCAAAAGGCTGGGTAAATCCTCAAGTGAGTCCTGAGTGCTGAGCTCTGTGTGGCCTCGCCTGGGCTGCTGCCGATCCTTCATCCAATGCAGGTGCACCTATGGCGCACTGCAGTAACATCATCCTGGTTACCTAATCCGACTACATGCCAAGGCACTGATATCCAGAGCTTTGTGTGTATATATTCCCCCACAAGCCAAAAAAAAAAAAAATGTCCATGTCCCCCCAGCTTCTGCATCAACATCTCCTTCCTCGCAGAGGAGAGTCAACAACTCTTCCCAACCTCCCCTTCTCAGGAGCTCCTTCTTTCTTGCAGGGCCTCTCCGTTGTAGATCAAGAGAAGATTGACAATCTGATGCTTGAGATGGATGGCACAGAGAACAAATGTAATTTTTTTATTTGTTTTGGTCTGGGAATCAAAGAGCATAGGCGGGCGGAGGGAGGGTTGGAGTGGGCAAGACCAAGGCTGGCCTGGCAAAGGGACCTGTGGGGCAGGAGGGAGGCACTAGAGAAGCTTAACTCCTAATTTTTGCCCACAGCCAAGTTTGGTGCCAATGCTATCCTGGGAGTTTCGCTGGCTGTGTGCAAGGCAGGAGCTGCAGAGAAGGATGTCCCCCTGTATCGGCATATTGCTGACCTGGCTGGCAACTCTGATCTCATCCTTCCTGTGCCAGTAAGACTCTGTCCTTGGCATCCCCATTCAGAAACTTCTAAAGAAACTTCTAAGAATGTGTTGGGAGGTAGAGGAGGAAGGGATACAGGACTGAAACATCAGCTGAATGCATTGTCAGGAAAGCAAGCTAAAGCCTGAGATTTGTCAGGGAAGGACTCAAGAACAAAATGCCTGTTCCTGGAGTGGTGCATAAGGTTCTGCCCTGCCCATCACCACAAGAGGAAAGGGGAACTGGAAAAGGCTCAGGAGAGGATAAGAGAGAAATCAAAGATGTGGACCAGCTTTCGTAAAGGGAAGGACTATGTAAACTAGGAGGTTTCAATATGGAAAGAGGGGCTGAGGAGGACACAGACATTGTGGTGGAGGTTGATTGAGGATCAACCACTCCCTGTTAGCACAAGAACCAGAGGGGCATCATGTGAACCCTCTGGGGCACAGTTCAAGAAAAGGGTAGCTGCCCTCTGAAGCTCCTTCACAAAGGGTATTATAGATGCTAATTTTTTTGTTGGGCTCAAGAAGAAAGAGAGACTGATGTAGCATTGCCAAATGCACAGACAGACACATACAGCTTGGGAGAGCTCCTGGAGGGAAACTGGTGGGAAAGTCCTCTCTGGTCGTTTGCTTTGAGCCACTGTTAGAAGGAGGATCCTGGGCTGTATGTGGCTTTGGTCTGATGCTCTGCAGCTGATGTGTTGTGTTATTCTGGGGGATATGGTATGCTATGAATGGACATAGTTACCCATCTGAGAGCCTTGTCCGGGCAGTACAAAGATGGGTTGCTTCAGCTCTGATTCTCTTCTGGGCTCTTCCAGGCTTTCAATGTGATCAACGGAGGCTCCCATGCAGGCAACAAGTTGGCCATGCAGGAGTTCATGATCCTGCCTGTGGGAGCTGAAAGTTTCCGTGATGCCATGCGCATTGGGGCTGAAGTCTATCACAACCTCAAGAGTGTCATCAAGGAGAAATACGGAAAGGATGCTACCAATGTGGGTGATGAGGGAGGCTTTGCCCCCAACATCCTGGAAAACAGTGAAGGTGAGAGCCACACAGTGGTGGGGTACCCCTGCCTGCAGTGCTGTGACCAAGGCCTTTCTACACCCAGCTCACAGCATTCCCCAAACATTGGTTCAAAGTATGATGCCTTGAGGACGTGGACCTCCTCCTGTGTTAGGGGATGGCTTCTAAGTTCCTCCTTCTTGGGGTGACCTTGATCTGTTCACAGACTCTCCATACAAATCTTTCATACATGTACAGACCTTCCCAAGGCTTCTCCGTGACTTGTCACTGCGCTGTGGTATTGTATTTTAATTCTTGCTCATCCCTTTGGATGCAGCATCCACAGCCCCATGGCATATTCATGCTGTGCTCTGGGCTCCTTTCTCCCTCTCCCATCACACCATCAGACCGTCATTGTCATCTGGCGCTCAGGACCTTCCTAGGGGAGGTTCCTACTGGAAGTCAGAGCTCTCTGCGTGAGCTGACTCTCCCGAATGCAACTCTCCTCCTTCCAGCTCTGGAGCTCCTCAAGGAAGCTATCGACAAGGCTGGCTACACAGACAAAATTGTCATCGGTATGGATGTGGCAGCCTCTGAGTTCTACCGGGATGGCAAATATGACCTGGACTTCAAGTCCCCAGATGACCCAAGCCGCTACATTTCTGCAGATGAGCTCGGTGACCTTTACCAAAGCTTTGTACGTGATTATCCAGGTGAGCTGCTCTGCTTGGCAGTAGGGAATCGGCACTGGTGTTGCATACGTAACAGGTGCATCCCTTTCATGTTCGGGGGATGGGAAGAAAGGTGAGTTTTGACTCTTGTCTCTTCTGTTGTCCCTTCAGTGGTGTCCATTGAGGATCCCTTTGACCAAGATGACTGGGAGGCCTGGTCCAAGTTCACAGCCAATGTTGGGATTCAGATAGTGGGAGACGACCTGACGGTGACAAACCCCAAGCGCATTGAGCGAGCTGTTGAAGAGAAGGCCTGCAACTGCCTCCTGCTCAAAGTCAACCAGATTGGATCTGTCACGGAGGCCATCCAAGCGTGAGTCCACCCTGCTGCCACTGCTGTTCTGTCAAAGGGCTGGTGGAGAACCGCAGCAGGGTGTCATGCTATTTGTTGGATGAATAGACCTGTGTCTCTAGCAGAGAGGATGCTGAGGGTGGGAGGAGAGGGTGCCTGGATCTCCCCCTACGCAGGTGGTGGGTAGAGGAGTGGGAGCTACTGATTGCCTTTCTTGTTCCTTGCAGCTGCAAGTTGGCCCAGGAGAATGGCTGGGGTGTGATGGTGAGTCACCGGTCTGGGGAGACTGAAGACACTTTCATTGCTGACCTGGTTGTAGGACTGTGCACTGGGCAGGTAGGTGAAACCCAGGCTATGTGCAGGCTTGGAGGAAAATGAGGTGTGAAGACAGCATCCCCTGCTCCCCCCATGGGGAAACTGGTGCAAGTCCTAGGTGTGGCTTATGGTGTTTTGTTTTGGGAAATGCCTTACAGATAAAGACGGGTGCTCCCTGCAGGTCCGAACGCCTGGCTAAATACAACCAGCTCATGAGGTAAGGGGCTGCAGGGACAGAAACACAGAAGAGAGAATGGGGAATAACTAATTGGCGTGGGAGAAGCTGGAAGCTCAGGGGCAGGAGGGGGAGCTTGTGGGGGAAATGTTAAGAAGACAAGGTACAGAGGTGAAAGTAGGAACCCGGGGAGATCTCTGGAGCAGACTCCTTCCCTCCGCCTTGGCATGGTGGTGTGCTCCCCCCGTCCCCAGCAGCTGGTGGGGACAGAGCTCCGCTGTCCCATTTCAGCTTCCTGGCTGATGCACTCCACCCCTCAGATGCCCTGGTGCCTCTGATGCTCCCTCACAGCAAGGGCCTGATGTTTGCTGTCTCTCTCCTGCAGGATTGAGGAAGAGCTTGGCGATGAAGCACGTTTTGCTGGACACAATTTTCGCAACCCAAGTGTTCTTTGAACATTGTCCCCAGGGCACAGCCACCCTGCTGCTCTTTCCCACATCACAGACTCTGAATCCCCCTTCCCTCTACCGCTTCCTTTTTTGCTCTTTCTTCCCCCTCTGTCACCTGGTTTCCTCCCACCTCAGAGCCGCATGAGTTCAGGTATCCCTGGCTAGATGTACCCAGGTGAAGGTTGAAAGAGAGGTCTGCACCTTGTCCCTTGCTTTGGGGTCAAGCATTTCTGGATCTAGGCATTTTGTGTCCTTTATTTTTGTGCGGGGCCATGTCTGAGTCACTCTGTTCACATATTAGACTATGGGAGCGTGCTGCCCAGTGCGCTTACGTTGTACACCAAAGTATGTGCCGTGAACATGCGTGCGTCGGCTGGTGTCTTTGGACAAGTGTCGCGCCTGTAGCTGTGTTTGGACGAGTGTCACCAGTGGCTCGCTCTCATCGTGCATGTGTGTAGGTGTGCGTGTACTGGCCTACAGCGTCATCGTGCCCCAGGCGTGTTTGTGCTGAGCCGTGGTGGGACCCAAGCGTCTCTCCCTTCCACTCCGAGTGCTGTGCTGTGTTGAGCTGTGCTTGCCAGCAGCTTGGTGTTGAAGTGCACCACTGTCCGTCACTGGCTGTCTGTGTGTGTGCTGTCAGTCTCTGGGCTCTGTGAGGTCTTGTGGGTCAGCGCATAGTACCGTGGGGCGATATATTAAAACACAGTCATAAAAAAAAAAAAGTAACATGCTCTCATTTGCTTCTCTTGACCTTCTGTGTTTCCATCCCTCTTGCACTCCTTCACCCTCTCCTCCACCTCTGTCTGCTTTACCTTCTGGACAGCCCGTGCTCAGCAGAGCAAACAGACTACAGAACCCTAAACTCAATTAAAATGTATTTCACACCTCAGATGCCTGGCTTGGCCTGATGTTTCTCTCTCTTATGTCACTATCTGGGGAATGGGAACATTTTGCCATCAGAGCAGAGGAGGATCATGCAGAAAGGTAACTGAAGCAAGCAGAAGGGTTTGGCAAGAGAAAGGCGAGGCTCAGGCACCCCTCCCCTGCTCCTTTCACAGGGGGAATATCGAGGGAAGGGCAGGTGGGAGGGTGCCAATCCCCCCCAAACCACACTGCAGGAAGAATTGCTGGGCAGGGGCTTTAACCATGTCCTGCACTGATGCACCAGACCCCCGGGCAGGCCAGCTGCCCACTTGACACCTAGTGCTGGTAAGCTGCAACTGCAGCTTTTGCGGAGAGAAAAAGCAGTCAGCAGCCCCTCTGCGTGCTCAGCTCCTGCAAACCTCCTCAGCGCACACCCCGAGCCCTCTGCATCGCCTTCTGGGAGCTGTAGTTCGGGCACGGCCGCTGGAAAGCTCCATTTTCACTGGGAAGTGAAGTCCCCCCAGGTAGCCTGCACTGCCCATTTAAACAGCCAGCACATCATGAGATATATATCGCATTCCCTTTGCCTCGGAGATGTGGTTATAGTCCCTTTGTAACAGAAATGTGTAGGGGGATACATATATATATATATACCTAATGTGTAGGTATATATATACACCTATGTAAAGGGAAACATTTCTGGGGTGGGTTTTCCTTTAACTCTCAAACCATATTCTGTTTAGATGGCGCTTTCAGAGCAGTGTCTAGCTGTTAAAGGGATATTTTAATACTATGCCCCCCCAAGCCTGCAGAATCGCTCTTTCAGGGGTAAATAGGTGTGTGTGCCCATCAAGGAGCTGGAAGGGGAAATGTCAGTGAATGAGGGTTGTTGTGGGGTACACAGGGAAGCCTTAATGATGGGTAGCAACTGAATTTCTCCGTTTTTTTTTTTTTTTGTTTTGTTTTTTTGTTTTTTTTTTGTTTTTTTTGTCTGTCTCCAGAACGATGGAGTGGTATTAAAGCTTCGTAAACCAACATCTTTAACCCAGGAGGCTGTCAGAGACATTTTTCTGTTAAACATTTGACAAGAGCTCTAAAAAACAGGGTGCTGGGTAGCTCCTATAATGTGCTCAGCACCTTACAGGTGAAGAAGAGTGGTCGGTTCTGTGGCTGGAAGACTAAACGCAGGCAGGTCGCACAGGAGGATATCCTGAAGCTCGCTTTGCTGGGCAAAGAAGAGCTCACTGGAGCATTTTATGGCTCAGTGACACAGCTGAACTGGGGCGATGGGTGAGGCTGCCACCCTTGCCATTCTGCACCTCCTCACTTCTAGAGGTTGCCAGAACCCCAGATGAATGAAATGAACCTCCACAGCTAACAGCTCCCTGAGCTGCAGCCCAGGGCCAATTAGCTTGATGAAATGGGAAGCTGAGGCAGGTCATTGCTCCATTTGGTATCACCACGCCATCTCCACCGTGGGACAGCCATAGCTGGGAGGTTGTTGAGACGAGGCAATGAAGTTTATTACCTTTTTGGTGTTCCATTTACCAATAAACACCAGCTCACAAGTATCATTTGTATGAGCTCTGGAGAATACACCAAGAGACGCCATCTGGTGTGGCCCTAGGTGGGGTCTGCGTGACAGAAAACCTTTCCCCAGGCCTAGCACAGGCGAGAGGGCTTGCTTGATTATTCTTCTCATCAAGGATATTACTACGTGCTGTGTGTCTGTACGGTCAAAGGGGAATTGGGGCTCTGTGTATTTTTAGAAACACAGTTTCACAGAAGGATTGAGATGGCAAGGGCTGTCTGGACATCTCCACACCAAGCTCCTCCGTGAAGCAGGGCTGACCCCAGGGGTATACCAGGGGTATATCTCCAAGGGGAGATTCCCCAGCCCCTCTGGGCACCTGTGCCCATGCTGAAACACTCTCAGGGAGGAGGTTTGTCCTTTATCTAGTTAGAATTTTCCTTCTTGCAAATGTTGAAACCATTTCGCTGTCCATCTGGCAGAAGATCTTGGCTCTGACTTTGCTATAACCTCCTCAGTCCCACTTCCCCCAATAAAACAACCAAACAAAAAGCTGAAGAGAGCAATTAGTTCCCCCTTAACCTTTCTCTTCTCCAGACAGACAGAATCAGTTCCTTCAGCCTCCCCTTTCATGCCACGGGCTGCAGCACCTTAACCACCTCATTGGACTCCCTTTCACTGAAAAGCTTGGCCTTATTACTGGAGATGCTGCTTCTTGTCCACAACTAAGACCTCAGAAGTCAGGATTACACAAAATGCAAATTGTTACCCTGCTTCCAGTCCTGTTTCTCTTTTGAATCACGTCTCTGATGTCATTTCATAGACTAAGATTGCATGCGTCACAGGAGACAGGCCACCTTTCAGCAACTTCTGGAAACAGCGCTAAACCTACTAAAATTTTCATGAGGTCTTGGGGTGTCTGCCTGTCCCCCGAAGTAAATAGGGATGCTAATATCTTGCTAATGAAATTTGTTTAAGCTAAAATTTTGATCTCAGGCACTGACTTCGTTATGGACGATGATGACGTGAATACTTCCTGGGACTTGGCTTTGTGTTTAAATAAACTTGGGGTCACCGGGCTGCCTGCTGCTACTGATACAAGAAGATTATTTAGATGGAATACGGAGATGTTGAAGCAATAACAGCCATTGTTCGTCTCATTTTGTAGCTTTCACAGCAGCTTTTCCCCAGGTGACAACAGGCTATCTTAGTGATTTGGATATTTGTGTTTAGTGTCCACAAAGCAGGGATTTTGACAAGATCTTCCTCCTTTCTTGAATTATCACTTTGGCCTCTAAGGATCACACTCATTATCGGCTTGGGATGCAGGGCTGTCGAGCTCCTAAGGTGACAGTTTGAAACAGCAGTGACAATTGCAGACACGACTACCTCAACAGCAATAATAATATTACTTCTTGTCTTCCAGAGCTCTCCTTGGTGAGACACTTCTTAGAGTAGTTAATGCTTACACCTGTGCTTGGGATCAAAAGTGTATTCTTGTCAGTGTAACACCTCTGTGAAATACTCAATATTCTGAAATGTTTCAGACTAGTCACCCAAAATCTTTTTTTTTTTTTTTCCAAATGTTAGCCATAGCTTTTTCAATCCTCTGTACCATGCAGGGAGAACAGAAAGTAGCAGGGAAGAAAAGCATCCAAGGATCACTGCTGTCAGGGTGGAGGCTCTGAGCGAGGGTCAAGACAAAGAGGTAGGACGAGGAGAAGCACGGATGAAAAAATGAACGACAACTGGAGACAGGAGGCATGCTTATATTGTGCAACGGAGTGCTGTGTGCCAGTGGAGCTGGCGCTGGAGCAAGAGGCACCAAGAGCAGTGCTGTGTCCAGGATAAGTAAGAATGCCCTGCAGTGGTACAGTACCACTGGGAAGAGGGTGTGGAACAAAAGCATAGGGAGCCATTAGCTTGCAAAGATGTTGCAGGGACATTGTTATGGATGTTTTTAAAATGCTTGGGTGCAGCGGCGATTAGCAATACAGAGAAACCCACGGGGGAGATTATTACATCTGTATTCAGTGCCGGGTTTGGATGCTGTACAGTAAATAATGCTTGGAGGCACATAATGGACAATAAGAAGTATTAAATAAATGCCCGTCAAGAGAGCACCATCCAGCCTGTTTGCTGAGAGAGGCCCTGCTGAGGAAGTGTTTTGTGACTGCATATTTGAAGGCTACCAGAATGCAGTAAGAGGGCTTGCCCGCGTGCATGCAAAGCCCCTCTCGTTCCAGCTGTGCGGATGCACATGCCTGCATCTTGGTTTTTGCTTATACAACCAGCCTTAGCTTTGAAACCGAAGGCAGTCGGTAAGGGCGGCATTTGGTCGCTCCTAGCTTCTCCCCCCCTGGTTTGTGCTCACCCAAAGTCTGTGCTTGGGTTGGCTCCTCTGCTGACTAACTAGTGAACCGAACCAGCTCCCTGTCCCCCGATTCCCATCCCCAAATGACCACAACTTTTCCAAAATGGCCATTCGCATCTGGAGCCAGCCTGAACTTTGTGAACAACGGAGAGCAGTGGCGGCGGCAGCAGCCAGCCCATTTTCCTGACACAGCGAGGAGCCCACGCACGGTGGGAGGTGGGGGGGGGGGGGAGAAGAGAAGCGAGAATTTCTCAGATTGTTAGCATTCTGGGCGAATTTAAGCCCTTTGTGGCAGCAGCTATGGCAGGGCTCCTTCGGGTCCTAAAGGCACATTTCTGCAGCAGCACCACCCGCCGGCCAAGCCCCTCCGGGAGCTCCCGCGGGGCCCACGCGTGCCCGCTCCCTCAGCACCACGCTTTATTAAAAGATATATAAAAAAAAAAAAAAAAAAATGAGGTGCGGGGCCGTGAGGCGGCGGCCTCCCCCTGTGGCGGGGCTGTCGGTGCCTCTCGCGGCCTCCACACGAGGCTCTCCCTTTGTGCCGTTGCCTGGTAACCGGCGGGGGATGGGAGGCCGCCGGGCGGGGGGCCGCATGCTGATGGCGGCCGCCCCGCCTCGCCTCGCCCCGCCCGGGGCTGCCCGTGCTGCTGCTGCTGTGTCCTCCCCCCCCCCTTCCACCCTTCTCGTTAATGCAGCCCCCCCCACCCCCAAAAAAAAAAAAAAAAAACAAAAAACGGTGCCCGGTCCGCGCTGTGGGCGGCGGGGAGGCGGGGACGGGCTGGTTCTGGGCTGTTCGGAAATGGGAGGTGGCCGGGGGACGGAGCGGAGCGGGGCGATGGGAGGCAGCGCCTGAGAGCGGGACGGGGGGCTCGGAGCTGCTGCTGGTGGTGGTGGTGGTGGTGGTGGAGGGGGCACCCCCTCGGAGCCCAGCGCCCCAGCGCCCCAGCCGTTGTTCCGGAGGCAGGACAGAGAGAGCGCGGAGAAGGAGGAGGGAGGATATAAAAAAAAAAAAAAAAAAAAAGGAAAAAAAAAAAAAAAAAAAAAAAGGAGGTGGTGTGTGTGTGTGTAGGGAAGGGGCGGGGGGGGGAAGCAGCGTTTAAATCCCTGCCCCCCGCTCCTCTCCTCCTCCATTCCTCCCTTCATTCGACCTCCCCTCCGGAGCCGCCGGTGAGTCCCTCGCCCGCTCACGGCCACTCCCGCGCCGCTTGTCATCGCCCCCCCGCTCGCCGCGTCCCTCCGCGGGTGTCCCCGTACCCCCCCGTACCCCCCGGTCCCCCCCTTTCCTCCCCTCCCCTCCCTATGCACGGCGATTCGGGGGGCGCCCGGCACCGTCGGGGGGCGGCGGTTCCGGGGCGCCCCGGGGCGCGGTGGCTCCTTGGGGAGGGGGTTGGAGGGGGGGGCGGCGGCCGCAGCCCGCTCCCCACCGGGGCTCCCCCCTCGGACGGCGCCGGGAGCGATCGTAAATCACCGGGGGGCGCTGCCCGGCCCCAGCCCCAGCCCCAGCCCGGGGCTTGTTTGCCTTGGCCGGCCTCGCCTCCGGAGCGGCGCCGGGAGGGGAGGTGGGGGGGGGGCTCCGTGCCCACCGCGGGGGTCCCGGGGCGGGGACGCCTCCCGCAGAGCCTCCCCCCCCCTGCTCCCCCGGTGCTGCCGCAGAAAGTTCGGCGGGGGCCGGGGCCGCCGCTGCCCCCCGGGGCGGTGGGTGCGGGCGGGCAGCGGGAGGAGACGCCGGAGTTTGGGGGGGGGGGTTGCGGCCCGGCACGGTGCGGGAATGAAAATGAAACAATGCTGGAAGGGAGTCAGCCCGCTCGCTGCCTCCCGGGCAGGCTCCGCTGCTGCCAGCTCCGGAGAGCCTCGGCGAAATCCCCTCCGCCCGGAGAGCCGCGTATTGTCTGTGCCCCTGCACCCAGGTGCAGCGGGGAGCGGGCAGCGAGGCCGCCTGGGCACGGTGCATTGGGGTCTGAGTGGGGAACGTGCTGTGGAGTGTGGCTGCTCCCTCCTTGATCCTTAGGATCCCCCCTGGTCACGCCATCCTCCGCCTGGGGACCCGCTGCCCTCTCCTCTGGACCTCGCATGGGGACCAGGGAGCAGGCGAGGCCCGTCCGAGCGGGTGGCATCACAGTGGCATTTGGGATCCCTCCAGTGCGTTGAGTTGGCCCTTCAGTGGCAATTGGGGGCTCTGGGAGAAGCGTGCTGTGTTTCCCGTGCTGTCCTTCTGGCTGTGCCATTGAGCCGTCGCGCTCTGCTGGCGTCGGGGAGGCTGCTGGTTTGTGGAGCTCTGGTGGCTGTTGCCCAGCTGTATTTTGCCAAGTGGCCGCTGTGCTGTTAAGTGGCAGCCATTTGGTCACTGTGGCATCACTTTGTGTGTTGCTTTTGCTTGCAGTTGAGATCTGTCGATAGCCGTGCTACGTTCCCAAAGTTGCTTTTGAAAGAGGCAGTGTCTTCATTTGCATGTCCCTCAGTGCTGCGCTGTGGCTGCCATGACTTCTGCAAGGAGTTGGTTGCCAGTATGGCTACTGGCATGCGTGGCTTTTGTTTGTACAGTCTGTTTTGCAGTGCTCTGGCTCTTGGTGAACAGCATCTCCCTATCCAGCTAGCCATTCAAATCTATTTTATTACCTTTCCTGGGCTGGATTGTATGGGAAGCTTGGTGCTTTCTAGTACTGGGGAGTCGTAGGCCATTACCTTAAGGTGTATAGCAAGAGAGCAGAGGAGGAGTTAGATATGTCATTCATTTCATGTCCATCTGAATGGTGGAACATGGTTATACATCCTTCATCCTATATGCATTTCAGTTCAGAGTTCAGTCCTGACTTCCCCCAAGGAACAACGTGTCTATGTCAGTGCATCAGCCCAATGCCTTCATGGTTACCTCAGTTGCATGAGCGCAAATCCCACAGTTGTTTGAGTTGAAAGCTAGACCCTCCTTTCTTCTAAGCTCAAGGCTGTAGTGCATCACTACCATACCGCACGTGCACCCTTGAGGGAGTGGAGGGGCTGAAGCTCCAAGATCATTGCCCATGGATGGGACACTTGTCAATGTGAATGGTCAGATTGTTTGTTGGAATGAATTTCATCCGTCTTTCCCTGCTCTTGGCCAGGTTGTTGTTATGTTTGTTGTTGGTGACTGCATAACCAATTGTTTGTGCATTTTCCCAATTTCTTGGGAGCAGTATGGTCTTTCAAAACAGACTTTTCTCATTGTGATTCATGGTGGAGCTTTTCAAGTATGGCTGTGAAGAAGTGAATTTATGGTACCGTGTTTCTTGCTGGAAACAATAAAACCCTTTCAAACATTTGAAAATTAAATGTGTAGTGAATTCTAATGAAGGAGAGCAACAGGTATAACCTGCTGCAGTGGCCTGCCTTTATGTCTTTCCATATGAATTTACCTCCTGCCCCAGATCTTGTACCCCTTGGATACTTCCGAAAGGTTCTTGCATTCTCACCTTTGCGTTTGTCTAAAGAAGGAATCACAGTCAAGTTTTCATGTGGGCACACTTGTATTCCAAAATAAAACTGGGCGTGCAAGGAACTGTAGCATAGCAGAATCTGTATGCTGAAGAGCAACCTCATCAGTACATTTCTTTAAGATGGTGAGCCTTTATTTGCAGCTGGAATGGATGAGGCAGGTTTTGTTCTTCCCAGAGTTCATCCTCTGTCAGTCCATATATATGCCCTCCTGGTTCCTACTTGATCTTTCTCACGTTCTTCAGCATTTTTCTGGTGGATGGAGGTGGAATCTAGGGGAGCAGCCACTGTGGAATTCGGAGCTGTGTAGGGAAGGATTATTTATTTGCTGGATTTGGGTTGTAATACCTTTGCAAATGCAGTCTCTGCAATCTGAACATTTATTCAACACTGCCCCTCCTTAAATATCTACCTGCACGTTTACCCAATCTTTTTTATTTTTTTTTCCTCTTTGGGTACCTGCCTTTTCTTATGAGAATCTGTTTCCCTCCTTTGTCAGTTTGTATCTTCCCCAGTTCTTTTTTTTTTTTTTTTCCTCTCCCAGCAGTGTTCTCTTTTGGACAAATGAACCATTTTCTTGTCTCTGGTGGATTTTCTTGACTTCTTTCTTCCTCTGTTAGGAGTTGCTATGGAAGTACCAACTATATTTCCTGCATTTATCAGTTCATCTCTTCCATCTTTACTTCCTGAGGATTGTTGCTATTGAAGTACAGTAATGCTTTATACATTTCTTAAGGACTGGTAATCCTAAAGAGAAGGTAACACAAGTTCAGAGTATGTTTAAAAGTGAAAAAGTCATTGTCTTAATGACTCTGAAAAAGTCACTGTCTTAACTACTGTGCTACACCTTGGGTATGTATTTTCTGCAGAATTAGTTCATGAGATCACAGCCCGAGTCTGCTCACAGTGAATGTTCTAACTTACTGTAGAATCATAGAATGGTTTGGGTTGGAACAGACCTTAGAGATCACCTAATTACAACCCCCCTCCCATGGGCAGGGACACCATCCACTTCAACAGGTTGCTCAAAGCCTCATCCAGCCTGGCCTTGGATGCTTCCAGGGATGGGGCATCCACAGCTTCTCTGGGCAGCCTGTGCCAGGGCCTCACCACCCTCATAGAAAATAATTTCCCCCTTATATCTAATCTAAACCTACCCTATTGTAGCTTAATGCCATTACTTGTCCTATTGCTACACTTCCTGACAAAGAGTCCCTCCTCAGATTTCTTATAGGCCCCCCTTAGGTATTGGAAGGTCTCCCCGGAGCCTTCTCACCTCTCACCTTCAGGCTGAACAACCCCAACTCCCTCAGCCTGTCTTTGCAGGAGAGGTGCTCCACCCCTGTGATCATCTTCATGGCCCTGCTCTGGACTCGTTCTAATGCTTCCATGTCCTTCTTGTGCTGGGGGCCCCAGAGCTGAATGCAGCACTCCAGGTGGGGTCAACTTGAACACGAGGTGCTCCATTTCAAAGCCTTGCCTGAGTTACTGAAGCCGTGGTGGCCCCCAGTCGTGTACCTGTTGCCAGGTTGCTCAGGTACACGTCCTATTGTTCTTTGTGTCACGGTGAACACCAAAGGGTCTTTTTGTCCTTCCAGTCGTGTGGCGGGCAATTGTGGGCCTGCAGCCCATACCCTCCATGTGAAGTGCATGGAGAATGATGCAGTGAAGGGGATGTTTCCAGCTCAAGTGATTTGAGCTTCACCTTTGCTTTAGTCTGGGTGGGTAATTTGTGCTTAGAGCTCTTGGGGGAGAGGATTTTTGTATATGCTAAAAGTTTCCCACAAGTCAATATCGTGAGGAAATGACCCCTTCAGAAGCATTGCCGTCCTTCCAGTTCTGATGATGCTCCCGCAGAAATTTCTTACAGTCAGTTTTTGGTGTTTGTTGTGGCAGCAAACACAGACTTGTTATTGTCTCCCGTAAAAATATCAATGTTTGATTGATTGTTGTGGCAGTATTTTCACCTACAAACCAAAGGGTAACAGCAATATCTTCTCCGAGCAATTTCAGCCAATGATGTTCTGGCTGGGCTTTGCTGAGGAAGAGTAACTGGTTGCTTTCAATCTTCATGTCTCTTGCCCTGGTGACATTGTTCATCATAGATCAGTTTAGCTGGAAAATTTTAGTCATGTACTTGCCTGCCTTACAAGGCACTTGGCGATACCCTGTTTCTTCCACAAGGTTTCTTTGTGTTATACATCATTTAAGTGAAGGTTATGTTTGAACAACCTTCATCTCTCTCTTTGTGCAGTTGGTCATATATACTGATGCACACACACACACACACACTATATGTATATATTTGTGTGTGTGTATATATCGCAGTATACATAAAATAGTATATATAAAATATCACATAAGATACTCATTGTAATGTATTGTATATTAAATTTTAACTCGAATATATATACTGTAGTGTATCGGATATAAAGTACATCTATAGGATATTATACTGGATACATTTCTGTTTTTCTTTCAGGCAGTGCATCCGATGAAGTGATTTTCCTCAGAATTATTCAGTTTGCCAACCTCATTAAGACAGTCCACTCTGTGGTTTATCCACTCATGATTATCTTGTCAAGCTTTCCTTATGTGTTGTTCAACTGTTGCTTTCAAAGTACAGTTTCACCCAGGACCAGCCCCTGCTCAACCTCTCTATGGCTTCTAACGATTTTAACATCAAAGAACCTGTTCTGGTTAGTTGGCTGGTCCTCTCCCCTACTCAGCACAAGGAAGGGAATGTCACCTGGAGTTTTTTTCAAAAAAATGTTGGAACGTTTTTTTAGAGGAAAAAAAAAAACAAAACACAAAAACCTTCATTAAAGACTTCCAGTGTTATGATAGATCCCTATGCAAGTTTTTCAAGTGATTAATCTATCCCACTTTTCATATTTTACGCTATTTCTGTGTGGAATTTGTCTAGCTTCGGCTCCTATCCATTGGATCTGGAGTCTTTGGCTTGTAGATTAAAGAGCCCTCTGCTATCAGAAATCTTCTTCCTTTGTAATACTCCTAGGCCATGGTTATCACCTTTTAACCTTTTCTCTGATAAGCTAAATATATAGAGCTTCTTAAAGCTCTTATTGTAAAGGGGAAGGTGAGTTATCAGACCTCATATCTTCCTTATTGTTCTTTTTAGGAAGTTTTCAATTTGTCAGCATCCTTTCTGAAGTATGCAGGTTAGAACTGCGCATATTACTCCATAATGGTCCCGCCAATCCTATATATATTCAGGTTAAAATCATCTCTGTATTCCTGTTCTTGAAGAATATTCCTGTCTTTATGCTCTGGTGGATATCATTCATTCAGGAGCACCTCCCTTAGAAGTCTTGTGCTGGGAACTCGTGTTCATTTTGCTATCAGTTGTTAATTACAAGGCCTTTTCAGTGTTTCTGTTTATCCTTGAATCTTCATCCTTGAAAGCATTCTACATTCTTCTGTTCTTCATGTAAAAATCTTCCACAATCAATGTGCTTGTCTTCCATGCAACCTCATTGCCACAGTAATGCCGACTGGTTGGTGCCAGAGCTTCCCATCCATCATTTACTGTATAACCTGCCTCAGCACCACCTGTAAACTTTATCCATGTTTCTGCAAACTTTGTTCACCCAATGCCTTCACCAGCTACCACGTCCTATGTTGTCTGTCAGCGGTGAGCTTTGGGGTACTTACTTTTTGGTAGTGGATCCACCACAAGGTCTTTTTGACAGGACAGGTCATCATGCAATGCCATAGCTGTGCACCAAGTTTCAGCCCACAGGTTGTCAAGCGCTGCTTGACAGAGATTACCCAAGGCATCAAAAGTCTCTCGGGCACTGGTTTCACTTGCCATTATGCCTTTTCCACTGGCTGTCCAGTTTGGGCTTAATTCTGTAAAAACCATGCCTACAGGTTCAGCTGGCCATGTGAAAGGTGGAGGCCTAGATCTGTGATTCTGTGAGGCAGATTCTGTGTCTGTAGATGGCAGCATTTTGGCATGAATTGGTTGCTTTAAATTCTTTGTGGATCAGAGAGAGTTCTAGATGTTTGTGATTTCAAGTATTTTGTTGTATCATGACCTTGACTCAGCCATAATCATCATATTTTGTGTGTTTATAAAATCATAAGAACTAAAGCCAGTTGTTCACCATGAACTTGGTGATGTATGTAAGACAAAAACCTCTGCTTCCCTCCCAAGGGTGGTTCAGTGCAAGCACAGGGGGGCAGTGGAAGCTGTTCTCTGAGATGTTCATGACAACCTCACATAGCTTTGCAGTTTGCTATGAACAGGGGGATTGGGTGGAGACCTCCGAAGATCTCTTCCCTTGTAAACGTTCCTGTGACACACTGTTGGGTTTCCCTTCTCTCAGCCCTACAGTGAGGGCAGGACCATCTCACTTGGCTAGGTCTGTAGACCAAGGGCAAGCTGTGGGATCCCAAGCAAGGGAGTGACTCAAAGCTTATCATTGTCTCCGGCCTGCTGTACAACTCTTCACGTGCCCATCTCCTTGGCCCTATTTCTCTCCCTCCCTTCTGCATCATCTGTCCGACTTCTTCCTGTTCGGTGCCTTGGCCTTCGCACAAATGGCTGTCATGTTGGCTTCGTTGTTGGTCACAAACTCGTAGAAACAGGGAATCAAAAACATGTATTTGTTAATTATAAAGATTTTATTTTACCTTTTGTTATGCTCTAGGGAAAGCTGTTTCAGAGCTTCGCCAAATGTCTGAGAGTCTTCTACCTTCCATCTTAAAATTGTTGGTGGCTTTTTTCATACCCATTTGTTCTCGTACCAACCTTCTCACGTAGCTTACGTACCCCTTCTAACTACCTTGTGTTTAATTTTTGTTGTTTTGCAGACAATAATTGCATCACCTCAGCTTTTATATTGTTCTGTTAACAAATTAATGTCTTTATAGGTCTTGTACATAACAGAGAGACTCTGAGAGAAGTTCTTATGGCAGATGTGTTTGTTGCTTCTCCTCGGTGTATCACTTAGCTCCTCATGCTGCTGATTTTTTTTTTTTATTTTTATTTTTTAAATACCAGTGACCACCTCATCCAGAACCCACTGACCCACTGCCCCAGCAGTGGTCACTGTCAAATACCTAGGGAAAAGTGTAAGTTAAGGCAAGTTCATATGCTATTTTCCCCTGATACTCCTACAGCTTCCAACCATTTTCAGTTATTCCCTCTTGCATGAAACTCTCCAGTCTCCCCTTGACTCCATGCAAACGTATGGCACTCATGATGTCCTTTGATGAGAAATTATGTAGTCAACCATTCATTTCAAGAAGAACAATCTCTTTCTCTTAGCTTTGAACTTTGTAGCATCATTTGATGGTCCTCAGTTCTTGTAATGGAAAATACAGTAAATATTTCATAACCAACCTCTACTTTTCATATGTGGCTTTACAGACCCCGATCACATTCTCAGTAACCTTTTTTTCTGGACAGAGATGTCTAGCTCACTCAGTCATGCCTCTTCAATGCCCTTTCTAGTTTCCGTGGAAAGAGCAAAGCTGCATGCACGTTTCAAGATGTGAGCAAACCATGGGTTTATGCAAGTGCACAATGGCATTCTCTGTTTTGTTTTTCAGTTCATTTCCCAGGAATTTCTACCATGTAGTTTGCTCTGTTGATGGCTGCTGAATGCCAAGGTGACATTTTCATGGGTCTGCCTCTCATACCCCAAGGGTATCACTCTTGAATGGCACTGGTCAGTTCAGAGTCTGTCATTTTATATGTGGAGATGACGTTTTTTTCGCCATGTTGCTTTATATTTGCCTAGATGGAAGTTCACATGCCATTTATTTGCCCAGTCACTCCTCTTGGAAAATCCTTCTACAGTTCTCCACAGTCAGCTCTCATCCTTTCCTCCGTCTATCCTGATACTTTCAGCACTTCATTCATTCAAATCCATTTACAGAGTTTGATCCTTTTAGCTCCTGAGCTCTTCTCCACACTGACTAGTTTGCCTGGGACTGAGGGTCTGAGCAGAGAGTCATATCCTGGCCTGGGCCTCCCTCTGCCAGCTTCAGAACAACATTTGTCTTTGCAGAAAGGAGTGACCATGCTTGACATCCAGTGGCCTGTTACAGAAGGGTTGGATGGATGGTATGACGGTGTTCGTATGTATGTCCTGCAGCTGCTAAGTTATCAGCAATCTCCCTCAGTAAAGACTTGCAGCAGAAGCTGCAACAAGGAATTTATAGCTGGAGATAATGAACCCCTTCTCCTGCCTTCAAGGGTAATTCAGCACTGGAATGGGTGTCCCAGGCCAGTTGGGGAAGCTTCATGCTTTGCGTTATTTGGGACTTGCCTGGAGAGGGTCCTGAGCAACCCCGTCTAGATTTGGTGCCAGCCCATCCCATCTGTGAGCAGCGGTTTGGAGTAGAGGCCTCCAGCGGTCCCTTCCAGCTGAAATCTTCTCTGTCCCTGGGCAGCCTCCGATGTCTTTGAGGGATTTACTTTGCATTCCTTAGTAAAGGGAAATTTATATATAGAGAGAGCAGGAGGTTGTGTGTTACAGTAGACCCTTAAACAGTTCCAGAGGTAAGGTTTACTTGGGCATTGCAAATACAGAAGGTGCTACGCTTCCTAAAAGAATGAACAATGAACACGGAGAGTGTGGTGTGTCCTTTCTCTGAATCATGTGTTGGCCTCCATCCCACTTCCAGTGTTGTATGTTGTGGTCCTCCACTGGTCTCTGCCAGCCCGTATCTCCCAGTGATGCAGAGTCCCTCCTCTGGGGAGGCTGTATAATTCTACTGAGATTTTAAAGTAAATCTGTTGCATACTTACAGTCATTTTAGTGTGCCCTCAGGAATCATTTTACGATTAATGTAACCTTCTTTAGTACATCCAACCTTCATTTAGTGAATCAAATTTTATTTTCAGTTGCTTTTGCAAAAATTAATATCCTCTTCTATACTGTAAATTAAGCTATTGTTAAATGCATGAATGTTTTTATTATTTATTACCTTGCTCTAGCTCTAATTGTTCCCATCTATTACACTCTGCTCATCAGAAAATATTTTGTTATTCTCAGATATGTTTTTCATTGAATAGAAGTTCCAGAATTACATCTTTCATACCCAAACTAACATTTTAACACCTCGTGGTTGTGCAGGATTAAGAAAAGAAAATATTAACATAGACTTAATAAAAAGTAGACTGGCTTTATCTCCTTAGGCTGGAAGCACTATGAAAGTTTATCTTTTAGCACTCTTATCTGGCATCACTGCATGAAACGGGAGCATTTTAATTTTCATTTACTATTTTACAGTGGTGTGACAAGTGAATTTGTCAGCAAGCACTGTTGTTATGAAACACAAGGGCCAAACCTGTTGGCTGAGGTTGAGCTCCAACTTCATATGGGAGGTATTATTTTAGACATACGTAGGTAGATCTAAACCCGAGAGTGTTCAATCACATTTTGTATTAAAATTTGTGTAATTTAACCTTCAGAACAGAAGGAAGTTTATGAAAACTCACATTTATATGTACTGGCTAAGTTTATTTTAAAACATTTCACAGTGACCTATTTTATAATGATGTTTTGGTGAATTTAGTTTACCTAGAAGAATGCAATGAAATTCCAGTACATTGCTAACATAAAACTGATTTATTTACAGAAGATGACAAAAATTGAAAACCATCTCCGTTTTTATACAGAATTCACCTCCTCTGATCTCTGAGCACTAACAGCAGTTTCCACGTCCGTCGCAGGCGGTGGTTGCGTGGCATTTCAGTCTACATTTTCCGTGCAACATGGTGCTGCCAAGCCTCCCTGCAGAGGTGCTGTGATGCCCTGGCAGTTTGGGTGGGAGGGCTGTAAACTAGGCTTCAGCCTGGGCTCAAGACGGATCCCCCAGTTTCACAGTAACGTTGGAGAGGGGGATGAGGTTAAACTTCTCCCACTGGACAAGAATTTTAACTAGAGTATGATCATTTGACCAGGTCTGCCATGTTAGTCCTTCACTAATCTGCTCTCCAGCCTGTTCTCCAGTTCACAGCCCCTGCAACCAAGTGTTGTAATTAATTACTCTGTAGGAGACAGAAAAATGTCTGCATCGATAACTACCTTTCATTCAGTGTCACGTAAACATATTTCTTCATAACAAAAGTTACTACATTAAAAGAAAATAAAATTGTAAGTCATGGGAATATTCACAACCAAGATAGCCACAGGCATTTGCCCACTGCCGTCTTGGTATTCTACCATTTTGGCATCCTAATCTGTTAATTCAAACAAACATTTTCACTTTTGCAGTAGAGTCACACTTAGTGTACGTATCAAAGGATTGACAAGAAGACTGTGACATGCAGCCTGAACCCTGACCTACTCATTTGTTGCTACCTAACACTGAACACAGCACCTTTTCCCTTCCCTCTCTCCTGCATGCCCTATGCTGAAACGCCAGGGTTTGAGCATGAAGTCGGGTAATTAGCCATTCAGAAATGTCATACGTCAGGATGTTTAACAGCAGTACTGTAGATAAAACTTTATATTTTCAAGGTACCACTCAGTTGTTAACACCAATTAAATCTGAGAATCCTCTCCCCATTTTATAGATAAGGGAAGTGGGGACAGGAATTAAAAATGTGTTGCCTGGGATCCCTACTCACTGGGCAGTGTAAGATGGGTCAGCTACTGACTTCTCACCCTCAGGTTCATGTCCCCTGGCTATTCTGCTCCAGTGGGCACTCACTTCTGAGTGGTCTTTACCTGCCGTGAGGGATCCATTGGACATCATGCCATCTTGCTTTCAGGACAGTTGCCAGCATCTGCAATGTGTTACAAGGCAGCTGTTTTCATTTCGCCACCCTGGTTGCTCCCTCCAGTGCTGACCTGTCCCTTTGCAGAAGGAGGGAGAGAAAAACAGGGATGTGAACATGGGAGCTAATGAATTGCAGAGGAGAATCAGTTTAATTCTGCTAAAAGATCAGATTAATTTTGTTAAGCTGATAAAGTAACAATTGTGGTAGCTCTTTTTCCGAAGTGGTGTGGATACTGGGAGGCTTCAGCCCTCCCTTCTCCTGCCATTACACCCAGGCAGGACTAGCGGGACCTCGGCTGGCATTTAACCTCCTCAGGCAGACTGGAGCCCCGCAGTTGGGCTGCCTGTGCTGGAGCTGGCCCTCCTGTTGGGCACCAGCCAAAGTGACAAAGCCCTTCAGCCCTGGGTGGACCCTGGGGGCATCTCCCAGGCTTCCCTGCCTCACTTGAAGTTGCCTCCCTGCTTGGCTGGGGTCGTAAATGACAAATAGGCAATACCCATGTGCCCCCATCCTAGACAAACTGGTACTATTTCCCTTTCCTCTGCTTCTGCTGCCATCTATAAACATTTATTTTCTCAGAACCACAATCTGATGTGCAAATGCTATACTGAACCACGGACAGACATTCGTGCAACTTTCTAAGAACGAGGCCTCTGCACTGTGAAGGACAGAGTCTGGCGGGTCCCAAAAGAGCAGAGCAGCCCCTGATCTGGACAGTCCTGGGATGAGCCCCGTCTGGAGCTGTGCAGGGAGGAGGAGAGGGATCCATTTTGGGTGACACATGGGGGATGCCTGTTGAGCGTGCAGGAGGCCGCACCAGGGCTTGCAGGAGAATATGGAGGGGCCTTGGCAGGGTGCCAGGCCGAGCTGGGCTATGTGAAACACAAACAGAAAACAGCAATTCGCAGTGCCTCGTAACTCAATCAAGCCTATAAAGGGCTTCACGGGGCCAGGAAAAGGTTATCCATTTGGGCAGCACCACTGCCAAGTATTTCCTTTCCAAAACCACAGAGCGGTAAGAACTCGTGAGGCGTTCAGAGGGATCTTCTGTAATGGGAAGTTAGGTGTAACCCAGGTTTTGCCACTTTATTAATTGTCAGGGCTCATACTGCTTTTATTTCACACACATTCAGATTAGAAGCAGTGCTGTGATCCTCTGCTCTGACCTCTGACACAGCTGATGCTACGCTGTGCCAAATAACGCATGGGTCAATTCTGCTTTAGAAAAGCCTTAACCCTCTAAGTAGCAGAAACTTCTGTCCCAGTGATTACTGAAATGTACCTGTTTGCCTCTGGCTTTGTTGGTACTGTGTATGCCGCAGCAGAGAAAAATACTGGGTTGGTATTTCCTTTAAAAAGGGAAGTTCCAGTAAGTGGCTGCCTGCATGTTATTTCTCCGATTTACTTCTCTGGACAGAAGACCATCGTTGTTGTTGTGGAGCTACTGGAGAGCCGAAATGAGACCTCTGCACCCCATGACAATGCCCAGAGTGGGAGCTGCGAGTGGCACCGCTGCTGAATGCGAAATAAAGCGCAGCAAGGTGTCAGTAATGCGCTGTTGCTAGTGCTGTGCCTTCGGTCGGAGCCGAGCCGATACCAGCAGGCTGCCAACATGGCGTGTGCCGAGGTCGTCTGCAGCTCAGGTCACCTTATCGTGCTCGTTTCACGTCAGAAATGTTAAATCTGGGTGTTTGTCTAGAATAGGGTAGAGCAGCGGTGTAACGGGCTGGATTAGCAACCAAAGACCAAACTATGTCAGAAAAGCAAGGCGTTGAAAGATGGTAGTTCGCAGGGATCAGGAGAGTGCTCTGTCTCCGCTAGGTCAGTTTTCAACCGATGTGAACTATTTCTCTATTAAAGAAGAGGTCTAAGCTAATGAATTGTTGTGTGGGGGAATTAATGCTGGATGAGTCCCCTGTGGCCTTTGTGGTGAGGGTCAGATAAAATATTAATGAATTAAACAGTCCCCCGTTCTTCCCAAGTACCTTCTGTATGAGTGTGTCTTGGTGTTGGCCAGGGAAGATGAGGAACCCCGTAGGAGGCAGGTCAGGGTAATTACTTTACAGCAGCATAAGGGGCTTTCCCATCCATGCCATACCTTTCCTTTGATCCCTGGGTTCGGCTCCCTTTTGAGAAATGCATCCAGACTCCAGCTCTGGCTGGCTAGAAGCCGATCTTTTCAGATCTGGCATGGCCTCTAGGAGTCCCAGCCTTCAGGTGGTCTTGCACTTACTCCAAATGCTTCCAGGGCAGAGCACATAACACAAAAGACGTAAGTGGATATGTTCTCCTGATGCCTCATCTGTGGGACACATTTCATCATCTTGCAGATTGTCCATCCCAGATGCTGGGTAGGGGAGCTCACACAACAGCCTGAGGGAGGACAGTGTTTTTGTTTCCACCTCTGCCGTGTGGGGCAATGCAAAGGGTCCTGAGCTGGAGCCATGCAAACTGGTTTCAGTAGCAGCAGTACTGAAACACCCCGGCCCAGTTCCTGGGCTAACACCATCATGGTGCTTCCATACTCTGAACTAGGAGCTGTGTGGCATCATGAGGTGTTAAATATCTAAATACTTGCACTTTCAGGACACAGCACAAATTTGCAGGCTTATTCAGAGGGAGCTTGGGAATCTCCCTCCTGTTGCAAAGTGCAAGGATGTGTTGTGCATTTCTGGTACGCAGAGAAACAGCCCAGTGTACGGGGAGGAAGGAGGCCTAAGGAGATGCTCCAACCTAAACAGTGTTGATTATTTTCACAGCATGCAAAGTCAAAGCTAAATGTGTAATTCTTGCACCTATTTGTGTACTTTGGACACTGAACAGCATAAGATGCTGGTACATGTGTGCATGTGTGTATGCTCTAGGGGGTTGGGGCTGTACGATGATCTTTGCAACAAAGACTTTGGGGGACTCATTACACAGAGTTAGCTAATGACAGCACATGGTGAGTTAGGGATAGTGTAACTTACTGCACTGATGACGGGTGCAAAAAGGGGCTTCTGAAGTTAGAAAAATAGCCATTAGGGTCTTTTTAAAGCATTCTCCTATTTTATTTTTTATCATCCCTCTCTTAAGATCAAATAAACAAGGAAATGGAAATGCTAAAATGTTTTCAGGGAAAAATCAACATACTGATAACCATTCCTCCCTGCTTCCTCCGAAGCGTTCTTCTTGCATCATGACTGCCTTGCATTTTGTGTCTCAGTCCTAGAAATTGGAAATCAGAGATGACAGCAGCCAAATCTTTTCCCCTACTGATGGGAAGGTTTATTGCATTCTTGGTAAAGATCCTTGCATCTGTGAATAATAACAAAAGAAACAGTAATAATTTTGTCATACTTCTACTATAACAAACCACAAAAGGATGTCCCACAGCATACTCACTCTTTTCTCCCCTCCTATCTCCTTGTCTGCCTTTCAGTGCACACCAGGATCTTGTTGCCCTGCTGGTGTAAGCCCTCCGTTCCAGAAGACTTGCTCATTCCCATCTCAGTCTCCCCAGGAAGAGCAGAAGGGAGCTGCGGAGCGATAAAAATTTATGTTTTCATCAAACCGGGCCAAGGAGAATGGGGGTCCCGCACCCAAAAGAATGAAGACCCGACAGAACAAGGACTCGGTTCGTGGGATGGGAGAGAGAGCTGGGACCCCAGCAGGAGCAGTGGGGTGGGACTGAGGCTCACAGCAAAGACAGTGACCATGAGTTTGGTGTGGTGGAGTCCCAGGGCCAAGGGTCTGGGGCTTTGGGAGGCTAGGAGACAGGGCAGGAGTGTAGTGAGGTGCAAAGCGGGACTGATCTGATCATCCCTCCCTAGATGTCAATGCGGAGTGGACGGAAGAAAGAGACTCCAGGGCCCCGAGAGGAGCTCAGGACACGGGGTCGAGCTTCACCTGGTGGCGTCAGCACCTCCAGCAGCGATGGCAAAGCTGAGAAGTCCCGACAAGCGACAAAGGTAGTACAAGCTGGGAGGCGAGCCTGGGGGGGATCCAGCCATACGGACCATATGGGATCTACTATGCAACCCATGCTGGGTTAGCTACCTGCAATGGGTGGAGCCCTTTTGTCCTCAGCACCCTGCACTTCCCGATATTTCCTATGGAGCAGTTTTCAGTCTCACCTGCCCTTTTTAGTACTGATTTCTGCCTTTCTCTGGCTCACTGCTGCATCCTACTATGCCCCTCTGTCTGCTAAGCTCTGCAACACAGACGTGGTGGTGGCGGTGTCTCTCCTGCTGTGGGCTGGGAAGTCCTGGCAGGGTGGGAAGTCTTCCTGTGGCCCTCCCACCTCCCTGTTCTCCTGCTCTCCCTTACAGAAAGGCCGGGTGGAGGAATCCTGCACCCCCAAAGGCAGCAAGCAGGGGCGAACAGAAGAGATCTCGGAGAGCGAGGGGGAGGACAGCAATGCTCCCAAAAAGACCAAAACCGAGGTGAGTTCTGACTGCAGTGGTTACTGGCACGTCCTGGGCCCTACCTGTGCTGCTCACACCCACATAGCTTGAGATTCTGGCTGCTGGGGAGCCCTGGCACCTTGGGTTTTGCTCTACAGGCAGAGCCTAAGTGACATGTGGCTGCAGAAAAGCCACCAGAAGTGATAACCAAGCAGATGGAAATTCTCTTTCTTTATTTAGCCTTGTCTGAGGGGAACTGCTGTGTGCCTACTGGCTCTGCATGCAGCTTTCTGTCAGGCTGGACTCTACCTCTGTTGCTCCTGCAGAACAACGCAAACCACAGATGCTCCAGGGGGTGTTGTACCAGCCCCAAAATGTGCAAAATCTGCCCAGCCCTGCGCTATGTGTAGTTAAAGCAGGGCTTTTCTGAAAGGCCAGCGCTGGGCTGAGTCAGTGATCGGGCAGCTGGAGGAAGCCTCGGCTCTTGTAGGGAACTGGAGCGGGGAACTGGAAGCACAGAAGTGCTGGTAAGGAGTGAGGCAGAGAGAGGACATGCTCAGGGGGGAAACGGGAACAGGTCTCCTTGCTGAGGAAGGGAGGTGATGAGGAAAGCCCTGCATGAAGAAGAGCCGCTGTGGGTCTAGGGGCTGCGTGTGTGCTGCTTTGTGCCACCTGCTGGTAGCACCGGGCTGTGCCTTGGCCAACGGGCCGTTCCCAGTGGTGCTGGGACCTTTTATATGTGTTAATTTTCAGCCTCATCTCTCAGGACCATTACCTGCACCTCCAAATATAAGACACGCCTCACCTCCTCCCCAGGTGTGTGGTCTGGGAGACCGCCTAACTTCTGCTTCCTCTTTCTGCTTCAGGAGCTACCCTGTCCTCCATCCCCGTCCGATGTTGACAGCCTCGATGGCCACAGCTTCAACGACGAGATGAGCAGCGACCCGCGGGACATCGACCAGGATAACAGGAGCACCTCGCCCAGTGTCTACAGCCCCGGCAGCGTGGAGAATGACTCCGACTCCTCCTCCGTGCTGTCCCAGGGGCCGTCGCACTCCTACCACCACCCTCCGCTCTTCCCCCAGAGCCCTCCGGTTGCCCCCCCTCCCGACAACCTGGCCCGGGCACCTGAGCCTGGCTTTGGTCTCCCAGGCGAGGTCCACCCCCAGGGCCCCCCCGTGGGCCCCTACCACCCCCAGCTGGAGGGCCAGGCCTCCCGAATTTTCCAGGCTCAAGCCCCACAGACACCCACCTCCTCCTCTTCTGCGGTTGCAGCCTCTTCTGCCCCCTCTTCCTCTTCCTCCTCCTCTTCTTCCTCCTCCTCTTCCTCTTCCTCCACCCACGCTCCTCTCTACCCCACGGCCAACGTGGTTCAGGTTGGGGCCAAAATAGGCAGCGGCGCAGGGGGGCTCTCAGCACCAGGGGGTCGCGAGCAGACCCTTGGCACCAAGCACAACCCGCCGCCCACCACCCCCATCTCGCTGGCCTCGGTGGCTGGGGGGCTGCCCCCTCAGAAGACATCCCCGGTCAACCCCCCAGCTGCCCCCCCGGCCTCGGCGCCTTCCTTCCCCCACGTCTCCGCCAACCTGCCACCCCCGCCGGCCCTGCGCCCCCTCAACAACGTGGGGGCCGCCTCCAGCTCCCCGGGCATGGCGGGGCAGGCTCTGAGCGGGCACCTCCCGTCCCCCCATGGCATGGGGCAGGACAAGGCGCAGCCCCTGGCCCCTTCGCGCTACCCCTACGCCCCTCCACCTCTGCCAACCTCCAGCTCCTCCGCCCAGTACCCTCAGCCCTCCCCAGCCCAGCCCCTGCCCAGTTACACGGCCTCCTACGGGCACTCCTTCCCCCCGCCCAGTGGTCTCTCGGTGTCCAGCCAGCCCCCAAAATACACACAGCCCTCCCTGCCCTCCCAGCCTGTCTGGAGCCAGGGGCCGCCCCCCTACAGCCGCCCCCTGGGCAATGCCAGCTCCCACCCCGCTGCCTCCTTCCCCAGTCAGTCTCCCCATCACCAGCAGCCGCCCCAGCAGCACCACCATGGCCACGGGAGCGGCGGGGGGGTCTCCCCAGCAGCAGCGGCGGCCCCCCCGCCGTCCTCGGGGGGCTATCCCCACGCCCTGGAGTCCAGCAGCCATCACCCTTCCCATGCCACCTACGGGCTGCGCCTCTACCCTCCCCACAGCCAGGCCACTTATAGCCAGGCTCCCTCTGCCACCGCTCCTTCCTCCTCCTCCTCCTCTTCCTCCTCTTCTTCCTCCTCCTCCTCTTCCTCCTCCTCTTCCTCCACCTCTTCCCAGGGCAGCTACCCCGCCATGTGCACTCACCCCCAGGGGCAGAGCCCTGCCACCTACACCTTCCCCCCGCCGCCGCCCCCCTCCCCAGCCCATGGGGCTGGCCCTCCGGTCACCTCTGCGGCCACCACCCTCTCCACCGTCATCGCCACCATGGCCTCCCCCTCCACGGCCCCCTACAAGACCATCTCACCCCCAGTGCCCCCCTCAGCCGTGGCCCCATACGGGAAGCGGGCGGCTTCCCCCGTCCCCACCTTCCAGCCCCCTGCACCCTACAAGCCAGGCTCACCCCCAGCCTCCTCGGCCGCCCCTTTCCGGGCAGCGACCCCTCCGGGCTACCGTGTGGCCTCCTCCCCTGTGGCCGGTGGCTACAAAGCCCCCTCGCCAGCCCCTCCTGGCCCACCGCTGGCGGCGAGCATGGCTGCCCCAGCCCCCCCGCCGCCCCCGCTGCCGCTCAGTGCTGCCCAGATCAAGCAGGAGCCGTCGGAGGAGTACGAGCCCCCAGAGAGCCCCGTGCCGCCCGCTCGCAGCCCCTCGCCGCCCCCCAAGGTGGTGGACGTGCCGAGTCACGCCAGCCAGTCGGCCAGGTGAGGACAGCGGGGTCCTTGTCCCCATCCCTGTCCCCATCCCCCTGCCGTACCCACACGCTTCCCTTCTGGTTCCCAGGTTCAACAAGCACCTGGACCGCGGCTTCAACTCCTGCTCCCGCACGGACCTGTACTTTGTGCCCCTGGACGGCTCCAAGCTGGCCAAGAAGAGGGCGGACTTGGTGGAGAAAGTGCGGAGAGAGGCCGAGCAGAAGGCGCGGGAGGAGAAGGAGCGGGAGCGGGAGCGGGAGCGAGAGAAGGAACGGGAGCGGGAGAAGGAGCGGGAGCTGGAGAGGAGCGTGGTAGGTGTGGGGGCAAAACCCGTGCCTGAGGATGCCCTCGGTGGCTCCCCGCTGGGACCCTGATGTCTTTTCTCTGCTGTCTTGCAGAAGATGGCCCAGGAGGGCCGGCCGGTGGAGTGCTCGTCCCTCGGTCCTGTCCCGCACCGTCCCTCCTTTGAGCAGGGCAGCGCCGTCGCCACCGTGCCGCCCTACCTGGGCCCCGACACCCCGGCGCTCCGCACGCTTAGCGAGTACGCCCGGCCCCACGTCATGTCCCCCAGCAACCGCAACCACCCCTTCTACGTGCCGCTGGGCGCCGTCGACCCGGGCCTGCTGGGCTACAACGTGCCGGCCATCTACAGCAGCGACCCGGCCACGCGGGAGCGAGAGCTGAGGGAGAGGGAAGCCCGTGAGCGAGACCTGCGGGACCGCGACCTGCGCGAGCGCCTCAAGCCTGGCTTTGAGGTCAAGCCGGCCGAGCTGGAGCAGCTCCACGCCGTGCCGGCTGCCGCCATGGATCCCTTCCCACGCCACGGCGGGCTGAGTCTGCAGACGGCCCCCGGCCTTCATCCCGCTTTTCCCTTCCACCCAGGGCTGGGCCACTTGGAGCGGGAGAGGCTGGCGCTGGCAGCCGGCCCCACCCTGCGCCCCGACATGTCCTACGCCGAGCGGCTGGCGGCCGAGCGGCAGCACGCCGAGCGGGTGGCCGCCCTCAGCAACGACCCGCTGGCCCGGCTGCAGATGCTCAACGTGACGCCCCATCACCATCAGCATTCCCACATCCACTCCCACCTCCACCTCCACCAGCAGGATGCCATACACGCAGGTAAGGGCCGCCTCTTCAGCCAGGAAGGGTCAACTTCATGGTCATTTGGTCTCGTCCTCACTCCCATCCCGCCAAAGACACCGACCTCGGAACTGAGGTGTAGTCCCATTTCCTCATCCTACAGGGCTGCAGGGTGAAAGCAGTTTAGTGATGCAAATCTCTTGGAAACAAAGTCCAGACTATAATAAAAGAGTGCTGTGCCTGCTGAGGTACTGGGAGATGGCAGTGGGGTCTGGTAGCTGAGCCACAGGCACCCATGCTCATCGTCCACCACTACTCAGAGGTGGCAACGGGTACAAATTAATGGCCTGGCAGCGAGTCTAAAACACTGGAAAGAGTTTTTTTAATATAACAGGATTTTAATCCTATTATATTAAAAAAATCCTATTATATTAAAAAAAAAAACCCTAAGACAAAACGACCATCTCCACGTCTGTTTCATTGTTGTGCCTTCCCTGTGTGGCTTACAAGGCATGGGACAATTGGTTTCTGATGTCTTTCCTTCCCAGCCTCAGCCTCTGTTCACCCTCTTATTGACCCGCTTGCCTCGGGATCGCATCTCACTCGGATACCGTACCCAGCTGGAACCATCCCCAACCCTCTCCTCCCTCACCCCCTACATGAGAACGAAGTGCTGCGCCACCAGCTTTTCGGTAAGAGTGCTCGTGAGGTCTGCTGGTCTCCTTGGAAGAGATCAGCAGAGCTCCAAGGGGCAGGGTGGTCACAAGGGGGTTGTGAGACCCAGCGAACGTTTATTATAGAGAGACAGAGCTCTGGCGTGGTGTAGGGCAGGCGTGCAGTATCAGGGGATGAGCGAGTCCTGCACATTGGCAGGGCTGGAAGATTAAGAGCTTGGACTGAGCTGTGGGACTATGGGCAAGGACGGAGCTGTTATTAACTTGTTCTCTCCTTTGTGGTTGCAGCTGCACCCTACAGGGACCTGCCGGGGTCTCTCTCTGCGCCCATGTCAGCAGCACACCAGCTCCAGGCCATGCACGCGCAGTCAGCCGAGCTGCAGCGCCTGGCCCTGGAGCAGCAGCAGTGGCTGCACGCCCACCACCCTCTGCACGGAGTGCCGCTCCCCACGCAGGAGGATTACTACAGGTGCGTGACCCGCTCACACAGCGCTCTTTGCTCACATCCTAATGCCGGCCAGCCTTGGCCTGAGGAGGGCAGAAGAGGGGAACGTGCCCCTGACCCCCCCCCTGGTGGGTGGGTGGCTCCAGCGTGGCCCCACGCTGGGTGCAGGGGTTGCTTGCTATGGGGCACAGCCCCCTAGGGGAGGTTGCTGTTGGACAGAGGTTGTTGTGGGGTTGCAGCTCCCATCCTCAACAGGGGGGAAACCAGCACATTTCACATGTGATAATACAATTGTGAATTATACCTGTGCCAAAATACCAAACACTCACTTTGGCATGCTTTTGCCAAGACGGGGCATTCACGAGTGCACAGGGAAGCATGTTGGGAGAGAAATGCAGTATTTTATGTTTTGGATAGCACCTCTTACATTAAAGATTTGCAGGGTTTTCCAAATCTGCACTGTCATGCAGGACTAGGCTAGCAAAAGGCAGTGCACAATACTATGTCTTTTCTCCCCGTGTCTTGTCTCTCATAATCACTTTGTTCGTCTTTATCCTAGTCACCTGAAGAAAGAAAGTGACAAACCCCTTTAAATGGACTCCTACTGTCAACACGACATCCTCATGTCTTTCTCTGAAGAGGAGCAATCAATCAGCCAAATCCCGGGGGAGGGGAAGCTGCGGAGTTACACATCTTGATCCTACCAGGCAGCAGACTGCAAGAGAGGATGGGACGAAAGTGGAGGATGGCATCCTGGGAGCAGAGCGTGGAGAAAAGGAAACAGGGAGGGATCGAAATGCCAGCAAACAACACGAAGTGACTGGCACACGATTTCGGTATGGCTCTGAAGTGACTGAAAGCAGCGTCGTGAAGAGCCCCAAAAGACAAGGACTGGTGTGAATTGGAGATTGCAGCAGCTCCATCCTGTGTTTCGAGGGAAGTCACGTTAAGCAAAAAGCGCAGCGCATTGCAGGACCTCACCTTCACGATGCAAAACCCAGCAGAGCCTTTTTTCAAGACACCTCCTCCCCCCCCAAACACACACTTTCTATGTAAGATACTGCTTCCTGAGACAGAGAAACAAAGCGGAACTTTCCCAGCCTGGCTTCCACATCTCCCACATCCCTTCAGATGCAACCACGGCGTTACCGGCCCCCCTCCAAAACCGGCTTCTCTTGCCTGGTGCCAAGGCGCTGGTCCCGGCCAGCTGGGTGCAAAGCACCCCCAGACTTGCCTGCGAGGTGGCGGCACCTCGAGGGGACGCGTGGGGCCACGAGGTGCGAAGCACCGCCGGCCTCCCCGAGCAGCCACCCCCCCGTGGACCTTCCAGCCCCACCGGGAGCGCCGATGGGGGGCCACCAGCTCGCACCCCAGGGCCACGGCGACCCCCTCGCCCCTCGCCCCCTTTCTCCTCGGTGTACTTTAAGTCATGCACATCCTGTTATAGACGTGGCAGTTTTATGTAGCAACTTGTGACCCCCCCTGTCCCCAATCCCCCTTATCCCCCCCCCCCCCCCGCGTGCGTGTCCCACCTCACGGTTGTATAACCCGAGCGGCCCCCTATATATATATATATATATATTTACTTATCCATTAAACGGAAGGAGAAAACCACCCAGCAGCAGCACAGCTGTGCAAATGCACCCACACCACCCCCCTTACACACTCCTGATACCCCCCCCACCCCCCCCAATAACCACATTCTAATAATTTATATATAAAAATATATATATGAAGCTCTTAAAAAAGCAAACAAATGAGCAAAAAAAAAAAGCAAAAAAGCAAAAAAAAAACAAAAAAAACCCTTCGGGAAGCAGCCTGCGTTGTGTTCATTTATCACTGCTGGGGGCCAGCAGCGCCCCCCACCCCCACCCCCTGGCCCCCCCCCCCCCCCCCCCCCCCCCAGGGACCGCGCCGCCGCCAGGCCCCGCCCACCGCCGCCGGGAGGGGGCGGGTCTTCGATAAGCCACGCCCTTCGCCCCGCTCCAGCCAATCGCGGCGCTCGCCTCGACACACCCGCCGCCGCTGCGCCAATCGGGAGCGCGCGATTTGCATACGGCCGGCGCGGCGCTGCGGGGCCCCGTTTCGCCGAGCTGCCGCCGCTGCGGCGGGGACCGAGCGGTGCCAGGCACGGGGGGAGAACGGGGAACCTCCCGGGGGTCACCCCACGGGAAGCTCTCCCCTCACCGTGACCTGGCGGCGGGTGGGCCCGGTATGGGCGCGGCGCGGGCGGGCGGTTCCGCAGTGATTTCAGCTCTTTTAGTATTTGTCCAGCAGGTTTCCCGCGCGCGGGAAGCCGCCCCTGGCGGTGCAATGACAGGGCGGGGCTGCGCATGCGCAGCGCGAACAGGGGGGGAGGAGGACGTGGTAAGATGGCGGCGTCCGCGCAGGGCCCGGCCGCGCCGCTGAGCGCCGAGCAGGCCAAGGGTGAGGGGGGGGGGGGGGACGGGGGGGCAGTGGGCAGGGCGGCGGGACTGAGGCTGGTGCTGACCCCCCCCCGTGTGCTCGCAGTGGTGCTGGGCGAGGTGCTGAAGGCCTTCGGGGCGCCCGAGAACGCGCAGCGCATGGAGGAGGCGCGGGACAACGCCTGCAACGACATGGGCAAGATGCTGCAGTTCCTGCTGCCCGTGGCCACGCAGATCCAGCAGGACGTGATCAAAGCCTACGGCTTCAGCAGCGACGGCGAGGGTGGGTGCGGGTGCGGGGCCGGGCTCCCCCCCGTACCCCGCCCGGTGCCCGCTGCACTGCCCAGCCGCTACCTTTGCAGGGGTCCTCAAGTTCGCCCGGCTGATCAAATCCTACGAGGCGCAGGACCCGGAGATCGCCAGCATGTCCGGCAAGCTCAAGGCCATGTTCCTGCCGCCCATGACCCTGCCGCCGCACGGCACCGGCACCGGCGGGGTGGCCGCCTCGTGAAACCTGCAGCTCCGCTGGCCCCCGTGGTCTGCGGTGCTCCGATGAAGTGGGGGTGTCTGCACCTGGCCGGGGGCTGCTGGCCCGCCAGCCCCGCGGCACGGAGAGGTTGGACGAAGGAGGTGTTGATCCGAACGGAATCGGCTTCGTTGTGCGTGGTGGTTTGTCTGTGTGTGAATAAAAAACGCCTTGAAAATGCCCTTAGTGGTGTATGAATGGGCGTGAGCTGATCCGTGGGGCAGGGGCAGGCAGAGCGATGCCCACTGCAAACCTCAGTATGAAGGCACAGGGCTTGGTATCTCAGTGACTGTATTTTTTAAACATCATTTGAGAGATGCTGAGCCTCATCTGGAATCAGAACATCCCGAGTTCAAAGGGACCCACAAGGGTCATTGAGCACAACTCCTGGCTCCACAGAGGGCCACGCAAAACTCAAACCGTGTGCCTGGGGGTGTTGTCCAAACATTAATTGAAGACCAACAGCACTCACGGTGAGGCTGCACCAGCGCAGAGCAGAGTGCACAATCCCTTTCCTCAGCCAGCAAAGCCACACCTGATGTCCCCCGCGGTGCTGCTGGCCCTTTTGGCTGCCGGGGCACACTTGATTCATGCTCAGCTTGTTGCCAAAACCCCAGACCCCTTTCTGTGGGGCTGATCTCCAGGCTCTCCTCCCCCACTCTGTGTATAGCCACCGTTGCCTCATCCCAGGTGCAGAATCCAGCACTTGCTGCTGTTAAATTTCATAGGGTTGTTGATAGCCCAGCCCTCCGATTTGCCAAAATCTCCCTGCAAGAGCAAGCGTTTATAAAAGTGCTCCTTGAAACGTGCCAGGTAATGCGATCCCGAGCACAACGCGGTGTTGCTCAGCCAGCGGTTGCAGCCAGACCGCTGTCACCAACAGGTCAGCACCGCGAACTCTCACGTGCTCCTACCAGAAGCTTCTGTGGCTGTATTGCTCTTTTCCGCCTGATTGTGTGATCAAAGGTGTTAGACCTAAAGACAAAAATAGCAGCAGGATGTTGCAAGGACAGGCAGCAGGGAGGGATTAGAACAGCGCGAATACTGTACATGTGTAACCGTGTGCTGCGCTCTCTGGGACTGGAGAGAGGGAAAGGCAGAGGGCAGGTTCTCTCCCCCGTGAAGTTTTCTGCCTTTCCACCTCCCAGATGAAGGGGCATCTTCATCTGAGCATTTGTAGCCACCTGGCTTGTGTGCCTGTTTCCCCTGGGTGTGCTGCAGCCTTTGGGAAGGGCTGGCGGTGAAGAAGCCCGGGAGCCAGGTGTGAGCGCGGCGTTGGGTTGTGCACTCTGTGCCTTTTGGTTACAAACCCTGTAGGAATGTAGCCAGCAAGGGCGTCAACCTAGCGGATAGGAGGCAGGAAGAGCAGTCAGGCCCTTCCGTCGCTACCTACCTCCCCCCCCAGTTTGGTTTTGGCCTTCCCCCACCCCTCTAATTATTTATTAACTACAGCCCAGGAAGCGTTTTGCAAATGGTGAAAATTAAGCCCTCCGCCCAAGGCCTGCGTTTCACCTAGCCTGGAGCTACCACCTCCCTCAGCCTGCCCAGAAACAGGCAGGGCTCGGGGCTGAGCCTGTGCGGGCCAGACACAGGTGAGTCACAGGAGGCACCGCACACCCGGGGCACTGCCAGCTGCTCCTGCCCCAGCCCTGGAACGAGCTGCTCTGAGCATCCAGCCATGTTGTGAGGCTGTGAGGTCACCCCCTGCTACTTCCAATCTTCCTTTTTTTTTTTTCTTTTTTTCAGTAGGACGCCCTGGCTAAGGGCTGTGGTTCTTCCTCCACCAGCTGCTGTTAATTCCCCATCAGCGGGGACCTGCGAGTCACGGGCCTGATGCCATCCTGTGGGTGAGTGCTGCGTGTGCTACTTAGAGCAAGGAAACAGAGCTGCTGGGAAAAACTAAGCTGCTGGCAGCAGGAATCGAGCACAGAAGGGAAAAATACTGTAAAAAAAGAGCTGAGAGACTTGAGATTTAGTGTTTTAGATTGCTGTTACTGTTGCTCATCCTTGCTTTGATAAAGAAAAAGCAGTCTGTGATGCCCAGTTCACTGCAGTTATTCTGCGAGCCCTGAAGCTGCAGCACCTGAGGATAGTTTTGTACAGAGGGCGGTGAGGTGGCTGGCTCTTCTAGTCCTGGTGACTTTTGTTTTGCTACAGTCTTTATGGAACAGCAGGACAGGAAAACTTTGCCATTGGTATAAATGGGCGCTCTGCCCTGGGGGCTGTAGTGAGGTGGTGTAAGGAAAGGGGATTCTCATTAGTCCATGGGTAGAATCTGTTTGTCCTGTGGCCCCATGGCTTGGTGGAGCACAGGGCTAGGGCAGGTTACAGGGCGATGGTCCATATGCCCACTGACCAGCACCAGCTGGCCTTTACTTGGCACTAACAACTGTCACAGATGCCATTCCCCCAAACGTGAGAGTGGAGCAGGCCAATTAAGTCAATATCTGGGCAAGAGGTAACAGAGAAAGCAATGAGTAAGATATCAAAGAAGGAATCAACATCTGCTTTTGTGAAGGCAAATCCTGTCTTGCAGAACTAGATGTTTTGAGGAACTTAGCAAGCTTGCGGACAAGGGAGGACGGTCTCTCCAAAACAGAATTTGACAAGATTTTCTCATGTCAGTCTAAACAAAGCTGAAGCTATGGTACAAGAGAGAAGCTGACGCTTTTCTTGAGTGAATAACTTGCAGAAAATAGGAAACGGAAGGTAGGAATAAAAGTTAGGTTTTTACAGCAAAGGGAAGTTATCAGTGGTGACATGTAAGGGTCTGAGCTGAACCATGCGCTGTTCAGCATATTTCCAAATGACCAAATAGAGCTTGAATAGTGAGGTGAAAAAAATAACCCTCCAGCACATTGACTGCCACCACTCAGCATGGTGTCATTGGCAAATTTGTTGAGGGTGCACTCAATCCCACTTTTTTTTGTCCATGTTGCCAACATGGACAAAGACGTTAAGCAGCACTGGTCCCAATACCAGCCCCTGGGAAATGCCACCCATCACTGGTCTCCACCTGGACATTGAGCCACTGACCACAACTCTTTGATCGCGACTATCCTTGCTCTCTACAACTTCCAACATCAGTTGCTCTTCCTTTATCCACCAATGCCATAACCCCATTGTAGAAGGCCACCAAATTTCTCAGGCATGGTTTGCTCTTGTGGAGAAAAATGGCTCAAAATTTACATATAAAACATCTGTGTAACCTCCCTGGAGCAAGACTGTCACCATCAAGTCCATGCAAATGTTTGCTTTATGCATGGTTGTGGTGAATGATGGCTGAAATCATCGTTGTGTCTTTGTATGCTTATGTCTCGGCAGTATTTTGAACACTGTGCAGTTTTGGGTCACCTTTTGCCCTCATCTCCAAAACAATACAACAGAGTTGGAAACATCTCAGAGAGAGACGCCAGAAATGATCAGAAACGCAGGATAGCTCTGTATGGAGGCCATCTAAACAGGGTTGGATTGTCCAGCTTGGGAAACAGCTGAGGAAGGATACAGAAGTTAGAGGTCTATAAAATAATGAGCAGCTTGGGTGGGGTGAGTATGAATTAGGAGTTGGTCATTGATTTATTATTCTTTACAACAACCATGTGTTAACAAAAATGGGCAGGAAACAGTTTATAAGCAAGCCAAAGGAGATGTTGGTCCTGAGGCTTAGCAGTGGAACTCATTGCTCAGTTTCTTGTGGACTTGACAGACAACTACGGTAGCTGCACATAGAGGCTTAGGGAGCATGCGAGGGCGGGATGACGATGACAACGACGATGGTGCTGACCTCTGTGCATAACCTCTCCTTCTACTCTTCCTTTGACAGCCATTTTGACCTCTAGATGGCCTAGTCCAAGCCCTTGCTCACAGCAGAGCTGTCTCAAATGTTAGTTATATCAGGTTGCTCTGAGCCTTTTTCAGGTTAGTCTTGCACATCTTAGGGAGTGGAGATTCTTCAGCCTCTCTGGGCACGCGTGGCAATTGCTGAACCACCCCTTGTGTATGTGCCTTTTGTCCTGATACCTGATCAGAACTTCCCTTTATGCAAGTTAAGCCTCTTGCCTCTTTTCCTCTTGCTGTGTCCCACAGAGCAGAATTTGGCTCCATCATCTCTAAAACCTCCACTCTCCTTTTACATATTCTTAGACTGCTATTTAAATCCCTTTATTAGCCATCTTTTCTCTAGGTTGAACAAACCTTGCTCTCAGCCACTGAGCTCCTCACTGCCTGAATGGCCCTGTGCTGGATTGTGCCTGTTTTTGGTGTCCTTTTTACAGCAGTCCAGATGTATGTACCTCTTAGTTAGCCACTTTGTTTATCCTCCCTTCTAAACTTGTGCATTTACTAGCTGTGGCTTTGGTCCACAAAGAATTTACATGATGAGGTTCTACCATCTGTGTTGGACTAAAAGCCAAACTACATCACAAGAGCAGCCTCTTTGCTCAAACCTCTTGACCTGTTAATTATATTATGGAGTCTGTTGCATGCTCTGACCATTCCAGAGGACAACCTGGAAGATACCAAGCAATTGTTTCTCTACTGTGATATTTCCCTACCTTACCAGCTGGAACTTCTCCTTGGTAGTTTTTAATTAGTTACCTTGGTGTCTTTGGTCTAGCTGGCCAAGGGAAGCCAGTAGATGTAATCTTTTTGGATTTCAGCAAACGCCCTTGATACCATCCCTCAGAGTATCCTTCTGGACAAAATGTCCAGAATACAGATAGAAAAATACATAATACAGTTATATATTAATAGGGTTATAATGAATAGGGTTTCATTAGGTGGGTAGCCAGTTGGTAATGGGGTTCCCCAGGGCTCCATTTTGGAACCAGTTCTCTTCAATGGTCTTATAAATGATCTGTACAGAAGGTTTGAATGAATACAAAGCAGGTTTTCAGGTGACACTAAATTAGGAGGAGCTGTCGACTCCCTTCAGGGTAGAGAGGCAAAGAGATCTGGACAAGTTAGAGGGCTGGGCTATCAACAACAATATGAGATTAAACAACAGCAAGTGTTGGATTCTGCACCCGAGACAGGACAACCCTGGTATATGTGCAGACTGGGGTATTTATTATCCAATATATAATAATAATAATATCCAATCAGATTATATCTAATATAGCAGGAATTCCCTTTGGGGACTTTTGCCCAGAAGTTTCTGTCTAATCACTAAACAATATTTGTTTTCTGGGCCAGTTTTCTATGTCAGCAGTTCGATTTAGGTGTAGTCCGTTCTTTGCGTAAAATTGGTTTCTTTGAGTTGCAGGTTTCTGTGCCTTTAAAGTCTTTCTCTCTTTTTTTTTTTTTTTTTTTTTTTTTAGTATCGGTTTTAAGTCAATACAGCTGGATTCCTGCAGCTCACCACATCCCAGCTTGTCATCTGTGCGAAACTGGAAGCATTTTGAAGGAAGGCGTTGTAGCTGCCTGGGCAGTCTTTCTAGCAATGCAGTTAGTTTCTCAGATCAAGTCCCCTGCACTTCCCTTTGCTGCTGGTTTCTGTATGTCTTGGCCACTACTAGCAGACAGTTCAGCTATTTGCAGGGTTTCCCAGTCTGGTGGTGTGTAGGGAAGTCTGCAGCTGCAAAGAGTTGAAATGAGCGAGTCTCTTGCTGCTCTTGCTGCCCACCCCATGTGTCTCAGCCACCACGCAGGGTAGCTGAGATGGTTCCAAGGAAGAGTCGGGCTCCTTTGCCGCCTGGATCATCCTCATCCTGGATCAATGCATCCTGGTCACTGCATTGCTCCCATTTGTTCGTAAGAACTGCAGGCTTTAAAATCGGTGCTATGGAAAAGTGTAGTCACAGGCTGTAGCTGGAAGCGGCTAGTTAACTGGAAATGGGTAGTTTTCTTTATTTCTTTCTCTCTGGGTGTACAGATTTACAGCTTTGGCCTTGGTACGCTGTACTGGGATCTCAAAGCTCCTAGGCTAAGCTGTCTTGATGCTGTGTGGGCCCACCACTTGTAGGGTGCTTCACTGCTGCGTGCGTGTGCTGCCTGCTTCAGCCTTGCAGATGTGTGGGTGACCTTAGGCAGCCGTGGTCCCCCTGGCACCACTGTGAGGATTCGGGGGTGAGAAACACTCCTGTTCCTTACTGACCTCTTGGAAAAGATGGGGAACAGAGAGAGGGCTTGCAGAACTGAATTTTGTGGCCATGGCTGGAACCTTAGAAACACTGGTAGAGTCAAAACCAATGTGAAAAAAAAAAAAAGCAAAAAAAAAAAAAAAAGCAAGGACCCAAGAATAACAGGGGGGCTGGGGAGGAAAGACGCAAAAGGAGAAGCAGAAGTGTGTGCAAAGCAGCTTGGGGCTGGGGAGCTGATGGCTCAGAGCGCTTCCTGTTCCTGGAGCTGCGCGTGCCCAGCTGTGCTGGGCTGCTCCTGCCCGTGCCCTGCAGCGGTGCGCAGAGGGCCACAAGATCCAGGCACGCAGTGAGGAGCAGGTTGATGGAGAGGGGCCGAATGGACTAGGAGTGGACAGCAGGAGTGATGCATGGCCAGCTCCCAAGGGGCGCAGACAGAGCTTGGCATCGGGCGCTCCATCGCGGACCTCCGACTTCCCTTTTCTCACCAGGGCAAAGAGATTTGTCCTCTGCGTTTTCTGAGTCGCTTTGGTGGTAGCCACTTGGCCTCCTCCTCTTCTTCTTCCCTCCACAATGGTGAGGTAAGAGGGTCTGAGAAACGTGTGCGTGGGGAGGGGAACCAGCGAAGTTAGGGCAGCTTGGAGGGGATCACCTTGGTAGCTGGATCTTGGTGGAAACCTTTCACAGGCTGTGGGGGAAAACGGGCACGTAGGAACCCTTCGTGCTGCTGCTGGTTGTCACCTGCAGAGGTATCTCTAGGGATGCTGACTGGGGACCATTCTTCACTGTACGTCTCCACAAGAGTGCCTGCAATTTCTCGTTTACTTGGTTCTGTTTTCATCTCCCCTGCTAGGTGGTTTCACCGTGACCTGAGTGGGCTGGAAGCCGAAGCCTTACTGAAGGGACGAGGTGTCCATGGGAGCTTCCTAGCCAGACCCAGCCGGAAAAATCAGGGGGATTTTTCCCTTTCAGTTCGGTAGGTAACTTGGAGCCCAACTTCTGTCTTTCCAGGTTTGCTTATGTACAATATGTAGAGGTCCTCATGAGCCCTGGGGTCTCTCCCTCATCATCTCCTTACTCCTTTGACTTCTCTCCATGCCATAAAAGGATCTGAGCTTCCCCAGTACCTTCTGGACCCTCGCTTAAGTTGCCTCAGGAGCTTCTTTTCCCAACCATCTCCTTCCACTGGGACGGTTTGCTATGGTTCCGTGGCAGGTGATGCAGGCAAAGCCTTCAAATTTTCTGCCTCTTATCCAGCTGCCTCACTGGACTTCTCTGTGCATCATTCCACAGGGTTGGTGACCAGGTAACCCACATCCGCATCCAGAATACCGGGGATTTCTACGACCTGTATGGAGGGGAGAAGTTCGCCACCTTGTCAGAGCTGGTGGAGTACTACACACAGCAACAGGGCTCGCTGCAGGACAAGGATGGAACCATCATCGACCTGCGATACCCGCTCAACTGCTCTGACCCCACTACGGAGAGGTATGGAGAAAGCAAAGCTGCTGGTATGGCAGTGATGAGACCTCCTCCATGCTCCATGGCCTCTCTGCCCTGCCCTCGTCCCCACAGGGCACCCTGCAAAAAGTGTCTCCTGGCTCCCTGTGCTTCCCCAGGGACAGCGTCCCCACCAGCAGCTGGACATGCCTCATCCCACCACAGCCGACCTCGCAGGGCTCTATTTATACTTTTGGTTTCTTGGTGCCTTTGCTATTTAGGCAGCATTCATCAAAAGCAACGCTTGTGGTGTGAGTCGCATCCACAGCGGTAGGCAGGGTGGCATGGTGTGGGGCAGCCCCAAACCTCCTTGCTCATCCCAGGCCTGGCTGGCTTGTGCGGCTGAGCGGGGCCACGCTCACCTGCTATTCCTGGCCCGCTCAGCCTCCTTCCTGCCCCGCTTTGCATATGTCTCTGACACCAAGTTAAATCAAATCAGGTGGTTTTTGCCCTCAGCGCTGTGCTTTCAGCCTCCCTGACGCAGCTCTGGGGAGCAGTTGTGCCGTGCCCTGGGGCGGGGGCAGGCTCAGGGTTGGGGGCAGGCAGGTCCCCCCGGTGCACCTGGGGAGCAGGGCACAGCCACGCTGCTCGGGACGTGCCTGGGGACACCCAGGTGTGCTCAGGGGCAGTGGTGCAGAGCGGGCAGTGTCTGTGTCCCGGCTGTCCTCTCCACTCGAGGCCGTTGCGCCGTGGCCCTGCAGTTTCCTCTCTTCCTCCCCTGCGGTTGGAAACTTCTCCCCCCCCTCAAGGCTCTTACGAAAGCTCCTCTCACTCTCTCCCCAAGTGATTTTCCATCACGTGGCTCTGAAGAGCTGGGCTCTGCTGGGGGGGGAGGAAGGGGGGACAGGACCCACTAACTCCTTCCTACGTGGGGAGGGGGGGTCCCAGAGACTTCTTTCCTGGGCAGGAGGGGAACCAAACGTTCCCCAGGGGACATCTCAGCACTGACAGGTGGTGGCTGCTCGCTTCTTTGGGAAGAGGGTGAGAAACGAGGGGTTGCCATGCTGTGGAAGTCAGCAGCTATTGCTTGCAGTGCACGAGGTGAGGATGAACAGAAACTGAAGCTGGCCAGCACTAGCTGAGACACAGTAATTGCCTGCCACAATTTGCTCTCAAAATGATTCCTCGAGGTTGCATAGAGGAGTGGGTTGCTCTGGCTGGAGTGCAGAGGATGGGTGAGTGAACGCCCAGCTATTTCTGCGACCATGGCATAGCCTCCTGAGCTAGATTTTACTTCTTGGGAATAGGCAGCAGAGGAGCTGTAACAATTCCAGATTCATCGTACCACAGCAGCAAACCTGCTACCATGGCGCATCTAAGCACCTGCCTGGCCTTGGCTGCAGTGTGTGCAGCAATGTAGGGAGTGTGCCTGGTGCTTGCTGCAGTACCTGAAGTGAGCAGCGGCAGGAAGAGGCGTTGCAAGTCGGTCTGATGCAAGAGCTACCTGCTTTTGAAATGCTGCTCACCGGGGAGATGGCCCAAACGGCTGTGGCTGCAGCTGCCAGGGGAGCTTTGTGGAAGCAGGACGGAGCTGTGGTGAGCACGGCCTTTAGACAGGAGCACCAGGGCTGAGACGGGTCCAGACCCAGCAGAGCAGCAAGTGGGGACAGTGGGAGCAGTGCTCCTCCACCCCGGGGTGCTGCCAGATCCCACCAGGCAGGCACGCACCTCCCTGAGACCTGCACACGTGTGAAGGGGCTTGGCAGTAGCTGTGCCATTTGCACCATGCTCATGTCCCTCTGCACCCTGAGCCATCCTGCAGCAGGGCGGAGAACGCCTCCGTCTGCAGGACTGTGCACGTGGATCAAGAGCAGTGAAAGCACCAGAAGCAGAATGTGGGCTCCAGGCGGCTCCTGGCATTTATCCCCATGGCTAGGCTGGTTGCTGCGGTGTGATGTGTTCAGGGAATGGGAATTATCCTCTGACTGAAGAGGTTCAGAAAGGGGGGGATGCTGCTAGAGGTCCAAGAGAAGTATCCTCCCCTAGGCTGGTCCTTTAATGGGTCTGATCTCAGCGTAGCCCTCTGTGTGCTGCTGATCCCATGGGAAAGTTTCTGACTGACCGAGGCAGTTTTGTTCCCTCAGTGCTTGAGTTTCCAAAGCACTCAGCGGCAGTAAGGTTGGAGTCCCAATAATACTGAGAGGTGCTAAAACCCACAAGTGCCCTCCCCGAGCTGATCTCAAAGCCAGTAAGCATTACTTTTTGTAAGGCTCTTCCCTTGGTTTCCCTCCCTTCATCCTTCCTCCATTTTTCCCCTTCTCCTCTCTTGCTTCAAGCCTTCTCTTCCCCCCACAGCTTCTCCTTCCACAGCTTGCTGCCCTGTACTCTTCAGCGAGTGGATGCTCAAGGGCACCCACTTACTTGCATCTCCACCTCTCTTCTGACCTTTTCCTGTTTTTATTTTTCTAGATGGTACCATGGGCATCTGTCAGGCGCGGCCGCTGAGTCACTTCTCCAGGTCAAAGCCACACCTTGGACCTTCCTGGTGCGGGAGAGCCTCAGCAAACCCGGGGATTTCGTCTTGTCCGTCCTGACCGACCAACCAAAACCTGGCTCTGATGCTCCTTCAGCTGGGGCAAGCAGCGCCTCCGGGGCCCGTCTCAAAGTCACCCACGTCAAAATCATGTGTGAGGTGAGCGGGTGGGAGTGCCACAAAGTGGTGCCTGTGACTGCACCTCAGCCTTCCCTTTCCCCTGAGCATTACCAGCTCTGCCTGTAGGGATGCTGTGGGATGTAACATGTCCTTCCTCCGTTTAGAATGGGCGTTACACAGTTGGAGGTGCTGAGAAGTTTGACAGCCTGGCCGATCTGGTGGAGCACTTCAAGAGGACTGGAATTGAGGAAGTGTCTGGCACCTTTGTGTACCTGAAGCAGGTAAATCCCATCTCCTCTGTTTCTCAGGGATCCTTTGGAGGGACCCCCTTGCTGTTTGTTTCTGCTCTGTGTCCCTCTCCTCCATAGCACACAAAGGAGACTCTGAACTCCAGCAGCATCTCTCTCATGCCAACCCGTTGTGTTTTCCTGTCCCCAGCCCTACTATGCTACAAGGGTGAACGCTGCTGACATCGAGAACAGAGTGCATGAACTGAACAAGAAGAGTGTATCTGAAGAAACATCCAAGGCTGGATTCTGGGAGGAATTTGATGTAAGAAACTGCTGGGGAAACTACTCTGGCGAAGTTTGGGGGGGAGTTCCTGTGCACCACCTCATTCTCCATCCCTGATTTCTTTCTGGACACAGACTTCTCAGGAAGTCTTGCAAATCCATGTTGATTTATCTCTGAGAGAAGTCTGTTTCCTCGGGGGTGGGGTGTGGGAGGGGTGTAAGCGTCATCATTAAGTGATTTAATCCAGTGAGATAGAAATGTAATTGTTCATGGATAGAAGAACTAGTCACCAAGACAGTAAGGACACGAACTTTGGACTTCTCGAGTCTAGGTTTCCTTTTCACTTCTCTGCTCCCCCACAAGCATACCCATGTGTCCTAAGAATTGCCACCCCTCCTTTGGGTGTCCACCTTCCCTGTCATATGTTGTGGCTTTACCATAACTTTCTCCTGTTTTTCAGAGCCTGCAAAAACAGGAAGCCAAGCAGCTGTTTGACCGTCATGAGGGACAGAGACCTGAAAACAAGAGCAAGAACCGATACAAGAACATCTTGCCTTGTGAGTCCTGCTCCTTTGCTGTTTTAAAAAATAAAATAAAAAAGGCAAGTAGACAGAGACTGGAGAGGTGTCCAAGTCATTTCTTGCCCTGTCTTGGCCTGCTCTGTCTTCCATGGTAGATTATGAGGTCTGCATTATGATTATGAGGCCCTTAATTTGAGGATTTAAGAGCTGATAAGAGGTCACAGCATTTTTATGACCTTGAAGGAAGGAAGGAAGGAAGTTTGCAGCAGACTGGATTATAGATTATGGTCTGTCATGGGGGGAGAGAAATGGGAACACAGGTTAAAACTGGCCTGACCTCAGAGAAGGAGTTGAAAATAACGTAAATGTATGAAATGGGTATGAAAATAGACCCATACTGTGTGCATTGGGTAATCTGGGTGAGGTGGCATGGGGCAGCTAAGGAGCTTCATGTCACCGGGCACCAAATATCTCATAACTCTGTTTATTCCTTTGCTGCCCCTAGTCGATCACTCTAGAGTCATCCTCCAAGGAAGGGACCCAAACATCCCCGGATCCGACTATATCAACGCCAACTACGTCAAGGTGAGGCTTTTGAAAGCTGGCAGTACGCCCAAGGTGGGGGGGGGAGGCCTGCCAACTCCTGCAGCCCTCTTGACGTTCCCCTGTCCACACCCAGAACAATCTGATCAGCCCAGACGAGTGCACCAAGACCTACATTGCGAGCCAGGGCTGCCTGGACGCCACAGTCAATGACTTCTGGCAGATGGTGTGGCAGGAGAACACTCGCATTATTGTGATGACCACGCGGGAGGTAGAAAAAGGGCGGGTAAGTTGGTGTTTGCAGGTGTTGGAGCTGCCCCCTTTTCCCCTTCAACCACGGCTGTTTTTTTTCTCTTTCCTGCATTTTGCCTGCCTTCACCCTCCTGTCTCTCTGCGCAGAATAAATGCGTGCCCTACTGGCCGGAGTTGGGCAGCACAAAAGAATACGGTCCCTACCTCGTGGAGAACATCGGGGAGCACGACGCACTGGAATACAAACTCCGCCACCTCTGCGTGTGCCCGAAGAACAACGTGAGTGTGCTTGGCTGGGGGCTGCCATGGAGCCTGCTGGGTGCTGTGGTGGTGCTGCTCTTGCATCAGTCCAGGGTTGTTGTTCCCCTTTGTTTTGGGCTGGGGCACTGGTGGAATCACCAAGGGGTGCACAAAACTTTGGCTTAAAACCTAGCTCTCTTTGGGACAGAGTTGGGTCTGGGTTGCAGTTTTACCGGTGGGGTATTTCTGTTATCAGAGTGATGCTGTGCGTGAGATCTGGCACTACCAGTACCTGAGCTGGCCTGACCACGGTGTCCCCAGTGAGCCAGGAGGAGTGCTGAGCTTCCTCGACCAAATAAACCAGAAACAGGAGAGCATCCCAGCTGCTGGGCCCATTCTGGTGCATTGCAGGTTGGTACAGACCCTAGGGTCTGAGGGGTAAAGTCTCTGTCCTGCTGCACCAGCCGTTCCCTAGGACATGTGAGCGAAGCACATGCCAACCCTTTCTCCTCTTTGATGTCCCCAAACCAAACCCTGCTGCCTGTTGAATCCTTGACTCTTCTGTGGCACCAACAAACAGCTGCTATGAGTGCTTCATGAAACAGCTGCCCCAGAAACAGCTGCATTTTGTTTCAGGACCTTGGCCTGTGCTCAGCTGGGGGGGATGTATTGATGTACAGGCAGCTCTGATCTCTGCTTGTTCTCTCCTTACAGCGCTGGGATCGGCCGCACGGGGACGATCATCGTCATCGATATGATAGTGGAAGCAATCTCCACCAAGGGTAAGAGGACCTCAGAGTGCCTTGGAAGATGCTGAGCAGGAAGGAGGGGTGGGAGGTCCATGGGGGAGGTAAGGGAGTTGAAAACTTCTTGACTGAGCTCCACTGTGACTGCTTCTGGTGCAGAACTGGGAGAGGGGGGTGTCAGCAAACATGTGCAAAGCTTTTCTGGTGCCCCTTGCTAGGGCTGGACTGTGACATTGACATCCAGAAGACCATCCAGATGGTGAGGTCCCAGCGCTCAGGGATGGTGCAGACAGAGGCCCAGTACAAGTTCATCTACATGGCCATCTGCCAGTTCATAGAGACAACCAAGAAAAAGCTGGAGGTTATCCAGGTGAGAAAGCAGACTCTCCTATCCCGTGAGCCAAAACACATCACAATGAGGCATGTCAGTGCCTCCAGAAATTCATTGCCCCACAGTTCACTCCTATACGAGAACACAGGTGTGTTCACCTCTGGGCTAGGGGTGGGCAGAAAATACTGAGCCTGAGGACTTCAGTCAACACCAAAATCCACTGAGATCCTAGCGTGATGTGTGGTTTAACAGCCAGAAATCTCCTATGATACCTCGCATGCTTTTCCCAGCCTGTACTCTTCTCAGCTAGCATTTTCTCTCCTGTAGTCTCAGAAAAGCAAGCAAACTGAGTCTGAGTATGGGAACATTGCCTACCCGCCTGCAATGAAGAACGCGCATGCCAAGGCCTCAAGAAAATCCTCCAAGTAAGTGCTGACCCTCTGGCAATGCTCTCCCTGCTGGTTCAGTGGCTTTTCCTTTCCGCTCACTTTTTCTCCTTTTTTCCTGGTCTAGCAGGCAGAAAGAGGAGTCAACAGTTTATGAGAACTTGGGCAAAAAGGAGGAGAAAGTACGGAAACAGCTCTCCTCAGACAAGAAGCAGAAAGGCTCAGTAAAGAAAAAATAAGCATCAATAAGCAGGTTTTGAACATGGAGTGCAGAACTGGAGCTTGGATCCAGGCTGGCCTGTCTCACATTCCCACCTCACGGACTGGAACTAGGCCTTCCCCATTTCTTCCATGCCATCTTCCAGTGCTCTGAACCAGGCTGCTTCACAGCTCAGCAGACCTCACTGTCCCTGGCCCACACTGGCCTGTGAACTTGCTCATTGTCCTTCATTCATTAACAGGAAAAAAAAAAAAAAATCACACCCTTCTTTCCCTTTGTGTGTGCACATTGGCACCTAAACTCACCCCTGCTTCAGCAGCTCCTCTTCTTGAGGAGTTACAGAAGAGCTTTACAGGAGCTACATCTCTACCTGCCCGTGAGTTAAAGAGTTTAGCCTGTTTAGCATTGCCCCAGGGCTCCTGTTTTAAAATACAGCATTTTGGGCCTCTTTCAGCTTAGCCTGCCTGTAATTCAACAGGTAACTGCCTGTTCTCTTTATCCTGACCTTCTACCCCCCAACCCCTTTTCTATTTGATCCTGTAAATATGCCAGAATTTGATGTGATGGCCATGTTTTCACTAGTGTTTGTAAATAAAAATGTATTTGTTTGAACGCTGACCTGGAAATTTCCTCTAGAATTGGGGTATAGCTATTCTCCTGCTTTCATTTACAGTCCTGCAGCCTTACAACAGCTCTAGCTTAGTTTTTCATCAGTTCTGGCAACCTTATGGTGGCATCTTACTGCGAGACTTGAGTGTTTATAGCCGTCAGGTTAAGTCTCATCACTGAAAGTCAGCTGTGACAGTCAGGCACAGACTTCTGCACCTCTGTTTTGGTATTTGGAAAAGTTGTAGAGCTGAAATTTTGTCTTTACAGAGAAGGCAGACCAGAGCATGACCACACCATGGTTTCACAGATGATAGCCAGTTACCTACAAGGGGTTAAGGGAGCTGGCTTGTTTAGTCTGGTAAAGAGGAGGCTGAGGGGCAAGCTGCTCTCATTTTCAACTAAACCGAGGAGCCCCTCGTGAAGATAGTGGCACACTGCAGAGCCAGAGGCAGTGGCTCCAAATTGCAGCTTGGGAGGCTCGGGTTGAACACCCATCTCCTCATCAGGCACCATTCCAACAGAAGCTCAGCACGGGAACTCTGTTCTTGCTGCTTTTCAGTACTGCCTGGACAAAGTCACAGCCCACGCGATCTACTGCTGGCACGTTTCCAGCAGGAACCTGGACTAAAGTCCTCCTGAGGCCCCTTCCCCCCACCATTTCGTATGAATCTGAACGCTGGTGAGTGTTCAAGTACTGTAGCCTGTCTGTGGTGGTGGCAATGAGCCTCAGCACAGCTTTTAGTCATGCCCCTCCAAACTAGGCCCCAGTCCATGAGCTGTACCTAGAAAACGTGGGAGAATGCCGAGTTTGGATAAAGCTATGGCTTTATCTGCAAAAAGTCAGACCCGAACTTTTTTGTGGCAGCTGGACGACGTAACAGACATGCTGGGGAACCTTTAATTTACAGGCACAGGCACTGCTTGATCTGTGAGCATTTGATACTCAGAGACTGTTGAGGTGGCCTGGACTAGAATCTGGTTAGAGCTGATAAGTGGAAGAGCTCAGTCCCTACTTAGTGGAAAGTCTGAGATGAAATTCACGGAGTGACCTAGGACTCAGAATGCCTGGAAATGTGGGAGAATTTCTTCTGGTCTGAGACACATCTAGGCCCTGTGTATGAAGTCAATGGCATTTAGGGAACTGAATAATTCATCACTCTCACCTGACACCAGACCACAGTGAGCACTTGAGAAACCTAGCTGTAGTTTTCCCCTGCTTTGGTGCAGGGATCCTAGGACCACATTCTCTCCTCTCAATGTAGAGCAGAAATCCAGACGGGTGAATGGGGAGAAAAGAGAAGAAATGAGACATACCTGGAGCTCTGGCCCACGTAGCTTGTAATTCAGTGGAAACAGTGAGCCTGCAAGGTGAGGTACCTGCCTAAGAACTGGTAAGGTGCCTGCAACCAAAGAAGAGCTCTACTCCATTTTCCCCTAATGGAAAATAACCTCTTTTTCGGGAACTAAGCACACTTGCACACAGTATAAATTTTGAGGCTTTTAATTTTTATAAATGTTTGAGAAAATCACTGAGCACACAGTGACAGATATTCCAGCAGTGACAGGCACCCAATGAATGACATTATCCTGAATTCAGTCTTGGGACTGACAGTGAAATAGAAACCAATATTACTAGAAGAAGGTCTCACGCTGATGGCAGAACACCCTCACTTGGCCAAAACAAAGTAAAAAACTGGTCTAATTTTACCCTACAGAAATCCGCAGATTAATGACAATTAGAGGTGAATTACTATATCTGCATGGGTTAGTACCAGTAACCCCCCTCTGCCCCCTCCCCAGATTTAACTAGCGAGGTGAAGAAGGGATTACAGATACCTTGTGGTAGAGCCCAGTTCCACAACTGGATCACCACAGATGGAGCTGGGGCATGGGAACTAAGTCTAGTTACTGGTTTAACAATTTCAAAGTGAGGGCAAACAATGCCAGTGCAGGAAGTTCAAAGCTCCTCACTCGTATCTTATCTTCTACTGGTCAGCACCGACGGTTCTAGTTGGCTTCAGTTCTTTCATTTCTTCCCTTGTTTGAGTAGGAGACTGTCACTGAAAGGAAGACAGAAGTGAGTCAGTCCAGGAAGTACAAGCAAAGTCAGACCCTCACTACAGATTTGGGGCTATGGGGTGCCTCAGCCAAACAAGTTGTCCAAAAGGACAACTTTAAAGTCCCTTTAAGTCCAGTTTCCTGGACATCAGGAAAGGGTTCTTCACAGAGAGAGTGGTTGCACACTGGAACAGGCTCCCCAGGGAAGTGGTCACTGCACCGAGCCTGACTGAATTTAAGAAGAGATTGGACTGTGCGCTTAGTCACATGGTCTGAACTTGGGTAGACCTGTGCGGTGTCAAGAGTTGGACTTGATGATCCTTAAGGGTCCCTTCCAACTTAGGATATTCTATGATTCTATGATTCTATGATTCCTTTTTTTTCAAAATCCCCTTAGGTCTGCTGGGACACATAAGACAGAATCTGGTCAAACAGGGGCAAGGAAGATCAGAGATGCCCCAGGGAAGTAAAAAAGAAGACAGCTCTGATTTCCTTTCTTCATTCTAAGATTTTTAGCTACATCCTATAAACTCAGCTGGCACTCCATTACCCAGTAAACACAGACAGATTAGACCAAAGCCACCAAACTCTGTCCAGCTCTGAAAGCAGGGAATGAGTTTTTCTAGCATGCACTGGAAAGCTTTTAGAGAATAACAAGAGCATTTTGCAAGAGAGCATTGCCCCACATCAACACAAATTCCTACAAACATCTAGCTACTTTTGTTGAGTCCTCTTTGCCATAAACGCAGATGTGGAAGATAGACCAGAGGACACTCCTCAGGATATTACTCCTGCCTTCCCCACACAAACAGCTCCAATTACTGAGCATCTCCTACTTGATGTAGATGTTTGTGTGGCCCCTGCAAGGAAAGGCTTCAAGCTTCACATCACAAATGGGAACCGAGACAGAGATAGAATAAACTCCTGACAGATGGAAAGGCCCAAGCAACACCCTGGTAAACATCAACACTCTTGTTCCAAGTACTAGCAAAAGGATTAAGACAAAGTTCAGTGTCTTACCTTCCTCTGTGCCAGGAGATGCAGTAAGGGTCACGGGGGCAAGGAAAGAAAAAAACAAAACAAGAGTAAATCAATTACAGTGAAAAAAATTAACTTCTGCAGTAAGCAGGACTGCAGCCTACTTGTCTGTCCTCTAGCATCAGGCTCCTCTCAGAGGAAAGATCCTGAGAGAGCTCCAGATGGAAGAGCAGCTTCACAGGTAAGGTGCAGGTAAATCCACCCACAACAACTGTCCCCTTTACCTGGTAAAGCCCTCATCCTGCAGGTTCAGTACCAAGTTATCTGCTGTGAGATACACGCGGTTTTGTGAACCAGCAATCTGAAAAATAGAGGTGGTATAAAAGAGTATAAATACGTAAGGAAGAATAGCATTAAAAAAGAATCTGTCACTCCCTCTACATACAGCAGTCTTGTTTGTATGCACTTAAGATCTTAGTTCCCAAAAACAATGATATACATGTAATGTCATAGAATGGCTTGGGTTGGAAGGGACCCCAAATATCACCTGATTCCAACTCCCCTGCCTCTCTGGGCAACCTGTTCCAGTGCCTCACCACCCCCTGAAAGAAGAATTTCCTCCTAACCTCTAATCTAAGTCGCCCCTCTTTTGGTTTAGAACCATCCCCTCTTGTCCTACCATTATCTGACAGTGCAAAGAGTCGCTCTCCATCTTTTTTGTAAGTCCTCTTTAAGTGCTGAAAGCTCTCAGTGAGGTCCCCCCGGAGCTTTCTCTTCCGTAGAGAAGAGATTCTCACTAGGTTCACATGGGCCCAATGCTCAAGCTTGTCCAGGTCCCTTTGATGGCCTCCCTTCCTTCTGTTGTATCAACTGCATCTCCTGACTTCCTTTCCTTATACTGTCAGACGTTTTAAAGGAAGTGCTCATATTCTGTCTCCTTATCAGACAGACTTTTGACCCCATGCTGATCTGTCCCCTTTTCTCAGACACAAACTCCTATCACCACGTGTAAGTGCTGATCACTGCTAACGAAATTGTTAGCTCTATCTGAACAGAAGAGAGCATGGCAGGAATAAAGATTGGTACAAGGCAGGTCACATTCACCTTAACTTCGCCCATGTGGGCACTGCACAGGCAGCACAGCAGAATGACTGCAATAGGAAGATGGGTATTCTGTGCCCCACCACTTACCGTCTTTGAAATGTTTTGAGCAGCTCGTATCTTACGTAGCTTGATGTAGCCTGGATTCCTGCTCAGAGCTTCACCGAGGTACAGGAGAGCAAAAGTTAAGGAAAAACCCACTAAGAGAAGCCCCCTGCATTCAGTAAGTTCCTCCTATGCTGTATCAACAAGTATCTTAGAGGAAAAAAATGCAGTTGCTATTCCAGTAACTTGAGCCTCTTGGGTAGGGACATTGTTGCATTCCTAAATCAAGAACAATAGGGTTATGGCCACATGCAGCCAAAAGAAGTTAAACCTTAACAACAGGGAGTGAAGGCTCAGGGTCTCTGCTCTGAGCTGTAACCTCGAACAAATACCGTTCCAACCAACTGCAAGGAGAAAAACAAACCACAGAAAACAAATAGCAACCTATTCGAGGCTATCATCTCATCAGTCTGATCAACACAAACCCATTGCAACAGATTCTCAGGACTGCCAAGCTCACAAGACATCCCGCAAAATACCCCAGAGCAGGATATCATCTTAGCAGCTGTAGCTTCCCCTTCAGCCTGAACAATCTTCTGCTTCTGCTCCTGCTTGGCCTTCTCCACCAGGAACTGTGCGCGCTGTGCCTCCTGCTGGGCTACAGAGGGAACAGACAAAAGCATTCAAAGCAGATCCCATCTCCTGAACTCTCCACGAGGGTTCTGTACCTGAGGCCTGGGGAGCTCATGCTTCCAACAGAACTGATCGCATTCTAGGGATATATATACGCACACACACACTTTTTTTTTTTAAAAAAGTAAAACCAACAGCAACCAGGCCCTCTAAACATAATCCCCATAGAGTAAAGGGTAGTCACACCCTGAAAAGGAATCCTACAGCTCTGGGAACAGTCCCACCAATGATCTATTCCACGAGCTATAGCCCAAGGTTTTTTGATAATACTCGTGAAATAACCTAGTTGGCTCCCTTACTAAGCAAGCTGAGATTTGCAATGCTGTAGCTGTATCAATGCAAGAGCAGTGACATACTAACTCAACTTCGCTACCTTGTTTAAAAACTAAGTACAAAGGCAAAAGCAACCCCCCCTTTCCAGGCCTAAACTGAACTCACCCACTTGCTTAGCTTCCACGGCCGCTGTGTATTCACGACTGAAACTCAGCTCTGTGATAGCCACATCATCAAGGATGAGGCTGAAATCCTTGGCTCTCTCCGTCAGTTCTCGCCTAATGAGCAGAGACACCTGAAACACAAGTATAGCAAAAAGAGTACCACACGCAGGCTGCTTCTCCCTTCCTGTGCACTATAAAACCGAAGCACAACTGCTCTTCGCAGTTCATTCACACCGCACCTGAGAGACATTCCCTAAAACAAAGCTTGAAACATGGACATTAATGCCTGTTCTGTGAATCTGTCACCTCTAAATAACTCTGCACATGCTTTCAAATGCCAAATCACAGCTTATCCATAATTATTATTTAACCATACTATACAATTAATATTGGGAAAAAAACCTTGAGTGTTTTTTTTTCTTTTGTTTTCACATCCTATGCTGTGTAGTTCCATGTTCTCATCCATGTTTTGGCAATAAGTATTTCCTTCTCCATCTTGAATTTGCCACTGTTTGGAATTTGACTATCTCCTTAGATTTTCAGATAGGCTGATAAATCCTGCACGAAATAATGATTTAAATAAAAGTTACTGCTATGGTATCACACCTTTGACCTGTCTAGTATTTGCTTTTATTTCTATTGCAGCTATTTCTAAGCAGAATTCTAAAACGATGACAGAACCCTTTACTGAGTGAACTGCAAGCACGTAACCATGTAAAGTCACTTCATTTTCATCTGATTATCAACTAGTTCCGTACGTATCACTTTATGGTAATGCTGGAAATATGATAAGAATGAAATTCGATTTAGTTTGTTCTGAACTTTCAGAGATACCTATTCTCTGCTTTACTTCACAATATCTAAATCATTTGCAACCAGTTTTTTTTTCTTATTATATTGTCCCTTTCCACTAATCCTCCTTATACAAGACGTAAAAAATTAAATAATTTCCTCAATGCAGACCACATGGCAGAAGACAAACCCCTGAAATTAAGGATGAATTCTCACAGAAAATCTAGACACTCATCTCTATTCTTTGCCTTTTTTTGTTGTGGATCTGAAACAAGTTAAGAGGTGCTTTGTTTCATCTTTCTGCCAACTCATCCTCTTTAGCAGTCTCACGTAGGATCTCCTCTAAAGCCTTTTAAAAGAAGATCAGCAACTTGTCTCTCCCTCATCTGGAATAGGTGACAGATATTCTCAGAATCCCTGGCAATCAAATTATCAGAACATAAACTTAGAGGTATGGGCTTTTACAAATTAATTACTTCTATAATTTTGCACACCCTCCCCTCCCCGGATTACCTTCTATGTTTTTCTAAACAGAACTATTTTTCACTCTTCTGTAGCATCTATCACTGAACATTTACAACTCTTTTAACTGTTCATCCATTTCTCTTTTCAGATCCTTTTAAAGTGTTTGCTCTGACAGCTCTTCTGATACCCATGAAGGACCAGGTAATTTTTTTTTACAGCCAATTTTACTGTCACGCATGTACCACAATGTAAGTCAGCTCTTTCTCCCCCAGTGTTACGTTATATAGTGCTATATATCATGAATATTTCTATATAGACGCTATATATCATGAATGTGATTTTCTTTGCTGAGGCTGGTGGTACAGCCTCAGTGTTTGTACCAGAATTGAACTGTAATCAGTAAGTGTTTTTGTGTTCTTTCCGTTTTGGATGCATTTGCTACAAAACTGATATATTTATCCTTCACCTGCTGTACCATTGCCAGCATGCAGGGTTTAAATACCCCTTTGCAAGGCGGGCAGAAGCCTGCTCGGGGAGAGTCACCTGAGCTCTCTGTGTGATGAGCTGCGAGGCGTTGAACTTGGCGACCACGCTCTTGAGCACCTCGTTGACGATGGAGGGCAGGACTCGCTCCTCGTAGTCCAGGCCCAGGCGCTGGTACATGCTGGGCAGCTCGGCGGCGTTGGGGCGGGTGAGGACGCGCAGGGAGATGTTCACCATCTGCAGGTCTGAGGAGGAGACGGGTGAAGAAGTGAGCGGGGCTGGCGTGCACATGGGAGCCACCAGGGCCTCGTGGTGCGCCCTGTGGAGCCCTTCTCACCTTTGGAGCCGGTGGGGGAGGAAATCTTGCGCGGCCGGGCTCGGATGTCGTAGATGATGGGGTACTGGAACCAGGGGATCCTGAGGGAGCGAGGGGCGCCCCGTCAGGCGGAGGGGGGACGAGGGGACGGGGGGACGGGGAGAAGGGAGCCGTGCCCTACCTGAAGTGCAGCCCCTCGGCCAGGATGGTGTCCTGCTGCACGCCGCCGATGCGGTTGAAGAAGATGGCCCGCTGCCCGCCTTCCACTGCGGGGAGAGGGAGTCACTCGGTCAGGGAGGCAGGGAGGCGGGCAGCGCGGGGCCGGGGAGCGGGCACTCACTCACCGATGAAGACGGACTCGCGGACGCCATACGCCAGGGCGCCCGCGCCCAGCAGCAGCTTGAGGGCGGTGCCGACACCGCGCGGCCCGGCCGGCAGCCGCCCCGCCAGGTCCTTCAGGTTCTGCGCCATGGCCGCGCCGGGAAGGACAGCGGAAGGGGCCGCCCCGCTCCCCTCCCCTCCTCCCGGGGCCGCCTCCGGAACCCGCCGCCATCTTGGAGGCGGCAGCCCCGGGGCGGGGACTGGGGGCGAGCGGGGCGGGGACGCAAAATGGCGGCGGCAGGCGGGACACGAGGGGAGGCGGCTGAGGAGGCTCCGCCGGCGGCCAAGAGGGCGGCGGGGCAGCGGCGGCTGCTGGTGGTGCTGGAAGGGGCGAGCCTGGAGACCGTGAAGGTGAGGGCGGGCGCCGTGCCTCGTCCCGCCGCGCCGGCGGTGCCCGGTGCGCGTCCCTGTGAGCTGTGCCCCCCTTCCCGCAGGTGGGGAAGACGTTCGAGCTGCTCAACTGCGACAAGCACAAGGCGATGCTGCTGAGGAGCGGCCGGGACCCCGCGGGGGTGCGGCCCGACATCACCCACCAGGTACCCAGGGGGGCTGGGGTCTGTTGTGTGCCCCCCCAGTGGGCTGGGGAGACGGCCCCTGGAGGCTGGGGGGCGGTCTGGGGGATGTGGGACTGAATTTGGCCTTGCTCACTGTGCTAATGTCTAATAACTCCTCTAAGTTTATGTCTAGAATTATCTTTTTACAGTAGCAATTCCTATAGTTAGATATGGGATTCCTTGCCTCAGCATTACTTCTACATTCACATGTTCTAAACCTTAACTATTCTAATCTTCCTTTCTTCCTCTTTCTCTAATTCAACTACTACCCTTTATATATATATACACGTATATACGTGTATTTTTTTTCCAGAGTCTCCTGATGCTCATGGATAGCCCCCTGAATCGGGCCGGTCTCCTGCAGGTTTACATCCATACGCAGAAGAATGTCTTGATCGAGGTCAACCCTCAGACCAGGATCCCAAGAACTTTTGATCGGTTCTGTGGTCTAATGGGTAAGTGATTCAGGCTTTCTAGCCATCATAAAATAACACAGGAAGGTGGTAGGAATGGAAAAGACATTGTGAAGAGTCAAAAAAAAAATATGCAACAACATGAAAAATGGAAAAGTGGGAGAAGAGGAAGAAAAACACTTTTTGTAGTGAATTTCTAGATGCGTATTTCAAATATACGTTCCTTAACACAGTTGGGAGTTGTCTGCATGAGACTGTTACTGGCAAAATAACTCCCTGATCAGTGTTCTTGGATCAGACTACTTTAGAAGATGTGGGGAGCTACTCCTCTAGCTGCCGTGACTAGGTAGAGTATAGGATTGTTCCAGCCAGAGAACAGGTTGCTTAACTAATGTTCTTCTCTTGTCAGTTCAGTTGCTGCATAAGCTCAGTGTCCGAGCAGCTGATGGGCCTCAGAAGCTGTTGAAGGTAAACACTCCTTGACTGGTTATGGGTAATGGTGCAGTGTTCCTTCTTTGCAGCTACTAATGTAGTGTAAGTACACTGTTTATATAGTGAACTTAAAGACCCTATCGCGTAACTTACCCTGCACTCGTGAACTTTTCTGTCCTCTCGAGGTGATTAAAAATCCCATCAATGACCATCTCCCTGTGGGCTGTATGAAGATAGGCACCTCTTTTGCAGTTCCAAAGGTGACAGATCTGCGTGAACTGGTTCCTGCAGCGGAGCCAGTAACTATTGTTGTGGGAGCTTTTGCCCATGGTTCGGTACGTGCATGTGTTCATTACCTGGGGTTGGAAAAATCTTTGCTACAATAGATTTCAGTGTTACTCTGAGTGTTTTTCCTACCTTATCTTCTGTTTGGGTGTTTTTTGTAGCCCTTCTTCTAAGGTAAGCCTGGCAAGAAATTGTCCAACTCCTCTAACACTTGTGACTTTGCTACCTCTGGGTAGTGGGGAAATAGTGAGGGCAAGCAGTTGTCCTGCTGTGCTTTGTTGTGGCTATGTCACGTCTCAGATGAAGCACAGGCATGTAGGAGTAATGGTGTGCCTCCGTGAGCAATGGAAGTAGATGGGACTAAGTGATAAGATGTGGTTTGATATGCAGATAAATATGTACTTTCCTGTTTTCTCCCAGGTCAATGTTGACTATACAGAAAAGATGATTTCTATCAGCAACTACCCTCTCTCTGCTGCCTTGACATGTGCTAAAATTACTACTGCCTTTGAGGAGGTCTGGGGAGTGGTATGAGCTTCTGCCTCGTCTGCTGTCATGGTGGACTACTCTACAGTGACTCCAGATTTTGGGGAGGCTTTTTTACTTCTGTGTGGGCCTGGTGCAACTTTGGACTCCGGGAAGGGAAAAGGCTTCAATTTTGTCGTTGCAGCTTCTGGAACAACGTGACTTTAAATCGACTGCCCTAGCAACCCTTTTTCCTCCCTATTAAAGGTAACTTTTGATAAGAGTGTTTGTGTACTGTACTTCATGTTTCATAAATAGGCTGGATTTGCCTACAGCAGGAGCCCAGCCCAAATTCCTGATGGACCTGCAGCTCTTGCTCTGCAGCACGTGACAGTTCTTAACTCCCGCACTGATGTACCCAAGAGGAAAGGAGCTGAAGCGGATTTGAAAAAAAAAAGAACAGGAGCAACTTTTATCTTGGATGACAAACGTAGAAAAGTCAGAAGGTGGCTCCATTCCAATATAGTGCCTGCGTTGAGTGTCTTACAATCATCTGATATCAGCAGGGAGACAAGAGTCCACTGGAGGGCGGCAGAGAGATAAGGCAACATACAGAAGGTGGAGGTTCTGGAACGAGACCGACTCCAATCCCCTCCTTTTGGGTCTCTGACCCTGTGCTTTCTCTTTCCCCCTCCTCGCGTTGAAAAAAGTTATACTTCAACACAGCAAACTTGGCAGGTGATGCTTTGCTTCTGGAGTGTTAAATTAACTCCTACAAATGCACAGGTGGTACAATCTGAAAGAGAAAAAGCTATTAGAGTTGTTTCATTTGTTCTTACATTCCCCTTTCACCTGGGGCTGTAACACTGCTGCACCACTTCACTTCCTAGTCTAAGTGTGGGATTCCTACCACATGTCCCTAAACATAGGATAGCCTTACCTTTTGGCTGTTACTCTGCTTTTTTTAGCTTTTCTTTTCGTGGCACAATTAACTTGCGAATATAAGGCAACACCAATAATAAGGTGAAGAACAACACGTGGCCAAGGAAATAAATAGACCTGTACACCTGTAAAGAGAGAGGCACGGTTGAGAATCAGCAAGCACAGCTGAACTAAGAATAAGAAAAGCAAGGAAAACAGGTTGGTTGTGTGGATTGTCCGTTTATGGCTAGTAAATACCTTCATCCATTTGTCCCATGTAAAAAGGCAAAATGGCACCAGAGAGTAACCCATAAACATCCAGTGGTTAGCCTGTTGTAGCACGTAGAAAATAGGCTGCAAGGCAGTGATGGAGGCCAAAGCGCTTAAGGGAGGGCTGTCCCGAACGAGGTTGATGACCTAATTTAAAAGGAAGAAAAAAAGAAAGCTTTTTCTCAGTTGGATGTCCTATGGGTGTATATGTGCAGCCAAAGCATCCACCTAGCTGTGTTAAATTAATCTTAGTGAACAGTCAGTCTAAAAAAGTAATTAAGTAGTAACCTGCTTCAAGCTTTAATCAGAAAAAAGGCTGGATATCAAGAAAAGGTTGTTCAGAGAGGGTGGCTGGGCACTGGAACAGGCTCCCTGGGGAAGCTGTCGTGGTACTGAGCCTGACGGAGCTCAAGAAGCATTTGCACAGTGCTCTCGGACCCATGGTCTGATTTTATTGGGTGGTCCTTTGGGGACCCCGGAGTTGGACTCCATGATCCTTGCGGGTCCCTTCCAACTCGGATATTCTATGAAAAGGATTTAAATATAGAATATTGTTCTCTCACTAGGGGGAGATCTAGTGGAGGTATTTGGTTCGTGTGCTTGTCTTCCAACCTTCCCAGCTGCCAAGCACTGCCGTTGCCCTCTACTCATATGCCAAGTTCTTCACTTTTACCGTAGAAGCTGACAGGAGACTTACAACTTGCCCATACAGAAGCCAGCAACCTACTGAACCCTCAAGAACAGCACAGTACTGCTTGTGAACACCAATTCCAAAGTGAGCAGATACTAGAGCCTTCAGTGGGGAAGATTCCAGACTCGAGGGAAAAGGCTAACGCAGGTGACCCCCTTCTGGTAGGTCTGACAAAGCGCACCTGTCTTTCGACGATGACTATGAGCAGCTCCATTTGGAAGCACACCAGGTAGCCAGAGTGCAGCCCATGCCAAATGGCCAGGAAGAACAGGGCCAGTGCCTGTGACAGCAGTTTGTTCCCCAGGAACTTCAGACGCTTGAAGATGTAGCTAGAGCAGAGAAAAAACAGAGTGCTGCTGGTTTATTGTCTGCCCTTCCCTCACCGTGTCAGAGATGCAAGGCCCAGGGGCCCATACACCTTTGCATATATCCCTGTGGTCTCACTGTATTTCCATTCTACACTCTGCCCTCCTGCTTCTACCATCTTCAACTTCTTGCCTGTGTTAAGGAACTGCCCTTTTAGATTGGATCAAAAAAATCAATCCAACACAGTAGCCTGTTTCAAACAGGACAGCAGCCAGTAGCAAAATGTGGAAGGCATAGTGTAAGAACTGAAAAACAGCATCTAGTACACCCTTCTCAACCTAGGATCTTGGTTCTCTTGACACAGACGTGACTGACACAAGTTTCTCCTGCTCACCGGGCCACCCAAGCGTTGGTGTTGATGTTGAAAGAAGCAATGGTCCCTGTGAATAAAGGTGTTGTCTCATACAGCCAGACCTTCATGTTGGCACAGGCATCCCACATAGGCTTTCCGTTCTGGTCCTTGCCATTGTACCCCAGGCCCACAAGGATGCAGACACCCTCCTACAAAAAAAGACACAGAACGAAGATGAGGAAAAAAATTTTTTTTTTTGGGGGGGGTGGAGTTCTGACTCCGTGCTCAGTGGAGAGTGCCACTGCAGATGGAGAAAATGGATTAAAAGCCTGATGCCTGCTGAAGTTACTAACTTACAGCAACTACACTGATGTGAGCGACTTGATCTAGTGAAAGATGTCCCCATGCATTGCAGGGGCTTTGCAACTAGATATTTAAATGTCCCTTCCAACCAAAACCTTTCTGTGATCTGCACTGATCACTAGATATTTGGATTACTTCCATTCCAAGACCATACCATGTAGGCTGCAAAGACACTGCATCTGTTCGTTTGTCTTATTTCTGGAAAGACTTGACTCACCGTAACAAGCCAGCAGGTTACGTATTTGTAGAGTATAATTTTTCCCCAGATCAATATGTAGCCACAACGGAACCAGAAAGGCTTCTCCTGCAGGGATTAGAGTGAAACAAAGTGAGTTTACCGGCTATAATGAGACAGGGTAGATGAGATCTCAACACTGTTCTTCATTTTAACCTGATCTCTATGTTGAGACTACTATAATGACTGGACTGCCAGGCTACTGGATTGTGTGGATTCATATATGATTTTATTTTCTTTGATAGTATTTGGCTGTACTGAAATAAATACTTTGGGAATACTCCGGGATTAGCATAATCATTGCTGGCATTGATACCCTCATTTATTCACACTGACAGAGAAAACACAGATAATCTGCAGGCAGGAACTGCTTCTTAGTTTTCAAAGAACCTCAAAGATTTTGGTAAGTTTCTAATTCAAATATGTCATTCTGCAGAATGTGCTGCTGCAAAATAACACCGTTGAGAAAAACAAATCTAGTTGTTCGTTTAAAGCAGATCTGTGCTCGAGGGTAGCTCGCATTACCAAGCCTACAAGATCAATCTCCACCTTCAATTTTTAAAATGCCTTGCAAGTTACTCTGCCAGAGTTCTTTGCATGTAATTGTTAAACAGATGGTTATTAAAAAGTGACAAAATATGTATGTTATGATTCCAAAAACAACTGTAACATCTAAGATGAATTTTCTATTTGTAAAAGTTTTCATTTGGTTCAGTTCATCATGACACACTCCTGTTCTGCATCAAATTGAATTTATAGGACAGGCAGCAAAGCCAAATCAGTTGTGGGAAGGCATAGCACTAGCTGCTGGCTTATCTCCTTTTAAAATTGAAGCAAACCTAAAAAAAATAATTCCTTCCTCTACTTTTGTAGATCTAGTGCCCTCGCAAGAAGTAGAATCTTCCACATGCCAGAACTGTCAAATATATACATACCATGTAATCATCTGAGATGAGGTATTCATCAGAGATGTACTGGCTTGACAAAGTATAGGTCACTAGAAAGAAGAGACCCAAACTGAGGCGCTTGAGAGCAGGTACAAAACTGAGAAAGAAAAATATGAAGGTCAAATAAAAGCCCTGGAAAGAGACCTTCAAACTCATAATTTGAATAACAGAAGTGGAGATGGGGAGTTTGGGGAGATAGTGATAGAGAGTCACCATTTTCCACTGCAGCAGATGCCTCCATCTGTAAGATGGGATGCTAATATTGCCAGCTCAGGACTGAGTCTGTACTAAACATGTCAAATGGTTGTTGACATACAAGCTGGAACAACGCTAGGACATTATGCAGAGTTTATGAGCAGCTTTTGAACGATTGCATTCTCTTATAAATCAGTTTTGGTCACAGTGCTTCAGTCCAGGTAAGAAGGCACTCTGCTGCAGGGAGCGCATGGGGGATTCAGCGTTCTGGGATCTTAGGAAAGCGAGGGACTAAGTGGCTCTCATTACCTATTGGGTCTCTGGCCTTGAACGTCAGTCATCTCACCCCTTGCCAGTTTCTGATAGTCTGTCATGGAGAACTGAGGTCCCACCATGAAGGCACCATAGAAATAGGAGAATCCTGAGACTTCCAACAAGGTAGGAACTCCCCGGACAGCAAATCGCCGCTGCTCAGGGGTCAGGAACTCCTGCACCAAAGTGAGTGGCATTAACATCATCCTAGGGGATCTCATACTAGCTCTGGATGTTATGTTCTCAGCCTAAGTTCTTATTCCCCATGTATATGGCTTTGTACTTCATTGTTCACTCCCCTCCCCGCCCCTCTCTACTCTCAGCCCCCTCTAATTACCAAGATCCAATAGCTGAGACCAGTTGCACACATCTTTATTCCCCTAAAAGCTCAAAACAAGGAAAAGATCTATTAACATGCATCCCCACCTGCACAGCAGACATAGTAAAAACACTGTAAAAACCCTTTCCTAGTCCCTTACTGAAATGTCACATACCACCACCTTACTGTCCTACAGTTCCTACCTCTTGATGCAAGAATTCATTGCCATTAACTATTTGAAACTTCAGCTTAGGAGATTTTTGGATGCAGTGACTGCATGGATGCTGAACACTGGGTCAGGCTCCAAACAGAAGGTGCGGAGCACAAATACTTGAAGTAGCACTGAGAAACTGCAGCAAGTGTTCTGTCCTTTCCCACACCTTGTGCTGTGTGACTTCTCTCACCATTTCATCTGCCCTAATTACAGGTTCCCAACAAATGGTAAAGAGCAACCATCCACAAGGATGTGATATGACTAGACGAAAGGAAGATGGGAACTGAAATCTACTGCTGATGCTCTGCAAGTTAAAGGAATACTACCCACAAGACAGAGCACTAGGGATCAGGGATCTAAAGCAAGGGATATGGAAGGAGGCGATGGTGGGGAATTTGGAAGGGGGCAGAATAATATTCTGACACAATTCAGTGCTGAAGCAATTTTTGTCCATCTGTAATCATTACTCCCTCTGTTCCAAATTGTCTCTTTCCACTCTGGAATTCAGTGCCCTTAGATACTCACAGAGGCTCTCCCTCTCAGCTATGGCTTTTACCAAACAATGAATGCAGCTTAATAACTTATAACCTTTAAACCTGATTTTCTGACCTCTACACCATTGGAACAGCAAAGAAGAAGGAAGGAGTGAAGGAGAAGTCATGTTTTACTCACCAGGTCTTTTCCTCCATCATAGTAATCGATGGCCAGACCTGGAGGCGAGAAACACCCATTTGAAGACCTATGATGGGCTGAGCAAGCAGCCCTCTTTTTACCTGAGCCACGGCTTGCACAGTCTAAAAGATAGGAAGGAGGTACCAACTCACCGATCAATTTGAGAGTCAAGACACAGTGTGGCATTGTCCACTTGATGTCGTAATGCTCTGTGGCTGTGAAGTAATATCCAGCCATAAGGTATGTCTGAAAGAAACCATTGTTTGTGTTACTTCAACTAATTCCTCCAGCTGTTTTTGATCTGTCCCCGCTTTTCCGCCCACATTCACTACTGGGAAGCGCAAAACTGAACAGCGGGCTCTTCTCTACAAACTGATACAGTGAGAAAGGGAATTTTACCATCTGAAAGAGGAACGTGGTGAAGACAGCAGTGATTGTGCGGCCCATAAGCCTCAGGATGAGGAACTGGATTAGAACACACAGCAGGGAATGAAAGAACTGCATCCCTGTGGAGAGAGAGAGAAAGTGAGAGGGATGAGGCAGGAATGACATTTCCCCATTACAAGTCCTCCCAAACTGCAGCCAGCCCTGGGACAGGTCGCCCTCTCTTCCCAAGCTCATCTTACCAAAATTGAAGTACGCAATTGAGAGTCCTGTCAACGCATTGTAGAGATGAATGAGGTAGGTCTCCTTCTGGAAGAGGAAGTAGCGCTGGAACAAGGCAAAAGGATACCCTGAGGAGAAGGGGGGAAAAGAAGGAAGAGTTATAAGTCAGTGTAGACAAGCAGCGATGTTTGTAATGGTCCAGATTATAACTTTGCTGAACATGTTATTAGGAACATGTACTTTACATAGATACATCATCAATAAAGGTCACGGTATACATTCCTGATACTTTATTTCCCTCTCAGGGGATAAATGCCAGATGACTTACTCTTACAGAATACTTTAACAGGAACATTATTATATCACAGTTGATGTTGAAGTGTAAGAAATTCCAGGATTAGTGAATACATGAGGATGGGTAATGCTGAAACACATGAATCAGACTTCAGTGGACTACTCTGACTCATTTCCAAATGCACAGTGACTACAGTAAAAAGAAAGATTAAAAAAAAAGAAAAAGGAAGAAGAAGGAAGGAAATGTTATAGTTTAGAACATCACACTGTCCTGCAAAATTCAACCCCTGCTCCCCCTCAATGAGCTGAGTAACTTTAATCCCAGCGTTCCCCAAGTGACTTCCAGTACTATATTTTTTTTTTTTTCTGACTCTCCAACTTCAGATTTACATCTGATTTGTTAAGTACTGGGCACACAAAGCTGTTAACTAAAATCCACTGGGACTATGCATGTAGCACTTTGAAAAAATCAGAAGCATTTCATAGCAAGCAGCAAAGTGGAAGGAGGTTTTTTTCCTTGCATTTTCTGCACGTTAGATCCTGACCCAGTTTAGGAATGCCTACGGATTATTCATCTGTGGCTCCAGAGAGAAGTAAACATTTGTGAAGCACTCTGGTAGGATGGCGAGAAGGGCCCCACAGAATCCCATAAGTAAATTAAATTCTGTTGTCTTAAGGGTTTAGGTGAGGTTCACAAAGCATGCAATAAACATTGCCACATATTAGACAATAAGTACATTATGTTTTCATTGATGCAGCAGGTGTTGTCCATCTCCTGAGTATCTGAAGTCTAATCCTGCAATTGCTGTTTCTAAAGGCGTATGCATAAGGGAGCTGGATTGGAATAGCAGAAGCAACCTTAATTCTGGCATTTCACGGCTCAGGATTGCTTTATTTTGCAAGCTTGTGTTCAACAAAACAAAATCCATCCTACCAAAAAAATAAAAGGAGTGACCTTGCACAATAGTGGCACCCACGCTGCTTATTAGCCCAGCTGAAGTGTGTAACCATGGACAGCTGTCTGCTACCTGAACTAATGGGGTAATAGTAGCAGTAGGTAGTCCTGCTTTATATGCAGCAATAATAAAAGGTGATGAAATGCAGGCTTTGCCTGAGCGGTGTTTGATGGATGGAAGCTTTCCAATAGGCAAGGCCACAACTAGTCATTACTATAAGAGGAAAAGAGAAACTCTGTCATGCTATGTCAAGTATACGTACTGCAGCCTGTCAGTGCTAATGGGCTGGCAGGTGGTAACTAGAGACGTTTTATGGTCCTTCCCTTCTGCCCCAAATCCACTGTGAGGGAATTACAGCGTTTGGGACTTTTGGGCTCCCTTCTAGGGCAGCGTGCTATACCGAGCCCGAATGTATACCTGTTTCTTCCTGAAACGAAACTGCTTTTCCCCATTTCCTCAGCCTCCTGCCGTCTCTCTTTCGGTCCTCCTTTCCTCCTTGTTGCTGTTCCTTCCTCCTTTTGTGTCCTGCACCAGTTTCCACTCCGCAGACTCTTTATCGGGCTGAATGACTGTCCAGCCTCCACATTCCACAACTCTTTGCCCACAGACCCTGGCAACCTTGCTCCTGGATGCTCATTCAGTCTTGCTCTTCCCTTCTGCATAAACAGCTCCAATTTCCCATGCCTTACCCAGAGCTTCCTTTTCCCTTCTTGCCTTTTTTTTTTCCCCATTTCCCCGCCTCTCTAGACTCCTGCTCTTAGTACGTGTTTCTTTTCTCACCTCTTTCACCCCTTATTGCCATGTCCCAGGGTGACCAGCTATTTTTGTCCTGCTCCAGCCCCGACTCCCCTCCACCACGGCATTCACCCTTCAGCACTAGTCGGAGGCACGCTCCTCCACGATCCCTGAATGCCAGCTGAGGAGGACAGAGGTAATCATCAAAGAGTTGATCACGTAGGCTCTCTGGGATGCAAGAGTAATTCAAGCAACTACAACAATTCGCATGATTAAAAAAAGATAAGGTATTGCCTATCAGCCTCATACTCAGAAGCATATAGGTAGAGAGTCTTCTTCCTCATTTCAGTCTTCCTGGGACAGATACTGGTTGAAGTCTAATAAATATACTAAAAACTGCCCACAGCTTTGTACAATGGAAAGTGGTAAAAAAAAAGAAGCATTACCATTGCTTTAGATTGAAAGTTAAAATACTGAAGTTTACAGTGGAAAAATGTTTTCCCCCTTTGAGCAAAGAGGGAGAAAAATCACATCAGAAATACAGACAAAGTACAATTTATGGCTGTTCGCTGACACATGGTTTTAAAATGTTTTCTCTCTCAAAAATCAGTGCAACCTGGCTAAATGTTCAATTTTCATTAGAAAAAGTGTTTTTGTGGGGCTCCACCCATTTCTATAGACAGAATTAAACACTGTAACGTACTCCCAGTTCCTGAAAGCCAGAAATGTTATCCATTTTTCCTCATCCTCAACTAGTGTTCCTATTATTTAGAACAAGTGAATAAACAAAACACAGACTATCTCACTTGTCACGCCTACCTCTCTTTAACTCCACATAGGAAATCATATCATGGTTTGAGTAATGTTGTTCCAAAGAAAAAAACAAAATTACAGGCCCTTGGAAATGGAGAGCTCCTGATATGCTTTAAGAAAGCTACACACTTAAAGCTCAGTCTTGGGCTACGTGGGTGCTGTTCCAGGCCAAAAGTCACCAGGTCAGCCCACATTCTTCTGATAACCAGCAGCCTGCTGGTACTCTGGACTTTGCAGCTTTGCTGCACATGGATCATTTTCTCGGTTTTACAACAGCACCCGTTCCATGCTGCAGCTACAAACTTTAACTCACACGTGGCAGTGGGTACTGAGTATCAATGGACACTCCACTGCGGTCTGTGTATTTCGGAGCACTCCCAAACCAGCCATTAAAGAATTAGTTATTCTCACTGATACAATGGCAGCATTCCCTCCCCACCACAGCATCCTTCAAAGAGCACGAATTAGCACAGGAAAAGCCAGAAAGCTGTTTTTGAAGCTGCTGCTGCCATGTGGAAAGCTTGCTGTCAGATATGTCAGAGGCAGGACGCCACGCAGCTTTTCGTTCACCCTTCAGAAACAACAGGAACAGAAGCCCTGCTCCTTGCTCTTGAGAGATCCCGAGTACCAGCTCCCAGTCTGCCAAATTCATTGTTCACAGCTTTTTTTGGGCAGAGATGACTGAGGCAGGATACCAGCTGGAACACACTCCTGGAGAAAACAGAAGGTGACATTCTGGTCCAAGGTAGCTCTCGTTTTCTGTGCAACATGAGGTTGAAAAGCTGCCTGCACACAGAGCCAATTTTTGCCTCCAGATAGACTTTTTATAGCAGAGAATTAGCAATTGATGTAAGTGTGACAAGTTAGCCAAGACATGCCTTTGATGATAAACTCCTCTTTTCTTTCTTGCTTTCTTTTTATTAAAAATAAAAGGAACAAGATGTTAAGAGAACCCTGGAGCTGGAATGAAATAGCTTCTTTGCCACAGGCATTTGGGAAAGTAATGGATTGCTGCACAACATCCAGGTTATCTACAAATACAATTGAGCAAACAAAGTAAACGATCAAGAGGAAGGACTAATTGTAAGCAAGAACAGCATCATTAAGTTTGTTGTGTTGTAGAATATGTGATTAAGATGCCTGTCTTTTTTTCCACAAATAAAGCTGCCAATAAGAAAACCAGAAACATTTTTTTCCTGTTCCTTTTATTTCCCTTTTTCTGTAAGGTAAGTCCTAACTTCATTTCATCTTCAAGACTTTAGACAATACTTTTTTTTTTTCCTCCAGTTTTTCCCCTTTCAGTTAACTCCACTTAATTAAAATCTACCAGATGAACTGTCTTCCTTTTAGTGTTAGTATTCTTATAAGAAAATGAAGGGGACAATGGGGAAAAAAGGCATGTTCAAATGTAAGCCTTACCTAGTATTTTGACTTCAGTGGTGTTCTCTTTTTTCTGCCTATAATACTGCAAAAATCACACATCTTGTTTAACACCGAGTGCATTTTCATGAGTAATTTAATTCAGCACTGGAGCATACTTTTGATATCCACTCGTGGTGCTTTAATGTGTACACAGCAGAACCACCGCTAATTATGTGAATGGGATTCCTTTAAAGTGAAACTGAGCTGAAAAGGCAGCACAAGGGAACAGTCTCACAGAGTACATTTTAGCACCCATGGTGGGACGGTGCTGGCTCATACATGTTGAAACCAGCTGTTTGCTTCCCCTTCAATAAGGTTCTTGTTTGGCTGACCAGCTGGGGACTTGATTTGGGATAAGTTATATCAATTACAAATGACCCACAGAAATTTCAGTGTGCCTAAAAATCTTCAAAATGCAAGGGGCAGGCTGAAGTAGAGGACATAAGAAATTGGTGAGAGGTGGAATATGAGGAGATCAGATCAACTTGCAAGCAAAGCTGCTAATTTCTGGCACCTGTAGAAAAAAATCTTCATTTCTGCAGGTCACTGCTATGTGTGTAGATTAGGAAACCTTTCCCCGGCGCTGTTCTTGGCAGGTCTGGGTTGATCAGCAGGTCAGTTCTGGTTTGGGATTGCAAACAGTGTGTTGGCCCCCCTCCATAGGAGGCAGCAGAACGTGCCAGGTAGCTTGCAAGATGCTGTGTGGGTGTACAGCCAGACCTGCACCTTTAATTCTTTGGGACTGTACTTTTATTTTTTTTAATACAGTTTTTATACTCTAAATCTGAAATTTGTTCTTAATCCTGTACAGCCTAAATAACAGACCCCATTCTAGTTTTAGTCTTTGTTTCAAAGGTGTATGATGTAAAAAAGGTGCCTCTGATTTAAATACGGTGCTTTGACTAAAATCCCCATAGTTTACTCAGCACTGTGCTGTTAAGATCTCTATTTCCCTACTGAGAAAGTGTCCTGCCCTTTAGGGCTACCCAAATTTTTGTTCTCTTTTGCTCTTCCTTCCCCCTTCTCATTCTGTCCTGTCTTTATTATTTTATTTTTTCCCCAATAGGTATAGATTTTTTACAGTTTTAAATGACATCTTTTGGCTATTTCAGATCACACCTAACTGAACACTCTTACTGTGAATCAAGAGAGTCCATGCAGAATATTTTTTCTATGATAATTCAGCATTCTCTGGAAATTAACGTAAGAAGTTGCAAAGTCCTTTGCAAATCTGCGAAGTATTAGTTGTGGGCAATAAAAATAACTTTCTTCCCGAATCCGTGAACACACCTGAAATGGAGGAAGTCAAGAAAAAGCAGAGCTTTGCCTGTTCTAACACAATTTCCAGCTTCTTGAAATGCATTTCAAATGCATGACCCCTCCTATGATGTGGTCATCAGTGCCAGTTTCATTACCGAGAGGCTTAAAACCATAAGTCACAATAAAAGGGCTGTAAGCTAAGCTGCAATGAAATTGGCATTAAGAGAAAGGCTCGTGACAGGTTCAGGAACTCTTCTCACTCTCACGTTGCTCTAGAGTGGTGCTTGGCACCCTGAGTATAATAGTGTAATGCTTTACTACCTACCCATTAAGTGGGAAAGCTGGAGCCGGTCCTCTCTGCCTGGCTGCCTACCTGACTTGCATAAGTACCAAACCATGGGCTAGGCTGTTTTGCATGCCCGTAAGCCTTCTGTCTGAAGTTATGTCTTCTCCTGAATGCAATTATGAGACACTGAGGCAGGGAGAAAGGAGAGGGGAACATGCAACTCCAGCTTCTTGTTTGGTAAATGTTTTGGGTACGCAGGGAAAAAGAGATGCGAGTGTGCTCCCAGCTCCCGATCCCAAGACTTTTAATGCAAATTATAAAGACTCACTGAGACCTGATGCAACTGTGCATGGAACATTTCCAGCAGTGCCCACAAATCTCGGGCTCAATCTACTGACTGCAGTGGGCATCTCTTCTTACCATTAAGATGGTAATTACTGCTGTTCGTTTCAAAGCAGTAAGAGATTTTGGTTACCCACAGGACACCAAGCAGAAAACAGAGCCCCCTGATGTCACATTCCAGCTTGCTGCTTCCAAAAGGGAGAAGAAACTGAGAACACGCTCAGGGCACATGCTACAAATGTGTGTCTAGTGTGTGTCTGAATATACACACACACTTCCCAACACCTTTTCTGCATCTGTTCTCGTTAGACTAGTCCCTTGTTTGGTTTAGTTGGCTAGCCTGGTAGTAACCCATCTGCTTTTTCAGGTTTAGGTTTCTGCCAGGCAAGTAAACTGAATCAGCTCGTAATTAAAGTGCCAGAGACAGATGTGGAGAGCTGCTGCATTAACTCACGCTGACCTAGATGCATGCCCTATATGCGTTTCCTTTACTTTATTTAAAAAAAAAAGATGGTTTAACTAAAGCCTGAGTTCAGTCTGTTGTACCTACCGTCGATGTGAAGAATGTTACAGTTCCTTTACACAGTTAATTACATTAAGCCGATGCGAGCGTGGTCCAGACCACGGTTACGAAGCGGAACGACTTTTCCTTCAAAACGCGTACTTTTCGTTAGCCCAAACCTCTTCATTTAGACAGCCCGCAGGCTCACGCACAGCTTCTAGGCTCGGAGCAGAGCTCTCCCTGGCTGCCCCCCCCATTATTGACCCTTTCCCTGCAGCCCTTCCCGCGGCACCCCCAGAGAGGCACCCACACCCCCCCGAGGGGCCGTTACAGCAGCCCCAACGCCCTCCCCACCAGCCCCAACGCCCCCCAACGCCCCCCCAGGACCCCCAGCCCCCCGCTTCCCCCCTTGGGCCGCCCCCTGCCGGCCGCCCTCACCCATGAGGATGGAGAGGATGAGGCGCAGCGCCTGCTCCGACGAGCCCAGGGCCTCCGCCAGCTGGGCCAGGCCGCGGCCCGACCCCGCGGCCGCCATGTTGCCGCCCTCCCGGCCGCCCCGCCGGCCGCTGGCGCCTGGAACCCGGCAGCAGCGGCCCCGCGGCCCCCGCGCACCGCTCCCGGCCGCCGCTCGCCGCCCATTGGCTGCGCCCCGCGAGGCCACGCCCCCGAGGCTCGCGCCGATTGGCCGGATCCTGGAGGAGGGGCGGGGCGCCGCGCTCACTAAGGCAAAGGTTATCCCCGCGGGGGGGATGGCCCCGCGCCGGGCGGGGATTGGGCGGTGCGGGGGAGGGGGCGGGGCCTGGCCCGCGGGGCGCGGCTCCCCATTGGCTGAGGAGGGACAGGAGAGAGCGGGGCGGGGGAGGGGGCGGGGCGAGGCGGCCGCGGGGTTACTGGCGGGCACGCGGCGCGAGACCAACGGTCCTGAGGGGGGGGGGGGGGAGCGGGCACCATGACAGGGACAGGGATCGTGACAGGGATCGTGACAGGGACAGGGACAGGCGCGTTGTCGCCTGTCAGGGGATAAGCCTGGCTCCTCGCCAGGCCCGCCTGGGAGGGGGAGCAACAGGCGACGTGCTCCTGTGCTGTGTGGGGCAGGCTGGACGCCTCCTCACCTATCATATGTCATGTATTCCCATCATATCACGTCATATCTTATCATATCACGTCATATCACGTCACATCATATCATATCACGTCATATCACGTTACATCATATCATATCACGTCATATCACACATCATATCATGTGATCATGTGCTCCAGTCAGTCCCCCAACTGCTTCACCAGTCCCCCGCTGGGCGGTGGCCAGTTGGCTCCCAGCAGAGCACATAACAGGCACAGCCGTCCAGATACCGCTTTATCGGCACCACATGGAAGGGAATAATCGTTTGGCTCCACCTGTTTTGCCTGGGTATCACTTTAAACAATATATTTCCCCCCCCCCCCGCCTTGTGTCTTCCTTTCTCTGCACCACAGTGGCAAAGGTAGAGACGCAGAAGAGGAAGAAGAAATGGTACTGAAAGGAAGCAATTTTCCCCAAACAACGGGCAGTACAGCAGAAGTTAGTGGGAGTGCGGAAACTAGCCTAGATAAGGAAAGCAAAGGGTGAAGTAATGGTTTAACAGAAACCGCACACAGCTCTAGAAAAAATAATGCCGTGGGCCTGAGATGAAAGACATGGTATCTTGCAAACATAAGGAACTTAAAAGCATAAGGAACTTAGAGCCAGACTCCCTTCAGACGTCCACAGTGAACCTGTGAGATGCAATGCCTTCAAACTACCACAGGGGAAATTTTGGTTGGACTGAAGAGTGGTTCACCAGGGGAACAGGTGCTTAGAGAGACTGGGAAATTTTCAGCCTTGGAGAAGTACAGAAGACACCTCAACAAGTCCCAGAGGAAGACAGAAGGTGAGAAAAATGGAATTAAAAAGTAGTCAGTGCAGTAAGAAAGCGTGTGAAGAAGGGAAGATCTTGGCCATGACTTCCATAAGTCCCTGGAAGGCAGCGTAAGGTGTGGAGCAGCAGGTCAGCAGGGTCAGCAGGTGTTAAGAAGCAATCCTGGGTAGCCTATTTGAGTTTACAAATTTTGAGTTTACAAATGGGCTACTGTATTTGTTCACCCTAACCAGTCACTGTTAGCCAAACTTTTTTGCAAAGTCCACGCACTGACTGTTTAATTGGACATGTATGGTTTTTGGACCAGTCTCTCATTCCAATGAAGTCTACGTATGCATACAGACTCTGTCCCACCCCTGGTTAGAATTAAATTATCCTACAGATTTAACACTTCTGGGGATATAACCTCTTAAAGTTTACATCCTGCCTGAGTGTACTGGTGACCAAAAGGGATTGTTATTATCATGTCATTAAAAGTCCATGTTAAAAAGTGATGAGAACATTCATGTAAGAAGGACCCATTGAGGACATGTAAACAGTAAGATGCAAATATGACTTCTGGCTCAGAGAGTCTTTCAGCTATATATAGCTGAAAATGGGAGAATATCCCAGGGCAAGATAACCAGATGTTAGCACTTTACACTCCATCCTTAAATCCCCATCTCTCTCTTCTCCTCCCCTCATCCTACCCTTTTCCTCATTACTTCCTTTTCCTTGCTCCTTTTCATCCCCTTTCTGTAAAACCTGAGACCATACATGGAGGATTATTGCAGATTCAATGGCCTCACTATGGAGGTCAGGCTGTAACTCAGCACCAACGATGCCACTCTTTCTATGGCATGCCTTACCTTTTCTTGGGCTACTTCTACTCTGATGGGCTTGCCAGTAGGGCTTATTACAATGGTGAGTTTAACTTTCTGCACACAAGACTGCATCTCCCAACCAGACAGAACTCTTGTTCCCAGCAGATGCAAACCCCTGCTTTCAGAAGGGCAAGCTGCTCCTTCTGGTTTTGGAGGCTACATCTGCAGCCACCAAAAATGGCTTTGGACTGCGGTCTCTCTCCACTGGTGTTCTCCTGAAGTTTTCCGTCAGTCCATCCACAACTCTGACATGCAATTGCAGACAAAAGGAGCGTTAAGGCATTGTATGCTGGGCTGGAGAAACTTCTGGTCTAGGTCCTTCATGTTCTTGAAGTAGCTCGGGAAACAAACCTATGAAACACGCCTTTAGTGCACAGAGTGACTTATTTGAGATCTCCACTCTTTGCAAAATAAATAGAAAGCACTCTAGTGTTTAAATGGACTTGTATTCAGTTAGCTATATGTATAGTGAGATTTAGACTTGTTTCTGCAATTTGCTGTTGTCACAGAAGTGTTTCAGAAGCAGCATCTGCTGCTGAGATTGCCTAACAGTTTCCGCTGGAAAGTTCTGTTTTTAGTTGCTTGAAACTAAACATTTGACCTGTTTAGATTAAATGCTAGATAACCACTCCGGGGAAGAGCATAGGAGCAGATTTCGAGACTCGGATCATGAAGAGTGCCATTACTTTTCATTGTTATTATTACTTTTAATGGTCAAGGCACTGCTGTGCTTGGGTAAGTATAACCAAAAAAAAAATAACATAGCAATTTCATGATGCTCCATTGGCATCGGCGTCAAACCTCAAGTCCACATAAGCTCAGCTGTTGATAGAGCCATGTAGCTGCTGAAGCTTCTGCAAATTCATTTCCATTGACGGCTCCCGGGTCTTTCCCGCAGCTTTGCCCAGGCGGGGATGCACCCGGCGGTCTCTGCTGCCCTCTCGCGGGGCTGGCTCGTCTCGGGGACTTGCATATCCTCGGCTCCCTGCTGATGGATTTCACCTAATTAATGTTAGGTGTTCACTTTTCATATTTACTCCCTCTGTTTTATGTACTGACTCGGTGATTCCAAACGGAAAAAATGTGGCTTTTCTTAAGAAATCAGGGGCTTTTTATTTTTTTTTTAATTTTATTTATTTATTTATTTTTCTTCTCTAGTCTTCCTGGAAAGACGGTGGTGGTGTACAAGCCAGTCAAGCTTGTTCGAGATGGTAATTTTATGAAAACATGAACATTACTACTCTTCAGAGCATCTGGCAGGAAAGTTTTAGCTACGCAGCTCTGAGTCATCTTAAGAAAAGGTTTGTCTTACACAATAAAGGAAGCAGCAGCACTTTGGGAAAAGTAGTATGTGGTCACATAACTTAGGAATTTAAAAGAGCAGAATTACAGTGCATTGGCAACCTTAATAGTATCATTTATTGACCTCAGTTTTATGATTTTGCTTCTTTTAAACTATTATTTAATGTAGGTTCTGACATAGTTTCAGTGAATTGTAAAATATATTACCTGTTTCATCTTATGAATCATTACAGCAACACAGACCAAGGCAAACGCAAGCAAATGTTTTATGTTTATTCAGTTTAAATATACACATCAATATCACTGCTCTTCTGCATAAATAGTTGGCATTATAAAGACATGTACCCAGACAGAGTGCAACTGCCACTTTATTTAACTAACTTTAGCAATCTTTTTTCTTCTTAATAGGCATTTGGCTTTCTAAGAATTATTAATATTCACACGCGTATCAATTTACCACTGCTACAGGCCAGTTGAGTCAAGTTCTTATGAACATATACAATTCCCTTGTGGTTAAATGACATGCAAAATATATCAGCACTCATTTGTTTTACTTCTGCCATGCCATTTTAGAATGACATTGTGACTCAAAGAGTCACTGGCAGTGTCTTTGCCCAGTTCAGAGGAGAAAATGTCTCCCTGATATTTGTTGTGTGTCTTTCATTACTGTTTTCCCTGTTCTCAAAACTCCAGTTAGAAACATCATGATATGATCCCAAGAGACATCAGAGGTGAGATGACAAATTATTTTCTTTCTCTACCTATTCTCAGTTTGACAAAGAAAACAGATTAGGCACGTTATTCAAGTAAAACCTTTTCGCTGACTACAATGAAGTCAGTTATGATTCATCTGTAGGTGTTTCTCTCCCTTGACAACATAAAGGAGCCTTTCACATGGGCTTTGCTAGAACACTTTACCCATGGCCTGTTGAAACTTGAATTTTTTTCTCTTGGCCAAAACAAGCTCTGGAGTGGATGTGCTGCCTGTAAAGGGTAGCGTGTGTAATGGAGTTTTACACGGCTGTTTATAGTCCTGTCCCAGTGTAGCTGGTTTGTGAGGAGGAGGGGGTTTCTAGAGTATTACTGACAGGTCTTTTAGCGTGTGCTTGTATTTTGTTCTTGGCTTAGTTTGTGGTCATCGGCTAATTTAAGGGCCCTACCTGGCACAAATTGTGAATCTTCTTTCCTTAAAGGTCGTAGATCTAACTTTCTCCAGGGCTAAGCCTGATGAACAGTTTTTTCTACATCAAGTTCACTCGGTAAATCGTTATAAAGAGATGGGTAGGTGTTCTTAGTAAAGTTCTTATACGAGTGAGGCCATAATAAAGAAATAGGCAAGCAATGCATCCTATCTCCTGTTGGTAGCCTCAGAGAGGCACAATATTGAAGGGCCACTGTTTTTATTTATGTATTTATTTATTTTATTCCCCCTAAATGGGTATCAAGCATAAGATGAGGAACAATGGCAGCAGCCCTGTGGCCACCAGGTTGCAGTCCCAGAGTGGTCTCTGGGATGGATGATTAAACATTTTGTGCTCATGTGGTCTTTCCTTTTGCTACACCCTTTGAATTTTGTTCATGATTTTCAAAGGGGAGGGGGGGAGAGGGAGAGAGGGGAGGCTGACCAAAACTCCGTTCAACTCCTTTTTTCCCCAAAGTCATCTGATTTCCCGAAAATCCGTAACACAAACCAAATCGGTGCACGCCCCCACGTAGCCTGAGCCAACGAGGTTGTGCAACTTGTTTTGGCAATTCCCCTTTCTACCGAAAGCCGGCAAGCTTTTTTCCCCCGCATCGCATCTGGCACAGAAACTGGAAGCTACATCGTGCTGCTAGGGGGTGCTGCGCTATTGCAGATTACAGCTCTCTTACCCAGACCACGGGCTTGGATCCTTTTGGAGGGTGTGAACAGGAAGAAAAAAAAGAAAACGAGAAAAGAAAAGGCAAGAGAGAAGAGCAGACACGAACTAGGGAGAGAAGGTAAATATTGCAAGCATTAGAAACGACAAAGGAAAATATTCCTGAGTGTCACTGACAGCTAGAAAGGTCAGTGCATGCTTCCCCCATGCCCAGGGTCTTAGCATAATTTTTGGGGTGCTGGGGAGAACAAATTGGGTACTTCGGGGGCGGGGGAGGTGCTGTCTGTCAATTTGTTATACACCTACATGATCTTTGGAAGCACTGATGAACATAAGGGGAGAAGGTGAGGATCAGTGATTAACAAGCTGGAGATACCTGCCCCATTTTGTCAGCACTGAGCCTAGCATCCCTCCTTGAAGCTTGGGGTTGCTGTATGCATGAAAGAGCAGTGATATAAATTCGCTTTTGAGGCAAATCATTGGTGAATTCTCCACAAGCTGGGGTGTTAGGGCCTTTGACCTGCCTAGCAGACACACAGAAACACAGGCAACGTTAGTCAATCACACTGTTGTGTTTTTTTTTTTTTTTTTTTTTTTTGTCCCAGGCCATAACTCCAAAGTCCAATTCCTGAAAGTTTTCGGAAAGGAAGATCAGCTTTTTCCAGATGTGGTGAGTTACTGAATCTCCACGGGGAACTCCGTTTTATTAATAATTTCATTTTATGAATTAGGTGTTTTTCCTGTAGTATTGTACTGATTCTCAAATCTGAATGTATCTGTAGCCCAAGCAGCTTCCAGAACAAGGTAGTGAAGTATGGTATAGCATTTAAGATCCTTCTGTTCAATTGCTGCAGCATTACTAGTTCTTCTACAGCTGGAGAGGAGCAGAGAGCAGGATGGAGGATGTAGTCCTGTTTGAAAGGCTACAGGAGAAGGTTAAAACCCCACACAGTCACAGCACTGGTCATTAAAACTCCAAAGCCAGGAGCCGTGCTGCATGCTACACACAGCCAAAGACAAACACATGCCTTTTCATTAGGGACTGTGTTCATATGCAAGACTTCTGCAATATCATCTTCCTCTTTTCTCAGGTACCTTATCTTCTTCTGTCTCCCTGTCTGGGCTGATGCAGCCTCCATGTATGGTGAGATCTTGTCACCCAATTATCCTCAGGTGTATCCAAATGATCTGCAGGAATCTTGGGAAATCGAGGTCCCTCCAGGATATGGCATTCACCTTTATTTCACACATATGGATCTTGAGCCATCACACAACTGCGAGTATGACTCTGTGAAGGTACTGTCCCTATTCTCATCAAGTGAGAAAAAGACAAGAAGGTGAGGTGTAGCATAGATCAGCAAAGCTGTGTACAAAGCTCAGGGCTGGAAGAAGAGATACATCCTTCCTGCTGTGAGCCCAAAGAAGCCTGAATGACTGCGTATCTGTGCACTAGCCATCCCTAAATTGACTAGAGTTTGCCTCCTAACTACATGGGTACTGTCTGCCAACTCAGTGTCCCGTCTATACCACCGTCCTCATTTTTCTCCTATATCCTTAGGAAGATTACATCACTATTTCAAGGTACATATCACAAGGTCGGTGAGCCATAGGTTTGAAAGCCAATTTTTGTAGAAAGGGCATTGATTTTCTGTCCATGAAATTATTCAGAATAAATCAGTGAGTGGACCTAGACAATTTAATGCAAGAGGATAATTATTGGGAATGACTGAAGTTAAAAACAATCAAGAGATCTGGGTATGGATAGTGGGTACTCAGACAAAGTGCAGTGGCCTGTTGTCACAATCTATGCACCACAGTTTTCTTAAAACTCAGAGCTCCACTGTGCCTGCTCCATGTTGTTCTGCAGGGCACAAAACATAGAACACAAAACAAAAAATGTTCTTTCCACACAAAAAGACCATCCCAGCTGCAATAGCTAAGTGTGAAAAGGGGCAACAAGATCAGGCGCAGCATCAGAAGGAGGCGTTGGAGAAAGACCAAGGTGGGACTGCAGGATGAGTGGGCTCTGCTGGGAGATGTAATAACATGTCCTTTGCAACAAAACAATGTACCTGTTAGGATGCTCTGCAGCCTGCCAGTGATGGGTTTTGAAACAAAGCATTATTATTATTATTATTATTGTTGTTGTTGTTGTTGTTGTTGTTGTACAAATGGGTCTGAGGAAAGGCTGTTAACAGAGAACTCTCACTTAATTTGTATCTGAAAAATGAAGACAGGTATTTCAGAGCTGGGAATTTAGTAATAGGGAACACACCCCAAGTGTCTTACAAATGGCACAAAACTTGTTCTCTAGGGACTCTGTTCAGTTGAATGCTGTCTGCCTGTCTTCCAACCTTGGCCAGATCTGTGGATTACAAAGTAGTCTTGGGCCCTTCTGCTATCTGTGTGACATTGCTGTGTCCTGGGATATCTACATGGATGTTGTGACAAATGCATGCAATTTAGAAGCCTTTAGTTAGCTGCTTGTAAGCTGAAAGACTCAAGCATTGGTAATTACAGTAACAAGATAAGACCTCTCTGCATTCTTCCACAGATCCTGTCTAGTGGCCATGTTGAAGGTGTGCTTTGTGGGCGAAAGAAACCTCGTGTCCCTGGCTCCTTGATTGTGGAGGAATTCCGTGTCCCTTATAACACCCTGACTTTGACCTTCCAATCAGACTTTTCCAATGAGGAGCATTTCACTGGTTTTGCAGCCTACTATGTTGCAGTGGGTAAGGTTAAAACAGAATCCTCTGAACCTCTCTAGTGTCCAGGACTAGGAGGAAGAGGAAAGCTGACAGAAGGGGTTTCTTTACAGGATGGCCTTATTTAAAAGAAATCCAAGCAGGCAAGACTGCTTTCCAATATGGACAGTCCAAGCACTGCTTTAGAGACCCATTTTCCTTGTTGGTCACTATTGTTTGCTTTCCCATTTCACTTTCCCATTTTCCCCCTGCCCTTAGCTCCCATTTTACTAACATTGGCTGATGTCTTTTCTTTTCACACTTGCAGACTTGGATGAGTGCACAGATTTTGTGGAGGAACCTTGCAGTCATTACTGTAATAATTATATTGGAGGTTACTTCTGTACCTGCCCACCAGAGTATTTCCTCTATGAGGATATGAAAACATGTGGAGGTGAGAGATCTACATTAACGGTGGCCAACAGCAAGAGTTAGCTTAGGCCAAGTGAGATATTGTACTTGGAAGACATTTTCTATCAGCCTTTTCAACCAGTCATGACAGATATATTTTAAAGAAAAGTACATCCCAGTGCAAATCTGAACTGGAGGTAGACTTTGTGAATTTCTATTAACATATTCTTAACATTTCCATTTATTTATTTATTTATTGTATCAAGAGAATCAAGAAACTATTAAACAACCTTCTCTAAAGTCTGTGATGGAAACCCTTCTTAGCATACTGCTATCTGTGAATCTTTTAATTCCTGACAAAGCAGGGTAGTTCAAAGAAGATACAAAAATGACCAAGGTGCTTGTTGGCTCAAATTAAAAAATTGCAAAGTCACAAATGTGATATGTTGAAAGGGGTATAAAATGAGAACCTGCACAAGAGAGAAGAGAGCCTAAATCACAGATTGAAGGTTAAAAAACAAACAAAAACAACAACAGCAAAAAGTGGAGGGAGAAATAGAGGATACTAAAAGAAATTATGCAAGTCTGAGCAAAATTAATGATATGCTGAAGCTGTTTGCTGGTGTTGAGAACACCAAGAAGTTGTCTTTCAAATGATTTACATGAAGTCAAGGTACCTCAGTCCACTAGAAGTTAAGGTCCCTAGCTAACTGGATAAGGAGTTGCCCTGGTGTTTAATTTCTTGGAAAGATGCAGTGTTGAGTTGTGGTTAATGCAGGTGACTGGGTAGACTGGAGAAGCAGTGAAAGAAGGAAAGCTTGTCTGCTTCATAGGTGAACCATTTCCTTTCTGAGTCCTCACTGTGTTCCTTCCTTAATCCTAGTGAACTGCAGTGGAAATGTCTTCACTGAGTTATCAGGGGAGATTGCTAGCCCAAACTATCCCAATCAGTACCCAGAGAATTCACGGTGTGACTACCGAGTGGCTCTGAGGCCAGGCTACTTTGTGGCATTGACTATACGCAGCGAGGACTTCGATGTGGAACCAGCTGACTCAGAAGGGAGTTGCCGTGACAGCTTTACGGTAGGTGTAGGGTGGAAGACAGGATGCTCTGGGTCTCCCCTCGATGTCCTCATATTCAGAAGACTCTCTGACTGCTTAACTTTAATTTCATCTACTCTGCCTTTTGAAGATCTTGAGAATACTTTTGGTATTTTTTCATTTATTCTTGTTTGTTATTTTCCCAGCTTGTCTCTGGAGAGAAGCGTTTTGGTCCCTATTGTGGCAGCAAATTCCCAGGTCCTTCTGAAATCAAGACTAGGAACAACATTCTTGACATAATCTTCCAGACAGACCAGGCAGTACAGCATAAAGGCTGGAAAATACGCTACTATGCAGATCGTGAGTAAACACTTGGGAAAGTATTCCTTCTGCTGCTGAGTTAGGGAGACCTTGCTCCAGATCAGATGCATGGTACAACATCATGTTAACATGCTCACATGTGCTGGGTTTGCTAGTCAGAGCTAAGGAGCTATTAAATAAACTGAGGATGCCTGTTAACTAGGGGGAATAATCACTGGTAGGAAAGAACTTGGGAACTGAAAGGAGAGTAAATCTCGAACCAGTGAATCATTGTTTTCTTCTTGTCTTTTCAAAGCCATAACCTGTCCCCCGAGTGTCATCTCCAACTCTGTTGTTGACCCAAAGAAGGACAGGTATACCTTCGAGGACAGTGTGAAGGTGACCTGTGTGGAAGGCTATGAAATTGTAGTGGTAAGTTACACAAAAAAGCATATACCCTCTTTGCCCCTCTCAGCAGCTTCCTGCTGCTATTTCCCATCAGGTGTCCTGAGCACCTCCGGGACTCAAAGGTTTTGCCACACCTGTAGAAAGTGGAAACTTCTTCCAGCCACTGCAGCATTCTGAGGACCCTTCACTGAAGTGCCCATTTCAGGTATATTTCATGGCCAGTTACTTACATAGGTCATATTCTTTTCCCTAGAAACAAGACAGCATCAGGACATTTTACTCCAGCTGTCAGGACAATGGTGAATGGAGCAACTCTCATTTCAGCTGTGTTCGTAAGTGAACTCTCTGTATTGTAGGAAGCAGACTGAAATGGAGTGTTTAGGCTCTAGACACGTCTTCACACTAGTGAAGAACAGAGGAAGTAAGCATGGATGACCATACAGGGACCAGAGGAGCTGAGTAGTTCCCCATACTACAGAATAATACAGCTTGTTGGGTGGAGTGCCCCTTCAATTGTCTTTGATCATTTGTTTTTATTCTCTACAGCTGTGAACTGTGGTGAACCACTTCCTATTGAAAATGGACAAGTTGAATACGTCTCCGAAATTCATGAGCCTCTGTACAAAGCTGCTGTTCGGTATCACTGTAATGCACCTTACTATACCCTAAAAAATGAAGGGGAAGGTAAGTATTGTGTCTGCTACATAAACAAATTTATTTGGTGAAAGGCCTAAGAAATGGTACTAGCATTGCCACAGGACTAGGATTATATCCCATCAGGTCAAGACTGGACAAAGATTCTTATTGGTGTAGGGTTACAGGCAGTAGTTTTGTGTTGCCTTTATGTTCAATACACTGTCATAATGTCTATGGTTGGGCTGTTGACCTTAGACCTACTAGCAAGTCCTATCTCCATTTGCCTGCTGTATGAACCATGGAGATTTTTGCCACACATTTCTCGTGGAGAAATAAATGACTCAAGAAGCATATTAGAGCAGGTCTCTCCAAAACAGGGGCAGGAGCACCATGGTGGGGTTGTCAACTTCTAGAGAGATCTCAGCAATGTTTACCAAGCTGTGCTTACTTTGGAGTTGAGAAGGTTAATAAATCATCTTATACAGTAACACTGTCTACCCTCTCTTCATCTCAATTGTATTCTTCTTGCACTCTTTTTTCTTGTGTTTTCCAAGTGGTGTATGAATGCTCAGCCAGTGGACAATGGATCAATGAAGAAATGGGAACTGAGCTACCAAAATGTGTTGCAGGTACTACCAAAATCTGTGCATATATGCATGTAGTATGTGAAGACTACTACTTCATTAATTTTTTTGTTCCTGCACCTGTTTTCCCTCCTTCAAGTGTGCACATTGTCAAGTTGTTTGGTGCTTTAGATCTCTGACAGTTTTGAAGGTATCAAAAAGGTTTAGGGGTCAAAAGAGATGTCCAAAAATGTCAGACCTTTCTTTCTTCAGTCATCCCTAAGCTACACTGAGAGCTGTAGCTTCTCTTCAAACCCTCCCTGGGTTCAGCTGTCCATTGAGCACTAATGATGCAGCACTACAAGGAAAAGACTTACAATGCTTTCACTTGAGGCCTAAATGCTTAAAAGAGCACATGTCCTTCAGTATTTAGTAGCACTCAGTGGGTCTGAATACTTAAACAATATCCCTGTCCAGGACTTTCTCAACCTCTCTTTGTACATATGAGGGAAATTGAGGAGGAAAGTGCATGGGTACTACTGTTCCTGACTGCTGGTAGTTATAGCTGGGGCTTAACTTCCAGCTCATAAAGAGGATTTAAAATCTTATATATTCTGAACACTGTTCAGTTTATCAACCACACTTAGAGGAGGCGGCATCCCTACTGCTAGTTGTATGTGATGCGTTTTTGCTACTCCAAACCCCCAAAACCTCATAGGCATTTTAAAGTACAAGACTCAGCTGAAGATGACTTGGACTATGACAGCGCATAGTGCAAACGACAAATTGAAAAATGAAACTCCAGGAATTTGCAACCTAAAAGGGGGTTACAAAGAGTGTGAAGACAGACTTTTCTTAGAAGGACACGGTGATATAAGTGGCAATGAGCACAAGTTGCAATGAAGTAAATTTTGACCGTATTTAAGGTAAAATGTTCTCCCAAAGCACTAGAACTGTTGGCCAGAGATGCTGGGTAATCACCATCATTGGAGATTCACAAGCCACTTGGCAAACCCCCTGAGCAACCTGGTTTACAGATAGGATGGTGGGGGAAGGGCAGTTAGGGATGAGCAGGGGGTTAAACTAGAGACATTGAGAGGTCCCTTCTTCTTCTTCATTTAACTTGGAAGCTACCTACCAGCTATAATTCTTTGATCTCTGTCAATGTGACTCAGAGTTCAATGTAAATCAGCAGATGTGTAAAGCAATCAGTTTCCTAGCTATGTAAGAATAATCAGCCTTATTCCTGCCCTTATGCTCACCTTCTGCAAGACCTTATAGAACATTTTACTCAAAAAGCACAGAGCACCTCTGCACCAACAAGACTCACAGATAGGACCTCCTTTGAACCCTTGCTTAAGATTTGACACACTAAAAGAATATAGAGAGAAAATGGTAAAACTTCAATAACAAATCTGAGCACTTAAACTGAGACTATCTGTAGTTCCCCCCCCCCCCCAAAAAAAAAATCGTTTTAAATAGTAGTGTCATAGCTCTGAGAACTTAAACAAATATTTTTTTCTAATATTTTAAAATTATTTACCTATACCTACGGAATGTAACTCAGCAAAATAAAAATGCTAAGTAGAGTGCAATGAAATTGTGAGCTTTGGCATACCCAACCCTTGCTGTTTGACAACGGTGTGAATATTTGACTTTCCAGAACAAGAATTTGAGAACAACTATTTTCAGCCTAAATTGAATGTTGATAGGATTTTTGCTTGAATTTTCTTGAATTTCCCTGTAAATGTTTGTTGCAAATTCTATGACAGAATATAAACAAAGGCTATGCAGCATCAGAATAATTTAAAAGACAGAGGAAGGAGGAGACTATGGGCTTTTTAGTAGAAAACCTATTTGTAACTGCTAATTCTCTTGTCTGGTTCCTCTCTTTTCCTTTTCCTTCTAGTCTGTGGCGTGCCCAGTAATCCTGTCCGAGAGACAGCAAAGATCTTTGGAGGCACTCGTGCAGAAAAGGGCAACTTTCCCTGGCAGGTGTATTTTGAGCACCCAAGAGGAGCTGGTGTGCTCATTTCTGAAAGATGGGTGATGACTGCAGCTCATGTGCTGGAGGGATTTGACAAGCCTGACATGTTTATTGGTGTAATCAATGTTGGTAGAGAATCTTTGTACCGGGATGCCCAGCAGCTGGTTGCAGAGGCTTCGTTCATCCATCCGGGCTGGAAGAAGCTGTCCAAAGACACCTACAGGACCGATTTTGATAATGATATTGCACTACTGAAGCTGAAGGATCCTGTGAAGATGGGCCCAAACATCTCGCCCCTCTGTCTTCCTGGTAAATCACCTGAATATGAGCTACAAAAAGGGACTCTAGGCTATATTGCTGGCTGGGGACAGAAGGAGAAAGGAAGACTACCTATTTATCTTTGGAAGGCTCAGATTCCTGTGGTGGACATGGACAAGTGCCGTTCTGTGAAGCCAGAGGGCCCTGCTGATTCCAGTGCTTACCGATTCACTGACAACATGATCTGTGCTGGTGGTGACAAGGACAGCTGTAAGGGGGATAGTGGTGGAGCCTACTCCATCCAAGATCCTCTGGATAATAGCCGGTACTATGTGGCTGGGCTGATCTCCTGGGGACCAAGATGTGGCACCTTTGGTCTTTACACCAAGGTAGTACGTTACCTGGACTGGATTACAGAGACCATGAGTAAGCATGAGAATGCAGAAGCTTTACAGGATTAGCTCTTTCTCCCTTTAGTGCAGTCACGCTTCCTAAATGTGATCGTCACCTGTTCTGGTAGGAAGGCTGGCTACAATCCTGTTCACTTTTTGTGTATAACAGGACAACTCATTGTGTCTGTGCTGAGTGGGGAGTCAGGAATATGTATTGGTTTTCCCCACTGTCATCGTGACTGGGAAAGGAATTTCTCTTACTTCTTCCACTCATAATAACATAACATGAAGATGCTATTCTGCATAAGGAGCCTCCTTCTTCTGCTTCCTCTCATTTCTTCTATCCCATTTTTTCCTGCTTGGAGAAGAACTACTCATGCCCTACCTGACAGGGAGATTATGATGAAGATGAGAGAGAATAATTGTTGGTTTCCAGGATAGGTTCAAAGCCTGGTTTCTGATTTCTTTATTTCCTGTATTGTTCAGAATATCTAACAGCATTAAAGAATGTCCAAATTTGCTTCCCATGTGTGTATTGTCTTATTCTCAGTCTAGACCTATTTCTCATTGAAACTCCCTTAATCAGGAGTCCAGTCATATGTTGAACCAACATGTTGACAGCTTTTGGCAAGCTGTAACTTCTGCTACCTTACTCCTCTACCTGAGTCTTTAAGAAGTTTTTCTGAGCTGGTTGCAGCTCATTGACCAACCATTACCAGCATCAAGGGCTTCAGCCTTCTGAATCAAGCTAAGCATAAAATATTCAAAGTTCATTCAACTGGAACAAGTGCTACAAAAGACTGGGGAATCTCTGTCCCTGGATATCTTCAGAACTTGCCCAGGCAAGGCCCTGAAGCTCTGAAGTTGTTCTTACTGTCAGCACAGGATTAGATTGGAGACCTCCTCTTCCAGCCTAAATTTTTATGAGTCTAGGAAATAGTGAGGAGGATGTGTGCAACTCTTGGGATACTTGATATAGAATCTTGCATTCAACTCAGACACCTTGAATTTCTTAATACGTGTAGCAAGCAAAATGTTGTTTTGTTGTTGGGTTTTTAACCAAGTATCTTATACCACAATCCTGTGACCTACAGGATGTTCAATGCTTTTTATTTGTATATCTGTATGTACCACCTTTAATCTAGTATGAAGTTTTATAGACATTTGTCCATGTTGCTAGGTAGGTGGGCTCATCTCAGCTTTCATCTTTTGGAGCACAAAAGGGAATTGTCCATCCTGGACAATTCAGGCTGCAGTCTTAGCCCATGTTGGGGGTTCTGGTTGATCGCAAGTTGAACACAAATCAACAGGGTCCCTGGCAGCCAAAAAGATCAAGATTATCCTGGGGTTCATCAAGCACATTTTTGTTGCTAGCTGGTTGAGAAAGTGATTGTTCCATTCTGCTCTGCACTGGTGTGGCCTCACCTCAAGTACTTTATGCAGTTTGGGGCACCACAATATAAGAAAGACATAAAACTATTAGAGAGTGCCCAAAGGAGGGCAACAAAAATGGTGAAGAGTCTAGAGAGGAAGACATATGAATAGTAGCTGAGGTCCCCGGGTTTGCTCAGCCCCGAGCAGAGCAGGCTGAGGGGAGGCCTCATGGTGGCCTGCAGCTCCCTCACGAGGGGAGTGGAGCGGCAGATGCTGAGCTCTGCTCTCTGGGGACAGAGACAGGACCTGAGGGAACAGCATGGAGCTGGGACAGGGGAGGGTCAGGCTGGGGGTTAGGGAAAGGTTCTGCACCTAATAATAGCCTAAGAAATAGCCCAATAATGTACAATACTGGAAAATTTAATCCAGTAGAAGCTCTGAAAAAATGACCTTCAGTCTAAGGTATGACATTTTCTTAGCTTCTATGACTACAAAACCACTCAGGCAAGCAACATTGCATGATTACTCCCTAGCCCACTGATTAACTCCAATCTTTTTGGAAAAGGACAAGAAGACAAAGTGCTGAAACCAATTCAGGAGAGCAGAGGAGAAGAGAAAAAGAAGTGTGGTTGAATGATCCATGAACAGGAAACAGGAAAGAAACCTATTTAGCTGGGATTGCTATTCCTATGAGAGTTACAGTTTCTATAGAGACTTGGGGAAATTGTATATTTTCCATGCGTCAGATCCCAAATTTTCTTAGCCTATTGCAAAGCAGGAGATGCTTAAGATATCTTTTAATATTTTTTCCCAATTTTTACATGGACTGAAGAGTTGAGTATTTCGATGGTTTTGTCACTTCAACTCACAGAGCATCCCATAAATTCTGTTCCTGGAATATGGAATACCCACAACTACATATGCCTCAGTCTCCTTTCTTACCCCAATGACTGGGGTTTATCCTTTGCTCCTGTGCAACTGGACACCTTATGTTTACATGCTCTTGTTCCCTCTTGCCCATACAAATGGCAAAATCAACAGAGTACGGACTCCTGGAGATCACAGGTGAATTTATATAAGGTGTGAATATCATAGATCACTCCCCACAGTATATTATCTTAAAATCAAATGAGACGTCCTGACGCTGGAGAAGATCTGGAGGTGGATCTCACAGAAAACAGAGTGAGAAGGCAACTATGACCTCACAGGGTTCCTCTGTCAGAAGAAAAAGGTAGGTTATTCTGCAGTAGCAAAACTAGTTAAGACACAACTGCAGAGAATACCCACAACAGTAGACACATCCTTCTGAGTCAGTCGGTTTAGAGCTACTGTCCTGCAGTCAGAGCTTTATTCCATATAGCATAAAAAACCCATTGGCAAATTCTGATCAGGAAATGTTCCTGGGATCTTTTCTCCACAAGACTGATCATTGTATTCCTTGCTTTTTGAATGTGGCATTACACAGATGACTTTTTCCTCCCTTGGGGCCATTTAGCGTTTCAGACCGGGTAAGATAATGGTAGCTTTGTGAGAGGTGAGTAACTGCCACTTGCCTTTGCACAGCTGGAAACACCATAGCAGTAGATAGAGCAATCCCTATATAGATAAAGTCCATAATTTGCTCCCAGTTATGGGGAATATTTAGTAGCTGTAAAAAGCAAAGACAGAAAAGCATAACACACCTGGTTTCTCCAGCAATTATTTTAATATTCATAGAATCTTACTGTTGCCAATGGACATATACACACTGTACTCAGCACAAAGCACCACAGCCTTCAAGAAGGTTTGCTCCACTACAAACTTCCCACACAATGGGGACTACAGATGTAGACTGCAGTAGTCTAATGATATTGCCAGCACTTCACACAATAGCATGTTTGCTGTCATGAGATTTCTGATATTAAAGCTTCATCTAACAATAAGATTGCCTTTGGAAGAACTGGAACACCCACAAACTGCTATTGGGACACACCCTTTGGTAACTTTTGACAGTGTCACCAAGAATTCGCCAAACAATATGTTGGCTTTCAGAAGAGCTCATGATGAAGGTTACATGGTCTCTGTGTTTGAAAAGCCTTTAGGACATCATTGAAAGCTTTGGATATGATTTGCTGTGTCTGGAAATCTATACGGTATCAGTGATTCTTCAACTACACAGGAATATTTAGATCGTATCATCCCTTATTATCCCTTTGATCCAGTCCACGTAGTTGAGGACCTTGGTGTAGAAGCCATACCCTTGGGCACAACCAATACCCCAAGAAACGACTCCCGTAGCCACCCAGCGTCCACTTCCCGAGTCTAGCACTGTGAAGACACTCCCACTGTCCCCCTGGCAGGTATCCCGCTTGACTGTGAGGAAGCCAGCACAGAACATATTCTCAGAGAAAACCATAGGCATCTGTCTACTCTTACTGTCCAGCCAGCTCTGGCACTTCTCCCGGGAAACAGCTGGTAGGTTCACGTACTTCAAGTGATTGGAAAGAAAGTTTTTCTCCACACCAAAGCCGCTCACGTAGCCCATATGCCCATCCATGTAGAAAGTGTTGTTGGTAGTATCTGGGAGACAGATGGGCAGTATGTCAGGGCCCAGGGTTACCGGGTGCTTCAGCTCTAGCAGTGCTATGTCCCCGTTGAAGTTGTGCTCATCTTTAGGGTTGTAATCTGGATGGATAAAGATCCTGCGCACAGGGTGGTTACCCATCTTGTGGAGCTCATCTACATCTGTGTGGCCAAGGAAAACGTTAGCCTCCTCTGCTAGCTGGTCTAGGCTTATGTCGTTTCCTCCTGACGCTTTGGGCAAGATGGTGTGGGCAGCAGTCAAGATCCAGCGATCGCCCAGGAGTGCTCCACCTCCACGTCCATGGATGCCAGTCAGAGCTTGCCAAGGGAAACTGCCTCTGTTTGCTTGCTTGCCGCCCAAGATCCGCTGGATTTCAGCAACAGGACGGTTTGGCTTCCCACACACTGTAGAGAGAGACAAGGAGATCATGACATCCTTCGTTGTCCTGGCTTGTCTCTCTCCTTCCTACACCACCACTGTTCCACATCACCTTACTTTTGCCTCCCTGGATGAATTTTCCTGTCTTTCCTCACTGACAACATTATCCTCACTCTCCTCTCTGCATGTTGTCCCTGCTTGGTATTGATGATAAGTATGGATTAGTAAACACCAGTCAAAAATCATAGTTTTTTACTAACCTGGCAAGCAGGCAGGAATCCTCCCCTGGCCGGCTTGATCCACCCAGGTTCCCTCAGGAGAGCAGGTGAACCTGCCTGTAGGATGAGACAGGATTGAATGAGACCCAGGCCTGTCAGCACAGGGTGGGAAGAACGAAGGGGTTCCTCTCTTCAAGATGTCCCACTCAGCCCTAAAATCCCAGAGGCACCCTTTCCCAGGAAAAGCTGCCTGTGGCGTAGTCTGAAACGTGTCCATATGGAAGAGCCTGTGTATCTCAAAGCACTTCTTTTCCAAGTGAAGAACAGGAAAGTTCAGGCACCGCTTCTAGAGAAGAAAGGCCTAAAAAGCCAGCTGAGTGAACTTTACATGCTTACGGAGCACTGTTTGACCTTATCTAGCCCAAAGAAGGGAGAGAAGTAGAGACATGGATTTCAGATTCAAGTCTCTGGTTGCTGCTGTTTGCAAGAGAGTAGGATAGAGTGTTTTGTTCCAGAACCAGGAAAAAGATTAATCTGTTAGGGTACACAATCAGTAGCTACTTCTGAGGCAGTATTGCAGATCAGCTAACTTGCAGGTCATCTCTCAAAGCAAATTCCACAACCTCCAAAATTATTGCTTTTCTTAGAAAGTTTGTGTCGGTGACTAAAAATAATTTATATGCCATTTATACAATGTTTACTGTATTAAATGTTTCCAAGAAACTCTTTGCTGCTCTCTTTGAAAATTGACTAAACCACAATCACTTTTTATCAGAATTTTACACGTGCTAGTGCTGATATTTACTTGCTCCTGTTCAGATTAAGCTCTGACTCTATAGTAAGGAGTTAAACTCGGGTGCAAAAATAATCAAATTCAACATTAGTACCAAATTAAAGCACCCCTTAGCTGCTTGATCCTGACCCCAATGCCAGTGTGCAGCTCCCTGAGGCATGCTGCACAACTGTTTGTGAGTCTGTGCTGGCAACCATATCCAGGAACTGAATCAGGTTAAAAATTTACTTCTTTTGTGTGTGTGTGTGTGTGGAGGCTACATGAGCAGTCAGGGTGAGGAAATCATGAACTTTTTATACTTTTCCTGTAACCTAAGCTCTTGTGTCATCAAATCATGTCTCAGGTGCGAAAAGAAGGTAAGTGAATGGTTTTGAATATTGCCTTAACTTTCCTGACATTCTACATTAAAATAGATTCTTCTGCATGTATGTTATTAAGTCCCTAGATGTCTCTACTCTTGGACAATTTTCCAAAGAGAGTAAACAGCATTACAGTGGAGTGGAGTTTGAGTTTATTTATTTGTATCTGTAGCAACTTGGACTTCTGTGATCAAGTTTCAGCATATTATTGATTACCTCAAGCTTCAGTGAAAGAATGAAATCCACCAGAGAAAAATAAATCATGACTATAGATGGCTAATATGAGAATTATGACTAGGACCTTCCACAAAAGTTAACAAGAGCCTGGAGGAGAGATGTAAAGGTCTCTGGGAATGAAGCAGGGTAGGAATGGGCTGAGACAGCAAGCCTCAGAACCTATGCTGCAGAACCAATGGAAGGTTGGGAGAGTCTTTGCAGGAGGAAAGCAAGAGCACTAAGCCTGGGGAGCAGAGATTAGGACAATTCTAACCGTATATCTGAGCAGACTTTTCATAAACATATTTCATTATCTGTGTGGGACTGGGACTCACCACCTCCTCCTCTGGTGACAATGTGGTAATATGGCTCATTGCACTGGTACTCGATCACCGACTGGTAGTTGTTGTTCGCAGGTTTGTTAACATAGTTGAATACCCCATTGGTCAATTCTGTAGGATTGTCACATTTCACAACTATAAAAAAAAAAAAAAGAAAAAATAAAAAAAGAAAGAGATGAAACAAAGACAGACTTAATACCTGCAGGTTTAGGCTTGACTTGGATTGTGGCCATGATATGAAGGATGGAGAGGACCAGTTAGTACAGGGGGCAGTGAGTGGCTTTTCCAAAATGGATCCCAAACTGGGATCTTTTGCTTTTAAATGTTATGCATTGACTTTTTTTTTTTTTTTTTTTTTTTTTGTGTGTGTGTGTGTGTGTTATGTTATGCATTTTTGAAAGGGAGGGAAAACACTTAAGTTTTTGCGAGCAGGAGGTGTAACAAAAGTTAATAGTGGACTAAATGACCTTCACAGATCCTTCCAATCAGAATGAGTCCCTGTCTGAAGACAAATTGTGTCACTGAGGCTGAACACCCCCATGTACTTGGGAGAACAACCCACAGCATTGGGACTACCCCAGTTCCCAGCTCACTCACTTTCGCAGCGGGGCATGGATTGATGCCATGTTCCATCAGCCTGGCAGACAGCAGTGAAGGACAGCAGTTTCTGGCTGCCCTGCATGGAAGAATAAAAAACAAACAAACAAACAGAACATTGCTGGCTGTGCAGAGCCTTATATTCCCTTCTTCACGTAGATATATTATCCTATCTGTCCATCTTCCCATTGCTGTACGAGAGTTTCCCTGCAGCAATCTGTTCCAGTTGCTGGCCCCTCCCTTTGCTGCCTTTCCTCCATCCTGTGTTTGCCACAGGCTACAAATTATTCATAGTAAGTCAAGGTATAAGCAGCCAGCAACCCTAAAAACATGACAGGTCTGGGGTGCTACCCAGTCCTGGCATTGGGACGGGTAGGGAGGCAGGTAGCATTTTCTGCTTCCAGTGTGATTTCATATCCTTCCAAAGAGAGACTCTTGCTTACCAATATTTCTTGGGATCTTTGTTCTTTCATCTACCAGGGCTTGCCTCTTTGTGGGAAAGTAAATGCACAAAGAAGGGGGCTAGGAGAAGAGAAAACACTGGGAAAAAAAAAAAAAAGCCTGAATAGGCAAGGGGAAACAGAAACTGAAAGACTGCCGGGAGTGAAATCTCCAAAGAAAGATTTACTGGAAGTTAAGGACTTGTACAGACTGAAGAGATGCCAGGAAATGGCTGAAGGGAGTGGAGAAGGGGTCTCACCTTCATCAGGTTATAGCCAGTCTTGCAGGTGACGATGAAATAGTCCTGATACCGATACACAGGCTGCAGGTCTCTGATGACAGTAAACTGATCCAGTGGCACAGGCTGCGGGCACCGTATTTCTGTTAGAAAACGGGGTGAGGTGAGTGGGTGTTAACAAATGCTGTACATAGGCTGTCGTAGTCTCTGGAGAAGAACATCTTACTCTCTGAGGTGTAGTGGATCTTCCAGCCACGGCTGAACCCTGACTCGTCGGTGAGGAAGAGTATGTCCACCTCATTGCTTTTGGTTTCAATGTTGCCAGGTGACTCCTTGCCACAGAATTCGCCAATCTCTCTCCCTTGTGCTTGGATCTGGTGATGAAGACATGTATCATGGGGACAGAAACATACACGCCTTTGCTCTGGCTCCCCTCTCTCAATCCAGACCAAGTTTGCCAAAGCGCCCATGATGGTGGACAGGGCTGTCTGTCTGACTCATCTTTGTTGATGTCTGCACTGTCAGATCAGAACTAAGGACTGACCTACCACAAGCTCTGCTTCTCCTCTGTCATGGCAATCAGAGCCCTTTGAATCCTGAGACTAAAGCAAAGGAAGATAAAACTGGAAGAAGGGTGATATTTTTGGCTCCCAGGAGCCTGTGACCCAGGGCCTCTTGATCTCAGGACAATGACAATTAAGAGAGCTGAGGGAGGGACAAGGGAACAGATTAGTTTCTCATTCTGGGGCATTCTTCTTGTATTGACCCTAAATTTCTTGTGCCAGTAGTGGTGGTCTCACAGTTCCTGCCCAGGCCTGGCAGCAGGCCTGGAGGGTGGGTTTGCTAATGACCAGTACCTTGAGCTGATCGTAAGGACAATGAACTTGCTGGTGGTCATCAATCTCAAAGGGTTTCAGGAACTTCAGGTTGATAGACAGGCCTTTTTCCAGGCGGATGCTGTAGTTACATCGGAGGTCTTCAGGATAGGGCTGGGGATACTCGGGGCTGCTCAGGTACCCAGATGCCTCTGTGTACAACTCACTGCTGCACTCCACTGGGGTAGGGGGAGAAAACAGAATTAACAACGTGGGGCTGTACTGCCCGTTGCCCTGTTAATTGCATCCCCACCCTTCCTGGCTGAAGGGGTCCTGCCCTGCGACCTTCCTTAGTCCATCTGATCTTTCAAGCTTTCAGTTTACCTTTGCAAGAGTGGCGGTCACTTTGGAGCTGGTAGCCAGGCCGACAAGAACAGAAGTAGCCACCCACGTAGTTGTGGCAAATGTGCTGACACCGAGGCCCCTCACTGTCCTCAGCAGCATTGTTAGGGTCACATTCATCCAGATCTGAAGAGATGAGAGATGCTGGGATAAGGGGGGTGAAGTGTCAAAGCTATCTGCTGGACTCTGAAAGGACACAGAGATCCATATCCTTGCTCAAGACTTCTCTTGATTTGCCTGTCAAGGAGGGAAATTAGTAGGACCCACATAGGCTTGATAAGGTATCTCCTACTCACCCACAGCTTGGTAATAGGCAAGGAAGCCTCTGTAGCGAATGACTGTGCCATTGTCTTCATTGGAGAAATCAGAGTGAAACTCCACATGCATTCTGTTTCCCTGAGATACAAACTTCTTTCTTCCCGGGTGATTGCCTGTGGTTGACCCAAGCTGTCCACAGTATCGGCCCAAGTTCTTCTTGTCTGCTTTGATCTGTCAGGGTTAAGGGGAAATCTCTGTAGCCTCATAAGAGTCTTCTCTATGCATCGATATTACCACAACTGCCTCCTTCCCCCGTTACCACCTTTAGCTCCCTCCTTCTGTGGGAAGCATGAGAGGAGGCCTTGTGAATGAGCAGATGAGCAGTGGTTTCGTGCAGGGATCACTACACTCCCACTTCTATCTCCCCACTGGCCCAGGGATCTACCCACATACCTTAACATAGTCATAGAAGCAGGACTCAGATGGCTCCAGGTCAAAGTATCTGAAGGTCAGCTTCACCACATAGCCTTTTGGGACGATGATATCCCAGCTGCTGATGTTATTGTTGGGGTATGGCTTGGGGTAATTTGGGGATCGGATTTCCCCAAAAAGTTTTCCTGGCACTGGACTGGAACTGGTCACTCCAAAAAAGAGGATGGCCCACAGGAGAAAAGGACTGTGCCTGTAAACATGGCAACTACATCATGACATAGCACAAAACTCAGTCATCTGAAATCGGGGGAGACTTCGCAAATGACTTGCACACTGCCTAGCAGAATGCAAAAACATGGGAGGCCTAGCTGCAGGTTCAGCTTTTGGCTTGGATCGCTCAGGATCACTGAAATGAAGACAACAGCACGTAATTACAGCAAGGCTCAGTGGTCCAAGCCAAAGAGATTCATCAGCCCAAGAAGCAGTTTGAAGAAACGTAGCTGATTTCCTTGAGCAATCGGTGTTTCTTGCCACCAGTCATGGGGCTCGGTTTCTTGGAACCAGCAAAAGTGTGGTTCCCCTTGGCTCCGGGCCAGTGGGTCATTTCTGATTACTGATAGATAGCTTAGGGTCTTTCCCAGTTAGCTTGGTCAGGGTCTGAAGGTCTCAAGCTCAGTTTGCTAAGGAGCAATACTACCTGGTCATGCCTGAGCCCCCCTTCTTCAAAAATTGGCTTTCATCTTTTTTTCTCAGCCTGCAGACCTTCCCTCTTCCTCTCTGGGGAGCAGGACTACATGCTCCTCCAAAACACGCTCATTGCTCAGACCTCATTAAAAGACTGGCCAGGAAGATCCTAAACTGCACATGCTAGCAAATTTTTAATGGAGGTCTAGTGAGCATGTGTGTAGCCTTTCTGACCTCCTTCCTGGAACAGCCTAATCATCCAGCTCCCTCCCGCGAAGATGTCACCGTGTGTCCCCCTTCCCCAGCTGGCCACACTCACATCTCCATGCGCTCCTCCGCGGTGCCCACAGCTCTCCCGTCCTGCCTGCTGTCCGAGCCGGAGCTCCGAGCGGCTGGAAGCCCTTCGCCCCGACAGAGGTGGGAAGAGGCAGAGGGTGGGAAGAGAAAAGTCGGAATGCACACAGCCTGGACGGGACGAGGCTCTCTTATCCCGGAGCCTGCTGCCCTCTGCTGCTGAATTGCTGTAGCTCGGGTGCGGACACCGGCCTGGGAAACATTCAGAGGGCTTTTGGGGGCTGTTAAATCCCAGCCAGGCAGATGCCATCTTTTCCTTCTACAGAAAAGTGCGGAAAAATGATTACCGGAGACCTTTGGCGATGACTTTATCTGCATCCTAGCAGCTGCTGAGAGTTTGTTTGCTCCTAAAGACGCCGTCCTATAGCCTCTCCCACTCCTTCTTGGAAGTCTTCTGGCATAAGAAGTCTAGAAATTATAGTACTAACAAATTGTTTAATTTAAACAATTTCTGGTCTGCTGAAGAGTGCTTCATTTATTTTCATTTATTTATTTATTTTAACTTTTTGTGATGGGAACTGGTAGCTTCTTCAGGGAAAGCAAGAAACTTCAGACATCTGAGCTGAATAGGTATGGATAGAAATGAACAGACCTGGAGAATTATAAACCTTCTGATAACAAGTCCTTTTTCAAGGCCTCTTTGCTGCATGTTCTGCAAAAGCCTGAAGCGTATTTAGGAGAAACAAGATAGATAAGGCCTTCATTATTTAATGAGGGAATGAGAAAAGATAGTGATTTACAAACACATTTCAGGCTTTTATCAGGACAATGCCCAAACCCTGTACTGTGTGCCACCAACTTCATGAAGTTTAAAATTTCATGGCTTTCAGATTTTGGAGTAACAGGTAAAACACCATTCTAGTGTTTTTCCTTAGAATTACAGATACAGAGAAGTTAATGACATTCTTGCTTTTAAATTATAGGGAATAATCCACAGCTACAAAAACATATTGAATATGGATATGAAAATAATGTTAAAAAGAATGAAGTTTTTTGTTTTGTTTTGTTTTGTTTTGTTTTGTTTTGTTTTTTTCCCCCAGGATTTTTATGAAGTGCATTGAAGACTCAAAAACCTGTTCATCAAAATGTCTGAATTATTATCTGGAAAAGAGCACATAAACATGTAATTAGTGCTCCTGCAATAATGCGTGGCCTCATACATCAGAATTAAGATTAAGCAGGGGACATAACTTTGGTACTTCCTGGTTTCTGAATATTTCCCCTGCCTGATGAACACTCTTGGGCAGCCTCACTTCTGTGCTGCACTAGAGCAGGTTCTTGTGGCTTACTGTCCTACCAGAAGGGAAGCTTTTACTCAGGGATCACTATTTCTGGAAAGAAGCTGAGAAGCACTAGAAACTACTGAGAGACGTGTTACCAACAGGTTGCTGGTGGGAAGAGGGTGTTCACGTGCAAAGAATAGATGGGCAGAAGTGTTTTAGGATCATTTTTAAGGAAGCTGATCATTTCAGTGTGTTCTTGACAGGAATCTTATATCAAAGGGGCACTACTAGGAGTTCCTGGTGGCATTTTCATGTCAAATATCCCATGTGTTTGCTGCACTCCACCCCGGTGACACCATCTGGGGTACTGGGAGAGCAGTTCAGCTGACAAAGCAAGGGTAGATAGCTTGAGATGCGTCCATCTGGAGCAGCCAGACACATTGCCCATAGGCCTGCCTGGTTTGGCCAGCTTTTGGTGCAGAGCCTGAAATTAGCTGTTGATTGCACAGCCCGGAGGATATCAGGTTTGGATGTGGTGAAGTGAGCTTGGTGTTGAGGATCAGAATCAGCTCGGAAGGACTCCTTGTATGTAGGAGCTTGAAAAGGGTCTGTATTTTCGAGGGCTATTTTTTAGGAGCTTGAAAAAGGGCCTGTATTATTTCTCATCTTGAAAAGGGCCTGTATTTTCAAAATCTGCCTACTTCATGGCTCTTTGAGTGCCAGTAGCTATGTATTTCTGAGTAGTGAACATTTTAATCTTTTGTTTGGGGGAAACCACAAGTTTCTTTCAGAAAGAACTCCCCAGGGGCTTTTGGGTGACATTGGTAGCAGGGTGACGGTTGGATCAGATGATCTTGAAGCTCTTTTCCAACCTTAATGATTCTATAGGTGCAGGTATGTGATTTTTTTCCCTGTCTTTACACATCCCATCAGTTGTCCTCACTAAAGGACACCTCTGTCTCTGGCACTGGTCCCTCTTTTCAGGGGACCTCACCTCCTTTGATTCTCTCCCTCAGTCTCTGGATGCAGAGAGGAGCTGTGGAGCGATGAGAGCCAAGGGGGGCAGTGCATGGGGTACTGGGACTAGAGGCAGTGGTTTCTTACACCTGGAGGTCAGCCTGAGCCTCCCTCCCCCTATATATTTTCTCGAGTGCAGCGAACATGGTGAACACGGGATTATTCCCCTTGCCCCAGCCCTTGGAATTCACACCCAAATCCTTGCGGTCGATGGCCCATTTCTTTCATAGCTTGAGGACCCTGGTACCCTGAGAATAAACGTGATCCCTGCAAGCAGCATGAGCCAAGGATCCCCACCGGTGGCCGCAGCAGGGGCAGCCTCAGCCACCCTCACTGCCCCGGGGCACCACAGCCGCTTCCCGCAGGGGGCCCGGGGGCTGCCTGGGCCGGGGGAGGCAGGCGGGGAACAAGGGGGGGCTGCGAGGGGCCGGAACGGGATCAGCAGCACCGAGTGCCCGCAGCCACAACCCCGGGGACCCGCGGTGCTGGGCGGTGGGGCGGCCCCCGCCCCGCTCCCTCCTTCCCTCCCTCCCTCCCTCCTTCCCTCCCTGCCTCCTTCCAGCCCTCCCTGCCTCCCTCCCGGCTCTTATTCTGAAAGGAGCCTCCGTGCCCCCGCCGGCCCATCTCCCCCCACCCTCGCCGCCTCCCCCTCCCCTCCCGCGGGCCTGGCCCCGCCGTGACCGCCGGCCCCGGGGGCCCCCCCCTCGGTCCCGTCCCGTCCCTCCCCGCAGAAGGAAGGAGGTCGCCACGCATGGCTCGGCTGGCTCCGGCCGTGTTTTGCTGCTTTAATCCGCGGCGGTTCGCACTCGAGAGCCAAGGTCCCGGCCGGGCATCTTCTTCACTTCACTTTCTGGAAGACCTGGACGCAGACTTCGTCCTCGGCCGTCATGCGCTGCAGGGGGGGGAAGGAGGAGACGGAGCTCAGGCTGCGGCCCTGCCTGCTCCCCCATCCCCCCTCCCCGTCGGGGCACCCCGCGGGCTGGGAAGGGGCACGGCCGTCAACTTTTGAACCCTGCAGGCGGATGTTTATGGGAGGTGGTCACTGCTCCCGAGGAGCAGCTGCTGGAGCCCGAGAGGAGCTGGAAGGAGGCCGCGCAGGCTCGCTCGGGGCCCCCAGCACCTGCACCGTGTGCGCCCACCGCCGCTGCCTCCTCACCAGGTGCAGCCGGTCCCCCTCCAGCCAGTGCCTCCAGCCGCGGTTCCTCTTCTCTCCCAGCTGCTCGCACACCAGCTGATCACCCTCCCAGGACACGGTTGTCTGAAAAAAAATAATAAATAAACCCAAAAGGAGGAAGGCACGGTCCCAACAAAAGCAGCTCCTGACAGTACAGATTTCCAGCGATGACATCGACTGTTCCCATCAGACAAATTTTCAAACTAATTCCTGGATCTGGTGTCTTTTTGGTAGCTCCTTAGGACTGATGGTAGGAGTTTGGCACTCTGGTAGTCCTCAGGACTGACTCTTTGTGGGGAATGGATGGCCCTCTGCCTCCCATGTGCAACTGAGCACTGACAAATGGGCTGTTTCTATCTTTTTAAGAGCTTTATCCCTAAAGGATAAAGGGCTTTAAGGGCTTTATCCCTAAAGACTAGTACCCTCTGGATCCCAAAGTACTGGGCCTTTGGCTGTGTGGTGCTCGTCCCCTTTGCTGTGATGTACTCATAGAACCAGTAACTCCTGGACCTGCCAGCTCTGCAGGCCAGCTCTGACCTGGGCTCTCACCTTGTTTGTGAACCAAAACCTAGACAAGTCCCTGAGGTTCCAGCACACCCCGGTCTGCCTTCCTCCAGCCCCGCGTGGGCTTCTCACCTGGCACTTGCGTCCATCCACGGGCCCCAGGTCTTCCTCAAACTGGACTCCCAGGTCGAAATCCATAACGTAGTCCCGAAGGGAGGTGATGGTGCGGATGACCATGTGATCTCCCGTGTGGATGATCTCCTTATCGGGCTTCAGGAGGCAAACCACTTTTCGCAGGACCACGTTGATATCTGGAGGACGAGACGGAGGGGAGATCTGAGGGCTGCCTGGGACCCCCGCAGAGCTGCTTCACTCTCTAGCCAGGGAGCCTCAGCTCTGGGGGTACCTCCTCTCCCCCTCCCAAGGACGGGGGCAGACCAAAAGACCAAAGCTTTGGGGTTACCCAGATCCCTTCCTCCCCTTCCCAGATCCCGCGGGCTGACGCTTTTGGGGACCGAGGGGAGTAAAAGCGATGAAAGAGGACGTGGTTACCTAGAGCCCGGAGATAATTGTCCATGTTCTCCTGGGAGACGAAGCGGTAATACCCGGTGAGGTTGGGCGGCATCCCGGGGCAGAGCGGCGGGACCGACGGCTGGGAGCAGCGGAGAGCGGAGCGGGGACCGGGGGCCGGCACGGAGCGGGGCTGGGGCGAGCCGCGGGGCCTCTCGCTGCGCTAAAAGTCCCAGCTCGGGGAGGCGCGGAAAAAGCCGGGACTGCCCCCGCTCCCCGCACCTCCGCCCGGCCCCGGGGGGGCGGGGGACAGCAGCGGGACATCTCCTCCCCGCCGCTCCCGGGGACGCGCAGTCCGTCGGGGCGGCTCCGTGTCCGTGTCCGTGTCCGTGTCCGGGTGCCGGTGCCGGTGCGGGCGTCGGGCGCGCCCCGTCGAGCCGCGCGCCCCCGAGGTAGAGGCGCGCCCCCGCCGCACCTCCGTGCTCGCCGCCGCGCCCGTGACGTCACGCTGCAGTGCCGGGGCGGGGCCGAGCGGCACCGGTGCGAGCGGAGCGGAGCGGAGCGGGGCCGGGTGCCGGGTGCCGGGTGCCGGCAGCTCAGGGCGTGCCCAGCCCGCGCCGGGCCCCCGCCGTCCAGCACCGCGGCCGGGCAGCGACCCCCGCCGCCGCCGCCGCCCCCACCGCCCCCACCGCCGCCGCCATGGGCGAGCCGCGGCCCCGCGCCGCCGTCCTCCTGCCGCTCCTCTGCCTCTGCGCCGCGCTGCCCGGCGGCGCCGCCAACAAAGGTGAGCGGAGCGCCGCGGGCACGGACGGCGGCGGCGGGGCAGGGGCTGCCGAGCCCCCCCCCCCGGCCGCCCCCCGCGGAGGGCAGAGCGGCAGCTGGCAGCGCCATCCGGCCGTGCATCCATCTGTCCGTCCGTCCATCCGTCCATCCATCCGTTCATCCACTCGTCCGTCCATCCACCCACCCACCCATCCATCCACCCACCCATCCATCCATCCATCCGTCCGTCCGTCCGTCCGTCCATCCATCCATCCATCTGTCCATCCATCTGTCCATCTGTCCATCCGTCCATCTGCGGTTGCAGTGCGGCTCCCCGCTGTCATCTCCGAGGGTCCCCAGCCTCTCAGGCTTTCTTTGCCCTTCCAAGCGCCCTCATCCCATTCCCCTCCCTCTACTTTCTCCACCCGGCTCTTACCACCTGTTTTTTTTTTCTTTTTCCTTTCCTATATTCTCTCTCCTTTCATCATTCCCTCCTCGTTTTCCCCATGTCCACCCGCTTGCCGTGCTTTTGTTTCAGTTCTTGCCGTGTGGGTTTAGCTTTCCTTCCTTAACATGCGAAGAGGGGATGTGTTGCATCTCCACAGATCCCTCTTGTCTCAGAAACACATCCTCTTATCTCCATTTTCCGATTCTAGTTCATGCATCTAGAATCTGTCAATAGGAATTATTCCGCGGTTACGTGTTCATTGTGCAGGTTGCTTATATAAGGCAGTATCTTATGTGCTAAATAAAATAATAATAATAATAAAAAAGACCAAAACCAAATGCTACAGCTCTAGCGTTCTGCATGCAGATGTTCTTTGAACACGTAGGGTGATGGAGAAGGATGTAGGTTACTAGATCTGTGGCCATAGACACAGGCATGAGAAATTCATTCTAGGGGAGTCAGCGAGACAATAATCGGATGGGGTGGGGGAATCTGAAACACTCAAGGGTCATCAGGGAATGTGACATTTTAGCGTGCTTTCGGTGCTCTGGACAGAGCTACAGACAGGGCTCTGTGTACACTGATGCTGGCAGGGGCATTTTTTTGTACTGCTCGGGCTCCAAGGGACCCAGCTGCAAGGCAAGGCCCCTCGTGCTCTGTATTTTCTCTCACCTTTGTGAATTGACACGCTGAAATATGTACCCACCTTTGGCAAATGATTTCGGTTTTGTAGGAGCTTTCTTGAAACTGGTGGGAGTCTGTATCCTAAAAATATCCCCCGAATGCACTTCTAATCCCCAAGAACTCGCATACCAAGAAATCAGATTGGTGATTCCCAAGTTGCAGGTGGATGCAGCAAAGGGTTTCTGTCTCTACCACCAGCTTGTTACCCCAGCAACAGGGCACATTCGGCATTTGTGGACTCCCACCTCGGTGCCGTGGTGCACGGGCTGGGACTGGCACAGAGCGGAATCTGGTGGGGGCAGTGGAGGGGTGGCGTGAGACGTGGGCACTCGCACACAGGAAGGATTCCTCCTGCATACTGAGCAGGGTGGATGTTGCTCTGGCTTTCCTACGCAATGCTCTATAATCTTAATCAATATGGGGAGAGAGAAATGCCAGCCCACACTCTTCGCTTCCACGCCGAGCTGTGGCCAGCCGCTCTGAGCTGCAGTCCTGCCTGCTGGCCCATCACCCAGCTCCAGCAGCACGTCCCGGGCCTGATGGGCAGGAGCGATCGATGGGAGGGGATGCTGTCCCTTCTGAGCCAACACAGACGCCCTGGCAGGACGTGTGCTGCAGAGACTGAATCCACATATTGGCAGTAGTGCCCTTGAGGGGAAGGGCTCGGTCTCCTGCTCCCCACCAGCCATGCTGTGCTCAGAGTATGGCTTGGTTGTAATAAATCTCGGTCTCCAGGGGGTGGGAGAGTGGGGGATTATCTGGGAATGGGGGTTGTAACTAGGACATGTAATATAATCTCTGAGGCCCATTTGGCAGGGAGTGGGCATGGGGGAGGGGTTTTTAATTTATAACGATTTTTTCTCCTCTCTCATTCCCCCCCCCCCCCCCATCCCCCTTTATTTCTCCCTTTCCCTGCCCTGGAGCTGATGTGATAAAGATTAATTTGCTATTTCTGGGCCTGTGACATTTTTCAGAGCCTCCTGCTGGCGGCTGCCTCCATGCCAAGCCTGGCTGGGCTCCAGCCAACGGGATCAGCAAGGAGGGGCCAAAGGAATATGGTGCTCACCATGGAGTGGGGAAAGAAGGAGCAAGGGACTCAGCAGATTATATTATACGTGTAGGGTGACTGGCTAAAAGTGTACCTGGACACACGTGTCTAGATCCTTGGCCTTAGTCCATAGGGTGGAAGGCATAGGTGGTAATGGCTGCGTGCAAGACTTATCCCCTGGGGACACCCCAAGGGAAGGTGTCTCCTGGATCCTTTAATTATGGCTTCAGTGAGCTAAAGGCTTTAGCATTTGGAATCTTGCTCCAGAGTCAGACTACTCGTGCCTATTGCTCTCATTTTTGTAATTGCTCCAGCTTTCCTGGGCACCCAAATGCCTCTCCACGTGCTTCTAACAAGAGAGTAATGACAAGGCCAGAAGGAACACATTGTTTCGGGTGAGGTCTCCCAGGAGTGAGGTAGAACAGAACTGAAGAAAAATAGCTGTTTCTTCCCAGCCTACTTCAGCTTTCTTTATTTCCAGAGAAGGAGGTGGGGAGGGGTGGTTGCTACCTGCCACTGGATGATATGCTGCACTTTTTCTACTGAACCTGTCATTTTTGGCTAATACTCTCCTGTGCTCCATCCCTTACCCCAAATTTTGTCTCAGCAAATAAGCACAAACCCTGGATTGAAGCTGAATATCAGGGCATCATCATGGAGAATGACAACACAGTCCTGCTCAACCCACCGCTGTTTGCACTGGACAAAGATGCTCCACTGCGCTATGCAGGTAAGTGGGCAGCAGCTTTGGGAAGGGTGGGAGGCAGGGAGAGACCTCCAAAGAGGCAGGGTCACATTCATCCCCGTGCTGGATTCTGTTCAGGAAATGATCACCTCCAAACCTCATTTCGGAGGAGGTCCCCAGTGAAGTCTGGAGCCAATTTGGGCACAGCTTGATTTAGGATCCTGTGAGCTGTTTCCCTTAGGGAGGGGAACTGAGGGTGGAGCCAGCTACTTTTTGACGCAGTTCTGCTATTTCCAAAGATCACATGCACAGCTCTGTGTCTGTGAGGGCTGGAGGAAGCTGGTAGGGCACAATTTGCTGGCAGTTCCACATCCCTCACAGGAAGCACGAATCCCTGAAAGTACAGCTAATGCTTTGATGCTTTTACAAGGTTTTTTATTCCTAGTGTTTGCTCCATGGCTGGAGCTTCTTCATGCAAGCCCCCTCAGCTTTGGAAGAGGAATAGGGGTCCCTGAGAGCTGAGCTCTCAGATTTAGGTGACCTTATCTGTAATTCCCTGAGATACTGTGCACGTCCTGTATTAGAAGGACGGGGCATCGTGGATCTTCATGCTTTGGATGTCTGTCTGAAATATATGGCCTATTTTGCCTCCTTGACGGGTGGAGAGATGAACTAAGGTGCTCTCTCAGTACTTTGACAGTATAACCCTCATACCCCCAGCTTAAGCCTTGTAGCCTCCAGCTTTCCGTGAGGCTGGGCAAGAGATCTTGCTGTGGGAGTAGTCTCCAGTAGAGGGCAATCTACATCATGGATGTCTGTATGTGAGAGCTGGTAGGAGGAACTCCTAGGAAACCAGCAACTGCACCACACTAAGATGATAATGAAGGAGAAATGAGAGTGTAAGTTAGAAAGGAAGAAAATCAGGGAGTGGGAAGCAAGGGGTCATGTTGTGCTCTCCTCAGTGCTCTTTCTTCTCCCCTTCCTCTCCACCTGTGGGTGCCAGGTGAAATCTGTGGCTTCAGGATCCATGGGGCAGGGGTGCCTTTTGAAGCTGTGATCCTCGACAAAGCTACAGGTGAGGGACTGATCCGGGCCAAGGAACCAGTGGATTGTGAAGCCCATAAAGAGCACACATTCACCATCCAGGCCTATGACTGTGGAGAGGGACCTGATGGAGCCAATACCAAGAAATCACACAAGTAAGTCCATGCAGTCATTACTGCACGTTACAAAATGTCATCTGTCACATAAATGCAAGTGAAAAATGCTGTGGGGCCCTTCCTTTAGCCAGGGTTATTTTTTTTTCTAGCCGTGATGCTGTAACTCAACATGTGAATATGACCAAACAAAAATGTGATGGTCCTGTGCACTGGCTGAGTCACACGAGTAAATACACCAGAAACCAGGACTGCTTGACAGTTGTGTCTGAGTGGTGCCTTACATTACTGAATACAGGCAGAAGGTCCAGATGACATTATCAGTCCTTTTACTCTTCCTCTGCAATGGGAAACCATAGTACAAGCTCCTATGTACCAACATTGCTGGGCTGAAACCCAGGTCTTTTTCCTTGTCCTTGCCTTTGACATCTGGAAGTCAGACTGGTACATTTTATGGGAGTGATGTAATCTGAAATTTGGGTGGTGTATGGTTCCTAATCAGGCAATAACTTCTTACTGATGTTTCTCTGCATCAGGGCCACAGTGCACGTTCGAGTAAATGATGTGAATGAGTTTGCTCCTGTCTTTGTGGAAAAGTTGTATCGTGTCGCAGTGACTGAGGGAAAGCTGTATGACCGCATCTTGCGCGTGGAAGCCATTGATGGAGACTGCTCACCACAGTACAGCCAGATCTGCTACTACGAGATCCTGACCCCCAATATTCCCTTTCTGATTGACAATGATGGTAGGTATCTGAACCTGCCACAAGCACTCTCCCTTTTCTTCTCTGCTCTCCCTCTTCCAGTCCCATTTGCTGGCAGAACTGTGATACGTGAACCACACTTCCTCTAGTACTGCTCATCTCTCTCATGCAGAGGCTCAGCAGCCATTTTGTGGGATGCTGTAGCATATAGCAGAGTGTCACTGTGGGGGAACTCTGCCTTCATTTGGTTGTTTCTGTAGCTGATCAAAAGTAGAGTGATTTCTAGAAGCAACGTGTTTGAAGAGACTTTCTTCTTCCTTGATTTCTTTGTGTTGCTAACCAGGGAACATTGAGAACACAGAGAAGCTTCAGTACAGCGGAGATCGTCTCTACAGATTCACAGTAACAGCGTATGACTGTGGAAAGAAGCGGGCTTCTGATGATGCCGAAGTGGAAATCCAAGTGAAACCCACCTGCAAACCCAGCTGGCAGGGTATGAAACCTCCAGACATACTTTTGTCTTGCCTTTATGCTGAACTACTCAATCCTACTGATTGAAAATGTTTGTGTATACACATATAAATTTGTATATATATACATGGTTAAATTCTGGCACCAAACCACAAATCCTACCTAAGGTACTGCAAAGCTACTGGAAGGCCATTGAACATGGGAAAAGCATCTATTAGATTACTGTGAACTACTATGTATTTGATAAGCCTCATAGAATTCAATGTAGATTGCATTTGAGGCTGCTCTTCTTGAGGATCTTTGGCTTTTTCAGAGGTGATGTCTGTCTACAGGGTCAGCTAAGTCAATGGAATTAAGGGGAAATCAACACAGCTAAATGTCAACTCTGCCTGATGAGAGACTGAAAATCCAGGGATTGATGCTACACTGGCACCAGCTGTAGAAGATGAGAATTTGGACTTTCTGTGCTTCCAGGAAATCTTCCCTTGCACTGATGCCAGCTGCATAAAGTTGATTTTCAGTGCAGAAGGGGCCAAAAATCTCTCTGTTTATGGGCTGGTGCATAGATGCCATTTGTATGTGCCAAGCGTTCTGGCCCTGGGTCCTTGGCAGGACCTAACCCTTCTCTTCTCTGTCACTCTTCTTCATTAGGCTGGAACAAGAGGATTGAGTACACACCGGGTGCAGGCAGCCTCGCGCTCTTCCCCAGCATTCACCTGGAGACCTGCGATGAGCCCCTGTGGAACATCCAGGCCACGGTGGAGCTGCAGACCAACCACGTGGCTAAGGGCTGTGACCGGGATAACTACTCCGAGAAGTCACTGCGCAAACTCTGTGGTGAATCGAGTCTTTCCTGAGTGAAGGGCAATGGCAGCAAAGCACCCTGCCTGTTTCCCTGAAGGGATTCACGGTGATACCTTTGTGCCTCACGCAACAGAGCTGCTGGGACACACTCCTCATATCTGCTGTAGTTAGCAGGGCTGTGAGGACACCTCGCTCACGTGCTGTATTGAGCACAGGCATCCTGTGGGCACCCTACCTGTATTTGTAAGGGGCTCCCTGTACTTTTTGGGAAGCCAGAGGTTTATGTGCATTGTCTCATTATGCAGAGTCTATGGGATATATCCTTTGGCACAAATGGAAAAGTCACCATCCTCCTCCAGACAGGAGAAGGCCTATAGGCCACTCTCCCACTCCCTATGCTCTAGGACATTACAATGAGCCCTCTGCCACCCCTTTCTTCTGTGCCCTAGATCCCAGGCTTCTCAGACTCCTGTGCTCCTGACTCCTGACTCCTTCCCTTCTTGGTAGGTGCCGCCTCAGGAGAGATCGACTTGCTGCCTGTGCCTAGCCCCACGGCAAACTGGACTGCACGGCTCTCAGTGCACTACAGCCAGGACAGCAGCCTCATCTACTGGTTCAACGGCAGCCAGGCTGCCCAGGTGCCTGTGATGAACGGGCTGCATGCCCATGAGGGGCTGAGCGACCACTTCACCCTGTCCGTCTGGATGAAACATGCTGTAGTGCCCAGCAAAGGCAGGCGGGAAGAGGAGACGGTGATCTGCAGCACAGTGCAGAGCGGTGAGACACTTTTCCTGGGGAGGTGATGCTGAGCTGTTAGAAGGCATTGTCCATGCAGGTGGAAATCCCTGTGTTCCAGAGCAGGGCCTGGGAAGGGGTCACTTCTTAGGAACATAGCTTCCTCAGCCTCCACATTTCCTAGGAGCAGTCAAGCCCACTGTGAAGACACAGTGCTGAGTGCCAATCATGCAGTCTAGTGTGTGTTTCTGGGCTCTGGCTTTGAAGTCTTGTATGTAATGCCCTTTGCTTGTCCCCTGGCAGAGGATGGCTACTCACATTACTCTCTGGCTGTGCATGGCTGCCGAATTGCATTCCTCTACTGGCCATTGCTGGAGAGTGCAAGGCCTGTGAAGTTCCTCTGGAAGCTTGAGCAGGTGAGGAAATGTTAACCTCTTCTCAGTGCTCTTTCTCCTCCTTCCCCTTGCTCATTCCTTCTTCTGCTGTATGCCATAGGTCTGTGATGACGAATGGCACCATTATGCCCTCAATCTTGAGTTCCCTACTGTCACACTCTACGTGGATGGCGTCTCCTATGACCCTGCCCTCATCCATGACAATGGCCTCATCCATCCACCACGGCAGGAGCCCTCACTCATGATCGGAGCCTGCTGGACTGGTGAGTGCCCACTCCCTGAGCCGTGCTGTTTCCTTGTGGGAAACAAGGGAGTGGAGGGAAAGCCAGAAAAGATGAAAAATGGTGTCCAATACTAAATGATGCAAACCACATTGCAGCCATCTTTTCTCCTTGTTACCAAAGCCAGTGTGGTTCCTTCCCTCCTTACGGACCAAGCCAGCAGGCCGTGGTGATAATAACTCAGGTGTCGATGGCAGCTTTGTGGACAGCAGCAGTAGAACATGTGATGACAGTTAACTAGCTTTCATGCAGGAGAGAGTTGAAAATCTGTACCTCATTCAGGTGTTGGCCTTTCTATCAAAGTTTTTCACCAGAAAGCAGAGGTCATTATTTATTCTGCTAGTTGAATTGATGGTGATTTGTGTGTCTTGAGTTTCTTTATGGAGAAGTCATAAAACAGTCTGTACAGGAGTTGGGTTGAAGAAGAAAGATCAGGTTAGGAACGTAGTTAAGCCAGTACCAGATTAAAACCGGTTCTGTGGAGATGTAAGTCTGAGGTCTTTCAGTTTTTCTGTAAGACTGGAGCAGAACAAAACTTAGGGACATGGTTTTGTGGGTAATATTGGTGGTAGGAGACGGTTGGACTAGGTGATGTTGAAGGTCTTTCCAACCTTAATGATTCTGTGATTCTGTTCTATGAAAACTAAAGGAATATGCCTGCTCCTTGACTTCATTCCAGCAGAAATTGATAGTAAGGTCAAACTTTCAATGTAGTCTTGCTTCTCCACAGCTCTGTTTTCTACTGGCCTTTTGCATCCAACAAATACTAATCAGCTTGGGACACCCTTCTGAAACCGTCTGAATTTCAAAGAATGCTGAGAACATGGCTTGTTGAGAACACAGCAAGGACCACATTGCATAAATGGGAATCACTTAATTCCTAGAATAGATATTGCTGTGAAAGGAGGAAAAAAAGCCCTATATTTTCCTCTTGTATTAGTTACAGTTTCAACATCCCTTTATGAGGGGGACACTGCCCTCTTTCATCTGTGTTGTGCTGTCTCTAGGGTTGAAGGGTGTGCTGCTTGGTACGTGAGTCCAGAGCTGTTCTTTCGCACTGGCTGATATGGGTAATTGTATAGAAACATGCCTGACCCTGTAACTACCCTCTTCCAATGTATAATTGCTTGTCTGAATGTTCTCCTTTTACAGAGGAGAAAAACAAAGAGAAAATCAAGGGAAATGAGAATTCCACTGATACTGTACAAGGTAGGGAAAAGAAAGAAGATGGTTCTCTTCCCCTCTTCACCATGCATGACTATATCACTTCTTGCATGGTGCCTTCCTTATACGGCTCCTTGATCCTGTCCTGCCACCTCCTGCCATTCTGGGAGGAAAACCCCTATTATTTGGCAGATTGGTCCTTGATACCTGTAGAGCATGAAAATGCTGGTAGGACTACAGCCTGCTTTGAGAAATGGAGTACGCTTTTGATGTGAAGAAAGTGTCCTCATGCCTGGTCATTAAAGTTGGTCTCTGAAGAACACAATAGCCATTGGAGACATCAGGAGATGTCACCTCATCCCTAACTATCTGTGGAACATACAGTTTCTTTTGAAAGCCCTCACAGGAAGCAGAGTTAGAAGGGGACAAGAAATTGTTTCCATCTGGCATTCAGTGGTTTAGCAGAAACTTCTCTATGCTACCTATCTGTCACTGCCCTGGTCTTTCTGTTTGTCTTTTCCCTACCTGGAATTCCAAAAATTGTCATCTACTCGCTTCAGTATTGTCTGTCTTTTTACTGCCTTTTTCATTTCTATGTTCTGTGCACCCCTCTGTTCTCTCCTACCTCCCTTAACATCTTTGTGTCCCTCACACTGTGGCTTTTGTTGTCTTTGCTCTTCCGTGTCCCATGCAGTCATCTGTCTCTCTATGTCTCTCATAAGGGAGACAACTGTGTGTCCCTCACTTTTCTGTTGTCTTTGTTCTCTTCCTCACCATGTCTCTCACACCCTCCACGTCCCATGTTTCCCTCAGGAGATCCTCTGTTGATACACCACTACTTCCATGGTTACTTGGCTGGCTTCACTGTGCGCCCTGGTAGCTTGGAGAGCCGGGAGGTTATTGAATGCCTGTATGCCTGCCGTGAGGGGCTTGATTACAGTGACTTCGACAGTCTGGGCAAAGGGATGAAGGTATGCCCATCTGCCCAACTTGCATGGGTCTCCTCCACTCTCCTCCCTGGCCTTGCTTCCCAGGACTTTGCCTGCTCCCCCACCTCGGACAGCTCCCCACCTTTCTCCTTTGTGTCTCTCATAGCCTGGGTTCTTGGCATTTGCCAGGGAATACTAAGTATTTTCTTCTCATCCGCTTCTAGGTTCATGTGAACCCCTCTCAGTCCTTGCTCACCTTGGAGGGTGATGATGTGGAAACCTTCAACCATGCAATCCAGCATGTGGCTTACATGAATTCACTGCGCTTTGCTACCCCTGGAGTCCGGCCACTCAGGCTCACCACTGCTGTCAAGTGAGTGAATAAAGCAATACCCCTAGGTTCAGCAAGAGGATTACATCTCTTCTGACTAAAATTAAACCTCACCTTGTATTTAAATTCTAAGTGATGGTCTTGAAATGGTAAGAGTCTTTCTGGAAATAATTATTAAAGTATCCATTTGGGTACTTTAATACTGGGGTAATAGGGTCCATGGAGGTAGCAGAACTTCTGCCTTTGCTGATGGTGTTTCAGGCATGTGGGCTGGTTTTAATTTTCTCTGTGGTGTGCAGATATGACCAAGTCACCTGAAAGCCAGTGACTCCTACCATACCTCTCTGTCTGGCATAGCAGGCCACAGGGAAGACTACCAGAAAAAAAAAAAAGATATTGCCTTCGCTGACAGTAATGGGCAGAAGATGCTCTTTTGCAATGTTGGTGGAAAGCTGGGCCAGCTGATGCTTTCTGCTTCTCTCCTTCAGGTGTTTCAGTGAAGAGTCCTGTGTCTCCATCCCTGATGTGGAAGGTTATGTCGTTGTGCTACAGCCTGATGCCCCCCAGATCCTACTGAGTGGCACTGCCCACTTTGCTCATACTGCATCAGACTTCGAGGCTCCTGATGGGGTCCCCCTTTTCCCCAATCTCCAGATCACCTGCTCTATTTCTCACCAGGTGGAGGCCAAGAAAGATGAGAACTGGCATGGTACTGGTGAGTGAAGTATGGGGAGAATCAGAGGAAAAATGGAAAAACCTGCAAGTGTTGCAGAGGAAGTAGAACCCCTGCTTGCACCCAAAACAGGACAGAGTTTACAAATACAAAAGCAAGGCACACTGTGTGTTAATATGTAGGCTAATTGGTTCTTATCCCTTTCTGCTCCTCCCTGTACATTTTCCAGTTCCTTGCCTCACTCTCTCCATCTTTCCCATGCTCATTCCTAATCCGTTTTACATTTTACCTACATGTCTCTTTACTGAATCCAGCATTGAATGTCTTGCCTGTTACTTTCTCCACTCCTGCACTTACTCAGTCTCTTCCTGTTTCCCTTATTTCTTGCCCACTCCCAAAGCTATATCAGGGGAAGATCAGATTAGATATTAGGAAAATGCTCTTCACTGAGAGGGTGGTCAGGCACTGTAACAGGCTCCCCAAGGAAGTGCTCATGGCCCCAAGTCTGTCAGCATTAAAGAAACATTTGGCGAATGCTTGAAGATAAATGGTTTAACTCTTAGGTTGCCCTCTGTGGAGTTAGGAGTTGCACATGATGATCCTTGTGGGTCCCTTCCAACACAGGATATTCTGTGATTTTGTGATTCCTGTATTATTTGTTCCTTTGAATTCCCCTGTCAGTTTCCTCACACCCTAAATTATCTTTTCCCTCAATTCCCTCCATCATCCTCGGATTACTTCTCTACACTCTATGCTCCACATATCCTTTCATTCCAGTTGCATCCCTTTTGCTAATAGGATTTTTTTGCTCATAGCTTTCTGTTCAGCAGCTTGAGCTTCTTAGAGAAGGTTGGTCTTGCCCCTCCTGAAAGCGATTAGTCTTTGAAAGTGGTTGCCATTTTAAATAAGATAAGATCTCAAACTTGGTTACCAGCAGTTGTGAGAATGGAAAGCTTTCAAGAGCACTCAGGGTCTGTGAATGTGTGAAAATTTGTAATTTTCAGTTTGCCAGTACCAACAGTCATTACAGCCAAGATATGTTACCGTGAACTAGTCCCATAATAGTATGTTGTTCCAAAATATAAGTGACTTAGTCATGTACACAAATAATGTCGTTAGAACCAGGGAGACTCTTCCAGCAAGTAATTAGACTGTCAGTGATTTTACTCAAGAAAAGTGCTAGCCAGAGAAAGAGAAGTCATTGCTTAGGATATGAATATGTCTAAGTGGGTACCATTCCTGCTTTCATTCCTGGCTGACTGGCTTCTGGCCGTTTTCTTTCCCTTTGCATCTCAGTGACAGACACACGAATGTCAGATGAGATTGTGCACAACTTGGATGGCTGTGAGATCTCATTGGTAGGAGATGACCTGGACCCAGAGAGGGAGTATCTGCTCCTGGATGGGGCAGCGCTGCAGCAGCGGGGCCTGGAGCTTGTTAACACCTCTGCCTACCTCACCATCACAGGTATGTCCTCCTTGGCCACCAATTTATGCCTTTTTCACTGCCTGTTAGGCATCACAAGGAGAAGCACTTAGGGCAATGTGTTGGTGTATTTTGTGAGACTGAGATATAACCATGTGCTGAACTGGCTTTTGAAGTCCCAGGCTATTTCCCTTAGGAGGTGACTCCTCCAGCACACAGTGCTAGGATATGGTATCTGAGCTCTGATTCAGGCTTGTATCACTCCTCCTGACTTAGTCCCATTGCCCTTAGGGTCTGGTTTTCTTAGATGCCAGTAGTATTGTGTGTGAAATGACTGGGGGACAGCACATCCCAGAGGTTGTGAACTGGTGCAATGCTTATGTACTGTGCAGAATTTAACAGGGTGGTTGTTCTTGATCGTTTCTTCCCATAAGTGTGTTCTAGCAGTGCAAGCTGGGATTTCATCAGATCATTTGCAGACAGCTCCAGTTCTGGTCCCTTCCCATTAACCTAGCCTTGGATTTCTCTATAGCTCCTAGTTGCTACAGGGTTATGAGACAAAATGACTTTCAAGCAGGAGCTTCCTGACCCTACAACAATTATTTATTCTTGGTTTTAGGGGTAGAGAGCATTGCAGTTTATGAGGAAATACTACGCCAGGTCTCATACCACATCAACCATGGTGCTGCTCTTTATGAAAGGAAGTTTCACCTGTCCTGCACGGAGATGAATGGACGCTACTCCAGCAATGAGTTTACTGTCGAGGTACAAGATCAATACATGCACAAATACATGTTTGTACATGCATGGGGAGATCGCTGTGGGTAGGAATGCACCCAGTGTAGACTCTATCACAGTGAACACAAGGCTGAATCTCTCTCACTCTGATCTTTCTGCAGATGAATGTCCTCCACAACATGAACCGAGCTGCTCATCCTAACCATATTCTGAGTTCTCAGCAGTTCATACATCGAGGCCATCATTTACCCCCAGAGCTATCTGGCCACAGCTTGGCAAGCACCCATAACAATGCTAGTATGTAACACACTTTTGGTTTTATTTCTTTATGTCAGGATGTTGATTTTGTGATATCCTGTTAGAACTTACAGCAGGGCATTGCTTGCAGACTCCCTTTACCCATCTTACTGTCTTGTCCCAGTCTTCATTAGCAAATGGACTGCAGTCTGTGTCAAATTGTGTTTTAGAGCTTGGTGCAATAATTCTCCTCTGGTGCATTGCTTTCGTGATGCAGAAGCAGTCTGAAACCTACTACTTGTCTAAAAAGAGCAACTGTAAGCTCGTACTATTTCATTCATGCATCTTGCAAAAGTGCTTTGTGGGGCTGGATAATGTAGTTTCAAAATGAAGTTTCAACAGCAGGAGACAAATGACAATCAAGACTGCCACTGCTCCAAAGAGAGATGGGACCAGGTGGTGATCAACAAATGCAGAAAATATGATAGTGATAGGACAAGAGGGAATGGCCTGTAGTTGTGCCAGCAGAAGTTTAAGTTGGAAATTAGGAGACATTTCTTCTCAGAAGCAGCAGTCAGGCATTGGAAAAGGTTGCCCAGGGAGGTGGTGGAGTCACTGTCCCTGAAGATGTTTAAGGAAATGTACCTGGTGCTTAGGGACATGGTCTAGTGGGTGATAATGGTGGTAGCGGGATGGTTGGACCACATGATCTTGAAGATCTTTTCCAACCTTAATGATTATATGATTCTAATTGGCTCCTCTGAAAAGCTCTAGGAGTGTTGAAGAGGAACCCTTTGTTGGTTTTGGCCCCCTGTTGTAGAGAACATGGAAAGCACCTTTGTTTCTAGCTTTTACTGCAGTTTCCTGCAGCAGTACACCCAAAGCTGATCCAGCCCTGCAGCTGGAACTGAACCACTGCTGGGACAGCACATGCTGGAAGAGTGCTGAAAAATCACCCCCTGCTGCGCCCTCCCCCAGCTCTGCTTGATCTCAGCAGAAGCAGTAGAAAAGTTGTCCCTGCTATATAGAGCTCCCCAAAACAAATCCAGGAGGGCCTCGGTAAGTTTTCCAGGAAATGGGGTTATCAAGGGAGTGAAGGCTAGACATACAGGCTTACAACAAAGAGGCAAGAGCTGGTCTAAGGCTCTTAGATGAATTTCAAATTTTCTCTTGTGGAGAAGCCAGGCTTTGACTGTGGTACTAAATTAGAAGGCTACTGTAGTACGCTGCCCCATGTGCAAAGCACACTTCTGGGTTCCTTCTTTCTCTGCTGCTTGCACAGTATCACACTATGAAAACTGTGCTCCTTACAGACTCTCTCTAGTGAAAACCTCTCCCTCCCAATGGGCAGATACAATGACAAATGACCACTATATGACGTATTCTGGTAACTTCTGTAGATGAAGCTACGCATAGTCTACAGGCAAGCTGACATTAGAAAACACCTGGACGTAGGCATCCTGGGAAACATTGAGCAAGGATAGAGCAGCCAAAGGCAGGAACTGCCTGTGCCCAGGGGAGCAGAAGAGTCAGGATATGTTCTTGCTTAGACCAAAACCCCATATTCTGTCCAGCAGCTCCAGTTCCTGCAGGTTAGGCATTGGTCAGATTGGAAATGTTTATGTGAGAGATGTTAACTGCATCTTTTCTTTCTCCAAAGTGGTCCCCAGCGCAGCCACTATCATCATTGTGGTGTGCGTGGGCTTCCTGGCACTCATGGTGATCCTGGGCATCCTGCGCATCCACTCCCTGCACCGAAGGGGAATGGGGCAAGAGGTCCCGGGGGCTGCTGCAGGGGGACACACAAGCACTGGCAGCAAAGATAGCGACATGTTCTGGGACGACTCAGCCCTCACCATCATAGTCAACCCCATGGAGGTAAGGGGCAATCACAGAAACTTGGGGCCTCCTGGGTTGCCAGATCCTTCCTCTTATGACATGTCTCATCTCCGCAGTCCTACCAGAGCTGCCAGGAGAGGGCAGCAGAAAACAGTGAGGGAAGAGCTAATAAGGACATGGAGGAAGATGATGACAGCACTGACTCGGAGACACCCGACTCCCCAGACAGCAATGACGTGGACGACAGACACATCATTGGCAAAAGTGACAGCTCTCACCGCTATTAGGAGCTTTAAAACACCCGTCCAATGGATCCCCAAAAACATATGGCTGGAAGGAGGAGGTGTCTTACTTTAACTTCCTCCTTCCCCCACCTTGTACATGTTCTCCTCCCTCATGTGTCATTTCTGCCTCCCGTGTTCCTTCATCTTCCGCCATTCTCATTGTGGACATCCCCCACATTACTGACCCCACATCTGGCTCTCCTGAGACACATATTTGGGCACTTGCACATGAGAGTGGCACAGTTCAAACTATGGTGAGGAAGGAGGGGCTTGGAAAGAACGGAAAATTGGAAGGAGGAGCCAGCCACAAGGCTCAGAGTGGGCTCTCTCACAACCCCTCCCCAGATACTATATATATATATTGTATATTTTTCCAATGTTGTCGTTTGAGGTTTATTCTCGTTTCATGCAAAAAAAAAATATCAAAAACTAAAACAAAAAAAAACAAACACCAGAACACTGCAGCTTGTGTCGCTTTGTAAAATTGTCAATACTCCTAAACTAAATGAATGATGATAAGAAGGATGAGGAAGCAAAGTGGATTTTAAAATAAATGGATTTCAAATAAAAGGTTCAGGGTTTCTGCAGTTTTTCCACTATAAGCCGGGAAATAAGCAGTCTGCGTAGCCGTTAATGTAAGACTGGAGATCGTCCAGACCATATATTTACCAAATTATTGCCTTATCTTGGAGATGTGTTGTATTCTTAAGTGTATGTGTTGGAACAATTGAGACATCTCCGCATCCCTCCCCCCCCCACCTTTTTGAGTCAAAATACTCTCTCTGTAAAGACAGTGTAGCCTTCCCCAGCACACGGGGCTATGAAACCACAGAGGAACAGAAGGCATCCCAGCCTGTCACAAATATTAACACATGCAGCAAAACCTTGATCACAGAAAAAAAAAACCAATAAGGCTCTTTCCATACAGCAATAGAAACAGGCCAAATACTCAGCTTCATCCACCTTTTTACATGATCCACTTTCTCTACCAGCACAGAGTGTATTTCACAACAGGCACTTCAGCTTGTAACAGAACAGACCCAGAAGTTCTGAGGGAAGGTGTGCCTCCTTCTGTTACTTAAGAAAAGAGGGAAAGCAAAAAGAATAGATACGGTCAAGGCATGGCTATGAGGCCAGTAGCATAAGTTATTAGGGTAGTGCTTCATAGCAGGTTGTGTTTCTTCCCCTGATCTACTTGGTCCAACTCTTCAGACCCAGCAGGGAGAAAAGAGGCTGTCAGCTGCCTGACGCTTCTTGGGGTAACGGCAGTAACATGTTCAAGACCCAAAGGAAGGTTCTGCAACAGGACATTTGTTGGTGGTCAAAGTTGAAGGGCAGCACAACAGATAAAAGTTGAACGGCCCCTCTAAGGACATTAAAGGTCTCAGCACAAGATCTCTGCTTGCTCCAGCTCTCTCAGATGTCTCAGCCCTAGCCTGTCTTCACAACCATGTTTGGTTGTTAATGGGTCCAGACGGCATGAAGATGCTGAAGCTAAGATATAAACATGCTTTCTCCTTTATCTCCTTTCCAGTAAGTTTCATGCCCTTGTTTCATAGAGGAAGCTAAAAGCAGGCACTGTCAAATCAGTGCCTTGAAATCTTGAGGCACTGGTAGAATTCAAGTCTCCAGAAAGAACGAAGGTGACATTGTATACATTGGAGCCGAAAACTTTGCATAAAACAGTCTTACATCCTGAGAATGCTATGCCTGACTCAGCCCCGGTCTGTGATGAAAAGCACCACATCTTGGAGCATAGGAAAAGACCATGTCTCAGAACTATGAGGTCCCTGTAACTCTCCAGCAGCTCATTCAGGTGCTACAGTGTTCTTACAAGGTGGAAGAGGCCAAATGTACAATGAGCTCGTAGGTAGCCATCATGATAGCTGTGTTGGGAATCTGTCGGATCAAGTGGGCCAGGAGCCCTCGGTATAAAGCCAAGGGTCCTTCTTCACGGACTACAAGCTGCAGAGTCTGTATAAAGGAATGATACCGTGACCCTTCTTCTCGCAACCGTGTCCGAATTACCTCTGGAGAGACAAAAAGGAAAGTGATATTAGCAGATTGATCCTACAGGCACGGCATCTCCCATCAAGGGGAACAAAAGCAAGGAGTGCAGACACACTCACCATGTGGATATGCAATGCACGAGGCACATGTTTTGGAGACAGCAGCAGCTCCCATTAGTCCGAAGAAGTCACGGCTGTTTGGTGAAAGTGTGAGTGGTGTGGAAAGGGAATGATGGCCATTTCTCAGCTGCTGTTTCAGTGCTTCGTATATGACAAAGTGTATGATGGTCTCTGACACTCCAGCATAAGAGGCAGTGATTCCACGGTAAAATCCACGAAGGCCTTCAGTGTGGTACACATGCATGGCACACTGGAGGGCATTACTGCTCAGCTCCCCCTTCATCCTGTACAGGCAAAGGGAGGAGGGAGGGTTAGAATAGCATGCCACTTCACTGACCAAAAATGCTCTTCTGAACACAACTGTAAGACTCTTCTCTGGCATGCCCTGAAGACTCTTGTTCTTATTACCTGTCACAGACCTCTTCCCAATCCCACCCCCAAAACAGTCACGGTTTGACATGGAATGGCTCTGTACTGTTTGCCTGCCTTACCTGGCTTCCAGCTGCATCCTGGTTTTCACCAACCAGATAGGATTGGTGAGCGTGGAAGAGGTAATACCTAGAGAACAGAAGAGGAACACAGCAGTGAGCACCAGGATCACACTGGCAGTTTGTGAGGAGTTGCTCATCTATCAGGTCTCTGACTTTTGCTTGGAAAACTGGGGTAGTTTGCAATTTGAGAGTGACCTTGAGCTCCTGTGGGAGTGGAGACATTTAGGGTAGGCTGATTTCCCTCCTCCCTCATTCTAGCCTTTGTTTGGTAGTAATTGCCAACTCTGCCTTCTACATCACCCTGCTACAGGTGACAAGAAACAATAGGCTAAACTTGCAAGAATGGAAGATTTTGTTAGAGAATTGGAAGACATCAAGAGACATGATTCTGTGAGGGGTCCACATTACACACTGCCTTTCCCACCTGCACTCCTGAATGGAGCTCTTTTCCTGATTGTAGCTGGAAGGGAAAAGACTAGAACCAGAAAAGAATGGAGAAACCTTAAGAAATAATCCTAAGAAGAATGAAGAGTGAGAAAACACTTTGCACAAGGAGCTTACTGCTCCAGATGTGGAAGGACAAAGCTTCAGAATGCAGCAGCAATGGAGAAGGGATGAAACCTGTTTACAGCCACAGACAGAAGGACCCCTTGGCTCTGATTTGAGACAGAAGAGGCTCACCTGCGCAGGCTGCTGATAGCATGTGTACTTTCTTGGACTCTGGCACAAGGACAGTATTGAGCTTCTCCTTAACACCAGAATAGGCAGCAAAATATATAGCCCTGGTTGGAAAGAAATACAAAAGAGATTATAGCTCATTTACAAGGAGCAGGGACAGCACTGCTGTGGGGCCTCAGTCCAAATTTTATTCTCAGCACAAGTTTGTCTAATGTTGCATCAGATACCACCTATACTCAGCGCACAGCAGTCATCCTGCAGCTATCATCAGAAGGTCCCAAAAATGCTTGTACGATGGGGGCACAGTGGGCATAGGGCCCTGACTGCTTTCAGAATGTGGAGCAATAGCTTTCATGAGGGTCCTTTATAAAGTGTTCAGAATAGGCAATCCTCGGGGAGCAGTACTTACCGGGAAGGGGCAACCCCAACAAGGTTTGGGCCCAGACCTCGAAACAGTGATCGCATGCCTTCCTTCTCAAGGATGGTCCTACAGAAGGAAATGAACAGAAGAGTCAGCAGAACAAAGCTGGAGGCTCTCTTGGTTCCTCTTCCTTTCTTCAGTATTTCTTGCAGCATCCACTCCTCACCTCCAGTGTATCTTTTTCTGCCCTAGTCTCATTTTCTTTCATGCCACTTTTCTCTCCTTCAGCCATTTATTCCTATTTTTATTGACATAATCACACCGAGTCTGAACTAGCTGTGAAGCTTCACACAGTCCCCAAAGCTGCCTTGCAGACTCAGGGTTCAAATCATGGATCAGCTGTGAGGAGTAGCTGTTCCTGTGCTCTGATGAAACATCACCGCACTCGCAGTTTCTGGAGCTTCAACCCAAATGCTACTTTAATCTCTCCACCTGATGGCCAAACCTTCATTTCCCCGTTGCTAACAGGCACCCTGCCCTACCCTACTCACCTGAGCAATTTGAGCACTCCAGGGGATGGTGGTGTGGGGTTCACCAACCTCACACTCATCCCTGGCAGCTGAATCTCAGAGAGGCACAGGGGCCGCAGAGTCAGTTGGGATGACTGCAGACGTGTCTTCACCACTTCCAGAGGACAGGTCAGGATGGCTCCTGCTGTGCCACCACATCTAGGGCATAAAAGCACAGGTAAAGATGACCCCTGTGCAGGAACAGGGCAATAATTCCGACCCTACTTTTCCACTGCCTCTCCCCTCTAGGAAAGGAGGAGGGTAGGTCCCCCAGCCTGCGTCACACATGACCTCTTGCTCTGATACTGATTAATGCAATAATGGCGTCTCTTGGGACATCTCCTGGCAGCCTCACTCTGAAACCAGTATTTGAGACAAACAGTCCCAAGTTCATAGGGATTCAGCTCAAAGTTGCTGAACTTTGCATTCAGAATTTCCCAGAGCAAACAGTTCTGCTGCCCAGTCTCCCTGCAGTGCTTTCAGCTGACATCTCCAGGCACCGTGCCTCATACCCCGTAAAAGCAGCATTGGCTCAGTCAGATAAGGGTAGCACAAAACTCTCCCACCCCTCAGCCTGCCTGCGTGTTTCAACACGTAATTCATTCAGCCCCACGTTTTCAAGGCTGTACAAGCAGGATCTGTACTTTCTGCCAACAGCCACGCTCACCCACAGCCCAAGTTGCTTAATGAAAGAAGACCCTGACCTTCATCAGACAGAAGCTATTTTTGGAACTTATGAACCATAAATCAGTAATGCTGAAAGGACACGTAGCCCCTTTTCCCCTTTCTGCCACACAGGGACACATCAGAACCAGAGTACTGATATGCTCAATTCTCAGCTTTTGCCCATTCATATCCTTTAACTGAGAGCTACAGGCTGCTCAGTACATGAAAGACTTTTTTTAGATGAAGTTTTATGGAACAGCCATGACTCGAACGCTGTAGCCAGACAGCGGCTTGACAGACAGGTGTTCCTATCTGCTATGGCCAAACTCACTGTGTTTCATAAGAGACAAAGGGTAAAAAATCCCTCACTCTGCTCCAAAGAAAGAAAAGCCAACTAAAGAACTACAAAGTCTCAGGGAAGAATCATGTTTGTCAAGAGAACTGCATATGAAGATATAGGTCAGTGAATGGCTGGAGCTCTGAAGAATTATTCTGAAACAGTCTATGCAGCTAAGACTATATATACATTGCTTTTATAGCCTTTACTCCTGGGGCTTCATTTATTGCTACCTGCAGGTTAGAGGGAAAAAAAGAAAAAGAAAAAAAGAGGCCTGGATACTTATTGTAATGAATTCCAAGAGTTAAAGATCTAGCTGATGAATTGGTCTAGAGACAAGTTACACATTTCACAATGCCAGCAACTAGTTATGCCACTCCATTACACTCATGCTGCTTTGCCAAGCCCTCTGCAGACCTTCAACGGTGATAACTTGCAGAGCAGCTGATCAGGAGCAACTTTTCCCAACAGATGCAAGTGGTAGGAGTCAGGTAGAACATGACCAAAGAACTTAACTTGGAGTCAGAAGACAACATGAAGCAGTAAGCATCATGGCTCATGTTCTCTGGATGATCAAGCAAACCAAGACAGCCTATTTAACGATCCAGGAGTTGTGATTTACAAAAGCCACATTGATTTTTCCCATGTATACCATACTCATTCAAGGTTCTGACAGTTCTATTCTTTCCCATGGTTTGTACCAGGCAAATCAGTAGAAACTCCAGACTTACAAGTCTGGTTTTTCTTGATCAGAAGTGCACTATCCAGCTCAGGAAAGGACTGAGTACAGTGGTGAGAGAATAAGAAGTTTAAATAAATGCTCTAAATAAAGCAGTTTCAACTTCTCACCTAAATGCTGGACAAACACTGTGACAGGACTACACTTAGAGAAGTTGCTTGGTACCCTAAAGATTTGTTTAATGATACATAAGGAGGTACAATTTTATACAATGTTCTTACAACGTTTAATTTCTCCAAGAAGCGCCTACCTGAGCATGGTCAGGATATGAATTTGAACCCATGTCCCAAGTACATAGAAAAGTTTCCTAAGTTCAAGTTCTTCAAGCTACTGACATGTATAGCTACAGAGAAGAATCCAAAAAACAACAGTAAGAGCTGAAAAAAAAAAAGTTATTCCTTTGCATGGTGTTCATTTAATCAGCAGTAAAAGTCTGAGGTAAAATGTTCTTCCTAGGCCAGTATGGCTACACTGTAAGACTAGAGCATTTTTTGAAGAGCCAAGAACTCTGACTAAACAAAGCTAAGGAAATAAGATGTATCAGTTGTTCAAAACTAGAAGAAATCTTAACTATAATGCCTTACCATGCACTTTAAAAAAAATAAAAAAATCAGCCTCACTCTTCCCCCCTAACCCTAAACCATTTTGTCAGTAAAAAATCAAAGAGCAGTGGCCCTGCAAGAGTCTAATCACTTCTAGACTAGACCTAATAATTTTATTTTTTTTCCACCAAATACAGGAGGTGACATTTAACATGACAAAATCCATGGGTGACAAAGACTGTCACAGTGGCAAATAATAAGCAAAGCTGCAATTAATTGCAAGCGATGAAAAAATACATGGAACTCAGCAGCCACCAAGGGTCAGTAGGCCCTGCATAAACAGATTGTTTTAAAAAAGACAAAACCCTGAAATCACTATTCCAGAAAAAAGCAACAGATGGAATTCCTGCAAAATATGATGGAAATAGCAGTGGACAACCAGTACAACACGTACTCCCAGAACAAAGCAGTGCCAAAAAGGACTAAAGGAAGAAAGCACATAATTTAACTCCAGAAAAGAGTACTTGCTTCTGCATCTTGGTTTCACATTTTAAAGTGCGTGAACTTCACTGCAAAGCTTGAGGTGACAGAAAAAAAAGGATTAGTACAGAGAAATATATATAAAAAAAAACAACATTAACATTTTCTAATGATATGAAAAGGTTATGAGAATGTGCACAGCTGTGACAAGGTTAACTGGTAATTCACATCTCAGTCCTTACTTTGGCAAAAATGCTGATGATTTGAAGATCTTCATTTAAGTACTGCAGTCGCCAGACACAGGGTAATAACGACGGCCACAGAAGAGTACGAGAAGAATTATTCTTCTCTGGAATAGTCTCCCAGCTCTCTGCAATTTTCAGCTCAGAAATTTCCTCAGCCAAAAGTGTTGCATTGCATTTAATAGCCTTCAAGACATTCTTTTTTATTCATCAGTCTAAATGCTTTCTGGACACTTAAAAAGCTTTTGCCTTCTCATATCCTGTGGCCAGGATTCCCCCAGTTTAACTGAACACTGTGTTAAAAGCTATGTTCTTGCACTAGTTTTGAATAAGTGCCTCAAGTTTTATTTAATAGTCCCTAAAAGATAAAATGAACAACTGTCCCTTCATTAATGAGATCTGCTTAATTAGATGAAACAGCATCACTAACTATACACTGCAGCAATAACCCGAACTTCTTTATCTCTTGGGTTTTAACTAATTGCAATCCAAAGATTACTATTCAATTGGCTGGGACAGGGTACAGCCTGACAAAGTTCCCACTAGCAGATGTTCTGTTGCTAGCTAAAATCTCTTAATTTTTCAAGAACCGAAGTGCCTTCTAGATGCTGTGACTATAATTCAAAGGAGAAATTAACAAAAGAGAATAGCATATACAAAACAACATGGGGAAAAGACATGGCAAGTACACAGAAGCAGAGACTGACATTGCACAGTTGCATCACCTGCAGAAAACTGGAAATTTATGAATCAAGTGCAACTCAATGACGTGTTTTATTGCACAGGCTGCACTCGGGGCCTTACTGTCATGCAGACTGCAACAGGTTGGTGCAACTGGGAAGCGGATTAGATGGACACGGGACTTCCAGCAGTTACTCAAGGAGTCTGGAGGACCGCTACACCTTCTGTTTTAGGACATCACCAACGTAAAACACTTTGCTGTTTTGCAACTGAAATGAAAAACGGTTCTTAAAGAGAGGAGGGCTGCCGTGCAGCGGGAGAAGGGCCTTGCTCAAGGGCACGCTGTGAATCCGGCGGCGCTGCCAGGATGCGCGCTCCAAGCCCCTGACTCACCAGCCCCATGCGGAGCTATTTAAAACCAGAGAAGCCACGCAGGAATCTGCCACCAGCCGCCACTCAGGGCTGGCTGTCCTGCTGCACATCCTACCCCTCACCCAGCACCCTGCACCCTGCCTGCCTCCCTCCCCCTCCACTCCCAGCCTCCTCCAGGAGGCTCCCCCTGTCCCCGCAGCGCACAGCAGAAGGGGCAGAGCCGCAGGGCACTCACCCTCCGGCGACCAGATGAAGCAGGGTGCTGTGCTGCTGCTGCATGGCTGCTGATCTGCAGGCACAGCCCCGGCCCTTCGCTGCAGGCACCCCGGGGTGGCGGCCCGGCCTGCCCGCCCTCCGCCCAGCATTGGCTGCCCGGCGCTGGAGGAGGTGCCCGGGCGGTGCCGGCAGCCTGGGGACCGGGGGGGCGCAAAAGCAGAGATAAGGAAGAAATTCTTCACTCAGAGGGTGGTGAGGCGCTGGGGCAGGCTGCCCGGAGAAGCTGTGGGTGCCCCATCCCTGGGGGTGTGCAAGGCCAGGCTGGATGGGGCTTGGAGCAACCTGGTCTAGTGGGTGGCATCCCACTAGATGCCATCCCAATTAAATGATCTTTAAGATCCCTTCCAACCCAGACCATCCTGTGATTCAATGACTCTACATTATCAGTTTGTACATATATATAAATATAACCCGTAGATCAGATAAAATAAGGTAGTACTGACTTCAGCACTCAGTACTGAGTGACACAGGACTGATTGTCTAATTTAGGCACCACACTGCTACGCAATGGGTAAATGTGGGGAGGGTTCAAAGAAGGGAATAACGAGTCCAAGCCTCCAAGGAGGAGGATTGAAAAAAAAAAAAAAAAAGTTTAGTCTGGAAGGAATGGAAAGAAACATGCTTTTTTTTTTTTGCTTTCATGCAAAAGTACTTCAAAGAGAAAAGAAATCATTAGCTTGTCTGTGGTGGAAAAGAAAAGAAGTATCAGCCCATAAATAGCACCTGTCGATACAAAGGCAGTAAGGGGAAGACCAGTAAAAGGATTGGCCTTCTGTTCAGTGGAAAGGAAAATCTACCAGTGACACCAAGAAATTGCATGCATTTTCCATCTGTTTTCACTGTGGTAGAGACTAGACTAATACCATAAATAGCACCAATGACAAATGGGTAAAAAGTCATTCTGCAGTAGGGAGATAATAGATTTTTAGGAGCGAAGGTAAATTCAATGCTTTCACACCAGTTATGATTGATGAAATTCATCCTTTGATGGCTGAAGAACTGGATGAAGCAAGATCAAACCAACTGTCAGTTTTCTTTGAGATCTGTAGAGAATAAAGAGGTTCAGAAGATTGGAAAAGGCCAAATATACTGGCTATTAAAAATAAGATAAGCTAAGGAATCCAGCTGGGTTTATTTTACTGCCCTTCCCTGTGGTAATAGAACAAATACATACTAAATCTTCAACGTACATTTTCCATTTGTCACCAAAAAAAAAAGTCAAACCAGTCTTTCACAGTACAGTAACAGGCCTAGTGGATAAGTAAGTAACAGTAGTTTGAATTCATTAAGGATTTTGATTCAATTTCATCCAACAGTCTTACAAGCTAGCTAGGAAACTTGAGAAACCAGATGTATTGAAAATAGTGGTAGGAGAATTTGATGTGGATTAGAAAACTTTAAGATTGGTTTTCACAGAAGATTGGATATCACAGAAACACAGAATGGTTAAGGCTGGAAGGGACCTCTGGAGGTCATCTGGTCCAACTGCCCTCCTCAAGCAGGGACACCTAGGGCAGGTTGCCCAGGATCATGCAGAGGTGACTTTCGAAAATCTCCAAGGAGAGAGACTCCACAACTTCTCTGGGCAACCTGTGCCAGAGTTTTGTCACCTGCATGGTAAAGAAATACTTCCTGATGTTTAGACAGAACTTCCTGTATTCCAGTTTGTACCCATTGCCTCTTGTCCTGTCTCTGGGCACCACTGAAAATAGCCTGGCTATGTCTTCATTGCTTCCTCCCCTCAAGTATGTTTTGACATTGATAAGATCCCCCCTGAACCTGCTTTTCTCCAGGCTGTACAGTTCCAACTCTCTCAGCCTCTCCGTATTGGAGAGGTACTTCAGTCCCTTGATCATATCGGTGTCCTTCTGCTAGACTCTTGTCCACGTCTCTCTTGTGCTGGGGTGCCCAGAATTGGACACAGCACTCCAGGTGCAGCCTGACCAGCGCTGAGCAGAGGGGAAGGATCACCTCCCTTGACCTCATGGTGACACTTTGCCCAGTGCAGCCAAGAATATCATTAGTCTTCTTAGCAGCAAGGGCACATTGCTGGCTCATGTTCTACTTGGTGTCCACCAGGCCTGAGATCTGTTCTCAGTGTGGTATTACTTATTTCTTCAGTGATTTATCCAGCAGACTAGAAGGTGTGCCTGTTAAATTTGAGGACAGCACTAACCTGAGAGGGGACACACTGAATTTGGAAGACAAAATGAGTATTAAAATGATCTTAATCAATGGGAGAAGGAATCTGAAAGAGTAGGGCACCATTTATTACAAGCATGTGCAAAGTTCTGCACTTGTAAGGAAATAATGTCTTTCATAAATTTAGGATGGGGAATAGGTATGCAGAGACCTCCATTTTGTCACTGGTTTCCATCAGGCCCAGCACCTTCTGTAAAGTACTGGCTACCACCAAACTGATAATGATGGAGGGATGCAGAGCACAACATAGCCTTTTCTGGAACTGTACAATCTGCTTTTCTCATCTCTCCAAGAATTTTTGAGGTCCCTTGATATTTCAGTTCTTACTGTCAAAACATTTACACTTTGCAGGTAAGGGGCCATTGATTGTGCTCCTCTTCCTCTTGACTTTAGATCAAACCCTTTGTTTTCTACCTGCAAACAGAAATAATCTCTGCCTCAGCTGTCATTTCTGATTCCTCTAGTTGCATCACAGTCTTGAGAATGTGAGGGGTAAGTGGACCTACCCAACTTCTTGTCTAAGAGCTAGAAAGTCTCACTCTGCAGGTTTTTTTCTGTTTCAGCAGGTGGAGGGACATCCACTCTAGCCTGAGGCAATGATAAACTGTGATTGAGCCATGGAAGATGCCCTCTCAAGGCCTCTTACTGGCTGTATTCAAACTGTTGTAGATGATGCTATGTCATTTGCAGTAGATCAAAAGATTGCTTAAGGTTGGAACTGGTTCAACAGTGTGTGCTGCTTTCCAAGAGTCTTTAGTGAGCCTGATGGCCACCAAGAGCCAAGGAAAAGGCACCACCTTCCCAGAAGAGAAAGAGAGGGAGAGGGAGAGAAAAGAAAAAAAAAAGAGAGGATACATTTTTCTTTAGTGTGTGTTGTCCCTGCATGTAGCAGAAATAAGCCTGGGTGCATTCCCTGTGGGGCCTGTTTTTGCTGTTCAGACTAAGCCAGGAATGCTGTGGGGACATTTTTACAGATCAGTCTTTGAGACAGTATCACGGACATACCCCGAGACACTGATGACAAATGTTTATAAATCAAAATTGCTGAATCTTTACTTCTTCACTTTCCAGTCTCTGATTGCTTTTGGATTTCTGCCCATGCCATATCTCAACACCTACACACCCCTTCTCCTTGTCTTTGGGCAGTCTATTTTTTTTTTTTTTTTCCTAGGAGCAGCACCGTATGTCTGTTCTTCTTGAATGTACTTCAGGATTACGTCCAAAAGCCTCCTCCTCCTTTTGCTCTCTTAAAATGCTCTTGCTAACCCTTGACCCCATTGAACGTACACAGGACTAGCATTTTATAATTGAAAGTAAGTCTTGTTTGTCATCCAGGGGCTTCACTCTGGATGAGTCAGCTCGGTGCACTCATGCTGCTAGGCTGACTGTGACTTACAGGCAAGTAGAGAGTGGTCTCGTAAGGCAGACATCTGAAAGAGTGGGATGTATTGTGCCAGCGTTACATACCATGCACAGCCTGGGGCTTTGTGTGCAAGAGCCCTTGTGTAAAAGTCCTTTCAAATGTTGCCATCTTCATGCAGCTGCTTGCCAGATGCAGGACGTTTCAACATCAGTGTCTGAGTCGATATCTGAAGTGTACTTTCAGCGTGAATCCTGCAGCCATCCTCACTTGCTGTGCTCTGGTTTGTGTCGTAGAACAGTCTCAGCGTGTGAATTAGATTTCTTCCAGGTGGAACTAGGCTGGTACATGAGGGGCACACCTAGTGCATTTTAACCAACAGACCACAGGGCCAGGGAAAATATAACCCCAAATAAAGTTCCTCAAACATTTTTGGTGTTGGTGTCGGATTTCTGGCTCTATAACTTTGGAGATTGGCTCCTGTTGAGCCAGAGCTGGCTGTGGATGCCACATGCGTTTCAAAGCCACCAGGAGAGCAGTCACAAGGACTTGGTGCCAAGGAGCAGTGCCTAAACCAGCACCAGACAGCAGCTTTTGGGAAGGCAGGAGGGCCCCTCGCTACAAGAAGGACATCGAGGTGCTTGAGCGGGTCCAGAGAAGGGCAACGAAGCTGGTGAGGGGCCTGGAGAACAAGTCCTATGAGGAGCGGCTGAGGGAGCTGGGCTTGTTCAGCCTGGAGAAAAGGAGGCTCAGGGGCGACCTTATCGCTCTCTACAGATACCTTAAAGGAGGCTGTAGTGAGGTGGGGGTTGGCCTGTTCTCCCACGTGCCTGGTGACAGGACAAGGGGGAATGGGCTAAAGTTACGCCAGGGGAGTTTTAGGTTAGATGTTAGGAAGAACTTCTTGACTGAAAGGGTTGTGAGGCACTGGAACGGGCTGCCCAGGGAGGTGGTGGAGTCACCATCCCTGGAAGTCTTTAAAAGACGTTTAGATGTAGAGCTTAGGGATATGGTTTAGTGGGGACTGTTAGCGTTAGGTCAGAGGTTGGACTCGATGATCTTGAGGTCTCTTCCAACCTAGAAATTCTGTGAAATTCCGTGAAAATTCTGTGAAATTCTGTGGGACGCTGCAGAAGAAAATACTCCTTTCGAAAAGAAGAAGGTGGGATTTTGGGTCTGAAAACGCTTTATTTCCAGCACATTAATGTTATGTGAGACAGCATGCTTGGTGCAAACTCACAAAGTTCCGGGTCCCTTTAAGGCGCTGGGCCGGGGACGCTGCGCCTTTAAGGGCCGGCCCCGCCCCCTTCCCGCCAGCCTCGCGAGCGCTGCGCGGCAGGTAAGGGCGCCGGCGGGGCGCGCGCGCGCGCTGCCGGGGGGGGGCGCGCGCGCGCGCGCGCGGGTTGGGCGGCGGGGGCGCGCGCGCGCGCGCCTGGGCGACGGCAGGAAAGGGGCGGCCGGGCCCGTCCCGTCCCGGCCGGTCCCGGCGCGTCCGACGCCCGCCCCCGTTGTCGCTGTCGCCCCCCTGGGCCAGGTGCAGCCCGGAGGAGGAAGGGGGGGTCCCCGCCCGGCGCCATGGCCATGAGGGAGCTGGTGGAGGCGGAGTGCGGCGGCTCCAACCCCCTGCTGCAGCTGGCCGGGCACTTCACGCAGGACAAGGCCCTGCGGCAGGAAGGGCTGCAGGGAGCCCTGGGCTGGCCACACGGGGCTCCCGGAGCGGCTGCTGTGAGTGGCGGGGTCGGGGGGGGGCAGGGAGGGGGACGGTGATTTAGGGAGTGGGGGGGGGGGGGGTCGAGGGCTCACCTGTGGGTGCGGGGATGGAGCTGGTGGCCTCGCTGTGGCAGGGAGGGGGGGTTGGGCAATGTTGGTCGGGATATTCCTGCTCCCCGAGTTGCCACATAAACAGGCGAAGTGCAGCGAGGCTAATCTCAGGGGGAAGGAGGGAGGGAGCTGGGCAGCTCACAGAGTGCGGGGAGGGATACGGGGTCAAAGGTGTTGGGGTAATTGTCCGCTGTTCCCTCCAGGTATCCAAACCCCTGGGAGTAGCCTCTGAAGATGAGGTAAGAGTGGGCCAACACATCCATCTCCTTGCTGCTTTCCTCCTCAATGCTTAGACCTTTTTCCCCTTACCTGATTTTATTCTTCCATTAAGTCCCTTTTCATCCCCCATACTTCTACCTGTTCCTCTTCTAAGCTGTGTTCATAATCCTGATCACTGTCTTTGGTAGCTGGTTGGAGAGTTCCTGCAGGAGCAGAATGCCCCTTTACTGTCCCGCGCGCCGCAGACCTTTAAGATGGACGATCTGCTGGCTGAGATGCAGGAGATTGAGCAGTCAAGCTTCCGACAGGCCCCTCAGCGAGGTAAGGGCAGCTGGAGTACGTGGTTACTGGAAAAGATCGTGGTGTTGCAGTTAAACTCTTAGCAGGGTGGCTCCCTGGAAGAGAAGTCTCTTTTTTGGGGGGGAGGGATGGATCTAGTTGTCTTCAGCAACAGTAGCTGGGATCTTTGTGGTGACAGACAGCAAAAGGATGAGAGGCAACAGGCATGACTTGCAGCAATGATAACTGGCAGATATGAGGAAACGTGTCTTCCCTTGGTGGGCAGTTGAGTGTTGGAGCAGGTACTTAGGGAAGCTGGGGAATCTCTAGCCTCGGAGAAGTTCAGAAGCTACCTGTTCACTGCCCCGAGCAACTTTGGTGGTATCCCACTCTGCAAACACTTAACAACCTCCAGAGATTCCTTCTGAGTGGAATCTTCAAGTCTCTTTATTCTAACAAAGAGAAAAGGACCTGATCAAAGGTGATGAGGGTTATCTGAAGGAGCATGGGACACTTAAATAACATCTTCGAGTCCTCCCATCTTCACTTGTGTTTTTCTTCTAGCTCCAGGTGTGGCAGCCTTGGCACTGTCTGAAAACTGGACCCAGGAATTCTTGGCTGCAGCAGATAATGCTGGTGACGTCTCTTCAGATTACAATGAGACTGACTGGTCGCAGGAATTCATTGCTGAAGTGACAGGTGAAGGGCTGCTCTGGAAATTATCGTTGAGATGTTGCCCAGTCACATGCAGAGTTACTGAATGTGAGACTGGAATAATGCTTTGGGACCAGCAGTCAGTGTTTACTGGAGTGGTTTTAACAAGGAGGCAAAAAAAAAAAAAAAAAAAAGAAAAAAAAAATGGATTAGCTAAATTGTTCCCAAAGTGGTGTGGAAGCTTTTCTTCAGGTGTAAAAGCTCTTTTATTTCCAGTTTGGGTTACTTGGAGAACTTGGGAGAATCAGGCTATTCAAATTGCTTTTATGAAAGTTACCGTGATTCAACTGACGCAAATTGTGGAGATGGTCTGGTGCTGCTTCTTGCTTACATATACTCTAATTCACTTTGTTAAGGCTAAGTTTGCCTTTGGTACTAAGGTAAAAACTGTTTAGAGTGCTTTGGCCAAATATTTTTTCTTAGTTTGGGGGGAGGGGGGAATGTTTTAGAATAAAAGTGGATATTTTGCAAGTTGGAAAAGTGAAACATGAATGTTTGTGGGACCAGAGGATAAGCTGTCTGCTCTAAGCAAGGCAGTAGTTTATCTGAAAAGCCATCTTGCATTTGTGCATAGAGCTTGGGCTTGGGTATGATCCTGTGACCATCTATGGCTTCACCTGGAAATTACGAGCAAGATTTAACTAGATCCTATTCTGTTCCCTAAGGGTGACACTGTAGAGAGTCAGACGGTCCAACTCACTGACCGTCCCTCTTTGTATTCCTGGGAATATAAATCAACACATGCCACGGTCTGAGAGAGTTCAGATGAAGAGCTAGTGCTTTGTGAGTTGTAGTTTTGACAGAGACTTGTAATGCGTTGCTGATTTCCTTGACCTACATAATATCCCACATGGAGCAGCTGGTTAAGTTGTGAAATTGAAATAGAAGATTGATGTTGCCACCACAGAAGCGTTTGTATTAATAGATAGTCGGAACCTAAGGCTTGATTATTTTGTATGTTTTAGATCAAAACAGTTAGAAACAAACATTAGCAATCTTTCTTTGAGGAGGGCTTTCCTGTGTGTGTTAGATAACCCTGTGTAAAGTAGAGAGAGCAAAATCTGACTTTATTCTTAGTGAAGTTCTGCCTGTCTTACTGTTCTTTCCTTGTACTGGTGTTTTACGCAGATCCGCTGTCTGTGTCCCCTGCCAAGTGGGCAGAAGAATACCTAGAGCAGTCAGAAGAAAAACTGTGGCTTGGGGAGTCAGAAGACCAGTCATTGGCAGATAAATGGTGCGTCTCTCTTTTCAAGACTAGTTGCTGCTGTTGGGCACCTGGGTGGTTTAAGTCTGGATAGGTGATAAGAAATCTGCTATGGTTTGAATGCTTTGCAGTCATTTACCTAGATTGATGTTCTCTGACCTTTGGTTTCAGAGAAGGGAGAAAATGATGCTTGGACACTGAATTTTTTAAGAGATGTTTTCCTGCATTCTAGTTCCAGCAAATACTGTGCTTGTCTAACTTAATCTCATGTGTAGTGCAGAGCTCCTTAATGTGATTTCAGGACTGAGTTCAATAACTCCTACTCAAGCAGAACTTGTTTTCTACAGTAGATACTTTCTTAGATGTAGAGATCTGAAGTGCCAGACTCTACTAGCTGTAAACTTTTATCACTTTGTTCTCCCTATTTGGCAAACAGCATTTAGCTTTTCCTTAGCATATTTTTAGATTCAGCCTTCCAGGCATTATTTTCATGCGTTTCTGCGTGGTAGATTAAAGAACAGTCTATTGCTACTAAAATCTTCTCTGTGTAGGTGCTGTGGTGGACCACAGTCAAATACTTTCAAGTAAGCTAGCAAAACACAGGCAAGCATTTGAGCTGGTTAGATCTTTAGCTAAAACAGGCTTCGCATATTTGGATTCTGTTTTTCTCCTGGCTTTTGCCTTTCCTGATATCTTTCTGCAAATATGGATGTAACTGAGTTACTGCCCTCAGTTTCAATGACTTCACCAAGACTTTCTGTAGTGGTAACACCTAGAACTGGTCCTATTCTGCTGTAAGCCAGAAAAAAAAAACACATTGAATTGCGTGGTTGCTATGAGTCCTCAGTCCTTTTCAGAGCCGCTGCTTTTCCAAGATGCTGTTTCTCTTCCATGAGAATGACCTGCTTTCTCTTTTCCTGAATATATGACCTTGTAATTGGTGGTGCTAAAACTTCTAACGTTTGATAGCATGTGAGCTTGCCAAGTAATCCAGACTGTGCTGCGGAATTGTGCTGGCACAGTAGTCATTTAATTCCACTACTGTTTTTCAGTCATTTGCAGACTTAACCTGGTAGTAATTTGGATTTTTTTTTCTAGATGAATAAAGGTGCTGAATGACTTTAGCGAACCCTAGAGTCTGTGGAGAGGGTTTGTGTCCCTCAACGCTTTAGTGCCCCATTGTGTGGACTATTGTTAGAGAAAGAGCTCACTGTTGCCCAGTACCAGATTATCTCTTTCCCTTTTACTGCTACTGCAGGTATGAGGAGTATCAACCGGAGGATGATCTTAAGAAAACTGCTAGTGATTTTCTTTCTAAAGTGGATGATCCCAAACTCAACAGTTCTGAGGTGAGGAGTTCTGTGACTGGGGCTGACAGATACCTGGTATGCATAAAGGGTGTGGGGAACTGAGAAGGGGGAAGACAGTAAATAAATACAGCATCTTGCTGTCCAGTGCTTCTATTTCTTCCCTGTTTTCTAAAAGTTGAACCCAGTTCCCTCCAGATATTGTCCCTTTCCGCAACATCACTTTGAAGTGCTCTCCTACCCAACTTTCTGGCCTTCTCTGCTCAATTTGAGGAGAGAAATCCTCTTGGTGAAGGAGGGGGGCATGGACAGAAGGATTATTGGCAAAGCATCTGCCCAGCTCCACCCTTGTTTCATTTCTCTGCCACAGTTCCTAAAGTTTGTCCGCCAGATCGGAGATGGGAGGGTATCGATCGAAGCTAATAAGGTGACCCACAGAGACCAAGATCAGGCAGAGCAATGGGCAGCTGAGTTTATGCAGCAGCAGGTAGGAGCCCCAGCTATGTGTGCGCTGAAGGAGGAAAGGTCTTTGTCACAGTGCACAATCTGGGAGCAAGGGAGAATGGCAAGTCCAAATTTCAGCAGTGTGCTTTGCTAATGATTAGGCTGTGGGAGGTCAGGGAGGGGCTCTTGGACTCTTCAGAGCAGAGTCTAGCCAGAAGCTGGGAAGGTATCTGGGCAGAGTGAGTGGTCTCATCTTCAGTAGTGCCTGGGAGGAAGGGTGTGTCCAAAAGAACTCATCTCTACTTTCCAGGCCACCAGTGCTTGCTGATGGGGAGGAGTGGTCATCACAGACCCTCCTGCTGGTTTGGGATGTGCACTGAGTTTGCCAAATCCTAAAAAGAAAGGTGTGTTTCTGTTTCCAAACTCCCAGGGGGCATCCGATGCCTGGGTGGATCAATTTACGCGATCTGGGAACGTGTCAGCTCTTGATACGGAATTTGAGCAGGCAAAGACTGCTGTGGAGGTAAAGCTGGAGGAGGAGGAGGGCTGGGGTACTGTCTGAGAGCCTGTGATAGGGTTACCTCTCTACTTTGCATGTTGTGAGGAGGGCTACAGACACTTAAGAGGGTGTTCTCTGGGGTGTCTGTAGATCTCAGTTAAAAGCTGTACTCTAGTCACTTCCTGTCCTTCCTTCAGTCAGATGTGGACTTCTGGGACAAACTCCAGGCAGAATGGGAGGAGATGGCCAAGAGAGATGCAGAGGCTCACCCTTGGCTCACTGATTATGAAGACCTCAGCTCCTCTTCATATGACAAGGTAACAGAGAACAGGGTTTCCTAGCACTGTGATGAACTGCTTTGAGGAAACTGGCAGACTGTCTACCTTGTGCTCTTAGGGTTCCTTCTCATACCAATCATTTGCTGTCACTTGCACCCTAATCCCACGTCAGCTAGGGGCTAAACCTACTGTTTGTACTTGTTCTGGTTTGCAAATGCTGTCTAGTTCTTGTCTAACATCAAATATCAGTTAGTGCTGGGATTCCTTGTAATCAGTGCAAGTGCCTACTCCCACCCAGATCTGATGAGATGAACACCAGATACATCATCACTGCTGCAATTTATTCCATGTCTGCTGTAGTCCAGGTTTGGAGGAATTTTTCAGGACAGAGCGGACAGGAAGAAGAGTCACTGTTCTGCTCCAAGCTAGCAGAGGGGTTGAGGTGCAGGCTACTCTGTAGTTGGAATGTTTCTGATGCAGCAAGACGTGTGATGTCTTGTAGAAAGTGCTTTTCTCCCTAAGCCTGTCTCCTGGAATTAGCCCTCTGCTTCTCTTCCCTGCTAGGGTTATCAGTTTGAAGAAGATAATCCCATGAGAGATCACCCTGATGCTTTTGAAGAGGGGCGGAAGCGCTTGGCAGAAGGCGACCTCCCCAATGCTGTCTTGCTCTTTGAGGCTGCAGTACAACAGAAGCCAGATCATATGGAGGTGAGTGAGACCAGAGGTAACAGGCCTTGGCTAGGTGTCCTGCTACTTGGAGCCTTCCCCTCTGAGGTGTCAGGGTGTGTGTAAAAAGCTCATTTCCATGTTACAAACTGTGCAGGGTGCATGAAAACATCTTGTTTTTCTCTGTCTCTGGGTATGTAGCTGATAATCTCTTTACAACTACCTGAAAGGAAGGTGTGGGGAGCTGGGGGTCAGCCTCTTCTCACAGGTAACTAGTGATACGACTAGAGGGAATGGCCTCAAGGTGTGCCAGTGCAGGTTTAGGTTAGAAATTAGGAGACATTTCTTTTCAGAAAGAGCAGTCAGGCACTGGGACAGGTTGCCCAGGGAAGTGGTAGAGTCACCGTCCCTGGGGTGTTCAAGGAAAAGTTGGACCTGGTGTGTAGGGACATGGTTTAGTGGGTGACATTGGTGGTAGGGGGATGGTTGGATCAGATGATCTTTGAGGTCTTTTCCAACCTTAATGATTTTATGACGTGAGTCCCAAGGAGGGCTGTGGGCTTATAACTAAAGTCAGATGCACAAAGTCTTCTGGCTTGAAGCTGTGTAAAATCACATGAGACTGACATAGAGCCAAGACAAGGAGTTTTCATCTCGTTAAGTTGCTTCTGTGGAAGTCTTGGCATTTCAGGACTGCAGATGCTTCTGGTAGTAATGATGATTGCTTTTAATGTTCGTATTGAAGACTAATTTAGAGCAGCTCATTAAACTACAGATTCTGGTTTGGATTTCCATCTGCCACGAGAAAATGTTACCTAAAAAGACAGAGATGACATGAGTGTCTTCACAGAAGCTGTAGACCAGAGAATGATTTTTATACGGAAGAAAATGTTCCAGCAGCTAATTCAGTGAATACTTATTTCCATGAAACGCTTCAGCTTCTTCAGGATGGATCAAGAAATCAAAGTCTGTGTACCTTTCCCCAGAAGTAGAGCACATAGATATTCTCAGGAGGATGAGGAGGAATCAAGCACATCCAGTACTACCATTTCTGGAGTGCCTACCTCAAAGATCCAGGCATGCTGAATACTTCGTGTGCCTGATTCAAGTCCTACTATTTGTATATGATGGGATAATAACAAGTTTGTTAGTCCTCTTGGAATGGATTTCTTTTGGCTGCTGGAAATACAGGCATCTGATCTTCTAGGGTACTGGGAGAAGGTGAAAAGTAAGCAGATGTTTTGAAGATCTGCTTTTGCTTTAAGCTGTTTTGCTTTAAAGGTGTGTGGGCTGCAGGCTGAGTATAATGGAGAAGTAGCTGAGACCTTAGGAGTAGAAATCTTGAACTTTTCCTGGCTAGCTGTATTGAAAATTGCTCTAAATTGTTCTGCTGTGACTCTGGAGAAAAGTACAGCAGAAGTCCAGTTCAGGTGGTGCAGTGATCGAATAGACTTGTACAATTGTTTCTGTGAAGGAAAATATCCCAGTTCTCTTGGTCCAGATCACAACTTTACTTTCAATCTCTACTTTCCTCACTTCAGAACCCAATGCAGGCATGGCTGGTGAGTTCTGTGTAGGATCTAGTTGTAAATCTAGAGATTTGAGGCAGTAGATTGCCTCTTACTTGTGGTGGCTTGTGCAGGCCATTGCAGTATGTTTTGCGTGACTTAGGTTCAGTGAGCAAGTACTTCATGCTGACAACCTAGCCAACTGTGCAGCCTATTTAAGACCAAGGGGTGTGATAATCAACATAAAGTGAACAGGTACTTTAGGTTTAGTGCCTTAAATACTCCGTATGTCAGCAGCCTGGAAACTGAAGGTTTTTTTGATGTTCTATTGTCATAGTTAAAGAAACAACAAAGCAACAGTGCTTCTACTTTCAGGTCTTACGGTCAGTTCCCCAAAATTATCACTTGCAAGTGGGCCTCTGCACAAGTATATGCAGCTGCATACCCTCAGGGTCTCATTATTAGCACTGCTGCTATGCTATTTTGTTCTTAAGAAACCTGAAATCTACTTCTCCCTTCTTCCTCTGCAGTTTGACCACTGTTAGCAGCTAAATGTGGAGATTATGGGACTTAAAAGTGCTAAAATTGCAAGCAGTTGCATTATAGTAGCTTTCCAGATAGAGATTCACCTGTTTTCACTACAACACCAGTTTTACTGGCTTTGAGAGCATATGGACCATAAAGTGAGGATTTCCAGGAAATCCATGTGCATCTGTGGGTAATGTTTGTAGTTGCATATACTTGGCCTCACTCTGAAAATGTGTGGGATAATGCTGTGAATTTAATCTCTGTGCCTTTGGCTTTTTTTTTTTTTTTCTGGACCTGAAGAAATCTGTCTTAGTACGTGTTTGTCTCCTCCAGGCCTGGCAATATCTGGGAACCACCCAAGCAGAGAATGAACAGGAACTCTTGGCAATCAGTGCTCTCAGACAGTGAGTGTTGTAGTATGTGTTCTGAGCCACACTTCTTGTCTTGTGCATGATGCCTCAAGGACCGTGTGGCTAGCGTTGTGTGCTCTGCCTTGATGGTATTATCTCCTGTATCTGAGTATATCCCATTTTGCTTTAATACTGTAGTCGTCTATCTTTCTATAACCTGCAGGTGCTTGGAACTGCAGCCTGGGAACCTCACAGCACTTATGGCTTTAGCGGTCAGCTTCACCAACGAGTCCTTGCAGAAGCAGGCGTGTGAGACTCTGCGGGAGTGGCTCCGCCACAAACCTGCATATGCTCACCTGCTGGAGAAGGAGCCAGAGGAGAGTGCTTCAGGGCCTAACCTTGGGCATTCCAAGCGTGTGCTTGGTTCTCTGCTGTCTGAGTGAGTTCGGGGGTGTACCAATTTCAGCTTTCAGCTGGAAGGCTTCTTGGAGGGTTGGGATTGGGCCGGGCAGATGTTAGCGGGCAACCCAAGGTCAGCTTGCTCTACCGTGTACAAATGTCCTTGTTCCATGCTTTTGCAGCTCACTTTTTGTGGAGGTGAAAGAGCTGTTCTTAGCAGCTGTGCGCAGCAACCCCTCAACTGTTGATCCTGATGTTCAGTGTGGCCTGGGTGTCCTTTTCAACCTTAGTGGCGAATACGAGAAGGCTGTGGATTGCTTCAGTGCCGCACTTAGTGTGCGCCCCAATGTAAGAAAGGGCAGAGTGGGGGTGCTGGAGGTACCTGGAGGTTTATGGGTGGAGATGCTGTTTATATGAGAGGTACATCTTTCGAAGTGGAGGAGTGAGGCAGATGCGTTGGTTAGGGAGGGCTGGCTCGGAGCTTAAAAAGAACCAGTTTGTCTCAGCCATTTATCTCTGTCCCCTTCTCCAGGACCATCTTCTATGGAACAAGCTTGGTGCCACCCTGGCCAATGGGAATCGGAGTGAGGAAGCTGTGGCTGCATATCGGCGGGCACTGGAGCTCCAGCCAGGATATATCCGCTCTCGATACAACTTGGGCATCAGCTGCATCAACTTAGGTGCCCACCGGTGAGCATAGGATGGGCAGATCTGCTGTGCCCTGTGAGTGTGTGTATGTGTGTCAAGAGAGAGACCGCAGCAGGTTACTAGGGCAGTGCTGTGCTATCTGCAGCTTTCCCATGGCACAGGCAAACAGAGGTTGTATGAAATCTGCCCTGAGAACAAAGTATTAGGCAGATCCACTTGGAGTAGGGGCTATCTGGACTTTAGTTTCTGTTAAGAGGGACAAGGGGGATCTTGGGGCTGGGGGTGGGGGGTGTTGGAGTGGGGGAAAGATCTGCTGAGGAGGGAGAAACTGTTTTGGAGGGGAAGAAGTAGCAGTTTAGAAGCAAATGGGGAGGGGAGTTTGAGATGTAGCATCTTCTCCAATAAGCCTGTGTATGTTCTCATGTTGACAGTGAGGCCGTGGAGCACTTCTTAGAGGCTTTGCACATGCAGCAGAAGAGCCGAGGTCCGCGGGGGCAGCAAGGCGCTATGTCTGACAACATCTGGAGCACCCTTCGCATGGCCCTCTCCATGCTGGGGCAGAGTGACCTGTACAGGGCAGCTGATGCCCATGATCTTCCCACACTGCTTCAGGCATTTGGCCTCCAGCAGTGACGCTGGGATGGGCTCCCCTGTGAGTGCAGGTTTGTCCCAGCCCTGCAGTGACCTTCCCTAGAAAGAAAACGTTCACTGGGGTTCACACACACCTGTGCTCTGGTAGGGCAGACCAATGGCAGCCGTTTCTTGAAGGACTTCGTGCTGAAGTGTGGAACTTCCCCTACCTGTCTGTTGTGGCCTGAGCATCTCTGAGCAGTTCACACTACCATATCCGAGGCTGACTGGCACTCTGCTAGGCAGATGATCAAAGTGGGAAAACACCAAGTCTTGCCAGAGTGCATCTGCAGTAGTAAACCAGCATGGCTTTGAGACATTACGATAGCCATTCTGCAGAGACTACCTGCTGGACGTGTCTTGAAGGCTGGTTGCTTTGGTGGGGTGGGATTGCCATTTGGTGAAACGTTGAAAAATTCTGGGTTTTCAGTATGCTTCCCCCATGTATGTGCTTGCATGTGTGTATATGTGGGTTGCTAGAGAAAAAGCTGAGGACAGCAGTTCCCTTTTTGGGATAATAGTAAAGTCATGGTACAACCAGATGCTAATTTCTCACTGTCTTCATGGGCCTTTTGAGAGCAGTGTGTTGTACATGTGCTAGGGACGTGGCTGGAGGCCCTTAGCCTGGAGGGGTAAGAAGAGATCCTAGCGCTCAGACTTGAGGCAATGCAATAGGAATAAAAGCCTAAATGTAATCTCCCAGAATATAGTGAGGAAAGGGTCAAGTTTTAATTTTTCACTTGATCGTCTGTCATTGTTTTTCCTTTGTGCAGAAGTTCCCCATCTTGTCTGTACTGAATCTTGTTAATTATAAATATCTGTATATGATTCTGCTGGGGAAAATGTTTTTAATTGTAAAATATTTTGTATAATAGAGGGGGGGAGAATTAAAATTGCCAAAATGACAACTTTGTCTGTGCCTCTGTTGAAGCTGCGTGCAGTGGGTAGTGTATATCTCTGAGGGTACAAGCCCACTCGATTTCCAAACACAGATCTGCATTTTTGTCTCGCATTTCAACTCAGGTTTTGTTCTACTGATAGCTCATGCAAATGAAGTTTAAAAGGACCTCATTTTGCTGTAGCCAGAGGCTTCAGTTCTGTGAGCCTGCAAAAGGGCTTCACTGTACCAAAAACTGTATTTCCCTGCTTAGGCTTAGGGGTCAGTGAAGCACCTTTTTTTCTTTTTGTTATCTGATACGAGGGAAGCCGTTACATTTATCACTTCTTGGAGGAACCTGACTGCTGCAGTAGTCGAGACCAGGAGCACTTATCCTTCCTTCTCCACCAGGCACCTGTTTCTTCATACTTCTACCCTACAGGCTTGTTTCTCATGCTGTATTCTCTGCAATAACATTGAGGAGCAGAGTGTGTGTGGAGGGAGCAGTTCTGGCTGTATGTTTTCAGATCCCCTAGGTTCCCTTGAATCTCATCCAGCGCTGTGGCACTGAACATGCATGCACCATGTTGAAATTGCTCTAATGCATGTGAAACAATTTGCTGCTTGTGCCATCTGAAAGAAAGGAAAATGCTGCCTCTGCGTCCAGCTCACACACCCAACTCTTCTCATAGTCAAAGATGTGCCTTTTGCTTTTTACTGATTTCTATCATCTGGTCAGTGAAAAAGTTTCTTTCCTTCTTTGATCAGTGGAAAAAAAGTCAGTGCCTGTGTTACTTATAACCACTTATAACCTGCTGTTCATGTACTTTGCCTTTTTTCTTACGTGACCCTCTCTGTTCGTACTCTCGCTGTTTTACCTTCTCTTTTTCTCACCCAAGTGCCATTATTGCTTTTCTCCATTACTTGTCTGTTTCCCTCTATTTTGCTCTCTTGGCCTTGTGTTTTGTGTTCTTTGCATCCCCTACTGCCTCTGCAACTAGAGTCATTGTCAGCATTTGTTCTTTTTCTGTGTAAATTGTTCTCACTTCCTACCATGTTTCACACCTTAAATAATCTCTACAGTATCTGTGCTACTTTTGCTATGGTCAGATCTTCACCAAGATACTAGCCTGTCTTTCTCCCAGGACTGAGTAAAGGTTGAGCTACCTCTGTCCAGATAATGTCTAACCTTGTCCTGTTAAGAATTCCCTTTGGAAACAGAGTATTTGTGCTGAGAAGAGCAGCCCAATGATATCTACATTCTGGTAGAAGTTTATACCTTTTGTCTGCTCTGCAGCACCGCATCTCTGACGACCTTGAAACCAGATTTACAGTGGGGCTCTAAGTGGCTTGATGGGTGGGAGGGAACAAAACCTAGTTTGCGTTTTCATCCATATCCACATCTTCTCTTGCTAAGCCCAGCTGTCCAGTGGAGGTGGGTAGCAGGCACTGAGTATTTTAGGTTAACAGAAAGATAAGGTAGTGAGGAACCTTCAGAGGTCTGTAATCGCCTGCTCACAGTAGGCCTAATGTGAATGCTAAATCAGGGTGCCTGAGGGCCTTAAACGACTCTGCTCTGCAATTTCCGTCTTTATTTTTTTGTATTTTTTTTCTAGCAGATGAAGCAGTGGTAGGGCTTACCACCACCAAAAGCACGTCAGGAATCCAAGCAGGGTCCTTGTTCTTTACCAATTACAGGGGCATCACAGGACACAAAGCAGGTCTTTCATAGGGCACTAGGCATATAGTTTAAAAGCCGGTTTGATACATGTCATTTCACCTTCTTGCTGTGCTTCTTCTGTATTTCTTCCCTCGGTATTTTATTTATTTGGTTCCTAAGGCTGCAAGAAGTCCTAGAATCTCCTGTCTCTTGGTGTTGGCCTTCCTGAATACACAACTGAGGAGGTACCAGCAAATGAAAGTTTGTTCTACGAGATCCCTTACACCTCTAGCTGCAGTTAGCTTCCACTCTGCTGGGGATTTGTTGCCATTATATCCTTTCCCTTTTCTTGAGCTGCTGATCATTGTTATGATTTTGGGTTTTCTTGAGTTACAGCACTCTGATCTCTCATTTTGGATCCCAGGCTCCTCCTGCTTTTGTCTGTGAGTGCTGTGTCTTTTCAGTTCTGGAGAGGCCTGGAGCCACCCTTCTCTAGAAGAATGAATGCTCTAGGATTAGTAGTTTGAGGAAGGAGTCATGGAAAGAGCTTAAGGGCAAGCATATAGTGGATACTGTTGTCCAGGAACGTGTGCTTAAAGGCTACGTGATGTAGAAGTTACATACTTCTGATGTTTGTTTAACAGCCTTTGGTGAATTTATTCTGTCTCTTCAGGTTTTAAACCAGCTGGTGGTTTTGGTCTCTCCAAAGCACTGTGGGTGCACAGAAGAACGGTGTTTAGATATGCAAAGTATTTTATTTTGTTTTAAGACTGTTACCTCTTGTGGTCCCCTACTTCTAGTACCGTGTGACATGGCAAATAATTGGTCTTGGGCTCAACCTCCAGTAGTTTTATCGATCTTTTCACTGCCTTCTTTAGCGTCTCCTTTCTAAATAGGATGGCGCTAGTACAGCCCACTTCTCTCCAGGGGGAGCCCTTTCCCCAGCTCTGTACCCTGTGCTTCTGTATCTTTTCACTTTTACGGTATTATTTCTAATATCCTACATGTCGCAACTTGCTTCAAGGGCTCAGAACACGAACACCGTGCCTCTTTCTTGTCTGAGTCAGACTGAGATCCTCAAAAATCTTTTGGCAGGCAAGGTCGTTGCTGTGGAAGAACAGAAAGCAGAGCAGTGCTCCCGCACCTGCAGCAAAAGAGATGGGCCAGCACGACAGGACACTGTCAGAGCAGACTTTGGCAGCTTCCCCGTATCTCTTGTTTGCCTAGGCATGTGTTTCACTGCTCCCACAGCAGATAAGGAGAGAACCTTTTGCCCATCACCATTTTGCCTAGTGTAGCAAAACTTTGGTATTTTCTGATGCTTTTAGATGCCTGATTTCAGACATCTGGAACCTTAGAACTCAGAACTCTGGCCATGACTTTAGGAAGAGTTGTAGCTAAGTGATCTCCTGAAAATCTGATGCTGAACAGATAGTTTTTTGACTCTTTTTTGATTGTTTGTTTTCCTGCTGTATTTCTTAAGCAGAAGTGACACCTAGCGTTGACTCGAGGACAGGTCCTTGTCTGTCATGTTTTTTGCTTGGACCAGGGCAATAAACTTTAGGAGCACAACCTGATGATAAAAGTTGTGGGAGGAACAAAATGCTGGATGCCTTTTCTGCATGCAAGCCTTTTGTGAACAGGAGAGTCTTTTTTTAGCCAAATGTGCTTTGTGGTTTGTTTCCTGGTATTGAGCATCAGATTAGCCTAAGCCTTCATGTTTGTGGATTCCGAGTTAGCAACCATGCTATGGAAACCCAGTTGAACGTTTAATAAATGCAGGGACAGAAAGCGATCTTGTTCTCTGCTGTTTTGAACTGAAGCAATTATTTATTGCATCTATTGCCTTTTCCTTTATCTGTGAAGGGAACATTCTGGGAAGGAAATAACTAGAAAAGCTCTTCCCTTTCCTTGCTGCCTTCTGTATCTTGCCAAGCAGGACTCATGAGGCTTTTGTCAGTCTGTATTTGCTTTGCCTCTTTGCAGTGCATCTTTTGTGGAGCTTACTCCCCATGCAGTGAGTGGATATATGCAGCACATGTTCAATAGGGTGCTATTGTCCCTCCTCCAGTCTTTGCTGTAAAAGTAGTGTTTTTTAGTCCACATTAGTGAGCGCTGGCAAAGGGGGAATACAGTGTTATAAATAAAGTCTCAACTCAACCTGAAATTTGTAATATTTATTATTACAAGTTATTATATTAATATTTATTTATATATAAAAGGTATAAAAAGTATAAAAGGCAAGTAAACAGCACTGGTTTTGCAGGGAGTCTACAGTCCACCAACACACACACGAACATCAAATATTCTAAACATATAGAACATTGCTTTTACATACTAAACCCGAGTATGCCTGTACATACGTACACTTAGGAAAGGTAACAAACAATCCTTTAAGTTCCATGACTTAACAGTCTCCGTTTTCCATTCCTTTTCCTTATTACCAACAGGTCTCCATTCTCCATTCCTTTTGAACAATACGTCTTGCTTTAAGTTGTCAAGCAACTCGGTCTTCAGGCCTTATGTATCCCGTTCTTCCCGGATCAAAGAAAAGCATATCCATCTCCTTTCCAAGGCCAATAGTCCTGGGTCAAAAGGCACGTCCAGGTCACCAGGGGGTGTAATAGCAAAAGCCTTCAATGGCTGTAGCAGCAGAGGGGCCCATGGCGTAGCAGTCAGATCAGTAAAGGAGCCCACAGCTCCCTCACTGTCTGGCAAACCACACGTTTCTGACTGTGGTCCCACATGGCTCTTTAAGGCCTCAGAGATTGCTCGCCAGGTGCTGAGCAATCCCACTGCAACCTTGTCGTTTTTAGTTGCAGAGTCCCACACCTCGACCTCAGTTTGGTCCCATGTTTCAGGCTCATAAACTGTCTGATCGTGAAGAAGGAAAATAAGCTGTAAGGTTACCAGGACAGTCTTTGTTTCTAAGGATGTACTATTCCCCATGATGCGCAGCTGCTTACCAGTGAGGGGCAGCTGTGCACACGGGTTCGCTTCTCTCAGCTTGAGCTTCTTCCTGGCTCCAGTGTGCCCATTTCCAGCGACTTTCTGTACAAGCTTCTCTGAGCAGTTTGCTGAGTTTGGCCAAACCTATCTCCACGAGGCAATCAATGTGCCTTTTCCCGTCCTGGTCTTTGTTCTGCTAGCCTGTTCCTTTTCATTCCTTCTTTCTGCTTTGTTATTGATGACATAACATCATCATGTTGCCTTTTTTTTTTTTTTTTTTACCTTGAGGACAGGCTCCCCTCTTATACCCTTCACCCCACAGCAGTTCTTTTCAAAACAACTTTTCATTGGTCAAACAACTTTGCCTATAACAACAACAGCAAACACCCAGAAACTTCCCTGCCTTAATGGCTGGAGAACAAGAAACTGGAGATGGCATGGAGTCTCCAGAATCACCCTTCTTTGTTCCTTCTAAACTCTTTTACATTCCTGATGGCCTCATCGTTAAGAGTCTGATGTTACCATCAACCACAGGGCTTTCTGACCCCCATGGCTGGGTCCTGCACCTGGGACAGGGTAACCCTGGCTATATGTACAGACTGGGGGACAAGACAGTGGAGAGCAGCCCCACAGAGAGGGATCTGGGGCTTGTGGTTGACAGCAAGTTGAATATGAGCCAGCAGTGTGCCCTGGCAGCCAGGAGGGCCAACTGTATCCTGGGGTGCATCAAGCACGGCATCGCTAGTCGGTCGAGGGAGGTGATTGTCACTGCTCTGCTCTGCGCTGGTGTGGCCTCACCTTGAGTACTGTGTGCAGTTCTGGGCACCACAGTCCAAGAAGGACATGAAACAGTTGGAGAGTGTCCAGAGGAGGGCGACAAAGATGGTGAAGGGCTTGGAGGGGAAGGCTGATGAGGAGTGGCTGAGGGCACTGGGCCTGTTCAGCCTGCAGAAGAGTACATGTAGTAGTAAATCTAGATAATTGGGGCTGCTGGTGATGTCTGGACCACTTTGAAGCTGTATGTGTGGAACTCTCCCATTCTACTGTATTCATCAGTAGAGATGACTGGCCCAGAAGCATTTTTGCTAATATGCAAAATGTTTTTAGTGAGGCAGATGTATCTGCTACTCAAAAATGCAATGATTACACATTCCACAGCTAATTGGTGAGGACTCCCTCTTCTTGGAAATGGCTTGCATGATGTTGCTCAGTTCGAGTTCAGCAAGGATCAGTCATTGGTCAGTCTTGTGTCTTCTGTTTATTTCTGGTCATTGCATTTATTTATTTATTTAATTAATTAATTTTAAGTTATTTTATTTTAACCAAGATCTGCCTGATCTGTCTGTGGGCTTTTCTTAGCAAGGTCTGGCAGGACTGAGAAGGAAGAGCGGGTCTGGAGGTGGATGAAGCTTAATTCAGTTTTTCTACCATTTTACCTTTTCCAACACTGTGAAGAGATTACATGAGTGCCATCCATAGTTTAGCGTTAAATTATTTTATCACCCCTCAGTCCACCAGAAAATAGATTCCAACAGTGCAATGAAGATGAAGCCAATCTCATAGGAAATAAAAGTAAGGAAATGCATGAGTCTTGATGTATTTGTAAATGACTCTCTGGGAGAAAAAAAATGCACTTGTAAAAAATAAACTCTATTTTTGTCACAGTCTCTTGCCAAATTCGATAAATATATTAAGATCAATATTGAGATACTGAGAGTAAAAAAAGATAAAATGTTTTACTATTAATCATTACAAAACAAACAAACAAAAAACACCAACAACAAAGAAACAGCACACAAACACACTGTAAATGTTTAACAATGTTTAATAATATTTAATAAACAATCTCCAACTCTTAGCTTCCTTTGTGGTATTCTGCTATGTTCAGTGACTTTTACTTCCTTGTGCACAAAGCACAGTGTAAATGAGATGAGAGATTTTTTATCCTCATAACAATGGAGAACATGGTCATGGAAACAAAGACCTTCTTTATTTATGAGCTTGTAAGTATGAACACGGAGATCCTTTGCCAAGCTTTTGTGTCAACATATTTCATATGTAACATGTTTAATTTTCCTCAGTGCCACAAGAAACCCCACTGCCAGCTTTGGTGCCCTGCAAAGAGAATGTGGGGGACCTAGGAGCTCCCTGTTGCCTGCATCAGGCAACATAATAAACAACATATGGGCATGCTAACAAGAAAATTTATATTTTTTCTGACAGCATAAATTCATCCTAGTCTGAGCCTTTTAGTTCTGAACTTTCCTCCCTTCTGGGTGCTCATTCTCCCTTCTCTTACTGTATGGTGGGCACCGTGGCTTATGCTGCAAAACCGCTCTTTTTGCTTGCGACGTTTTCTACCAGATCAGCAACCTGAAACTTGCTCATTGCATAAAGAAATGAGCATTACATTTTGCACAAGAAAAAGTAAAATGCCCTCTAAATAATTAGTAGTGACAGCAATACCTGAAACACAGCTGTTGATTTTGATGCTAGTAGCTGGGATGGAGGTTGCCTGCTAAAGGGTGAGTAATATTTTTTTTTTATAGATAAGTATAAAATATGCCAATGATTTTTCAATGGATCTGAGTCCAGATGATTGAAAATATCTAGTGTTTTAATTTTTCTCTTGTACAAAGGTGTTGAAAAATAAGTCAGGAACTTGGTTGGCAAGTCACTTCCATTTCAGGTAACCCAATATCATGCAGCTACCCAGTTAGTGGAAATTTTATATTGAATTTGTTGACTAAAATGGAAGTATTGAAGTGCTCTTCTGTGATGTTGGAACGTTTGGGTGGTTTGGCAGGGTTTTTTTTTGTGCTAGTGATGAAGTAATACTTTGTGTTGTAATAACAGCAATGTGACATCAGCGTAACAGAGTTACAATGCAAGTTTGACAGTGGTGCTTTTTGGAGACAAATATAATATTAGTCTATATTCTTCAAAATACTTTAGAAATTACTAGTTATATATGTTTGTTAAAATAAGGTTTTAAAAATGGGTCTTTAGGTCTTTCTTTGGATTTATGCCTCTGCATGTTGGGGCATCCTGCTTCTCTTGCATGATGTTAAAATCAGCAGCTGCTCCACTTTTGTCAATAAAGAGTGCGGGTTCAGCATCTTGCTTTTTGGCTTAAGTAAATTTTGGGGTTGTGCTCATTCAGAAATGAACCTACCAGTGATAATGAATGTATGAATTTGGATATACCTAATCTCAGTCTTGTCTGGCAGTGAGTGGAGCCGTTGGTTCTTCTTTGCTGTCTTAAACTCTCATGGACCCAAGTCTTGGTGCTAACCTGACCAGTGACCAAGTACTGGTGAGGCCTGGAATAGAAGCAGCAGGCAGGATTGAGAAGCAGGATGTAGTAGTGCCCTGGCAGGGTCTTCTGTGTTTTATCCAAACTGAGGAACTGTCAGTGTACATCCCCTCGGTGTCTGACAGTGTACATAAGAGCTTGCAGTGGGTCCATTTTATTAGCTGGTGTTGAACTGCTGGGGACAATTACATGCCTGCAGTGCTGAGGGGTGAGGAAGGAGGGGCACTTCACGGCCTGCAAGGAAGCAGCTTGTGCCTGTTTCCCACTGAGCCTGCCCTGCATTCCTGGTGTGGCTGTTCTGGGCAGTGGGGGGGTGGTGAGGGAAATCCTCAGGGGCAGAGTAGCCCCTTGATGCTCTCAAGTAACCAGCACATGATTTCACAGAGGGTCTGTCCAACCTGTACTCTTGACAGGTGAGGTGGGAGCCCTCATGGTGGCCTTTTATGTCTCCAGGTGAGTGTGGAGGAGCCAGTCCAACATAGACCCCTGGGAGAACATCTGGGAGCAATCTGTGGCTGTTGTGCTTCAGTTGGCCTTGGCTGAGGGAGAAGTAACAAGGCAGAGTGTTTTGGAAGGGAAAGAGAGGCTGCACATTTCCTGAGAAATGAGGATGAGTGGCTGTGTGTAGAGGAGTGCTGAGGTGCAGTGAAGGTTGACAGCAGGTCAGGTCCCTGGACTTTGTCTAGCAGACTCTGAGCGCAGAAATCATCAAATGAATTAATGTGTTTACTTAGATCAGTATAATCACACATGGAGAGCATGATTGGCTTGTACCTTTGTGAAACACCTTGTTTATGACAAGGTATATCTGCGGGAGAGGTGTCCATAATATAGATTGTGGATATTACTCTGAGGAATTTGCACAATGCTTTCCTTTATAATAATGCCAGAAATGCCAGATGCCTTAATCATCTTTTCAGTCCAGGGTGGTGGTTTTTTTTTTTTTTTTTTTTTTTTTTTTTTTTTTTTTTTAATTTACCATGGAAGCAATTGCTTGTAGGATAATGCAGCAGTCCCTGATAAGCAGTTTCAAATGTAAAATACCTCATGAAGTAAATAATAATAATAAAAAAGGTTGTCAGTGTGTAAATTAACGTTTGCTGCATGTGATACAGTTTTCTTCCTTCAGCCTCTGCAGACCTGCAGGTGATTAAGGGATTCTGCTGGCTGGGCTGTAGGCCCAGCCCGATAGGAGGGAGTTCAGCTGCTGTTAAGAGGACAGACAGCAGGAACTGCTGAACAGGGAGCAGGAAAGAGAGGGATGGGGGCTGGAAATAGGTGCCCTGAACTATCAGTTCCTCATGTCTCTTCTGAGAGGGATGAGGAGACCGAAAGGGGAGGACTTGAAGAAATAACAGATCACCAACAGAACAAGAAAAGCCATAGGTTCACAATGATACATGTATTTGGGAAAACCTTGCTCTTCCTCAGACAGAACTGAGCATCCAGGATGTTGATTTTAGGCTTGCAGAGCTCCAGGATTAGTTTGTTTACCTGGAGTTTCTAAATAAAGCTGGTTTGCTGCTGGTGGAGCTGACCTTCGTGTTCTCCAGCTGCTGAAGGTCAGATCCCAGTGCAGAGGAGTTCTCATCTTGGAGCGCACCAGTAAGATGTGATGCTGGCGTGCTTTTGTGTTCAGACTCACTTAACAAGTGCAAATTAGCAAAAACCAACACAGCCCCAGGGTCAGGCTGGTTCCCTTCTAGCTGAGAATGGAACAAGTAATGTTGCTACGCAGTAGCATAAAGCATATGACATAAAACTCAGTGCAAAGTGGCATAGGAGGGGAAGGTTGATTTAGTTTTAAAATGAAATGACTGTTTTTATGTGGTCCTATTGCTACAGCTGCAGAAGCACCAAGAGAAATTTGTCCCAGTTTTTGTGTGTGTGCTACTTGTGAGGACATGGAGCATAAAAGTCGCTGGTTTCATGTCTCCAGGATTCTCCTTCAGTTAGTGCTCCTTAGTTTTGGATGCATCTTCTGTATGCTTTTGAAGCTGACAGTGATATTGTTTTTATTCTGTCCACCTCTGCCAGTCACTAGGATTTAACCTTTTTTTGTCTCCTTTTGTAGCTGTTTTATGGCTCCACCCCTGTTCTTTATCTTCCCACAATGGCTTGATGCTGTAGATCATCCTTTTATTTAGTCTTGATGGAGGCCATCCCTTTGTTTTAGGTTGTCCCTTGTTTGTTCTGTCTTCTAACCTGAATTTCCTGAGAAGCTTCATGTTGATGTGCTTGATGACATTGATCTAGGTGCTGCCAATACCTGCCACACTTACAGTAAAGCTCCTGCTATGCATTTCTTTTGGTACTTCTACTCACAGACCAAGCCTTTCATTCTCCACTCAGGTCAATCTTAATGTTTCCATTACAAATGGAAATGTGAAAGGCAAACTGAAGAAGTGTAGCTTTCTTCAAATCCAATTCGTGGCATTTTGACTTCTCTTTCCAGTGAGCCCACGTCCTCCTCACAAAGCTAAAATCTCAAGCTTCCTTTCTGCTACTGTGAATTACTGTACCTCAGTAATCTTAAGTACTGTCCTTTGTTACTTAATCCCCCCCAGCATCTAAATTTTGTAAATGTGGACTCCATGAGTGGCCTTGATCACTTTTGTTTCCCACTCAAGCTGTAGTTGTATTAAAATTGGGCACTTGAGAGGGTGCTCGGATGATTTCCTTGCTGTCTGAGCCTTTGAATAGATTCTCAGATCCTCTTCTGAGTATCTTGCTGAAAGCGTTGGCACATCTCAATTTGTATTTGCTGATGGTAGAGATTTTCCTGGTTCTGTGATACTTTTCATATTATATTTATTGATTTCAAAGAGGAATAAGTCTAGCCAAATGTTCTTTTCCTGTTTACAAGTAATTTTTGTGCAGTTGCATTCAGAATAGAAAATATAGAAGGTGACTTTTGTTTTTTAAATAGAAGATATCCCAGCAGGAAATACCACATCTCAACTGCTCTGAAATCCCCTGAACCTTACAGTCATCCTGCCAGGGGTGATAAGGAGCCCCAGGTGGAGAGGAGAGGGGGTGAAATCCTCTCATGAGTGTCATTCAGGCTGCGCTGAGCAGGATTGGCCAAAGACTGGCGATTTATGTCTTCCATGGGCCTGGTAACTTTCTGGAAGAGTAGAAAATTCCTTCCCACCTCTAGCCCCTGTTTTTTGTTTGGGGATTGTTTTATTTATTTTATTTTATTTTATTTTATTTTATTTTATTTTATTTTATTTTATTTTATTTTATTTTATTTTATTTTATTTTATTTTATTTTATTTTATTTTATTTTATTTTATTTTATTTTATTTTATTTTTTTTTTTTAATGAAGTGCTAGTTAAACATATGGAGAAGCCCAACAAATGCCCAAATCCCCCTGCTCTTTGGCATGAAATAAGAGTGGCAGGAGAGGAGTGAGAGGGTGTCTAGAGTAGAGTGGGAACTTCCACTTTCCATCAGGAACGAGTTCAGCAGGGAGAGATCATTGCTGCACAAGAAATGGTGCGATTTGGCAAAATTGCAGTAAAGCACAGTAAAGCTGATTGCGCAGCTAGATGCTGTGAGAAACTGAGGTTTTGCTGCTTTCCTCCAAAATCCAGAATGTACATTCCTATTGCTCTGCTTCCAACCTCTGCAGAATAGCAAAGGAATGAACCATGTAGAAAACCAAACCAAAGGAAAAAACAAACAAACAAACAAACAAAGAAAACAACCAAATCTACCAAGCAATTAAATCCCCATATTTTAATGCTACCTTAGTTCTGTGAGTTTGGCACAGCTTTGGCTCAGACAAGCAGTAACAAAAGAGATGCAGCAGGAGGGTTTGGGTGAAGCTAGTGGCCGTCTTCTTTTGGTGGAGGTGAACTGTCTCCCTGCCTCAGCTCCCCATTTTCTCCAGCAATATGCTACCTGGTAGTAGGGGTCGCTTAAACATCATCCTAAATCTTTCAGTGAAGCTAAACACTTACTCATTTGCTTTTACCACTATTACAGTTTTGTGATTTTTTTAAAAACTCTTGTATATATGTATAAATATATACATTATCACCATCATTGTAATTTATCAGTCGATTGCTAGATTTCAAAATTCTCAGATGGATTTTCTGGAGAAACAGTCTTTCACAAAACAGTTTTTCAGTGCTGTAGATATTTGCAAGATCTGGATTGCTCTTGAACTAGCAACGATCTTGTGTTTCCTTCCACAATAGCATAGCTTGTCAGCACGCTAACCAATTAACATGTGAAAACATGTTTCAGAGTTAAACTGCAATTTAGAAAATACAAACATTTTTTCCTACTGGAGCTCTGCCAGAGCCGCCTCTTTCCTTACTAGCTCTGCGTCCCTGTGATATCTCAAAAGGCTATGTAGAAGGGTAGGGGGAAAGTGAGTTTAAAGCAAGCTATTCAACTGCCACCTCTGCCACCTGAATATTGTCAGAGAATATAGGGACTCCAAGTGAGTAATAATGCAAGTCCAAGGTAGGACAGGTCAGAGAGAAGCTTTTTTTAAACTATGATTGTAATGAAAGCACATTCAGACAGCAACTCCCCCTATACCCTTGTTCTTTGCCAAGTGACTGCAGAGACCTGACTATGCTGTTTCAAAGAAAAGGAAGAGGTAAGGAGAAAAAATCATTCTAATGCAAACAAAGCTAGGTCTACATCCTTGGGATGGATGGACTCCAGAAGATAACTTACATGTTAACAAGGCATGTACCCATGCATGGGGGAGATGGCAGTTAACAAGGTACTTGAGGAGTTCACAATTGTGACAATATGGAGCTGGCTCTTGGTGGAGCCTGTAAGAGTGGCACATCCAGTATGATCTTAGCTGAGAAGTGGGGATTGGAAACCATCACAGACTGCTAGCTTTTAATCAAAAAAGGCTGTTTTAGTTATTGCAAACTTCTTAGCAAGACCTCTACTATCTTGAATAGTAATATTTTTGCTATCAAAATATGTCACATGGAAACCCTTTGGAAGACTACTGTATATTAGACTCACTACACAAGTAAACAAAAATGTACAATGCAGCAAGAAAAATTTCTACAGTCTATGCATCACAAAATGTTTGATGTGCTTTTATTATTGTGATCCGGTTGACTTCTAGAGAGTAAAGAAAGACAAGAGTCATGAGACTAAATTTTATCAAGGTGGTTGCTGATCAATGGACTTTTGAACCAGAGCAGGAAGTAGAAATAGAAAAACAAAATAGGTTCACAAGGTTTAACAAGAATCCTGATCCTTGAGGGTGATATCAATTATTTCTTACTTCTGATGGTGTGTTTCGCAAGACTTCTGTGCGAGCTATAAATCTGGGTGAGTTGCATCGTGTGACTGAAAGCAGCAGACTGGAGGAAGTGCCAACAACTCTCCACATCTGAGAAGCTGGCATTGAGGTGAGATGCATACTTTCTATATGAAAGCTTTAAATAGCTTCTTGGGTGGCTACTATGAAATGAAGTTGAAGAGGTTTTAGTTTGGGATGAGAGCTACAACATGTATGTGTGGATCTGATTTCTGGCATTTACAGAGGCTTGATGCACCCTTCAGGTAATGAGAAGAGCGCTACAGGATAACCATACCTAGTAAAGCGAGGGCTTGGAAGGAGACACTGCTACAGAAATTCCAAGGGATGAAATAAAATATTTTACAAGAGAGTCTTGGGACTAGAATCTTTATGTTGTCAGAAATTAACTAGTTAATTTAATAATAATGTTATTATTACTAGCAGTAGTAGTACTGATAGATAAGTTGTTAAAAGTTATCAAAGTCATTAAAGTCATATAATATTGTTCTAACAACCAATAAAATTCACTTTCATTTAGAAATTAATTGAATGCCTCACTACATACATTGTATGTTTTCTACATAGAATATTGTTAGTTGTGAAATTCGGTCGAAGCATCCCACACCTATTTCTAAAGTAATTCTCAAATGTAGTGTCAGTCATGAATTGAAAGACTCATTGTAAGAGACTAAGAAGCTAAAACAAAAGAATGTCTCAAAAGCTCAGCAGAGAATGGTGATACGGTCAGAAAAGAGGATCCTGCTAGGGCTGGATAGTGCTTTTCTGAGGCCAACGTCCTTATCCTGGGTAACCTTCTGAGATACCTTCTGGCATCCGAGGTTCTGGCAGCTGTGGTCAGAAAGGTATTGGCAATCTCTCTCTCTGCCTTCCCCTCAAGAAGGCTCTGGGACACAGGATGCACATATTACCATATAAAGCAGGAACTGGAGGTAGGGACTAGCTGTAATTAGGATACAAAGTGAGAACTGGAATTGGGTCCAGTTTATAAATAGTGCGACTCAGAAGGGCTTTGTGTGCACCCACCACCATCGCAGACAGAACAGTAACTGGACCAGAGACATTGCTGGAACCCAATGTGGTAATCTGGACCTTTCCTCTACCTCTATCTTTCTCTGTCTCCCTCTCTGTCTCCTATGCTATGGCCCATTCAGCCCTCTGTGAAATAACAAGATTTAAATAGTTCAATAGCAAGGTTTATAGATAGCATAGTTTAATCAATTTCTGTCAGAATAGCTTTTGCTATTTTATTAACTTTTGCTAAATGTTAATAACACCAAACAATTGATTGAAAGGTTTTATGTCACTTAAATTTACTCAAAGTTACACAACTAACTAAGAACTGATAGATTTGATGCATATCTCATTTTACTCTTATTTTTTTCTTCCAAATTCAAATTTCTGCATCATGCCCTCAGTTTCGTCCAACAGCTGTTTTATTCATTCCTTGCTAAAACTGTTCTAATTGTCCCATTCTTCTTTTTCCCTCTCCATTGTGTCTTTTGTGGAAGTGCTTCTTACAAGTGTTGTTTGTTTTCTGTTTTCCTTTTCTGCAGGCTGTCATCTGACATCTACAGCAACAAATCCAAATTACAGAAACACTGCTGAGATGGGGAAAATCATCATTTATGAGAACATCAACTTCCAGGGGTACTCCAAAGAACTCACCAGAGACGTTGCCAATCTGAAAGATGTAGATTGGAATGACTGTGTCTCCTCAGTGAAAGTAATTGGACAGCCTTGGGTGGCTTATGAGCACATTAACTATACAGGCCGGTTACTGGTATTTGAGGAGGGAGAGCATAGCTTTGTTGGTAAAGAGATGAATGACAAGATCTCTTCCCTGATGTTGATTACTGAAAATTTACACAATCCACAGATCACTATCTATGAACATAACCAATATCAAGGGAAGAGCAGGGTGATAACAGAAGCTACCAATTTGGCTAGGGGGCATGACAATGACATGGCATCTTCTCATAAAGTGCAGCGAGGTGCCTGGCTGTTGTGTGAACATAGCGATGGAAGTGGTTTTTGTTACATTGCACGAGAGCATGAACACCTTCCAAGTTACAAAGCAATCAATTTCAATGACAAGCTTTCATTTCTGCGTCCCCTTCTCCCTGGAAAGCATTGTCATCACTGATGGATTGCAAATTCTGAAGTCCTAAGGGTAGATGTAGCCCTAGGAAGAAGGATGGGACCTAGATCTCTCTGCTTTTTTTTATTTTTTATTTTTATTTCCCCTTCTGGTATAAAAATACTGAATGGGAGAGCTCTCTTTTATGCTATGCTGCAGATGCGTATTTCTCAATCCTGTCTGGTGCTGTTCTCTTTCTCCATGATCCCAATAAATGCAAGAACTATTTTATTTAGTAATATGAAAAAACCTCAATGATAATAGATATCTTGTGGTGTGTAACCTATTAAACCTGTAACTAGCATTCCAAAGTACTAAACCATGTAATGTGAAAATGTTGCATGTTGCTTCTGTTGCTATATGCATAAGCACATATATAGTGTATAACCAGAACTGCTGACTTTATATTCTTCTTTACAATGCTCTTGCTTCACAATGACCTCTGCAATATTTTTTCTATTCCATTTTGTGTTGTTACCAATAAAGAAGATATTGCAGGCAACAATGGCTCTATTTTGTCTTTGTGGTTTGACAGAGAAATATTACCCTTATATATTATGAGATTTCTGTGTGTTAAGAGAATGGTTCACACAGTCAGATCCATGAAAAAGATTTTGAAGTCTTCTGAAAGGTTTTATTTCCTTCCATTTTCATTTGTTGGTAACGTTAGTTTCAGGCATGACTCAGTGTGATGTCACTTAATGGTGATCTTTTTAAGTCACTTTCTTATTTATGATTAAGTTAGATCATTGCATTATATCAATAAATTTATTGCTGCTTCTCTTCCATAAGGGAAGTGTATAATTCCATTTGTGATACTCAGCCAGACTTAAAGTCTTGGTGAGCATACTGATATTGGTTTTATCATGGCCATACACGAATTTGGAAACTTTACTGAATGATCACAATACTGATTGTGTCTTAAGGCACTGATCATACTTACAATTTATTATTTTCTAATGCTCTCGAATATATATTCAAATGGAAATTTCTGATAAATTTGATTTGATTGGTTGACTGCAATATGAAATCCCTAGTATTTTTAAACTCTTTTCATCTCGATCCAAGATTATGTATTATTTTGAAGTCACAGTGTTTCAATCAGAATGGCAAAACCCTTTCTTCCAAACCATTATAAAAATCTTGAGGAGGGCCATGTGGTACATTCTCCTTCTACCACAGGGCTGACTGAAATGCTAGATCAGGTAGCTCTGTGCCTTCTGAAATACTGAGTAGTGATGTGGTTTATCACCACCAAAAGCATGCAAGGAATCCCAATAGGTCCTTCTTTGTTCTTTACCAATTCCATGAACATCACTGAACGCAAATGACACCTTTTGTTGGGTAAAGAGGCAAATAGGGCATGAAGATGCAAGCTACCAGAAGCAGAGAGATACAGAAGGAATGATGAAGAATCTGTAGTTCAGTGTTTTGCAAGCCACAGAAGCGCCCAGAGGATGACCCATCTGCTATTCAGAGTTCCTCTAAGATTATGATTGTATTTTTACTCTTTATTTCCAAAATGGCACACTGAAAACTTCATGACAGAATAGCTTTCAAGATAATTTGCAATTAATTGCATTTGCACATGAAATATGCAATATTATGCACATGAAATAAGATCCCACATCTTATTGAAGATGTGGGATCGCACATTTCAGAAACTGTTTTGCCATATACAGGTTTACCTGGAGAATGCAGAATTGCAGTTCTGAAATACCCCTGTTGAATGTCAGTTGCACTCTCTGAGTCCTATTGTGGCAGTTGTGCAGCTCTGTATTGCAAAGTTCATCTATCTGAGTGCTGAGCTCCTGTTTGTGGTTCTGTTCTTGTATTCTGTTCTTGTATGTTCTTTACTAGAACTAAGATCTACAGCATGCAGTGCTATCATCTGCTGGGCTTTTTCCTGTTTTAAAACAAATGTCAGTCACTTGTGGTCCTTTTCCAGGCTCATGTGTGTGGATGCAAATATACAATAAACAAATATACACCTTCCTGGAGGTGTTCCACATCAGGTTAGATGAGGCCCTGAGCAACCTGATCTAGTGGGTGGCAGGGCAGGGGAGTTGGAGCTAGATGATCTTTAATGCCCCTTTCAACTGATGCTGTTCTATGATTCCATGATTTTGTGATCATTCAGGTTTCATGTGTGATGGGACACTTCTTACTACTTTGTAGACAATTTCTGGTTTCCTTGCTTTACTAACCACAGATCTTTTTTTATAGGGATTCCAAAACTCAATTCAAAGAACATTGAGAATTGTATCTACTCTAGGCCAAAATAATTTGGACACTGAGAAATTTTCGGAGAAAGCCAACTGTAAAGAAAGGAACCAAATAGTTAAATCCCTTAAACACTTCCAGGGATGGGGCATGCACAACTTCCCTGGGCAACCTGTTCCAGTGCCTCACCACCTCTGAGAGAAGAATTTCCTCTTAACCTCTAATTTAAACCTTCCCTCTTTTAGTTTAAGGCCATTACTCCCAGTCCCATTGCTACACGCTTTGATGAATAGTCCCTCCCCAGTTTTCCTCTTTCCTTTAAGTATTGGAAAGCCCCTATAAGGTTTCCCCTGGTCCCTCTTAAACTAGGCATAGTATAAATATAGAATAAAAATGGTGATTCCAAAATAAACAATCATTTTAAAACGTTCTTAGAAGGGATTCTTACTTACCTGACTTGTGGAAAATGGAGTCCACAATCAGTAAGATTGTAAAGTAGGTATATTTATTGAGTGCTGGGCAGCATAGGGGGTAGTCTCACCAATGTCGTGCACACCCAATGCGGCAATTTGCCATGGTTATATGCAGCAAAGTGTTACATATGAATGAAGTCTCACAGTGCACCTATACATATCCTGTCCCCACTTCATGTTAAAATTAGTTCCAAGGAGTCATTTCCATAAGCTCATCCCATCTGCGCTTCCGCAGTGTCTCCTGGGTCACCGAGGGTTATGGGGATGAAGGTTGGTGACTCTTCCTCATCACCGCTAGTAGACCTCTTGTCTTTGCGCAGACTCAGTTGCTCCTTGGCTCTTGTCCATCCGCAGTACCAGTTTCTGCCAGTTTCTTAAGACAGGTTCACACCCTTATCAAGAGACTAACCTTGGTAAGGGGCCAAGGCTTCTTTATTTAGTTTGCACAGTGCACAATAATTAGCAAAGACATTAAGCATCATCCATTAGTTTAATATTGTCAGTGCTCTATTTCTACTTGATAAGATTCTCCTAAGTGTCTCTTTTGTATCCACAGTAAAGTACAATAGACATTTGAACAGAATTCTGAATGAGGAAAGCTTGTAACCTGTGTTATTCTAGAAAGAGATATCTAGAGAGGGTTCAAACAGGATATACATCACTAAGAAGTGATACACAAACAGGCTGAACATTTTTGTGCTTAATTAGAAATGTCTGCAGAGCAAGTTCAGACATGTTTGTCTGATCAGAATGTGATACATGGAGTAATAATTCATGTCAAGAAGACGGTTGATATTAATAAAGAAGGGGGAGATGTGGGAGTGTGGCCATGGGGGTCGACAAGCCCCATGTTTGGTGATAACATCAGACTCTTAACGATGAGGCCATCAGGAATGGAAAGAGTTTAGAGGGAATAAAGAAGGGTGATTAAGGTGAAGCCTTGCCGTCTGGGGTTGCTTGTTTTCCTGCTGTTAAGGCATGGAAGTTGCAGCGGGGTTTGCTGGTTGGAACTGTTAAAATTTGTTGTTTAATCATATTTTTAGTGTGGTTTCAAGGGTTAATGAAACGCGGGAAAAGCAATCAGGTTTTGTTGCTTTCGGGAACCTTGTGGAGGGCAGAGCATGTGCAGAAGAAGAGGGAGGCAGTCGAAGCCGCCCCTGCAGTCTAGACAAGAGCCAGGAACAAAAGGTTGCTAGTGGTGATGGGGGGAAACATGAGCCTTCATCCCCACGACCCCCAGCGACTGCCACAAAGAGAATTATAATACAAAGTGGGGATAGGATATACATATGTATAGGCGTACTCGGGTTTCTTGTGAATATGTAAAAGCAGTGTTGTATAAATATTTGGGAAGTTCGATGGTTGGGTGTGCATGTTGGTAGAGTATAGACTCCCCATGCACTCAGTGCTGTTTACTTGCCTTTTATAAATATTACTAAATTCAGATTGAGTTGTATTGTCATTTGTAACAAATTGGTGACCCCGACGTGATCTTCTTGGACTTTGAATCTGCGACTGGTAAAGGGAGGCACCCCACCTAGTGGCCCTTGCTGATAGCGGCGCTAGAGTCCAACAAGATTTCGAACATAAGAGGCAAGTAAAGAACTGAGAGCTCTCCCTTTGTGACCCATAATTCTGCATGCGAAGACCTGAACTAAGAGGATTTGTGAGTATACCGTTCAGTTGGGTGGGATTCAGCTGTGTGACTGTGTGTAAGGGTGTGACTGAGATGGAACTTAGTTCTGAAGCGAGTGCGGAGGTCTTCTAACTGTGGTTCTGATCTCCCATGAGGGACTCGGCTGGTGAAGGACTGAAGCGATTGGTCTAGGAATTCATGGGTGGGTTAACCACTTGCAAGACACCTCCAGACACAGGCACAGCCAGGGACTCAGAATCTCTTTGAGGGTTCTAGGGATTCAGAACCTCTTTAAGGGTTCCAGGGATTTGGAACTTGTTTGAAGCTTCCAGGGATTTGGCCAGGGATTCAGAACCTCTTTGAGGGTTCTAGGGATTCAGAACCTCTTTGAGGGTGATTTAAAGATCAAAGCCAAAATTTCTTTAAGTGGTATATTCTTTATTGCAGCGCTGGATGCACGGGGGATCCTTCCGCCTATCGTGCATGTTCAAAGTGACAAAATATCTCATATTTATACAGCGAAACAATGAATATTCAATTAGCACGCATACATATTCATTACCTAACCCCGCCTACCCTCGCATCGTATGCTAATTAGCTTATCAGTCCTTGCGCTTGCGCAAAGCCTTCCAAGAATTTTGGGCCGGGGTCTCCAGGATGTGGGCAGTGGTCTTTGGGAGGAAGGCCGTAGGTCTTCCTCGTAATGCACTTTTCACCTTTGCTTAATCAGTTGTTTTCCAAGCTGTAAAAATGCTGAGTTGGCTTTCAGTTTAACTGAGGGTCGGCAGATAACAGGAAGTCTCAGTTAACAAGACAAGACAATTGACTCAAGTTATCTCAAGTCTCAGCCTGACTAACGGTTAACAGATACTGGGATGTTTTCAAATAACAAGATGCTTAAACATAACAAAAGGTCTACAGATAACAAGATGTCATTTACTTTGTCCTTGCTAACTTTTAACCACAAGTTTTATTCTATCCTAAAGTGAGTTTATACTATATCAAGGGTTCCAGGAATTCGGAACTTGTTTGAAGGTTCCATGATGGGTCAGGAGGAAAGTAGATTCTCAGACCTGAGAGGCTCAAAGAGCCCAGACATTCCACCAGAAAGCCCATTAGGGATAATGTTAAAATATTGAGATGACTGGGAATCAAGGAAAGGAAAAAATAAAGAGAAAATGGCTCAATTTTGTATGATAAAATGGTCAAAGGAACCTTTAAGGCCACATGTTTTTTGGCCAGTTTTCAAATCCTTTGAGGATTGGGTATGTCAGGCATTGAACCTCTATGTTAACTCTAAGGAGCCTTTTAACCAAGAAAAAGTGATTACATGGCTCTATGGATAGGAGCCTCAAACTCATTTCCCCCAAACCAAACATTCACTTTAAATATGAGAACTGACAGGGGAAAGGAAGAATGGGAGCCTCTGGATAATATCCCCCCTCCCTATTCATGGCAACCAAAACCACCACCTATTGAAAGTTGATTGCCCACGGCCCCTGTTCCCTCTCCCTCTCCTCCTGCATGAAGGACTAGAAATAAGATAAGAGCCACAGAAAGGGAGGAAAGTGAAACATGAGGTTGGACTGGCGATTCAGAAGGTCTTTACCCTTCGAGGGAGGTACCCCTTGGGGGGAACCAGGGGAATAGGGTTTGTAGCGGTTCCTTTGAACATGTCAGATGTAAGAAATTTTAAGAAGGAAATGGGAAGCCTTTTAGTAGATGACTCTTTAGGAGCTGCTGAAAGATTGGACCCGTTCTTAGGTCTGAACATGTATACCTCAGAAGAAATGTAGTCCATATTGGGGATCCTCTTCACTACAGAAGAAAGAGGAATGATCAGGCAAGCAGGAATGAGACTGTGGGAAAGACAAAATCAGGGAGGTCCTCCAGCGGATGTGAAATGGCCAAATATTAACCCTAACTCAGGCTTAATGATACAGGGGATAAAGGAATCAGTTCCAAGGGGACAAAATATAAAGAAAGCTTTTAACGAGTATCAGTGTAGAGACAAATCTCCAACTGAATGGTTAGAAAGGCTGAGAAAAAGCCTTCAGATGTACTCAGGGATAGATCCTGATTCCCCTACAGGTGGGGCACTGTTGAGAACCCAGTTTGTAGCAAAATCCTGGGAAGACATCCGAAAGAAATTGGAGAAACTTGATGATTGGCATGAAAAAGGATTAGAAGAATTATTGAGGGAAGTGCAAAAAGTCTATGTGAGGAGAGATGGGGAAAAACAGAAGGCAAAAGCAAAGATTTTTGTGGCAGCAATAAGGGAAAGTCAAAAACCAAGTGGACAGGAAAGCAGGAAAGGATCAGGGAGAAAACAGGGTGAAAGAGAACTGAAGGATAAATGGAAAGGACAACAAGATGAAATCCCTATCTGTTACTATTGTGGCAAAAAGGGGTATCTTCAGAGGAATTGTAGAAAAAAACAAAACAACACAACAGGATGAAGAAATGTTTAAGGAAGACTAGGGGTGTCAGGGGCTATATCTTTTGGGGACCTGAACATCAAATGAGCCCTTGATAAAATTATTAATAGGTCCTGAGGGAAGAGGTGTATTTTTTGGTAGATTCTGGGGAGGAGAAATCAACTAGAAAAGTACCAAAAGGGGTTAAGGAAGGAAAGAGGAATACCATGGTAGTAGAAGCACAAAGGGACCCTTATAGGAACCCTATAAGGTTCCTATATTGGAAAATACAGAAATAGAATCAGAAAAGAACCTATGTCTCAATGACCTATTGCTGGTGCCTGAGGCTGAGCACAATCTATTAGGAAGGGACTTAATAATAAGATTAGGGTTGGAAATCAAGAGCCAGATGGGAGAATTAAAAATTCAGCTATATACCCTAACCCAAGAAGATGAGGGAGAAATAGACGCTCAGGTATGGTTTCAAGAGGGAGATTCAGGAAAATTAGATATGGAACCCTTGGTAGTAGAAATAGTGGATCCACAACAGCCAATAAGGATTAGGCATATCCTATCCTGTTGGAGGGGAGAAGAGGACTCAAACCAGTTATAGACAGGTTGCTCCAAAAGGAGATGCTGGAACCGTGTATGTCCCCCCATAATACCCGCATTTTGCCAGTAAAAAAGGCTGATGGATCATGTAGGTTGGTTCAGGATCTTAGGGCTGTGAATCAACAAACCATAACCAAATTCCTAGTGGTGGCAAACCCATATACTTTATTAAACCACCTAACACCTCAGCATAAATGGTATAGTGTTATAGATTTGAAGGATGCTTTCCGGGCCTGCCCATTAAGTGAAGGGTCTCGAAATTACTTTGCCTTTGAATGGGAAGACCCCGAAACAGGAAGGCGACAACAGCTCAGATGGACCTGTCTTCCTCAGGGATTTACTGAATCCCCAAATTTATTTGGCCAAACCTTAGAAAAATTATTACAACTTTTTGAGGTAAAGGGGGAAATGAAATTGTTGCAATATGTAGACGACCTATTAATAGCTGGGGAGACTGAAAAATAGACACAGAGAACCACTATTGAATTACTTAATTTCTTAGGGAAAAAAGGGTTGAAGGTCTCAAAATCTAAATTACAATTTGTGGAAAAGGAAGTAAAGTACTTAGCACATTGGCTTAGCCAAGGAAAGAAAAAAATGGATCCTGACAGGGTATCTGGGATTTTAGCCCTATCATCACCCAAAATGAAGAAGGAAGTGAGGCAACTGCTCTGCCCCTTGGGATATTGTAGACCCTGGATTAAAGGGTTTAGTGAAAAGGCAAAGTTTTTATATGAAAAATTGACCAGAGAAAAGGTTAAGTGGAACAAGGAAGATGAGGAAAAGTTGAGGTTGATATAGAAAACATTAATAGAAGCTCCAGTGCTGAGCCTCTCAGATTTAGAAAGACCCTTTTATTTATTTGTAAATGTTTCTAATCAAACCGCATATGGAGTACTAACTCAGGAATGAGCAGGAATCAAGAAACCTGTGGGATATAGTTCCAAAGTATTAGACCCTGTGAGTAGAGGGTGGTCGGTGTGCTTACAGGCAATTGTGGCTACTGCCTTACTGATTGAGGAAGCTAGAGAAGTCACTTTTAGGGCACCTCTGAAGATATATACTCCACATAATGTTAGGGGAGTACTCCAGCAAAAAGCTGAAAAGTGGTTCACTGATAGTAGGACGCTGAAGTATGAGGCCATCCTGATCGACTCCCCTGATTTAGAACTAAAAGTAACTGCTGCACAGAACCCTGCACAATTTCTATATGGGGAACCCCTAACAGAACAACAACATAACTTTGTAGAAGTGATTGAATTGCAAACCAAAATCTGACCCGATCTCGAGGAGACAGAATTAGAGACGGGGTAAAATTATTTATTGATGGATCGTCCAGAGTAGTAGATGAAAAAAGAAGAGCAGGGTATGCCATCGTAAATGGGGGTATGGTCCTAATAGAATCAGGACCACTCGGTGCTGCTTGGTCCACTCAAGCATGTGAACTTTATGCATTATTATGAGCCCTAGACCTATTGAAAGGGAAAAGTGGCACTATTTATACAGACTCTAAATATGCTTATGGAATAGTCCACACATTTGGGAAAATTTGGGAAGAAAGGGGACTCATAGGGTTTGACTGTGTCCCTGGGCATTAAATGGGAATATCATACGCCATGGCATCCTCAAAGTTCTGGACGAATTGAGAGAATGAATCAGACAATTAAACACCAATTGGCCAAACTGATGATTGAGACTCAATTATTATGGGTAAAATGCTTACCATTGGCATTGCTAAACATAAGAACCAAGGCACATGGTGAGACTGGAGTATCACCTTATGAGATGCTTTACGGTATGCCGTATTCCCAAGGAATGCCCTTAGATCATTAGTTGATAGAAGACTATGAGACACGGAAATATGTGATAACTCTGGGAAAACAATTGAAAGAACTTTGGGAGAAGGGGGTGTTGGCTCAAAATGTGCCCTTGGGGTTCACAATTCATAAAATACAGCCCAGAGATAAAGTGATGACAAAAACTTGGAAAGAAGAATCGTTGTCTCCACATTGGGAAGGTCCTTGTCTTGCTTACTACAGAGACAGCTATAAGAACAGCGGAAAAGGGGTGGACACATGCATCGGGAATAAAGGAACCTGTAACAAGAACCTGGAAGGCTGAGTCTACTCCTGGAGATCTGAAAATTAAGCTGAAAAGAACTTAAAGTATATCAGGGCATAGCTACCCTTTGGATGCTAATTGTATGTATGTTAAAACTTGTATTGATTAGAATATTAGCTATCATTGGAAATTCATATAAAGGCCCTAATAGAAGGGTTTGGGGACCCCAAAACCCCACAGGGGGAGTGCCACCTCCGGTAGAGATACCCGCAACATCTTGAATTACTCTTGTCCTGAACATTTAAAAGAATAGGGGGGAAAATTTACCTAGAGGATTGGTTATCTGCTTTGAATCAAGCCTCCGCTAACTTGTGGAAAAGTTGAACGCAAATAGGAGAACCATCAGGTGTGTAAGCCTGGACCATTTCCTAAGAAGTATCAGGGAGAGGGCAAGACCGGAGAAAGGACGGGTACTGAGGTTCAAGAGGTTTACCAAGGGCTGCAACACCTTAGGGTAATAACTGTCAGATAACATGGCCTTTACCGGACTTCTGTTATATATGTAGTGGTAATTCATGTTGAGAAAATAGTTGATATTAATAAAGAAGGGGGAGATTTGGGAGTGTGGCCATGGGGGTCGGAAAGCCCCATGGTTGATGATAACATTAGACTCTTAACGATGAGGCCATCAGGAATGTAAAAGTGTTTAGAGGGAACAAAGAAGGGTGATTCTGGAGACTCCATGCCGTCTCCAGTTTCTTGTTCTCCAGCCGTTAAAGCAGGGAAGTTTCTGGTTGTTTGCTGTTGCTGTTATATGCAAAGTTGTTTGACCAATGAAAAGTTGTTTTGAAAAGAACTGCTGTGGGGTGAAGGGCATAAGAGGGGAGCCTGTCCTCAAGATAATAAAAAAGGGCAACACGATGATATTATGTCATCAATAAAGAAGCGGGAAAGAAGAATGAAAAAGAACAGGCTAGCAGAACGAAGACCAGGACGGGAAAAGGCACATTGATTGCCTCGTGGAGATAGGTTTGGCCAAACTCAGCAAACCGCTCAGAGAAGCTCATACAGAAAGTCGCTGAAAATGGGCACACCGGAGCTGGGAAGAAGCTCAAGCTCAGAGAAGCGAACCCGTGCGCACAACTGCCCCTCACTGGTAAGCAGTTGGGCATTATGGGGAATCATATGTCCTTAGGAACAACGACTGTCCTGGTAACCTTACAGCTTATTCTCCTTATTAACAATCAGACAGTTTATGAGCCTGAAACATGGGACCAAACTGAGGTCAAGGTGTGGGACTCTGCAACTAAAAACAACAAGGTTGCAGTGGGATTGCTCGGCACCTGGCGAGCAGTCTCTGAGGCCTTAAAGAGCTATGTGGGACCACAGTCAGAAACGTGTGGTTTGCCAGACAATGAGGGAGCTGCGGGCTCGTTTAGTGATCCGACTGCTACGCATGCCATGGGCCCCTCTGCTGCTACAGCCATCGAAGGATTTTGCTGTTACGCCCCCTGGTGACCTGGATGTTCCTTTTGACCCAGGCCTATTGGCCTTGGAAAGGAGATGGATATGCTTTTCTTCGATCCGGGAGGAACGGGATACATAAGGCCTGAAGGCTGAGTTGCTTGACAACTTAAAGCGAGTGCAATGATCTAATCCTAGTGCAATGATCGGGTGGATAACATAAACTGTGGCATTACGTATAGTAAGCATGAAGGCAGTAGCCATGTTAACAATGGGATCATAGGTAAAATTTATCAGAGACCACCAAGACTGTAACTTCTTCTCAGAATCATTGGCATTGTCCCAAACAGTCTTTCATACTTCAGCTGGAAAAATGCCTTCACTTCCTTATCTAATGATCAAGGCAGCTGTTGCCTGCAGCCATAACTGTGCTTGCATACAAGTAAGAGCTAAAGATACATTATCTTGAACCATACTAAGTGCATCTATTATTAGTTTGTGGTCTTAGTCTTCAGCATTTTCCCATCTCGGTAACGCCTTTGAAACTTGCCATTGGCTAGTTCCCAATGCTAATAAGGATGATTGTAAGGGTTGTTTTAGTTTTGTCACATCACTAGTTGCTGAGGCTAGCTTATTCATTAATATTTCTGAATCAATTCCATTGAAAACTCCTAACCCTGTTCCTAGCATTCCAGTTAAGTCTCTTTGTGTCCTGCCCCTGAGGTGTGCTTGCTTTTGTGACCATATTGTCCAGTCTTCAAATGATGTCTTTAGGAAAGGAGAGGAGGCTGGTTGAACTGCCGAGACGTTAATTTGTATTAGCAATTCAATGTGCTTGAGAGACCATTCTGGATTAAATAATAATTGTTGTTGGTCTGTGTTCCTTACTATGTATGGGCCTGTTTCATAAATTTTGGATTCCAGTTTGGTTGGGGGTGGGGCATAGGTAATATGAGGCCCTCACCCTCCTTGATTTTGAGCTTTTGGCCCTTATATATTTGGCCAAAAACAGCTGATTACTACATTCTGTGTTAATATAAAATTATACCAGCAATCTAATTTACCTGGGTGGATACAACTTTCTCGTTGGCCATTTCTGGAAATCGATTTCACTAAAATCCCTATTACTTTTTTTGTGGGTCGTTCCATTAATCATTCAGCATCCTATTTTAATTTTGTCCCCTATGGTTCTTTGGTGTGTCCACTCTTCCCCTAATTTTTGCCATTCTGATGGTGTATATAAATGGTTACCATTTGTTTGCCAGATGACCATAACGGCTAACTTTCCATTAATGCTCTTATCCTCTGTTGTTACGGCTTCGGTCCAAGGCCACTCACCATTCTCTGTTATCATAGAGGCACCTTCTTGAATCACAATTACAACTATAAGCCATAGAAACAAAACAATTCTATCAACAAAATTTCTGCCAACTATATTACTAAATACTCCCGACTGTAATGTCCTCATTTTGTTTGACTAAGTTTTAGTTTCAGTTCATTGTCACCTGGCATTACTTTCCAGGGGGCTTCTGGAGCTTTCTTCACTCAGGAATGGTGGATCCAAGCGGCTTGTTCTCTAATCTTGATAGCAGCATGAGTTGTCAGCAACACTTGATACGGTCCATTCCATTTTTCCTCTAGAGGTTGTCCTGAAAAAGTCTTTATATATACATAATCCCCTGGCTTAAAGGGGTGGATTGGTTGATCCAACCCTCTAGCCCTGGTCCCTTAAACAAATTTATGTACTTTATTTAATTGTTTCTGAAGTTCCGTTATATATCCTAACTGTGTTAGGTCCTCTCCACTAAATAGAAATTGATACGGCCTTCCATATAAGATTTAAAAGGGACTCAAATTCTCTTTTGTTGTAGGTTTAACTCTTATTCTAAATAATGCTAAAAGGAGGGATTGAGGACATGACAAATTAGCTTCTTGTCCAATTTTAGCTATTTGTTGTTTAATTAAATGGTTCATTTTTTCTACCTGTCCACTTGCCTGTGGTCTATAAGGAGTATGCAGTTGCCAATCTATCTTTAGAATCTTACTTATCTGTTGTACCACTTGCGCACAAAAATGTGAACCCTCTATCAGAAGACATTGCTACTGGAATCCCAAAGCACGGTATAATTTCATTTAACAAGTCTTTAACCACTTCTCATGCTTTGTTTGTTCGACAGGGAAAGGTTTCGGGCCATCCTGAAAACATGTCAGTCAGAACCAGTAAATAACGATACCCCCCTTTTCTAGGGAGTTCTGAAAAATCAACTTGCCACTGTTGCCCCGGGTAATTTCCTTTACCGATTATTCCAAATTTTATTCTATTCTTGGTATTGGGGTTATTGTGTAAACAAATGCTACATTGTTGAGTTACTTGTTTTATCGTTGTATATAAATTTCGTCCCACTGATGTCTGACTCAGGCTCTTATGCAGTGTGTCAGCTCCCCAATGTGTTTTATTGTGTTCTGTAAGAACTATGGTCCATGTCAAATTAAAGGGTATTATTAAGCAGTTATCTTTTAAATATATCCATCCATCTGGTTTCATTTTACCTTTCAAATCTTCAATTAATTGTAAGTCTTCTTTTGTATAATTGGGCTTTTAGTTCATGTATATAGCTTGGGTTTTACCGTCTGGTATCAAAGACAATGCCTTCACCTCAGTTATTTAAGCTGCCCGCTTAGTCTCCTGATCTGCAAATCGATTTCCAATTTCAAAATCGGCGTTCCCCCTTTGGTGTCCCCGACAATGCATGATAGCTACCTTTTCTGGTTGTTTTACAGCCTCTAACAATTTTAAAATTTCTTCAGCATGTTTTATCTGTTTTCCCCGAGCAGTCAGCAATCCATGTTCTTTCCAAATTGTTCCATGAGCATGTACCATGCCGAATGCATATTTAGAATCTGTCCAAATATTTATTTTCCTTCCTGCTGCTAGTTCCAGTGCTTGTGTAAGAGCAATTATCTCTGCCTTCTGGGCAGATGTTCCGGGGGGTAATGGTTTGGACTTGATTACCTGTTGAGTGGTTGTAACGGCATACCCTGCCTTACGTTGTCCTTGTTTCACAAAGCTGCTTCCATCAGTATACCAAGATTTGTCAGCATCTTCTAAAGGTTCTTCCTTAAGATCGGGTCGACTAGAATACACAGTCTCCATTGTTTCTATACAATCATGGGTTATGGGTTCATCCAGAGTTCTGCTAGGGAAAGAAGCTGGATTTACAATGTTAGTGACCACAATTTCCACATCATCTTGTCCTACTAATATTGCTTAATATTTTAAAAATCTCTGTGGTGAAAGCCAATGGTTTCCTTTTTGTTCCAAAACTGTTGAGACTGTATGGGAGACTAACACTGTCATTTTCTGTCCCATTGTAAACTTCCGAGCCTCTTGTATATTGATAACAACAGCTGCAACAGCCCAAAGGCATCCAGGCCATCCTTTACTTACTTCATCTAATTGTTTAGAGAAGTAAGCTACTGCTCAATTATAGGGACTCAATCTTAGTACTCTCATAGTACTCCCAAAGCTATCCCTTGTCTCTTATGAGAGAACAACCAAAAGGGTTTTGAGAGATCTGGTAATCCCAAAGCCAGAGCTTGCACCAGTTCTCATTTAAGTTGTTTAAAGGCTTTTCGTGCTTCTCCAGTCCAGACTAACTTTGATTGATTACTCTTTATCAATTCATATAGAGGCTTTACTGCTATTATATCCTTTCCCTTTTCTTGAGCTGCTGATCATTGTTATGATTCTGGGTTTTCTTGAGTTACAGCACTCTGATCTCTCATTTTGCATCCCAGGCTCCTCCTGCTTTTGTCTGTGAGTGCTGTGTCTTTTCAGTTCTGGAGGGGCCCGGAGCCACCCTTCTCTAGAAGAATGAATGCTCTAGGATTAGTAGTTTGAGGAAGGAGTCATGGAAAGAGCTTAAGGGCAAGCGTATAGTGGATACTGTTGTCCAGGAACGTGTGCTTAAAGGCTACCTGATGTAGAAGTTACATACTTCTGATGTTTGTTTAACAGCCTTTGGTGAATTTATTCTGTCTCTTCAGGTTTTAAACCAGCTGGTGGTTTTGGTCTCTCCAAAGCACTGTGGGTGCACAGAAGAATGGTGTTTAGATATGCAAAGTATTTTATTTTGTTTTAAGACTGTTACCTCTTGAGGTCCCCTACTTCTAGGACTGTGTGACATGGCAAATAATTGGTCGTGGGGTCAACCTCCAGTTGTTTTATCGATCTTTTCACTGCCTTCTTTAGCGTCTCCTTTCTAAATAGGATGGCGCTAGTACAGCCCATATCTCTCCAGGGGGAGCCCTTTCCCCAGCTCTGTACCCTGTGCTTCTGTGTCTTTTCACTTTTACGGTATTATTTCTAATATCCTACATGTCGCAACTTGCTTCAAGGGCTCAGAGCACAAACACCGTGCCTCTTTCTTGTCTGAGTCAGACTCAGATCCTCAAAAATCTTTTGGCAGGCAAGGTCGTTGCTGTGGAAGAACAGAAAGCAGAGCAGTGCTCCCCCACCTGCAGCAAAAGAGATGGGCCAGCACGACAGGACCCTTCGTCAGAGCAGACTTTGGCAGCTTCCCCGTATCTCTCGTTTGCCTAGGCATGTGTTTCACTGCTCCCACAGCAGATAAGGAGAGAACCTTTTGCCCATCACCATTTTGCCTAGTGTAGCAAAACTTTGGTATTTTCTGATGCTTTTAGATGCCTGATTTCAGACATCTGGAACCTTAGAACTCAGAACTCTGGCCATGACTTTAGGAAGAGTTGTAGTTAAGTGATCTCCTGAAAATCTGATGCTGAACAGATAGTTTTTTAACTCTTTTTTGATTGTTTGTTTTCCTGCTGTATTTCTTAAGCAGAAGTGACACCTAGCGTTGACTCGAGGACAGGTCCTTGTCTGTCATGTTTTTTGCTTGGACCAGGGCAATAAACTTTAGGAGCACAACCTGATGATAAAAGTTGTGGGAGGAACAAAATGCTGGATGCCTTTTCTGCATGCAAGCCTTTTGTGAACAGGAGAGTCTTTTTTTAGCCAAATGTGCTTTGTGGTTTGTTTCCTGATATTGAGCATCAGATTAGCCTAAGCCTTCATGTTTGTGGATTACAAGTTAGCAACCATGTTATGGAAACCCAGTTGAACGTTTAATAAATGCAGGGACAGAAAGCGATCTTGTTCTCTGCCGTTTTGAACTGAAGCAATTATTTATTGCATCTATTGCCTTTTTCTTTATCTGGGAAGGGAACATTCTGGGAAGGAAATAACTAGAAAAGCTCTTCCCTTTCCTTGCTGCCTTCTGTATCTTGTCAAGCAGGACTCATGAGGCTTTTGTCAGTCTGTATTTGCTTTGCCTCTTTGCAGTGCATCTTTTGTGGAGCTTACTCCCCATGCAGTGAGTGGATATATGCAGCACATGTTCAATAGGGTGCTATTGTCCCTCCTCCAGTCTTTGCTGTAAAAGTAGTGTTTTTCAGTCCACATTAGTGAGCACTGGCAAAGGGGGAATACAGCAAACACAGTAGCAAGAAAGAGGAAAAAAAAGAGGGGTCTGTGTAAGATACAAGGCAAAGAAAAAAAGGTATCTTTTTCCTCAAGAGCTTAGCAGCAAATGTAGATTTTTCTTCTGATGAGTGGGCTGGAGTTCTGTGTTTCGGTCATATTTTGCATTTTCAGGGATGTTTTTTTAATTTTATTTTTGAGGAGTCTGAGGCAAAAGTGTGAAGGAGACTTTTTGGTGAAGAACTACCTGATGGCTACTAACAAGTGCGAAAAAGAATAATTCATCAGGGGACCTCTCTTAATTATATTTCAATGATCTTGGGAATCTGGAGAGGTCCTAGTAGACTGGAAGCTGTCAAATGTTGTGCCAATTTTCAAGAAGGGTAAGAAAGAAGACCCTTGCAATTACAGGCCTGTCATTCTCACCTCAGTTCCTGGTAAAATTATGGAGAAGATGATCCTTGAAGTTATTGAAGCACACCTGGGGAACAATGCTATCATTGGTCCCGGCTAACATGGGATCATGAGGGGTAAGTCCTGCCTAACAAATTTGATTTCCCTTTATGACAAGATCAACCGTCTAATCAATCCAAGGAAACCAGCTGATGCGATCTTTTTGGACTTCAGCAAGGCTTTTGACATGGTTTCCCATAGGATCCTACTGGACAAAATGTCCAGCGTACAATATAACAAAAACATCATACGATTCTTGAGCAATTGGCTGACGGGCAGGGCTCAAAGGGCTGTGGTAAATGGGGCCACAACTGGCTGTCAGATGGTCACTAGTGGGGTCCCTCAAGGCTCCATGTAAGGGCCAGTCCTCTTCAATGTTTTTATAAATGATTTAGATGGAGGACTAGAAGGTGTTTTGAGCAAATTTGCTGACCACATGAAAAATTGGAGGAGCTGTGGACTCTGATGAAGGTCGAAAGGCCTTGCAGAGAGACTGGGACAGATTGGAGAGCTGGGCGATCACCACCCACGTGAAGTTTAACAAGAGCAAGTGCCGGGTCCTGCATCTAGGATGGGGTAACCCTGGCTATACGTACAGACTGGGTGACAAGACAGTGGAGAGCAGCCCCACAGAGAGGGATCTGGGGCTTGTGGTTGACAGCAAGTTGAACGTGAGCCAGCAGTGTGCAGCCAGGAGGGCCAACTGTATCCTGGGGTGCATCAAGCACGGCATTGCTAATCGGTCAAGGGAGGTGATTGTCCCGCTCTGCTCTGCGCTGGTGCGGCCTCACCGCAAGTACTGTGTGCAGTTCTGGGCACCACAATCCAAGAAGGACATGAAACAGTTGGAGAGTGGCCAGAGCAGGGCGACAAAGATGGTGAAGGGCCTGGAGGGGAAGACGTATGAGGAGTGGCTGAGGGCACTGGGCCTGTTCAGCCTGCAGAAGAGGAGGCTGAGGGGGGACCTCATAGCGGTCTACAACTTCCTTGCAAGGGGGAGTGGAGAGGCAGGTGACCTATTATCTGTAAACACCAGCGATAAGACCCACGGGAATGGTGTTAAGCTGAGTCAGGGGAAGATTAGGCTGGACATCAGGAAGAGGTTCCTCACTGAGAGAGTGGTTGCACACTGGAACAGGCTCCCCAGGGAAGTAGTCACTGCACCAAGCCTGTCTGAATTTAAAAAGCAATTGGAGTGTGCACTTAGTAACATGGTCTAAACTTTTGGATAGACCTGTGCGGTGCCAGGAGTTGGACTTGATGATCCTTAGGAGTCCCTTCCAACTCGGGGTATTCTCTGATACTATGATTTCTTATGACTTGATGTATACTGGGGTATTAGACAGTCTTTTTGCAGGCTCTGTGACTGAAATGAATTTACAATTAGACTTCTGTAAAAGAAAACCAGACAACCAGTGGACAGGCTGTGGAGACATACCCCTGAAAATGTGAACCAGCTATGCTCCAATGCTGGCAGTCTAATGGGAAGAATCATGTAATGAATATCTTAAAATCACTTGCTTTTCAGTGCAATACTGAAAGTTAAAAGGGTAGCATCTCAGCTACGATTATGTAGTGTTTGGTTGCTTGTTTTTAAAACAGTGTACGGGTTGGATGAAGTGGAAAAATACTGGGGTTGTTAATGGTCATGACTGGTGTTGTCTTTTGTCTATAGTAGTAAATCTAGATAATTGGGGCTGGCGGTTATGTCTGGACCACTTTCAAGCTGTATGTGTGAAATTCTCCAATGCTACTCTATTCATATGCCAAGATTATTGGCCCAGAAGCATTTTTCCTATTATGCAAAACGTTTTTAGTGAGGCAGATGTATCTGCCACTCAAAAATGCAATGATTACACGTTCCACAGGTAGCTGGTAAGGACTCCCTCTTCCTGGAAATGGCTTGCATGATGTTGCTCAGTTCAAGTTCAGCAAGTATCAGGCATTGGTCTGTCTTGTGTCTTCTGTTTATTTTTGATCATTGTATTTTTGTTTTTACTTTTTTTTTTTTTTTACTTTTTTTTTTTTTTTTAAATTTTAAGTTATTTTATTTTAACCAAGATCTCCCTGATCTGCCTATGGGCTTTTTTTTTTAGCAGGGTCTAGCAGGGCTGAGAAGGAAGAGCAGGTTTGAAGGTGGAAGAAGCTTAATTCAATTTTTCTACCATTTAATAAACAATCTCCAACTCTTAGCTTCCTTCATGGTATTCTGCTACGTTCAGTGACTTTTAAATTCCTTGTGCAATAAGCACAGTGTAAATGAGTTGACAGATTTGAAAATCCATTTTGTTTTTATCCTCATAACAATGGAGAATATGGTCATGGAAACAAGGACCTTCTTTATTTATGGGCTTGTGAGTGTGTACGCAGAGATCCTTTGCCAAGCTTTTCTGTCAGCACATTTCATATGTAACATGTTTTGATTTTCCTCATTGCCACAAGATTATCCACTGCCAGCTTTGGTGCCCTGCAAAGCGAATGTGGAGGACCTAGGAGCTCCCTGTTGCCTGCATCACTCAAAAAACAACATACTGGCATGCTAACAAGAAGATGTGTACTTTTTCTGACAGCATAAATTCATCCTAGTCTGAGCTATTTCAGTCCTTTTTGTTCTGAACTTTCCTCCCTTCTGAGTGCTCGTAGGTGTTCTGGGCAGTGGGGGAGTGGTGAGGGGAAACCTCAGGGGCAGAGTGGTCAACCTTGATGCTCTCAAGTAACCAGCACATGATTTCACAGAGGGTCTCTCCAACGTATACTCGTGTCAGGTGAGGTGGGAGACCTCATGGTGGCCTTTCATGTCTCCAGGTGAGTCTGGAGGAGCCAGTCCAACATAGACCCCTGGGAGAACATCTGGGAGCAATCTGTGGCTGTTGTGCTTCACTTGGCCTTGTCTGAGGGAGGAGTAAAAAGGCAGAGTGTTCTGGAAAGGAAAGGGAGGCTGCACATTTCCAGAGAAATGAGGCGTGGCTGTGTGTAGAGGAGTGATGAGGTGCAGTTAAGGATGACAGCAGGTCGGGTCCCGCAGCAGTGTGTTGCACAGGTCTAGCAAACTCTTGAGAACCTAGTTCAGGAGAAATGTGGAGCACAGAAATCATCAAAGGAATCGATGTGTGTACTTAGATCAATGCAATCATGCATGGAGAGCAGGATTGTCTTGTACCTTTGTCAAACACCTTGTTTGTGACAAGGTATATCTGAGGGAGAGGTGTCAGTAAACCCTGATTGTGTATATTCTTTTGAGGAATTTTCCACAATGCTTTCCATTACACTAATGCCAGAAATGCGAGATGCCTTAATCATCTCTTCAGCACAGGGTGGTGTTCTTTTGCAGTCCAGTAAGGGATTAAGGGATTCTGCTGGCTAGGCTGCAGGTCCAGCCCGATGGGAAGGAGTTCAGCTGCTGCTAAGAGGATAGACAGCAGGAACTGCTGAACAGGGAGCAGGAAAGAGAGGGATGGGGGCTGGAGATAAGTGCCCTGGACTGTCAGTTCCTCATGTCTCTTCTCAGAGGGATGAGGAGACCGAAAGGGGAGGACCTGAAGAAATAACAGATCATCAACAGAATAAGAAAAGCCATAGGTTGACAATGCTATTTGGGAAAACCTTGCTCTTCCTCAGACAGAACTGAGCTTCCAGGATGTTGATTTTAGGCTTGCAGAGCTCCAGGATTAGTTTTTTTACCTGGAGTTTCTAAATAAAGCTGGTTTGCTGCTGGAGGAGCTGACCTTCGCTTTCTCCAGCTGCTGAAGGTCAGATCCCAGTGCAGAGGAGTTCTCATCTTGGAGCGCACCAGTAAGATGTGATGCTGGCGTGCTTTTATGTTCAGACTCACTTAACAAGTGCAAATTAGCTGAAACCAACCCAGCCCCAGGGCCATGCTGGGTTGGTTTCAGCTAATTTCCCTTCTAGCTGAGAATGGAACAAGTGAAGTTGCTACACAGTAGCATAAAGCATATGACATGAAACTCAGTGCAAAGTGGCATAGGAGGGGAAGGTTGATTTAGTTTTAAAATGAAATGACTGTTTTTATGTGGTCCTATTGCTACAGCTGCAGAAGCACCAAGAGAAATTTGTCCCAGTTTTTGTGTGTGTGCTACTTGTGATGACATGGAGCATAAAAGTCGCTGGTTTCATGTCTCCAGGATTCTCCTTCAGTTAGTGCCCCTTAGTTTTGGATGCATCTTCTGTATGCTTTTGAAGCTGACAGTGATATTGTTTTTATTCTGTCCACCTCTGTCAGTCACTAGGATTTAACCTTTTTTGTCTCCTTTTGTAGCTGTTTTGTGCCTCCACCCCTGTTCTTTATCTTCCCACAATGGCTTGATGCTGTAGATCATCCTTTTATTTAGTCTTGATGGAGGCCATCCCTTTGTTTTAGGTTGTCCCTTGTTTGTTCTGTCTTCTAATCTGAATTTCCTGAGAAGCTTCATGTTGATGTGCTTGATGACATTGATCTAGGTGCTGCCAATACCTGCCACACTTACAGTAAAGCTCCTGCTATGCTTTTTTTTTGGTACTTCTACTCACAGACCAAGCCTTTCATTCTCCACTCAGGTCAATCTTAATGTTTCCATTACAAATGGAAATGTGAAAGGCAAACTGAAGAAGTGTAGCTTTCTTCAAATCCAATTCGTGGCATTTTGACTTCTCTTTCCAGTGAGCCCACGTCCTCCTCACAAAGTTAAAAACTCAAGCTTCCTTTCTGCTACTATGAATTACTGTACTTCAGTAATCTTAAGTACTGTCCCTTGTTACTGAATCCCGCACAGCATCTAAATTTTGTAAATGTGGACTCCATGAGTGGCCTTGATCACTTTTTGTTCCCACTCAAGCTGTAGTTGTATTAAAATTGGGAACTTGAGAGGGTGCTCGGACGATTTTTCTTGCTGTCTGAGCCTTTGAGTAGATTCTTCCGCGTATCTTGCTGAAAGCGTTGGCACATCTCAATTTGTATTTGCTGATGGTGGAGATTTTCCTGGTTCTGTGATAGTTTTCATATAAAATAGTTCTTGATTTCAAAGAGGAATAAGGCTAGCCAAATGTTCTTTTCCTGTTTGCAAGTAATTTTTGTGCAGTTGCATTCAGAATAGAAAATATAGAAGGTGACTTTTGTTTTTTAAATAGAAGATATCCCAGCAGGAAATACCACATCTCAACTGCTCTGAAATCCCCCGAACCATACAGTCATCCTGCCAGGGGTGATAAGGAGCCCCAGGTGGAGAGGAGAGGGGATGAAATCCTCTCATGAGTGTCATGCAGGCTGCGCTGAGCAGGATTGGCCAAAGACTGGCGAGTTGGGTCCTCCATGGGCCTGGTAACTTTCTGGAAGAGTAGAAAATTCCTTCCCACCTCTAGCCCCTGTTTTTTCATTGGGGATTGTTTTAATTTTAGTTTTTTAAATGAAGTGCTAGTGAGTTAAACTTCTGGAGAAGCCCAACAAATGCTCCAACCCCCCTGCTCTTTGGCATAAAATAAGGGTGTCAGGAGAGGAGTGAGAGGGTGTCTAGAGTGGAGTGGGAACTTCCACTTTCCATCAGGAACGAGTTCAGTAGGGAGAGATCATTGCTGCACAAGCAATGGTGAGATTTGGCAAAATTGCAGTAAAGCACAGTAAATCTGATTGCACTTCTAGTTGCTGTTAGAGTGAAGTGGGTAGGGAGATATAATTGCAGCAGAAGAAATTGTAACTTAATGGTGCAATTTGGCAATACAGTAAAGCTAATTGTGCAACTAGATGCTGTTAGAAACTGAGGTCTTGCTGCTTTCCTCCAAAGCCCAGAATGTATATTCGTATTGCTTTCCTCCAAAGCCCAGAATGTACATTCCTACTGCTCTGCTTCCAACCTCTGCAGAATAGCAAAGGAATGTACCATGTAGAAAACCAAACCAAAACAATGACACCAGGAACAACAACAAAACACACCAAAAGCCAACAAACAAATTGAAAAGAAACACAACAAAATCTACCAAGCAAATAAAATCCCACATTTTTGTGCTACCTTAGTTCTGTGAGTTTGGCACAGCTTTGGCTCAGACAAGCAGTAACAAAAGAGATGCAGCAGGAGGGTTTGGGTGAAGCTAGTGGCCGTCTTCTTTTGGTGGAGGTGAACTCTCTCCCTGCCTCAGCTCCCCATTTTCTCCAGCAATATCCTATCTGGTAGTAGGGATCACTTAAACATAATCCTAAATCTTTCAGTGAAGCTAAACACTTACTCATTTGCTTTTACCACTATTGCAGTTTTGTGATTTTTTTTTAAACTCTTGTATATATGTATAGATATATACATTATCACCATCATTGTAATTTATCAGTCGATTGCTAGATTTCAAAATTCTCAGACGGATTTTCTGGAGAAACAGTCTTTCGCAAAACAGTTTTTCAGTGCTGTAGATATTTGCAAGATCTGGATTGCTCTTGAACTAGCAACGATCTCGTGTTTCCTTCCACAATAGCATAGCTTGTCAGCACGCTAACCAATTAACATGTGAAAACATGTTTCAGAGTTAAACTGCAATTTAAAAAATACATACATTTTTTCCTACTGGAGCTCTGCCAGAGCCGCCTCTTTCCTTACTAGCTCTGCGTCCCTGTGACATCTCAAAAGGCTATGTAGAAGGGTAGGGGGAAAGTGAGTTTAAAGCAAGCTATTCAACTGCCACCTCTGCCACCTGAATATTGTCAGAGAATATAGGGACTCCAAGTGAGTAATAATGCAAGTCCAAGGTAGGACAGGTCAGAGAGAAGCTTTTTTTAAACTATGATTGTATTGAAAGCACATTCAGACAGCAACTCCCCCTATACCCTTGTTCTTTGCCAAGTGACTGCAGAGACCTGACTATGCTGTTTCAAAGAAAAGGAAGAGGTAAGGAGAAAAAATCATTCTAATGCAAACAAAGCTAGGTCTACATCCTTGGGATGGATGGACTCCAGAAGATAACTTACATGTTAACAAGGCATGTACCCATGCATGGGGGAGATGGCAGTTAACAAGGTACTTGAGGAGTTCACAATTGTGACAATATGGAGCTGGCTCTTGGTGGAGCCTGTAAGAGTGGCACATCCAGTATGATCTTAGCTGAGAAGTGGGGATTGGAAACCATCACAGACTGCTAGCTTTTAATCAAAAAAGGCTGTTTTAGTTATTGCAAACTTCTTAGCAAGACCTCTACTATCTTGAATAGTAATATTTTTGCTATCAAAATATGTCACATGGAAACCCTTTGGAAGACTACTGTATATTAGACTCACTACACAAGTAAACAAAAATGTACAATGCAGCAAGAAAAATTTCTACAGTCTTTCCATCACAAAATGTTTGATGTGCTTTTATTATTGTGATCCGGTTGACTTCTAGAGAGTAAAGAAAGACAAGAGTCATGAGACTAAATTTTATCAAGGTGGTTGCTGATCAATGGACTTTTGAACCAGAGCAGGAAGTAGAAATAGAAAAAGGAAAAAGCTCAAGAATTCTGATCCTTGAGGGTGATATCAATTACTTCTCACTTCTGATGGGGTGTTTCGCAAGACTTCTGTGCGAGCTATAAATCTGGGTGAGTTGCATCGTGTGACTGAAAGCAGCAGACTGGAGGAAGTGCCAACAACTCTCCACATCTGAGAAGCTGGCATTGAGGTGAGATGCACACTTTTTATGTGAAAGCTTTAAATATCTTTCTGGGTAGCTACAATGAAATGAAGTTGAAGAGGTTTTAGTTTGGGATGAGAGCTACAACATGTATGTGTGGATCTGATTTCTGGCATTTACAGAGGCTTGATGCACCCTTCAGGTAATGAGAAGAGCACTATAGGATAACCATACCTAGTAAAGCGAGGGCTTGGAAGGAGACATTACTACAGAAATTCCAAGGGGTGAAATAAAATACTTTACAAGAGAATCTTGGGACTAGAATCTGTATGTTGTCAGAAATTAACAACTTTATTTAATATTAATGTTATTATTACTAGCAGTAGTAGTACAGATAAGTCAATAAACACCATCAAAGTCATTGTAGTCATAAAATAGTGTTCTAGCAACCAATAAATTGCACTTTCATTTAGAAGTGAACTGAATGTTTCACTAGTTTTTTACATACTATATAGTGAGTTGTGAACTGCTGTCAAAGCAGCCCACACCTATTTCTAAAGTAATTCTCAAATGCAGTGTCTGTCATGAATTGAAAGACTCATTGTAAGAGACTAAGAAGCTAAAACAAAAGAATGTCTCAAAAACTCAACAGAAAAGGGTGATACGGTCAGAAAAGAGGATCCTGCTCTGGCTGGATAGTGCTTTTCTGAGGCCAACGTCCTTATCCTGGGTAACCTTCTGAGATACCTTCTGGTATCCGAGGTTCTGGCAGCTGTGGTCAGAAAGGTATTAGCAATCTCTCTCTCCGCCTTCCCCTCAAGAAGGCTCTGGGACACAGGATGCACATATTACCATATAAAGCAGGAACTGGAGGTGGGGACTAGCTGTAATTAGGATACAAAGTGAGAACTGGAATTGAGTCCGGCGTATAAATAGTGCGACTCAGAAGGGCTTTGTGTGCACCCACCACCATCGCAGACAGAACAGGAACTGGACCAGAGACATCGCTGGAACCCAGGGTGGTAATCTGGACCTTTCCTTTACCATCTTTCTCTGTCTCCCTCTCTTTCTCCTATGCTACGGCCCATTCAGCCCTCTGTGAAATAATGAGATGTAAATAGCTCCCATTATAGATAGGAAGGTTTGATCAATTTCTGCAAGAATAGCTCTTGTTATTTTATTAACTTTTGCTAAATGTTAATAACACCAAACAATAGTTTGAAAAGTTTTATATCACTTAAATTTACTCCAAGATAGTTACACAACTAAGACCTGATAGATTTGATGCATATCTCATTTTACTCTTAATTTTTCCTTCCAAATTCAAATTTATGCATCATGCCCTCAGTTTCGTCCAACAGCTGTTTTATTCATTCCTTGCTATAACTGTTCTAATTGTCCCATTCTTCTTTTTCCCTCTCCATTGCCTTGCGTCTTTTGTGGAAGGGCTTCTTACAAATATTGTTTGTTTTCTGTTTTCCTTTTCTACAGGTTGTCATCTGACATCTACAGCAACAACTCCAAATTACAGAAACACTGCTGAGATGGGGAAAATCATCATTTATGAGCACGCCAACTTCCAGGGGCGCTCCAAAGAACTCACCACAGATATTACCAATCTGAAAGATATAGATTGGAATGACTGTGTCTCCTCAGTGAAAGTAATTGGACAGCCTTGGGTGGCTTATGAGCACATTAACTATATAGGCCAGTTACTGGTATTTGAGGAGGGAGAGCATAGCGTTGTTGGTAAAGAGATGAATGACAAGATCTCTTCCCTGATGTTGATTACTGAAAATTTACACAATCCACAGATCACTATCTATGAACATAACCAATATCAAGGGAAGAGCAGGGTGATAACAGAAGCTACCAATTTGGATAGAGGTCATTACGATAACATGGTGTCTTCTCACAAAGTGCAGCGAGGTGCCTGGCTGTTGTGTGAACATAGCGATGGAAGTGGTTTTTGCTACATTGCACGAGAGCATGAACAACTTCCAAGTTACCAAGAAATCAATTTCAATGACAAGCTTTCATTTCTACGTCCCCTTCTCCCTGGAAGGTGTGGTTGCTGATGGATTGCAAATTCTGAAGTCCTAAGGGTAGATGTAGCCCTAGCAAGAAAGATGGGACCTAGATCTCTCTGCTTTTTTTTTTTTATTTCCCCTTTTGACATAGAAATACTGAAGGGGGGAGCTCTCTTTTATGCTATGCTGCAGATGCGTATTTCTCAATCCTGTCTGACACTGTTCTCCTTCCCCATGATCCCAATGAATGCAAGAACTATCATATTTAGTAGTACGAAAAAACCTCAATGCTAAGAGATGATCTTGTGGTGTGTAACCTATTAAACCTGTAACTAACATTCCAAAGTACTACACCATGTAACGTGAAAATGTTGCATGTTGCTTCTGTTGCTATATGCATAAGCACATATATAGTGTATAACCAGAACTGCTGACTTTATATTCTTCTTTACAATGCTCTTGCTTCACAATGACCTCTGCATTTTTTTTTTCTATTCCATTTTGCGTTGTTACCAATAAAGAAGATATTGCAGGCAACAATGGCTCTATTTTATGTCTTCTTTGTGGTTTGACAGAGAAATATTACCCTTATATTTTATGTGATTTCTGTGTGTTAAGAGAATGGTTCACACAGTCAGATCCATGAAAAAGATTTTGAAGTCTTCTGAAAGGTTTTATTTCCTTCCATTTTCATTTGTTGGTAACGTTAGTTTCAGGCATGACTCAGTGTGATGTCACTTAATGGTCATCTTGTTAAGTCACTGTCTTATTTATGATTAAGTTTGTTAGATCATTGCATTATATCAATAAATATATTGCTGCTTCCCTCCCATGAGGGAAGTGTGTAATTCCATTTGTGACATTCAACCAGTCTTAAAGTCTTGGTGAGCATGCTAATATTGCTATCAACATGGCCAAACACAAACTTGGAAACTTTACTGAATGATCACAATACTGATTGTGTCCTAAGGCACTGATCATACTTACAATTTATTGTCTTCTATGCTCTCAAATATATATTCAAACGGAAATTTCTGATAAATTGTAATTGATTGGTTGACCGCAATAGGAACTCCTGAGGATTTTTAAACCCTTTTTATCTTGATATGAGATGATGTATTATTTTGAAGTCACAGTGTTTTAATCAGAATGGAAAAACCCTTTCTTCCAAAGAAACCCTTTCTTCAAAGCCATTATAATAATACTGAGAAATTTTGAAATATTGAAATATGCAAGGTGTAATTAAAGATGTGGGATCACACATTTCAGAAACTGTTTTGTCATATACAGGTTTACCTGGAGAATGCAGAATTGCAGTTTTGAAATACCCCTGTTGAATGTCAGTTGCACTCTCTTTTTTGGCAGTTGTGCAGCTCTGTATTGCAAAGTTCATCTATCTGAGTGCTGAGCTCCTGTTTGCCACTCTGTTCTTGTAGTTAGAAGTAAAACTTACAGCATGCTGTGCTATCATCTGCTGGGCTTTGTCCTGTTTTAAAACAAACGTCAGTCACTTGTGGTCCTTTTCTAGGCTTGTGTGTGTGGATGCAAATGTACAATATACAAATATACACCTTTTTGGAGCTGTTCAAGACCAGGTTAGATGATGCTCTGAGCAACCTGATCGAGTGGGTCGTGTCCCTGCCTATGGCAGGGGAATTGGAGCTAGATGATCTTTAAGATCCCTTCCAACTGAAGCCATTCTATGAATCCATGATTCTATGATCGTTCAGGGTTCATGTGTGATGGGACACTTCTTACTACTTTGGAGACAATTTCTGGTTTCCTTGCTTTACTCACCACAGATCTTCTTTTATAGGGATTCCAAAACTCAATTCAAAGAACACTGAGAATTGTATCTACTCTAGGCCAAAATAATTTGGACACTGAGAAATTTTCTGAGAAAGCCAACTGTAAAGAAAGGAACCAAATAGTTAAATCCCTTAAACACTTCCAGGGATGGGGCGTGCACAACTGCCCTGGGCAACCTGTTCCAGTGCCTCACCACCTCTGAGAGAAGAATTTCCTCTTAACCTCTAATTTAAACCTTCCCTCTTTTAGTTTAAGGCCATTACTCCCAGTCCCATTGCTACACGCTTTGATGAATAGTCCCTCCCCAGTTTTCCTCTTTCCTTTAAGTATTGGAAAGCCCCTATAAGGTTTCCCCTGGTCCCTCTTAAACTAGGCATAATATAGAGTAAAAACAGTGATTCCAATATAAACAATCATTTGAAAACGGTCATAGAGGGCATTCTTACTTATCCACAGTGAAGTACAATAGACCTTTGAAGAGAATTCTGAATAAGGAAAGCTTATAACCTGTGTTATTCTAGAAAGAGATGTCTAGAGAAGGATCAAACAGGATGCACATCTCTAAGAATTGATACACAAACAGGCTGAACTTCTCTGTGCTTAATTAGAAATGTCTGCAGAGCAAGTTCAGACATGTTTGGCTAATCAGAACATAAAATTTAGGCTTAAGGTCAGGACTTCTCTGAACAGAAACAGCTTGATGATTAAGCATACCCACTTATTTTGTTTCAATGCAGTGTTATATTGCTGAAGAAATAACTGGATGAGGGTGGAAAGGCCTTGCAGAGAGAGCGGGACAGATTGGAGAGCTGGGCGATCACCACCCACGTGAAGTTTAACAAGAGCAAGTGCCGGGTCCTGCACCTGGGATGGGGCAACCCTGGCTATACGTACAGACTGGGTGACAAGACAGTGGAGAACAGCCCCACAGAGAGGGATCTGGGGCTTGCGGTTGACAGCAAGTTGAATGTGAGCCAGCAGTGTTCCCTGGCAGCCAGGAGGGCCAACTGTATCCTGGGGTGCATCAAGCACGGCATTGCTAATCGGTCAAGGGAGGTGATTGTCCCGCTCTGCTCTGCGCTGGTGCGGCCTCACCGCAAGTACTGTGTGCAGTTCTGGGCACCACAGTCCAAGAAGGACATGAAACAGTTGGAGAGTGGCCAGAGCAGGGCGACAAAGATGGTGAAGGGCCTGGAGGGGAAGACGTATGAGGAGTGGCTGAGGGCACTGGGCCTGTTCAGCCTGCAGAAGAGGAGGCTGAGGGGGGACCTCATAGCGGTCTACAACTTCCTTGCAAGGGGGGGTGGAGAGGCAGGTGACCTATTCTCTAAACACTAGCGATAGGACCCATGGGAATGGTGTTAAGCTGAGTCAGGGGAAGATTAGGCTGGACATCAGGAAGAGGTTCCTCACTGAGAGAGTGGTTGCACACTGGAACAGGCTCCCCAGGGAAGTAGTCACTGCACCAAGCCTGTCTGAATTTAAAAAGCAATTGGAGTGTGCACTTAGTAACATGGTCTAAACTTTTGGATAGACCTGTGCGGTGCCAGGAGTTGGACTTGATGATCCTTAGGAGTCCCTTCCAACTCGGGGTATTCTCTGATACTATGATTTCTTATGACTTGATGTATACTGGGGTATTAGACTGTCTTTTTGCAGGCTCTGTGACTGAAATGAATTTACAATTAGACTTCTGTAAAAGAAAACCAGACAACCAGTGGACAGGCTGTGGAGACATACCCCTGAAAATGTGAACCAGCTATGCTCCAATGCTGGCAGTCTAATGGGAAGAATCATGTAATGAATATCTTAAAATCACTTGCTTTTCGTGGGGAACTTCAACTTCCCTGACTTATCCTGGAAGCACAACACAGCCCAGAGAAAGCAGTCTAGGAGATTTCTGGAGAGCGTGGAAGATAGTTTCCTGACGCAGCTGGTTAGTGAACCTACCAGGGGTGGTACCCCGCTAGACCTTCTCTTCACAGAGAAGTACTGGTGGAGGATGTGATTGTCGGGAGCTGTCTTGGGCAGAGTGACCACAAAATGGTGGAGTTCACTATTTTTGGTGAGGCTAGGAAGGGGACCAGTAAAACCGCTGTATTGGACTTTCGGAGGGCTGACTTTGAGCTGCTCAGGACACTGGTTGGTAGAGTCCCTTGGGAGGTGGTTCTGAAGGGCAGAGGGGTCCAGGAAGGCTGGGCGCTCTTCAAGTGGGAAATCTTAATGGCGTAGGAGCGGTCTGTCCTCATGTGCCCAAAGACGAGCCGGCAGGGAAGAAGACCAGCCTGGCTCAACAGAGAATTGTGGCTTGAGCTTAGGAGAAAAAAGAGGGTTTATAATCTTTGGAAAAGTGGGCAGGCCACTAGGGAGGACTATAAGGATGTAGCGAGGCTGTGCAGGGACAAATTAGGAAGGCCAAAGCTCATCTGGAGCTCAATCTGGCTACTGCCGTTAAAGATAACAAAAAACGTTTTTATAAATACATCAACACAAAAAGGAGGACTAAGGAGAATCTCCATCCTTTGCTGGATGCGGGGGGAAACTTAGTTACAAGAGATGAGGAAACGGCGGAGGTGCTCAATGCCTTCTTTGCCTCAGTCTTTAGCAGCAATACTGGTTGTTCTCTGGATACCCAGTACCCCGAGCGGGTGGAAGGGGATGGGGAGCAGGATGTGGCCCTCACTATCCACGAAGAACTGGTTGGTGACCTGCTACAGCACTTGGATGTGCACAAATCAATGGGGCCAGATGGGATCCACCCAAGGGTACTGAGAGAACTGGTAGAGGAGCTGGCCAAGACCCTATCCATCATTTATCAGCAGTCCTGGCTATTGGGGGAGGTCCCAGTTGACTGGCGGCTAGCAAATGTGACGCCCATCTACAAGAAGGGCCAGAGGGCAGACCCGGGAAACTACAGGCCTGTCAGTTTGACCTCAGTACCAGGGAAGCTCATGGAGCAGATCCTCTTGAGAGTCATCACGCGGCACTTGCAGGGCAAGCAGGCGATCAGGCCCAGTCAGCATGGGTTTATGAAAGGCAGATCCTGCTTGACGAACCTGATCTCCTTCTATGACAAAGTGATGTGCTGGGTGGACGAGGGAAAGGCTGTGGATGTGGTCTACCTTGACTTCAGCAAGGCATTTGACACCGTCTCCCACAGCATTCTCCTCAAGAAACTGGCTGCTCTTGGCTTGGACTGGCGCACGCTTCGTTGGGTTAGAAACTGGCTGGATAGCCGGGCCCAAAGAGTCGTGGTAAATGGAGTCAAGTCCGGTTGGAGGCCAGTCACCAGTGGCGTCCCCCAGGGCTTGGTGCTGGGGTCGGTCCTCTTTAATATCTTCATCAATGATCTGGACGAGGGCATTGAGTGCACCCTCAGTAAGTTTGCAGATGACACCAAGTTAGGTGCGTGTGTCGATCTGCTCGAGGGTAGGAATGCTCTGCAGGAGGATCTGGATAGGCTGCACCAATGGGCTGAGGTCAACTGCATGAAGTTCAACAAGGCCAAGTGCCGGGTCCTCCACCTGGGGTGCCATAACCCCAAGCAGAGCTACCGGCTGGGAGATGAGTGGTTGGAGAGCTGCCAGGCAGAGAAGGACCTGGGAGTGATGGTGGACAGTCAGCTGAATATGAGCCAGCAGTGTGCTCAGGTGGCCAAGAAGGCCAACGGCATCCTGGCTTGTATCAGAAACAGTGTGACCAGCAGGGCTAGGGAGGTGATCGTCCCCCTGTACTCGGCTCTGGTGAGGCCGCACCTCGAGTACTGTGTTCAGTTTTGGGCCCCTCGCTACAAGAAGGACATCGAGGTGCTTGAGCGGGTCCAGAGAAGGGCGACGAAGCTGGTGAGGGGCCTGGAGAACAAGTCCTACGAGGAGCGGCTGAGGGAGCTGGGCTTGTTCAGCCTGGAGAAAAGGAGGCGCAGGGGCGACCTTATTGCTCTCTACAGATACCTTAAAGGAGGCTGTAGTGAGGTGGGGGTTGGCCTGTTCTCCCACGTGCCTGGTGACAGGATGAGGGAGAATGGGCTTAAGTTGCGCCAGGGGAGTTTTAGGTTGGATCTTAGGAAGAACTTCTTTACTGAAAGGGTTGTTAGACACTGGAACAGGCTTCCCAGGGAGGTGGTGGAGTCACCATCCCTGGAAGTCTTTAAAAGACGTTTAGATGTAGAGCTTAGGGATATGGTTTAGTGGGGTACTGTTAGCGTCAGGTCAGAGGTTGGACTCGATGATCTTGAGGTCTCTTCCAACCTAGAAAATTCTGATTCTGATTCTGGTGTTGTCTTTTGTCTATAGTAGTAAATCTGGATACTTGGGGCTGGCGGTTATGTCTGGACCACTTTCAAGCTGGATGTGTGAAATTCTCCCATTCTACTGTATTCATCAGCAGAGATGACTGGCCCAGAAGCATTTTTGCTGATATTCAAAACGTTTTTAGTGAGGCAGATGTATCTGCTACTCAAAAATGCAATGATTACATGTTCCACAGCTAGCTGGTAAGGACTCCCTCTTCTTGGAAATGGCTTGCATGATGTTGCTCAGTTCGAGTTCAGCAAGGATCAGTCATTGGTCAGTCTTGTGTCTTCTGTTTATTTTTGGTCATTATATTTTTGTTTTTACTTTTTTTTTTTTTTTTTTTAATTTAAGTTATTTTATTTTAACCAAGATCTCCCTGATCTGCCTGTGGGCTTTTGTTTAGCAGGGTCTAGTGGGACTGAGAAGGAAGAGCAGGTTTGAAGGTGGAAGAAGCTTAATTCAGTTTTTCTACCATTTTACCTTTTCCAACACTGTGAAGAGATTACACGAGTGCCATCCACAGTTTAGTGTTGAATTATTTTGTCACCCCTCAATGCAGCAGAAAATAGATTCCAATAGTGCAATGAAGATGAAGCCAACCAGAGGAAATAAAAGTAAGGAAATGCATGAGTCTTGATGTATTTGTAAATGACTCTCTGGGAGAAGAAAAATGCACTTGTAAAAAATAAACTCAGTATAAGGTCTATTAAAAATCAAATTTTATGAAAAATGTAAAAATCCTTTAGTCATTTTTGTTCCAAGTCAGAATAAGTCTTTATTTGTTCAAGTGGCTTTTGTATAATATAGTTCCGCACATTTTCAAAAACTTTACATGTTTGTGTTCATCTTGCTCATTCTTCTCTTTTGTCCATTGAAGGCATAGAGGAAGAGGTTTTTAATCTTTTTTCCTTTTTTCCTTTTATTCTCTTTCTATTTTTGTCACAATCTCTTGCCAAATTTGATAAATATATTAAGATCAAGTAAGATTAAGATCAACTCTGAGAGTAAAAAAGATAAAAGGTTTTACGCATTACTATTAATATTTACAAAAAACAACCAACCAAACAAAAAAGCCACACAAAAACACTGTAAATGTTTAACAATATTTAATAATATTTAATAAACAATATCCAACTCTTAGCTTCCTTCGTGGTATTCTGCTACGTTCAGTGACTTTTACTTCCTTGTGCAATAAGCACAGTGTAAATGAGTTGACAGATTTGAAAATCCATTTTGTTTTTATCCTCATAACAATGGAGAATATGGTCATGGAAACAAAGACCTTCTTTATTTATGGGCTTGTGAGTGTGTACGCAGAGATCCTTTGCCAAGCTTTTCTGTCAGCACATTTCATATGTAACATGTTTTGATTTTCCTCATTGCCACAAGATTATCCACTGCCAGCTTTGGTGCCCTGCAAAGCGAATGTGGAGGACCTAGGAGCTCCCTGTTGCCTGCATCACTCAAAAAACAACATACTGGCATGCTACCAAGAAGATGTGTACTTTTTCTGACAGCATAAATTCATCCTAGTCTGAGCTATTTCAGTCCTTTTTGTTCTGAACTTTCCTCCCTTCTGAGTGCTCATTCTCCCTTCTCTTACCGTATGGTGGGCACTGTGGCTTATGCTGCAAAACCGCTCTTTTTGCTTGCGACGTTTTCTACCAGATCAGCATCCTGAAAGTTGCTCATTGCATAAAGAAATGAGCATTACATTCTGCACAAGAAAAAGTAAAATGCCCTCTAAATAATTAGTAGTGACAGCAATACCTGAAACACAGCTGTTGATTTTGATGCTAGTAGCTGGGATGGAGGTTGCCTGCTAAAGGGTGAGTGATCTTTTTTTATAGATAAGTATAAAATACACCAATGATTTTTCAATGGATCTGAGTCCAGATGATTGAAAATATCTAGTGTTTTATTTTTTCTCTTGTACAAAGGTGTTGAAAAAGCAATCAGGAACTTGGTTGGCAAGTCACTTCCATTTCAGGTAACCCAATATCATGCAGCCACCCAGTTAGTGGAAATTTTATTTTGAATTTGTTGACTAAAATGGGAAGGAGTTCAGCTGCTGCTAAGAGGATAGACAGCAGGAACTGCTGAACAGGGAGCAGGAAAGAGAGGGATGGGGGCTGGAGATGAGTGCCCTGGACAATCAAGTTCCTCATGTCTCTTCTCAGAGGGATGAGGAGACCGAAAGAGGAGGACTTGAAGAAATAACAGATCATCAACAGAACAAGAAAAGCCATAGGTTGACAATGCTATTTGGGAAAACCTTGCTCTTCCTCAGACAGAACTGAGCTTCCAGGATGTTGATTTTAGGCTTGCAGAGCTCCAGGATTAGTTTTTTTACCTGGAGTTTCTAAATAAAGCTGGTTTGCTGCTGGAGGAGCTGACCTTCGCTTTCTCCAGCTGCTGAAGGTCAGATCCCAGTGCAGAGGAGTTCTCATCTTGGAGCGCACCAGTAAGATGTGATGCTGGCGTGCTTTTATGTTCAGACTCACTTAACAAGTGCAAATTAGCTGATTTCCCTTCTAGCTGAGAATGGAACAAGTGAAGTTGCTACACAGTAGCATAAAGCATATGACATAAAACTCAGTGCAAAGTGGCATAGGAGGGGAAGGTTGATTTAGTTTTAAAATGAAATGACTGTTTTTATGTGGTCCTATTGCTACAGCTGCAGAAGCACCAAGAGAAATTTGTCCCAGTTTTTGTGTGTGTGCTACTTGTGATGACATGGAGCATAAAAGTCGCTGGTTTCATGTCTCCAGGATTCTCCTTCAGTTAGTGCCCCTTAGTTTTGGATGCATCTTCTGTATGCTTTTGAAGCTGACAGTGATATTGTTTTTATTCTGTCCACCTCTGCCAGTCACTAGGATTTAACCTTTTTTTGTCTCCTTTTGTAGCTGTTTTGTGCCTCCACCCCTGTTCTTTATCTTCCCACAATGGCTTGATGCTGTAGATCATCCTTTTATTTAGTCTTGATGGAGGCCATCCCTTTGTTTTAGGTTGTCCCTTGTTTGTTCTGTCTTCTAATCTGAATTTCCTGAGAAGCTTCATGTTGATGTGCTTGATGACATTGATCTAGGTGCTGCCAATACCTGCCACACTTACAGTAAAGCTCCTGCTATGCATTTCTTTTGGTACTTCTACTCACAGACCAACCTTTTCATTCTCCACTCAGGTCAATCTTAATGTTTCCATTACAAATGGAAATGTGAAAGGCAAACTGAAGAAGTGTAGCTTTCTTCAAATCCAATTCGTGGCATTTTGACTTCTCTTTCCAGTGAGCCCACGTCCTCCTCACAAAGTTAAAAACTCAAGCTTCCTTTCTGCTACTGGGAATTACTGTACCTCAGTAATCTTAAGTACTGTCCCTTGTTACTGAATCCCGCACAGCATCTAAATTTTGTAAATGTGGACTCCATGAGTGGCCTTGATCACTTTTGGTTCCCACTCAAACTGTAGTTGTATTAAAATTGGGAACTTGAGAGCGTTCTCGGACGATTTTCTTGCTGTCTGAGCCTTTGAGTAGATTCTTCCGCGTATCTTGCTGAAAGCGTTGGCACATCTCAATTTGTATTTGCTGATGGTGGAGATTTTCCTGGTTCTGTGATAGTTTTCATATAAAATAGTTCTTGATTTCAAAGAGGAATAAGGCTAGCCAAATGTTCTTTTCCTGTTTGCAAGTAATTTTTGTGCAGTTGCATTCAGAATAGAAAATATAGAAGGTGACTTTTGTTTTTTAAATAGAAGATATCCCAGCAGGAAATACCACATCTCAACTGCTCTGAAATCCCCCGAACCATACAGTCATCCTGCCAGGGGTGATAAGGAGCCCTAGGTGGAGAGGAGAGGGGATGAAATCCTCTCATGAGTGTCATGCAGGCTGCGCTGAGCAGGATTGGCCAAAGACTGGCGAGTTGGGTCCTCCATGGGCCTGGTAACTTTCTGGAAGAGTAGAAAATTCCTTCCCACCTCTAGCCCCTGTTTTTTCATTGGGGATTGTTTTATTTTTATTTTTTTAAATGAAGTGCTAGTGAGTTAAACTTCTGGAGAAGCCCAACAAATGCTCCAACCCCCCTGCTCTTTGGCATGAAATAAGAGTGGCAAGAGAGGAGTGAGAGGGTGTCTAGAGTGGAGTGGGAATTTCCACTTTCCAGCAGCAATGAGTTCTGTAGGGGGAGATCATTGCAGCACAAGAAATGGTGCGATTTGGCAAAATTGCAGTAAAGCACAGTAAAGCTGGTTGCGCAGTTAGATGCTGTTAGAAACTGAGGTCTTGCTGCTTTCCTCCAAAGCCCAGAATGTACGTTTCCTTTGCTCTGCTTCCAACCTCTGCAGAATAGCAAAGGAATGAACCATGTAGAAAACTAAACCAAAACAACGATACCAGGAACAACAACAAAACACACCAAAAGCCAACAAACAAATTGAAAAGAAACACAACAAAATCTACCAAGCAAATAAAACCCCACATTTTTGTGCAACTTTAGTTCTGTGAGTTTGGCACAGCTTTGGCTCAGACAAGCAGTAACAGAAGAGATGCAGCAGGAGGGTTTGGGTGAAGCTAGTGGCCGTCTTCTTTTGGTGGAGGTGAACTCCCTCCCTGCCTAAGCTCCCCATTTTCTCCAGCAATATCCTATCTGGTAGTAGGGATCACTTAAACATCATCCTAAATCTTTCAGTGAAGCTAAACACTTACTCATTTGCTTTTACCACTATTACAGTTTTGTGATTTTTTTTTAAACTCTTGTATATATGTATAAATCTATACATTATCACCATCATTGTAATTTATCAGTCGATTGCTAGATTTCAAAATTCTCAGATGGATTTTCTGGAGAAACAGTCTTTTGCAAAACAATTTTTCAGTGCTGTAGATATTTGCAAGATCTGGATTGCTCTTGAACTAGCAACGATCTCGTGTTTCCTTCCACAATAGCACAGCTTGCCAGCATGCTATCAAATTAATGTATGTGAAAATATGTTAAAGAGTAAATCTGGAATTAAGAAAATAATTTTCTGCTTTACTAGCTCTGCATCCCTGTGACATCTCAAAAGGCTATGTAGAAGGGTAGGGGGAAAGTGAGTTTAAAGCAAGCTATTCAACTGCCACCTCTGCCACCTGAATATTGTCAGAGAATATAGGGACTCCAAGTGAGTAATAATGCAAGTCCAAGGTAGGACAGGTCAGAGAGAAGCTTTTTTTAAACTATGATTGTATTGAAAGCACATTCAGACAGCAACTCCCCCTATACCCTTGTTCTTTGCCAAGTGACTGCAGAGACCTGACTATGCTGTTTCAAAGAAAAGGAAGAGGTAAGGAGAAAAAATCATTCTAATGCAAACAAAGCTAGGTCTACATCCTTGGGATGGATGGACTCCAGAAGATAACTTACATGTTAACAAGGCATGTACCCATGCATGGGGGAGATGGCAGTTAACAAGGTACTTGAGGAGTTCACAATTGTGACAATATGGAGCTGGCTCTTGGTGGAGCCTGTAAGAGTGGCACATCCAGTATGATCTTAGCTGAGAAGTGGGGATTGGAAACCATCACAGACTGCTAGCTTTTAATCAAAAAAGGCTGTTTTAGTTATTGCAAACTTCTTAGCAAGACCTCTACTATCTTGAATAGTAATATTTTTGCTATCAAAATATGTCACATGGAAACCCTTTGGAAGACTACTGTATATTAGACTCACTACACAAGTAAACAAAAATGTACAATGCAGCAAGAAAAATTTCTACAGTCTTTCCATCACAAAATGTTTGATGTGCTTTTATTATTGTGATCCGGTTGACTTCTAGAGAGTAAAGAAAGACAAGAGTCATGAGACTAAATTTTATCAAGGTGGTTGCTGATCAATGGACTTTTGAACCAGAGCAGGAAGTAGAAATAGAAAAAGGAAAAAGCTCAAGAATTCTGATCCTTGAGGGTGATATCAATTACTTCTCACTTCTGATGGGGTGTTTCGCAAGACTTCTGTGCGAGCTATAAATCTGGGTGAGTTGCATCGTGTGACTGAAAGCAGCAGACTGGAGGAAGTGCCAACAACTCTCCACATCTGAGAAGCTGGCATTGAGGTGAGATGCACACTTTTTATGTGAAAGCTTTAAATATCTTTCTGGGTAGCTACAATGAAATGAAGTTGAAGAGGTTTTAGTTTGGGATGAGAGCTACAACATGTATGTGTGGATCTGATTTCTGGCATTTACAGAGGCTTGATGCACCCTTCAGGTAATGAGAAGAGCACTATAGGATAACCATACCTAGTAAAGCGAGGGCTTGGAAGGAGACATTACTACAGAAATTCCAAGGGGTGAAATAAAATACTTTACAAGAGAATCTTGGGACTAGAATCTGTATGTTGTCAGAAATTAACAACTTTATTTAATATTAATGTTATTATTACTAGCAGTAGTAGTACAGACAAGTCAATAAACATCATCAAAGTCATTGTAGTCATAAAATAGTGTTCTAGCAACCAATAAATTGCACTTTCATTTAGAAGTGAACTGAATGTTTCACTAGTTTTTTACATACTATATAGTGAGTTGTGAACTGCTGTCAAAGCAGCCCACACCTATTTCTAAAGTAATTCTCAAATGCAGTGTCTGTCATGAATTGAAAGACTCATTGTAAGAGACTAAGAAGCTAAAACAAAAGAATGTCTCAAAAACTCAACAGAAAAGGGTGATACGGTCAGAAAAGAGGATCCTGCTCTGGCTGGATAGTGCTTTTCTGAGGCCAACGTCCTTATCCTGGGTAACCTTCTGAGATACCTTCTGGTATCCGAGGTTCTGGCAGCTGTGGTCAGAAAGGTATTAGCAATCTCTCTCTCCGCCTTCCCCTCAAGAAGGCTCTGGGACACAGGATGCACATATTACCATATAAAGCAGGAACTGGAGGTGGGGACTAGCTGTAATTAGGATACAAAGTGAGAACTGGAATTGAGTCCGGCGTATAAATAGTGCGACTCAGAAGGGCTTTGTGTGCACCCACCACCATCGCAGACAGAACAGGAACTGGACCAGAGACATCGCTGGAACCCAGGGTGGTAATCTGGACCTTTCCTTTACCATCTTTCTCTGTCTCCCTCTCTTTCTCCTATGCTACGGCCCATTCAGCCCTCTGTGAAATAATGAGATGTAAATAGCTCCCATTATAGATAGGAAGGTTTGATCAATTTCTGCAAGAATAGCTCTTGTTATTTTATTAACTTTTGCTAAATGTTAATAACACCAAACAATAGTTTGAAAAGTTTTATATCACTTAAATTTACTCCAAGATAGTTACACAACTAAGACCTGGTAGATTTGATGCATATCTCATTTTACTCTTAATTTTTCCTTCCAAATTCAAATTTATGCATCATGCCCTCAGTTTCGTCCAACTGCTGTTTTATTCATTCCTTGCTATAACTGTTCTAATTGTCCCATTCTTCTTTTTCCCTCTCCATTGCCTTGCGTCTTTTGTGGAAGGGCTTCTTACAAGTATTGTTTGTTTTCTGTTTTCCTTTTCTGCAGGCTGTCATCTGACTTCTACAGCAACAACTCCAAATTACAGAAACACTGCTGAGATGGGGAAAATCATCATTTATGAGCACGCCAACTTCCAGGGGCACTCCAAAGAACTCACCAGAGACGTTGCCAATCTGACAGATGTAGATTGGAATGACTGTATCTCCTCAGTGAAAGTAATTGGACAGCCTTGGGTGGCTTATGAGCACATTAACTATACAGGCCGGTTACTGGTATTTGAGGAGGGAGAGCATAGCTTTGTTGGTAAAGAGATGAATGACAAGATCACTTCCCTGATGTTGATTACTGAAAATTTACACAATCCACAGATCACTATCTATGAACATAACCAATATCAAGGGAAGAACAGGGTGATAACAGAAGCTACCAATTTGGATAGGGGTAATGACAATGACATGGCATCTTCTCATAAAGTGCAGCAAGGTGCCTGGCTGTTGTGTGAACATAGTGATGGAAGTGGTTTTTGCTACATTGCACGAGAGCATGAACACCTTCCAAGTTACAGAGCAATCAATTTCAATGACAAGCTTTCATTTCTGCGTCCCCTTCTCCCTGGAAAGCATTGTCACTGATGGATTGCAAATTCTGAAGTCCTAAGGGTAGGTGTAGCCCTAGCAAGAAAGATGGGACCTAGATCTCTCTGCTTTTTTTTTTTTTTTTTTTTATTTCCCCTTTTGGCATAGAAATACTGAATGGGAGAGGTCTCCTTTATGCTATGCTGCTGCTGTGTATTTCTCAATCCTGTGTGGCACTGTTCTCCTTCCCCATGATCCCAATGAATGTAAGAACTATTGTGTTTAGTTACATGAAAAAAACCTCAATGATAAGAGATGATCTTGTGGTGCGTAACCTGTAACTAGCATTCCAAAGTACTACACCATGTAACGTGAAAATGTTGCATGTTGCTTCTGTTGCTATAGGCTAAGCACATATATAGTGTATAACCAGAACTGCTGACTTTATATTCTTCTTTACAATGCTCTTGCTTCACAATGACCTCTGCATTTTTTTTCTATTCCATTTTGCGTTGTTACCAATAAAGAAGATATTGCAGGCAACAATGGCTCTATTTTATGTCTTCTTTGTGGTTTGACAGAGAAATATTACCCTTATATATTATGTGATTTCTGTGCGTTAAGAGAATGGTTCACACAGTCAGATCCATGAAAAAGATTTTGAAGTCTTCTGAAAGGTTTTATTTCCTTCCATTTTCATTTGTCGGTAATGTTAGTTTCAGGCATGACTCAGTGTGATGTCACTTAATGGTCATCTTGTTAAGTCACTGTCTTATTTATGATTAAGTTTGTTAGATCATTGCATTATATCAATAAATATATTGCTGCTTCCCTCCCATGAGGGAAGTGTGTAATTCCATTTGTGACATTCAACCAGTCTTAAAGTCTTGGTGAGCATGCTAATATTGCTATCAACATGGCCAAACACAAACTTGGAAACTTTACTGAATGATCACAATACTGATTGTGTCCTAAGGCACTGATCATACTTACAATTTATTGTCTTCTATGCTCTCAAATATATATTCAAACGGAAATTTCTGATAAATTGTAATTGATTTTGTAATTGGCCATTTGCCGAGGCGATCGGCTCCGGGGCAGACGCGTTCTGCAGCGGAGCGGGGGATCGGGCCAGGCAGGGCTCTTTTTCCGGCATCGAGCCGACTTCAGGGAGCCGCCAGGAGCCGGCAGCCCTCGTGAGGGAGGCTGACGAGGCGAAGGCGGAGCCAGCAGCGCCCCCTGCCCGGCCGTTCAAAAGCAGCCCCTAGGGAGCGCGAGCGACCAGGAGCGCGGCGAACAGGGCGGGCAAACAGGGCGTGGCGCGTCAGAAGGGAGTGGCGCGGCAGTTAGCGCGGCAGTTCGCGCAGGCAGGGCGAACAGGAAGGGCGGAGAGCTACCCCCGCCCACACGAACACCTGTTAACGACAGTCGTTAGCTAGGTGAGAATGGTCTCCACCAGGCACGGAGCGCTCTGCAGGAGGTCGGTACACACCCAGACCGAGTACCCGCTAAAGAATGCAGCGGTTCAGGTCACGGGATGCAGGGAGTGTCAGAGCCTGTTCCTGCCATCGGCAGGAGGCAGAGACGCTGCGTGTGTTAGGTGTGAGCAAGTGGATGACCTGATCCGCATGGTAGCGGAGCTCAAGGAGGAGGTGGAGAGGCTGAGGGCCATCAGGGAGTGTGAGCGGGAGATAGACTTCTGGAGCAACTCCCTGCAGGGCCTCAAGGAGAGGTACCGGGGTGAGACACCCCAAATGGGGGTGGACACCCTGCCCAGTCACCGTCGGGCAGAGGGAGGGGATCTGGGAGTTGAGGAGGAATGGAAACAGGTCCCTGCTCGACATCGCAGGCGATGCCCTCCTCTTCTGACCCCACCTTCCCAGGTGCCCTTACAAAACAGGTTTGAGGCCCTGGAGAATGAGAGATCGACAGCAACTGAGGAAGAGGTAGAAAGTGTTCCCAGGAGGATTCCTAAGGTGAGGAGGTCAACTCCACGCATCAGGACTGCCTCCACCAAGAACGAAAGAAGGGTGATTGTTGTGGGTGACTCTGTCCTTAGGGGAACAGAGGGCCCTATTTGTCGGCCTGACCCTACCCGTAGGGAGGTCTGCTGCCTCCCTGGGGCCAGGGTCAGGGACATTGCCAAGAAGGTCAAGCGCCTGGTACGGCCCACTGACTACTACCCGCTATTGGTCTTTCAGGCTGGTAGCGATGAAGTAGCAAAGAGAAGTCCGAAGGCGATCAAAAGAGACTTTAGGGATTTGGGGCGACAACTTAGAGGTTCAGGCGCGCAGGTTGTGTTTGCCTCTGTCCTTCCGATAGGGGGGATGGAAGCAGAAAGGTGCGCTGTTCGCATAAACTCGTGGCTTCGTGACTGGTGTGACCGGCACAACTTTGGGTTCTTTGATCACGGGAAGGTCTATGCTACACCGGGCCTGATGGCACCGGATGGGATGGGCCTCTCTCGGAGAGGGGTAAGGATCTTGGGTCAGGAGTTGGCAGGGCTGATAGATAGGGCTTTAAACTAGAGTCGAAGGGGGAAGGGGCTAAAACCAGGCACGCCGGTGAAGACCTAAGGGATGGTACGCTAGAATCAGAGGGGCTGTGTGCCAGTGAGGTCCTTCGGTTCGATCCACAAGGTGCTGAGTGTAAGGAGACGCACCTGAAATGCTTCTACACAAACGCACGCAGTATGAGGAATAAAATGGATGAGCTAGAAGTCCTGGCCCAGTCCCGCAACTACGACATCATCGGCATAAGCGAAACCTGGTGGGATGAGTCCTGTGACTGGGGTGTTGCGATAGACGGTTACAGGCTCTTCAGGAGGGACAGGCAGGGTAGGCGAGGTGGTGGGGTGGCGATGTATGTGAAGCAGGGGCTGGACTGTGTGGAACTTCAGGTCGGCGATGGCAAAGTTGAGAGCCTCTGGGTAAGGATCAAGGGACGAACGAATAAAGGGGATGTCGTTGTGGGAGTCTATTACAGACCGCCCGGCCAGGACGATAGCGCCGATAACTTATTCTTTACAGAACTAAGAGAGGCCTCGAGATTAACTCCCCTTGTCCTTATGGGGGACTTCAACTTGCCAGACGTTAACTGGGAGTGCCACACGGCTGACACGAGCAAGTCCAGGAGGTTCATGAAGCACCTAGATGATAACTTCTTGGTGCAGGTGCTGACGGAGCCAACTAGGAAAGGTGCCCTCCTAGACCTGTTGCTAGAAAACAGAGAGGGTCTGGTGGGAGATGTGGTGATTGGTGGCCGCCTCGGTCATAGCGACCATGAAGTGGTTGAGTTCAAAATTTACGGTGACAGAAGGAAAAGTGCCACCAAGACCTCATCCCTAGATATGGGGAAGGCGGACTTCAGGCTGCTCGGGGAACTAGTCAGCAAGGTCCCCTGGGAAGCTGCTCTTGAAGGCCTTGATGTCCACCAGTGCTGGTCACTCTTTAAACGATGCCTCCTAGAAGCACAAGAACAGGCAATTCCTAAATACCGCAAGTCAGGCAGGCGCGGCAGGAGGCCGGCGTGGCTGAACAGGAACATTCTTACGGAGATCAGGCGGAAACAGAGAGTGTTTCGCTACTGGAAGGAGGGCTGGGTGACATGGAAAGAATACAGGGATGCTGCTCGTGTCTGTAGGAAGAAAATTCGTGTGGCTAAAGCACACCTAGAGTTGAAGCTGGCTGTGTCTGTGAGAGAAAATAAAAAGGGTTTTTTTAGATATGTGAATGGAAAAAGGAGAACTAAAGAATATATAGGGCCGCTCCTTGACAGGGAAGGTCTTCTCACAGACGATGACATAGGCAAAGCAGAGACGCTTAACGCCTTCTTTGCCTCTGTCTTCAATGCCGATGATGGGCTTCGGGACCCAGAGTGCCCCGAGCTGGAGGACCGGGACAGTGGGGATGACAAACTCCCAACTGACCCTGAACGTGTGCGGGATCTGCTACTCCACCTGGATCCCTACAAGTCCATGGGTCCGGATGGGATTCATCCCCGGGTGCTGAAGGAGCTGGCGGACGTCATCGCGGAACCTCTCTCAATTATTTTTCAACGATCCTGGGAGTCTGGAGAGGTCCCGGTAGACTGGAAGCTGGCAAATGTTGTGCCGATTTTCAAGAAGGGTCAGAAAGAAGACCCTAGCAATTACAGGCCTGTCAGTCTCACGTCAGTGCCTGGTAAAATCATGGAGAAGATGGTTCTCGAACGTATTGAGGCGCACCTGGGGGACAAAGCAGTCATTGGTCCCAGCCAGCATGGGTTTGTGAAGGGTAGGTCCTGCCTAACTAACCTGATTTCCTTTTATGATAAGATCACCCGTATGGTAGACCAGGGGAAACCAGCTGATGTGATTTTTTTGGACTTCAGCAAGGCTTTTGACACGGTTTCCCATAGGATCCTACTGGACAAAATGTCCAGCATACAGCTAAATAAAAACATCATACGATGGGTGAGCAATTGGCTAACGGGCAGGGCCCAAAGGGTTATGGTGAATGGGGCTGCGTCAGGCTGGCGGGCGGTCACCAGTGGGGTCCCTCAAGGCTCCATTTTAGGGCCGGTACTTTTCAATATTTTTATAAACGATCTGGATGTAGGAATAGAAGGCATTTTGAGCAAGTTTGCTGATGACACCAAACTTGGAGGAGTTGTGGACTCGAATGAGGGTGGAAAGGCCTTGCAGAGGGATCTGGATAGGTTGGAGAGCTGGGCAATCGCCAACCGCATGAAGTTCAATAAGAGCAAGTGCCGGGTCCTGCACCTGGGACGGGGAAACCCTGGCTGCACGTACAGACTGGGCGATGAGACGCTGGAGAGCAGCCTAGAAGAGAGGGATCTGGGGGTCATGGTAGACAGCAAGTTGAATATGAGCCGGCAGTGTGCCCTGGCAGCCAGGAGGGCCAACCGTGTCCTGGGGTGCATCAAGCACGGCATCGCTAGTAGGTCAAGGGAGGTGATTGTCCCGCTCTACTCTGCGCTGGTGCGGCCTCACCTCGAGTACTGTGTGCAGTTCTGGGCACCACAGTATAAAAAGGACATGAAACTGTTGGAGAGTGTCCAGAGGAGGGCTACGAAGATGGTGAAAGGCCTGGAGGGGAAGACGTACGAGGAACGGCTGAGGGCACTGGGCCTGTTCAGCCTGGAGAAGAGGAGGCTGAGGGGAGACCTCATCGCAGTCTACAACTTCCTCGTAAGGGGGTGTCGAGAGGCAGGAGACCTTTTCTCCATTAACACCAGCGACAGGACCCGCGGGAATGGAGTTAAGCTGAGGCAGGGGAAGTTTAGGCTGGACATCAGGAAGGGGTTCTTCACAGAGAGAGTGGTTGCACACTGGAACAGGCTCCCCAGGGAAGTGGTCACTGCACCGAGCCTGACTGAATTTAAGAAGAGATTGGACTGTGCACTTAGTCACATGGTCTGAACTTGGGTAGACCTGTGCGCTGTCAAGAGTTGGACTTGATGATCCTTAAGGGTCCCTTCCAACTCAGGATATTCTATGATTCTATGATTCTATGATTCTATGATTGGTTGACCGCAATAGGAACTCCTGAGGATTTTTAAACCCTTTTTATCTTGATATGAGATGATGTATTATTTTGAAGTCACAGTGTTTTAATCAGAATGGAAAAACCCTTTCTTCCAAAGAAACCCTTTCTTCAAAGCCATTATAATAATACTGAGAAATTTTGAAATATTGAAATATGCAAGGTGTAATTAAAGATGTGGGATCACACATTTCAGAAACTGTTTTGTCATATACAGGTTTACCTGGAGAATGCAGAATTGCAGTTTTGAAATACCCCTGTTGAATGTCAGTTGCACTCTCTTTTTTGGCAGTTGTGCAGCTCTGTATTGCAAAGTTCATCTATCTGAGTGCTGAGCTCCTGTTTGCCACTCTGTTCTTGTAGTTAGAAGTAAAACTTACAGCATGCTGTGCTATCATCTGCTGGGCTTTGTCCTGTTTTAAAACAAACGTCAGTCACTTGTGGTCCTTTTCTAGGCTTGTGTGTGTGGATGCAAATGTACAATATACAAATATACACCTTCTTGGAGCTGTTCAAGACCAGGTTAGATGATGCTCTGAGCAACCTGATCGAGTGGGTCGTGTCCCTGCCTATGGCAGGGGAATTGGAGCTAGATGATCTTTAAGATCCCTTCCAACTGAAGCCATTCTATGAATCCATGATTCTATGATCGTTCAGGGTTCATGTGTGATGGGACACTTCTTACTACTTTGGAGACAATTTCTGGTTTCCTTGCTTTACTCACCACAGATCTTCTTTTATAGGGATTCCAAAACTCAATTCAAAGAACACTGAGAATTGTATCTACTCTAGGCCAAAATAATTTGGACACTGAGAAATTTTCTGAGAAAGCCAACTGTAAAGAAAGGAACCAAATAGTTAAATCCCTTAAACACTTCCAGGGATGGGGCGTGCACAACTGCCCTGGGCAACCTGTTCCAGTGCCTCACCACCTCTGAGAGAAGAATTTCCTCTTAACCTCTAATTTAAACCTTCCCTCTTTTAGTTTAAGGCCATTACTCCCAGTCCCATTGCTACACGCTTTGATGAATAGTCCCTCCCCAGTTTTCCTCTTTCCTTTAAGTATTGGAAAGCCCCTATAAGGTTTCCCCTGGTCCCTCTTAAACTAGGCATAATATAGAGTAAAAACAGTGATTCCAATATAAACAATCATTTGAAAACGGTCATAGAGGGCATTCTTACTTATCCACAGTGAAGTACAATAGACCTTTGAAGAGAATTCTGAATAAGGAAAGCTTATAACCTGTGTTATTCTAGAAAGAGATGTCTAGAGAAGGATCAAACAGGATGCACATCTCTAAGAATTGATACACAAACAGGCTGAACTTCTCTGTGCTTAATTAGAAATGTCTGCAGAGCAAGTTCAGACATGTTTGGCTAATCAGAACATAAAATTTAGGCTTAAGGTCAGGACTTCTCTGAACAGAAACAGCTTGATGATTAAGCATACCCACTTATTTTGTTTCAATGCAGTGTTATATTGCTGAAGAAATAACTGGATGAGGGTGGAAAGGCCTTGCAGAGAGAGCGGGACAGATTGGAGAGCTGGGCGATCACCACCCACGTGAAGTTTAACAAGAGCAAGTGCCGGGTCCTGCACCTGGGATGGGGCAACCCTGGCTATACGTACAGACTGGGTGACAAGACAGTGGAGAACAGCCCCACAGAGAGGGATCTGGGGCTTGCGGTTGACAGCAAGTTGAATGTGAGCCAGCAGTGTTCCCTGGCAGCCAGGAGGGCCAACTGTATCCTGGGGTGCATCAAGCACGGCATTGCTAATCGGTCAAGGGAGGTGATTGTCCCGCTCTGCTCTGCGCTGGTGCGGCCTCACCGCAAGTACTGTGTGCAGTTCTGGGCACCACAGTCCAAGAAGGACATGAAACAGTTGGAGAGTTCCATAGGAGGGCGACAAAGATGGTGAAGGGCCTGGAGGGGAAGACGTATGAGGAGTGGCTGAGGGCACTGGGCCTGTTCAGCCTGCAGAAGAGGAGGCTGAGGGGGGACCTCATCGCAGTCTACAACTTCCTTGCAAGGGGGAGTGGAGAGGCAGGTGACCTATTCTCTAAACACCAGCGATAGGACCCACGGGAATGGTGTTAAGCTGAGTCAGGGGAAGATTAGGCTGGACATCAGGAAGAGGTACTCCACTGAGAGAGTGGTTGCACACTGGAACAGGCTCCCCAGGGAAGTAGTCACTGCACCAAGCCTGTCTGAATTTAAAAAGCAATTGGAGTGTGCACTTAGTAACATGGTCTAAACTTTTGGATAGACCTGTGCGGTGCCAGGAGTTGGACTTGATGATCCTTAGGAGTCCCTTCCAACTCGGGGTATTCTCTGATACTATGATTTCTTATGACTTGATGTATACTGGGGTATTAGACTGTCTTTTTGCAGGCTCTGTGGCTGAAATGAATTTACAATTAGACTTCTGTAAAAGAAAACCAGACAACCAGTGGACAGGCTGTGGAGACATACCTGAAAATATGAACCAGCTAGTCTCCAATGCTGGCAGTCTAATGGGAAGAATCATGTAATGAATATCTTAAAATCACTTGCTTTTCAGTGCAATACTGAAAGTTAAAAGGGTAGCATCTCAGCTACGATTATGTAGTGTTTGGTTGCTTGTTTTTAAAACAGTGTACGGGTTGGATGAAGTGGAAAAATACTGGGGTTGTTAATGGTCATGACTGGTGTTGTCTTTTGTCTATAGTAGTAAATCTAGATAATTGGGGCTGGCGGTTATGTCTGGACCACTTTCAAGCTGTATGTGTGAAATTCTCCCATTCTACTGTATTCATCAGCAGAGATGACTGGCCCAGAAGCATTTTTGCTAATATGCAAAACGGTTTTAGTGAGGCAGATGTATCTGCTACTCAAAAATGCAATGATTACATGTTCCACAGCTAGCTGGTAAGGACTCCCTCTTCTTGGAAATGGCTTTCATGATGTTGCTCAGTTCGAGTTCAGCAAGGATCAGTCATTGGTCAGTCTTGTGTCTTCTGTTTATTTTTGGTCATTATATTTTTGTTTTTACTTTTTTTTTTTTTTTTTTTTTTTTTTTTTTAATTTAAGTTATTTTATTTTAACCAAGATCTCCCTGATCTGCCTGTGGGCTTTTGTTTAGCAGGGTCTAGTGGGACTGAGAAGGAAGAGCAGGTTTGAAGGTGGAAGAAGCTTAATTCAGTTTTTCTACCATTTTACCTTTTCCAACACTGTGAAGAGATTACATGAGTGCCATCCACAGCTTAGTGTTGAATTATTTTATCACCCCTCAATGCAGCAGAAAATAGATTCCAATAGTGCAATGAAGATGAAGCCAACCAGAGGAAATAAAAGTAAGGAAATGCATGAGTCTTGATGTATTTGTAAATGACTCTCTGGGAGAAGAAAAATGCACTTGTAAAAAATAAACTCAGTACAAGGTCTATTAAAAATCAAATTTTATGAAAAATGTAAAAATCCTTTAGTCATTTTTGTTCCAAGTCAGAATAAGTCTTTATTTGTTCAAGTGGCTTTTGCATAATATAGTTCCGCACATTTTCAAAAACTTTACATGTTTGTGTTCATCTTGCTCATTCTTCTCTTTTGTCCATTGAAGACATAGAGGAAGAGGTTTTTAATCTTTTTTCCTTTTATTTTCTTTCTATTTTTGTCACAATCTCTCGCTAGATTTGATAAATATAATAAGATCAAATAAGATTAAGATCAACTCTGAGAGTAAAAAAGATAAAAGGTTTTACACATTACTATTAATATTTACAAAAAACAACCAACCAAACAAAAAAGCCACACAAATACACTGTAAATGTTTAACAATATTTAATAATATTTAATAAACAATCTCCAACTCTTAGCTTCCTTCGTGGTATTCTGCTACGTTCAGTGACTTTTACTTCCTTGTGCAATAAGCACAGTGTAAATGAGTTGACAGATTTGAAAATCCATTTTGTTTTTATCCTCATAACAATGGAGAATATGGTCATGGAAACAAGGACCTTCTTTATTTATGGGCTTGTGAGTGTGTACGCAGAGATCCTTTGCCAAGCTTTTCTGTCAGCACATTTCATATGTAACATGTTTTGATTTTCCTCATTGCCACAAGATTATCCACTTCCAGCTTTGGTGCCCTGCAAAGCGAATGTGGAGGACCTAGGAGCTCCCTGTTGCCTGCATCACTCAAAAAACAACATACTGGCATGCTACCAAGAAGAGGTGTACTTTTTCTGACAGCATAAATTCATCCTAGTCTGAGCCATTTCAGTCCTTTTTGTTCTGAACTTTCCTCCCTTCTGAGTGCTCATTCTCCCTTCTCTTACCGTATGGTGGGCACTGTGGCTTATGCTGCAAAACCGCTCTTTTTGCTTGCGACGTTTTCTACCAGATCAGCATCCTGAAAGTTGCTCATTGCATAAAGAAATGAGCATTACATTCTGCACAAGAAAAAGTAAAATGCCCTCTAAATAATTAGTAGTGACAGCAATACCTGAAACACAGCTGTTGATTTTGATGCTAGTAGCTGGGATGGAGGTTGCCTGCTAAAGGGTGAGTGATCTTTTTTTATAGATAAGTATAAAATACACCAATGATTTTTCAATGGATCTGAGTCCAGATGATTGAAAATATCTAGTGTTTTATTTTTTCTCTTGTACAAAGGTGTTGAAAAAGCAATCAGGAACTTGGTTGGCAAGTCACTTCCATTTCAGGTAACCCAATATCATGCAGCCACCCAGTTAGTGGAAATTTTATATTGAATTTGTTGACTAAAATGGGAAGGAGTTCAGCTGCTGCTAAGAGGATAGACAGCAGGAACTGCTGAACAGGGAGCAGGAAAGAGAGGGATGGGGGCTGGAGATGAGTGCCCTGGACAATCAAGTTCCTCATGTCTCTTCTCAGAGGGATGAGGAGACCGAAAGAGGAGGACTTGAAGAAATAACAGATCATCAACAGAACAAGAAAAGCCATAGGTTGACAATGCTATTTGGGAAAACCTTGCTCTTCCTCAGACAGAACTGAGCTTCCAGGATGTTGATTTTAGGCTTGCAGAGCTCCAGGATTAGTTTTTTTACCTGGAGTTTCTAAATAAAGCTGGTTTGCTGCTGGAGGAGCTGACCTTCGCTTTCTCCAGCTGCTGAAGGTCAGATCCCAGTGCAGAGGAGTTCTCATCTTGGAGCGCACCAGTAAGATGTGATGCTGGCGTGCTTTTATGTTCAGACTCACTTAACAAGTGCAAATTAGCTGATTTCCCTTCTAGCTGAGAATGGAACAAGTGAAGTTGCTACACAGTAGCATAAAGCATATGACATAAAACTCAGTGCAAAGTGGCATAGGAGGGGAAGGTTGATTTAGTTTTAAAATGAAATGACTGTTTTTATGTGGTCCTATTGCTACAGCTGCAGAAGCACCAAGAGAAATTTGTCCCAGTTTTTGTGTGTGTGCTACTTGTGATGACATGGAGCATAAAAGTCGCTGGTTTCATGTCTCCAGGATTCTCCTTCAGTTAGTGCCCCTTAGTTTTGGATGCATCTTCTGTATGCTTTTGAAGCTGACAGTGATATTGTTTTTATTCTGTCCACCTCTGCCAGTCACTAGGATTTAACCTTTTTTTGTCTCCTTTTGTAGCTGTTTTGTGCCTCCACCCCTGTTCTTTATCTTCCCACAATGGCTTGATGCTGTAGATCATCCTTTTATTTAGTCTTGATGGAGGCCATCCCTTTGTTTTAGGTTGTCCCTTGTTTGTTCTGTCTTCTAATCTGAATTTCCTGAGAAGCTTCATGTTGATGTGCTTGATGACATTGATCTAGGTGCTGCCAATACCTGCCACACTTACAGTAAAGCTCCTGCTATGCATTTCTTTTGGTACTTCTACTCACAGACCAACCTTTTCATTCTCCACTCAGGTCAATCTTAATGTTTCCATTACAAATGGAAATGTGAAAGGCAAACTGAAGAAGTGTAGCTTTCTTCAAATCCAATTCGTGGCATTTTGACTTCTCTTTCCAGTGAGCCCACGTCCTCCTCACAAAGTTAAAAACTCAAGCTTCCTTTCTGCTACTGGGAATTACTGTACCTCAGTAATCTTAAGTACTGTCCCTTGTTACTGAATCCCGCACAGCATCTAAATTTTGTAAATGTGGACTCCATGAGTGGCCTTGATCACTTTTGGTTCCCACTCAAACTGTAGTTGTATTAAAATTGGGAACTTGAGAGCGTTCTCGGACGATTTTCTTGCTGTCTGAGCCTTTGAGTAGATTCTTCCGCGTATCTTGCTGAAAGCGTTGGCACATCTCAATTTGTATTTGCTGATGGTGGAGATTTTCCTGGTTCTGTGATAGTTTTCATATAAAATAGTTCTTGATTTCAAAGAGGAATAAGGCTAGCCAAATGTTCTTTTCCTGTTTGCAAGTAATTTTTGTGCAGTTGCATTCAGAATAGAAAATATAGAAGGTGACTTTTGTTTTTTAAATAGAAGATATCCCAGCAGGAAATACCACATCTCAACTGCTCTGAAATCCCCCGAACCATACAGTCATCCTGCCAGGGGTGATAAGGAGCCCCAGGTGGAGGGGAGAGGGGATGAAATCCTCTCATGAGTGTCATGCAGGCTGCGCTGAGCAGGATTGGCCAAAGACTGGCGAGTTGGGTCCTCCATGGGCCTGGTAACTTTCTGGAAGAGTAGAAAATTCCTTCCCACCTCTAGCCCCTGTTTTTTGTTTGGGGATTGTTTTATTTTTATTTTTTTTAAATGAAGTGCTAGTGAGTTAAACTTCTGGAGAAGCCCAACAAATGCCCCAACCTCCCTGCTCTTTGGCATGAAATAAGAGTGGCAAGAGAGGAGTGAGAGGGTGTCTAGAGTGGAGTGGGAATTTCCACTTTCCATCAGGAACGAGTTCAGTAGGGGGAGATCATTGCAGCAGAAGAAATGGTGCGATTTGGCAAAATTGCAGTAAAGCACAGTAAAGCTGGTTGCGCAGTTAGATGCTGTTAGAAACTGAGGTCTTGCTGCTTTCCTCCAAAGCCCAGAATGTACGTTTCCTTTGCTCTGCTTCCAACCTCTGCAGAATAGCAAAGGAATGAACCATGTAGAAAACTAAACCAAAACAATGATACCAGGAACAACAACAAAACACACCAAAAGCCAACAAACAAATTGAAAAGAAACACAACAAAATCTACCAAGCAAATAAAACCCCACATTTTTGTGCAACTTTAGTTCTGTGAGTTTGGCACAGCTTTGGCTCAGACAAGCAGTAACAGAAGAGATGCAGCAGGAGGGTTTGGGTGAAGCTAGTGGCCGTCTTCTTTTGGTGGAGGTGAACTCCCTCCCTGCCTAAGCTCCCCATTTTCTCCAGCAATATCCTATCTGGTAGTAGGGATCACTTAAACATCATCCTAAATCTTTCAGTGAAGCTAAACACTTACTCATTTGCTTTTACCACTATTGCAGTTTTGTGATTTTTTTTTTAAACTCTTGTATATATGTATAAATCTATACATTATCACCATCATTGTAATTTATCAGTCGATTGCTAGATTTCAAAATTCTCAGATGGATTTTCTGGAGAAACAGTCTTTCGCAAAACAATTTTTCAGTGCTGTAGATATTTGCAAGATCTGGATTGCTCTTGAACTAGCAACGATCTCGTGTTTCCTTCCACAATAGCACAGCTTGCCAGCATGCTATCAAATTAATGTATGTGAAAATATGTTAAAGAGTAAAACTGGAATTAAGAAAATAATTTTCTGCTTTACTAGCTCTGCGTCCCTGTGACATCTCAAAAGGCTATGTAGAAGGGTAGGGGGAAAGTGAGTTTAAAGCAAGCTATTCAACTGCCACCTCTGCCACCTGAATATTGTCAGAGAATATAGGGACTCCAAGTGAGTAATAATGCAAGTCCAAGGTAGGACAGGTCAGAGAGAAGCTTTTTTTAAACTATGATTGTATTGAAAGCACATTCAGACAGCAACTCCCCCTATACCCCTGTTCTTTGCCAAGTGACTGCAGAGACCTGACTATGCTGTTTCAAAGAAAAGGAAGAGGTAAGGAGAAAAAATCATTCTAATGCAAACAAAGCTAGGTCTACATCCTTGGGATGGATGGACTCCAGAAGATAACTTACATGTTAACAAGGCATGTACCCATGCATGGGGGAGATGGCAGTTAACAAGGTACTTGAGGAGTTCACAATTGTGACAATATGGAGCTGGCTCTTGGTGGAGCCTGTAAGAGTGGCACATCCAGTATGATCTTAGCTGAGAAGTGGGGATTGGAAACCATCACAGACTGCTAGCTTTTAATCAAAAAAGGCTGTTTTAGTTATTGCAAACTTCTTAGCAAGACCTCTACTATCTTGAATAGTAATATTTTTGCTATCAAAATATGTCACATGGAAACCCTTTGGAAGACTACTGTATATTAGACTCACTACACAAGTAAACAAAAATGTACAATGCAGCAAGAAAAATTTCTACAGTCTTTCCATCACAAAATGTTTGATGTGCTTTTATTATTGTGATCCGGTTGACTTCTAGAGAGTAAAGAAAGACAAGAGTCATGAGACTAAATTTTATCAAGGTGGTTGCTGATCAATGGACTTTTGAACCAGAGCAGGAAGTAGAAATAGAAAAAGGAAAAAGCTCAAGAATTCTGATCCTTGAGGGTGATATCAATTACTTCTCACTTCTGATGGGGTGTTTCGCAAGACTTCTGTGCGAGCTATAAATCTGGGTGAGTTGCATCGTGTGACTGAAAGCAGCAGACTGGAGGAAGTGCCAACAACTCTCCACATCTGAGAAGCTGGCATTGAGGTGAGATGCACACTTTTTATGTGAAAGCTTTAAATATCTTTCTGGGTAGCTACTATGAAATGAAGTTGAAGAGGTTTTAGTTTGGGATGAGAGCTACAACATGTATGTGTGGATCTGATTTCTGGCATTTACAGAGGCTTGATGCACCCTTCAGGTAATGAGAAGAGCACTATAGGATAACCATACCTAGTAAAGCGAGGGCTTGGAAGGAGACATTACTACAGAAATTCCAAGGGGTGAAATAAAATACTTTACAAGAGAATCTTGGGACTAGAATCTGTATGTTGTCAGAAATTAACAACTTTATTTAATATTAATGTTATTATTACTAGCAGTAGTAGTACAGACAAGTCAATAAACATCATCAAAGTCATTGTAGTCATAAAATAGTGTTCTAGCAACCAATAAATTGCACTTTCATTTAGAAGTTAACTGAATGTTTCACTAGTTTTTTACATACTATATAGTGAGTTGTGAACTGCTGTCAAAGCAGCCCACACCTATTTCTAAAGTAATTCTCAAATGCAGTGTCAGTCATGAATTGAAAGACTCATTGTAAGAGACTAAGAAGCTAAAACAAAAGAATGTCCCAAAAACTCAACAGAAAAGCGTGATATGGTCAGAAAAGAGGATCCTGCTAGGGCTGGATAGTGCTTTTCTGAGGCCAACGTCCTTATCCTGGGTAACCTTCTGAGATACCTTCTGGTATCTGAGGTTCTGGCAGCTGTGGTCAGAAAGGTATTAGCAATCTCTCTCTCCGCCTTCCCCTCAAGAAGGCTCTGGGACACAGGATGCACATATTACCATATAAAGCAGGAACTGGAGGTGGGGACTAGCTGTAATTAGGATACAAAGTGAGAACTGGAATTGAGTCCGGCGTATAAATAGTGTGACTCAGAAGGGCTTTGTGTGCACCCACCACCATCGCAGACAGAACAGGAACTGGACCAGAGACATCGCTGGAACCCAGGGTGGTAATCTGGACCTTTCCTTTACCATCTTTCTCTGTCTCCCTCTCTTTCTCCTATGCTACGGCCCATTCAGCCCTCTGTGAAATAATGAGATGTAAATAGCTCCCATTATAGATAGGAAGGTTTGATCAATTTCTGCAAGAATAGCTCTTGTTATTTTATTAACTTTTGCTAAATGTTAATAACACCAAACAATAGTTTGAAAAGTTTTATATCACTTAAATTTACTCCAAGATAGTTACACAACTAAGACCTGATAGATTTGATGCATATCTCATTTTACTCTTAATTTTTCCTTCCAAATTCAAATTTATGCATCATGCCCTCAGTTTCGTCCAACAGCTGTTTTATTCATTCCTTGCTATAACTGTTCTAATTGTCCCATTCTTCTTTTTCCCTCTCCATTGCCTTGCGTCTTTTGTGGAAGGGCTTCTTACAAGTATTGTTTGTTTTCTGTTTTCCTTTTCTGCAGGCTGTCATCTGACATCTACAGCAACAACTCCAAATTACAGAAACACTGCTGAGATGGGGAAAATCATCATTTATGAGCACGCCAACTTCCAGGGGCACTCCAAAGAACTCACCAGAGACGTTGCCAATCTGACAGATGTAGATTGGAATGACTGTATCTCCTCAGTGAAAGTAATTGGACAGCCTTGGGTGGCTTATGAGCACATTAACTATACAGGCCGGTTACTGGTATTTGAGGAGGGAGAGCATAGCTTTGTTGGTAAAGAGATGAATGACAAGATCACTTCCCTGATGTTGATTACTGAAAATTTACACAATCCACAGATCACTATCTATGAACATAACCAATATCAAGGGAAGAACAGGGTGATAACAGAAGCTACCAATTTGGATAGGGGTAATGACAATGACATGGCATCTTCTCATAAAGTGCAGCAAGGTGCCTGGCTGTTGTGTGAACATAGTGATGGAAGTGGTTTTTGCTACATTGCACGAGAGCATGAACACCTTCCAAGTTACAGAGCAATCAATTTCAATGACAAGCTTTCATTTCTGCGTCCCCTTCTCCCTGGAAAGCATTGTCACTGATGGATTGCAAATTCTGAAGTCCTAAGGGTAGGTGTAGCCCTAGCAAGAAAGATGGGACCTAGATCTCTCTGCTTTTTTTTTTTTTTTTTTTTATTTCCCCTTTTGGCATAGAAATACTGAATGGGAGAGGTCTCCTTTATGCTATGCTGCTGCTGTGTATTTCTCAATCCTGTGTGGCACTGTTCTCCTTCCCCATGATCCCAATGAATGTAAGAACTATTGTGTTTAGTTACATGAAAAAAACCTCAATGATAAGAGATGATCTTGTGGTGCGTAACCTGTAACTAGCATTCCAAAGTACTACACCATGTAACGTGAAAATGTTGCATGTTGCTTCTGTTGCTATATGCTAAGCACATATATAGTGTATAACCAGAACTGCTGACTTTATATTCTTCTTTACAATGCTCTTGCTTCACAATGACCTCTGCATTTTTTTTCTATTCCATTTTGCGTTGTTACCAATAAAGAAGATATTGCAGGCAACAATGGCTCTATTTTATGTCTTCTTTGTGGTTTGACAGAGAAATATTACCCTTATATATTATGTGATTTCTGTGCGTTAAGAGAATGGTTCACACAGTCAGATCCATGAAAAAGATTTTGAAGTCTTCTGAAAGGTTTTATTTCCTTCCATTTTCATTTGTCGGTAATGTTAGTTTCAGGCATGACTCAGTGTGATGTCACTTAATGGTCATCTTGTTAAGTCACTGTCTTATTTATGATTAAGTTTGTTAGATCATTGCATTATATCAATAAATATATTGCTGCTTCCCTCCCATGAGGGAAGTGTGTAATTCCATTTGTGACATTCAACCAGTCTTAAAGTCTTGGTGAGCATGCTAATATTGCTATCAACATGGCCAAACACAAACTTGGAAACTTTACTGAATGATCACAATACTGATTGTGTCCTAAGGCACTGATCATACTTACAATTTATTGTCTTCTATGCTCTCAAATATATATTCAAACGGAAATTTCTGATAAATTGTAATTGATTGGTTGACCGCAATAGGAACTCCTGAGGATTTTTAAACCCTTTTTATCTTGATATGAGATGATGTATTATTTTGAAGTCACAGTGTTTTAATCAGAATGGAAAAACCCTTTCTTCCAAAGAAACCCTTTCTTCAAAGCCATTATAATAATACTGAGAAATTTTGAAATATTGAAATATGCAAGGTGTAATTAAAGATGTGGGATCACACATTTCAGAAACTGTTTTGTCATATACAGGTTTACCTGGAGAATGCAGAATTGCAGTTTTGAAATACCCCTGTTGAATGTCAGTTGCACTCTCTTTTTTGGCAGTTGTGCAGCTCTGTATTGCAAAGTTCATCTATCTGAGTGCTGAGCTCCTGTTTGCCACTCTGTTCTTGTAGTTAGAAGTAAAACTTACAGCATGCTGTGCTATCATCTGCTGGGCTTTGTCCTGTTTTAAAACAAACGTCAGTCACTTGTGGTCCTTTTCTAGGCTTGTGTGTGTGGATGCAAATGTACAATATACAAATATACACCTTCTTGGAGCTGTTCAAGACCAGGTTAGATGATGCTCTGAGCAACCTGATCGAGTGGGTCGTGTCCCTGCCTATGGCAGGGGAATTGGAGCTAGATGATCTTTAAGATCCCTTCCAACTGAAGCCATTCTATGAATCCATGATTCTATGATCGTTCAGGGTTCATGTGTGATGGGACACTTCTTACTACTTTGGAGACAATTTCTGGTTTCCTTGCTTTACTCACCACAGATCTTCTTTTATAGGGATTCCAAAACTCAATTCAAAGAACACTGAGAATTGTATCTACTCTAGGCCAAAATAATTTGGACACTGAGAAATTTTCGGAGAAAGCCAACTGTAAAGAAAGGAACCAAATAGTTAAATCCCTTAAACACTTCCAGGGATGGGGCATGCACAACTGCCCTGGGCAACCTGTTCCAGTGCCTCACCACCTCTGAGAGAAGAATTTCCTCTTAACTTCTAATTTAAACCTCCCCTCTTTTAGTTTAAAACCATTACTCCCAGTCCCATTGCTACACGCTTTGATGAATAGTCCCTCCCCAGTTTTCCTCTTTCCTTTAAGTATTGGAAAGCCCCTATAAGGTTTCCCCTGGTCCCTCTTAAACTAGGCATAATATAGAGTAAAAACAGTGATTCCAATATAAACAATCATTTGAAAACGGTCATAGAGGGCATTCTTACTTATCCACAGTGAAGTACAATAGACCTTTGAAGAGAATTCTGAATAAGGAAAGCTTATAACCTGTGTTATTCTAGAAAGAGATGTCTAGAGAAGGATCAAACAGGATGCACATCTCTAAGAATTGATACACAAACAGGCTGAACTTCTCTGTGCTTAATTAGAAATGTCTGCAGAGCAAGTTCAGACATGTTTGGCTAATCAGAACATAAAATTTAGGCTTAAGGTCAGGACTTCTCTGAACAGAAACAGCTTGATGATTAAGCATACCCACTTATTTTGTTTCAATGCAGTGTTATATTGCTGAAGAAATAACTGGATGAGGGTGGAAAGGCCTTGCAGAGAGAGCGGGACAGATTGGAGAGCTGGGCGATCACCACCCACGTGAAGTTTAACAAGAGCAAGTGCCGGGTCCTGCACCTGGGATGGGGCAACCCTGGCTATACGTACAGACTGGGTGACAAGACGCTGGAGAGCAGCCCCACAGAGAGGGATCTGGGGGTTGTGGTTGACAGCAAGTTGAATGTGAGCCAGCAGTGTGCAGCCAGGAGGGCCAACTGTATCCTGGGGTGCATCAAGCACGGCATCACTACTTGGTTGAGGGAGGTGATTGTCCCGCTCTGCTCTGCGCTGGTGTGGCCTCACCCCGAGTACTGTGTGCAGTTCTGGGCACCACAGTCCAAGAAGGACATGAAACAGTTGGAGAGTTCCATAGGAGGGCGACAAAGATGGTGAAGGGCCTGGAGGGGAAGACGTATGAGGAGTGGCTGAGGGCACTGGGCCTGTTCAGCCTGCAGAAGAGGAGGCTGAGGGGGGACCTCATCGCAGTCTACAACTTCCTTGCAAGGGGGAGTGGAGAGGCAGGTGACCTATTCTCTAAACACCAGCGATAGGACCCACGGGAATGGTGTTAAGCTGAGTCAGGGGAAGATTAGGCTGGACATCAGGAAGAGGTACTCCACTGAGAGAGTGGTTGCACACTGGAACAGGCTCCCCAGGGAAGTAGTCACTGCACCAAGCCTGTCTGAATTTAAAAAGCAATTGGAGTGTGCACTTAGTAACATGGTCTAAACTTTTGGATAGACCTGTGCGGTGCCAGGAGTTGGACTTGATGATCCTTAGGAGTCCCTTCCAACTCGGGGTATTCTCTGATACTATGATTTCTTATGACTTGATGTATACTGGGGTATTAGACAGTCTTTTTGCAGGCTCTGTGACTGAAATGAATTTACAATTAGACTTCTGTAAAAGAAAACCAGACAACCAGTGGACAGGCTGTGGAGACATACCTGAAAATATGAACCAGCTAGTCTCCAATGCTGGCAGTCTAATGGGAAGAATCATGTAATGAATATCTTAAAATCACTTGCTTTTCAGTGCAATACTGAAAGTTAAAAGGGTAGCATCTCAGCTACGATTATGTAGTGTTTGGTTGCTTGTTTTTAAAACAGTGTACGGGTTGGATGAAGTGGAAAAATACTGGGGTTGTTAATGGTCATGACTGGTGTTGTCTTTTGTCTATAGTAGTAAATCTAGATAATTGGGGCTGGCGGTTATGTCTGGACCACTTTCAAGCTGTATGTGTGAAATTCTCCCATTCTACTGTATTCATCAGCAGAGATGACTGGCCCAGAAGCATTTTTGCTAATATGCAAAACGGTTTTAGTGAGGCAGATGTGTCTGCTACTCAAAAATGCAATGATTACATGTTCCACAGCTAGCTGGTAAGGACTCCCTCTTCTTGGAAATGGCTTTCATGATGTTGCTCAGTTCGAGTTCAGCAAGGATCAGTCATTGGTCAGTCTTGTGTCTTCTGTTTATTTTTGGTCATTATATTTTTGTTTTTACTTTTTTTTTTTTTTTTTTTAATTTAAGTTATTTTATTTTAACCAAGATCTCCCTGATCTGCCTGTGGGCTTTTCTTTGCAAGGTCTAGCAGTACTGAGAAGGAAGAGCAGGTCTGGAGGTGGATGAAGCTTAATTCAGTTTTTCTACCATTTTACCTTTTCCAACACTGTGAAGAGATTACATGAGTGCCATCCACAGCTTAGTGTTGAATTATTTTATCACCCCTCAATGCAGCAGAAAATAGATTCCAATAGTGCAATGAAGATGAAGCCAACCAGAGGAAATAAAAGTAAGGAAATGCATGAGTCTTGATGTATTTGTAAATGACTCTCTGGGAGAAGAAAAATGCACTTGTAAAAAATAAACTCAGTATAAGGTCTATTAAAAATCAAATTTTATGAAAAATGTAAAAATCCTTTAGTCATTTTTGTTCCAAGTCAGAATAAGTCTTTATTTGTTCAAGTGGCTTTTGCATAATATAGTTCCGCACATTTTCAAAAACTTTACATGTTTGTGTTCATCTTGCTCATTCTTCTCTTTTGTCCATTGAAGACATAGAGGAAGAGGTTTTTTATCTTTTTTCCTTTTATTTTCTTTCTATTTTTGTCACAATCTCTCGCTAGATTTGATAAATATAATAAGATCAAATAAGATTAAGATCAACTCTGAGAGTAAAAAAGATAAAAGGTTTTACGCATTACTATTAATATTTACAAAAAACAACCAACCAAACAAAAAAGCCACACAAATACACTGTAAATGTTTAACAATATTTAATAATATGGAATAAACAATCTCCAACTCTTAGCTTCCTTCGTGGTATTCTGCTACGTTCAGTGACTTTCACTTCCTTGTGCAATAAGCACAGTGTAAATGAGTTGACAGATTTGAAAATCCATTTTGTTTTTATCCTCATAACAATGGAGAATATGGTCATGGAAACAAGGACCTTCTTTATTTATGGGCTTGTGAGTGTGTACGCAGAGATCCTTTGCCAAGCTTTTCTGTCAGCACATTTCATATGTAACATGTTTTGATTTTCCTCATTGCCACAAGATTATCCACTGCCGGCTTTGGTGCCCTGCAAAGCGAATGTGGAGGACCTAGGAGCTCCCTGTTGCCTGCATCACTCAAAAAACAACATACTGGCATGCTAACAAGAAGATGTGTACTTTTTCTGACAGCATAAATTCATCCTAGTCTGAGCCATTTCAGTCCTGTTTGTTCTGAACTTTCCTCCCTTCTGAGTGCTCATTCTCCCTTCTCTTACCGTATGGTGGGCACTGTGGCTTATGCTGCAAAACCGCTCTTTTTGCTTGCGACGTTTTCTACCAGATCAGCATCCTGAAAGTTGCTCATTGCATAAAGAAATGAGCATTACATTCTGCACAAGAAAAAGTAAAATGCCCTCTAAATAATTAGTAGTGACAGCAATACCTGAAACACAGCTGTTGATTTTGATGCTAGTAGCTGGGATGGAGGTTGCCTGCTAAAGGGTGAGTGATCTTTTTTTATAGATAAGTATAAAATACACCAATGATTTTTCAATGGATCTGAGTCCAGATGATTGAAAATATCTAGTGTTTTATTTTTTCTCTTGTACAAAGGTGTTGAAAAAGCAATCAGGAACTTGGTTGGCAAGTCACTTCCATTTCAGGTAACCCAATATCATGCAGCCACCCAGTTAGTGGAAATTTTATATTGAATTTGTTGACTAAAATGGGAAGGAGTTCAGCTGCTGCTAAGAGGATAGACAGCAGGAACTGCTGAACAGGGAGCAGGAAAGAGAGGGATGGGGGCTGGAGATGAGTTCCCTGGACAATCAAGTTCCTCATGTCTCTTCTCAGAGGGATGAGGAGACCGAAAGAGGAGGACTTGAAGAAATAACAGATCATCAACAGAACAAGAAAAGCCATAGGTTGACAATGCTATTTGGGAAAACCTTGCTCTTCCTCAGACAGAACTGAGCTTCCAGGATGTTGATTTTAGGCTTGCAGAGCTCCAGGATTAGTTTTTTTACCTGGAGTTTCTAAATAAAGCTGGTTTGCTGCTGGAGGAGCTGACCTTCGCTTTCTCCAGCTGCTGAAGGTCAGATCCCAGTGCAGAGGAGTTCTCATCTTGGAGCGCACCAGTAAGATGTGATGCTGGCGTGCTTTTATGTTCAGACTCACTTAACAAGTGCAAATTAGCTGATTTCCCTTCTAGCTGAGAATGGAACAAGTGAAGTTGCTACACAGTAGCATAAAGCATATGACATAAAACTCAGTGCAAAGTGGCATAGGAGGGGAAGGTTGATTTAGTTTTAAAATGAAATGACTGTTTTTATGTGGTCCTATTGCTACAGCTGCAGAAGCACCAAGAGAAATTTGTCCCAGTTTTTGTGTGTGTGCTACTTGTGATGACATGGAGCATAAAAGTCGCTGGTTTCATGTCTCCAGGATTCTCCTTCAGTTAGTGCCCCTTAGTTTTGGATGCATCTTCTGTATGCTTTTGAAGCTGACAGTGATATTGTTTTTATTCTGTCCACCTCTGCCAGTCACTAGGATTTAACCTTTTTTTGTCTCCTTTTGTAGCTATTTTGTGCCTCCACCCCTGTTCTTTATCTTCCCACAATGGCTTGATGCTGTAGATCATCCTTTTATTTAGTCTTGATGGAGGCCATCCCTTTGTTTTAGGTTGTCCCTTGTTTGTTCTGTCTTCTAACCTGAATTTCCTGAGAAGCTTCATGTTGATGTGCTTGATGACATTGATCTAGGTGCTGCCAATACCTGCCACACTTACAGTAAAGCTCCTGCTATGCATTTCTTTTGGTACTTCTACTCACAGACCAAGCCTTTCATTCTCCACTCAGGTCAATCTTAATGTTTCCATTACAAATGGAAATGTGAAAGGCAAACGGAAGAAATGTAGCTTTCTTCAAATCCAATTCCTGGCATTTTGACTTCTCTTTCCAGTGAGCCCACGTCCTCCTCACAAAGTTAAAAACTCAAGCTTCCTTTCTGCTACTATGAATTACTGTACCTCAGTAATCTTAAGTACTGTCCTTTGTTACTTAATCCCCCCCAGCATCTAAATTTTGTAAATGTGGACTCCATGAGTGGCCTTGATCACTTTTGGTTCCCACTCAAACTGTAGTTGTATTAAAATTGGGAACTTGAGAGCGTTCTCGGACGATTTTCTTGCTGTCTGAGCCTTTGAGTAGATTCTTCCGCGTATCTTGCTGAAAGCGTTGGCACATCTCAATTTGTATTTGCTGATGGTGGAGATTTTCCTGGTTCTGTGATAGTTTTCATATAAAATAGTTCTTGATTTCAAAGAGGAATAAGGCTAGCCAAATGTTCTTTTCCTGTTTGCAAGTAATTTTTGTGCAGTTGCATTCAGAATAGAAAATATAGAAGGTGACTTTTGTTTTTTAAATAGAAGATATCCCAGCAGGAAATACCACATCTCAACTGCTCTGAAATCCCCTGAACCTTACAGTCATCCTGCCAGGGGTGATAAGGAGCCCCAGGTGAAGAGGAGAGGGGGTGAAATCCTCTCATGAGTGTCATGCAGGCTGCGCTGAGCAGGATTGGCCAAAGACTGGCGAGTTGGGTCCTCCATGGGCCTGGTAACTTTCTGGAAGAGTAGAAAATTCCTTCCCACCTCTAGCCCCTGTTTTTTGTTTGGGGATTGTTTTATTTTATTTTATTTTATTTTATTTTATTTTATTTTATTTTATTTTATTTTATTTTATTTTATTTTATTTTATTTTATTTTATTTTATTTTATTTTATTTTATTTTATTTTTTTTAATGAAGTGCTAGTTAAACATATGGAGAAGCCCAACAAATGCCCAAATCCCCCTGCTCTTTGGCATGAAATAAGATTGGCAGGAGAGGAGTGAGAAGGTGTCTAGAGTAGAGTGGGAACTTCCACTTTCCATCAGGAACGAGTTCAGCAGGGAGAGATCATTGCAGCACAAGAAATGGTGCGATTTGGCAAAATTGCAGTAAAGCACAGTAAAGCTGATTGCGCAGCTAGATGCTGTGAGAAACTGAGGTTTTGCTGCTTTCCTCCAAAATCCAGAATGTACATTCCTATTGCTCTGCTTCCAACCTCTGCAGAATAGCAAAGGAATGAACCATGTAGAAAACCAAACCAAAGGAAAAAACAAACAAACAAACAAACAAAGAAAACAACCAAATCTACCAAGCAATTAAATCCCCATATTTTAATGCTACCTTACTTCTGTGAGTTTGACACACCATTGGCTCAGACAAGCAGTAACAAAAGAGATGCAGCAGGAGGGTTTGGGTGAAGCTAGTGGCCGTCTTCTTTTGGTGGAGGTGAACTGTCTCCCTGCCTCAGCTCCCCATTTTCTCCAGCAATATGCTACCTGGTAGTAGGGGTCGCTTAAACATCATCCTAAATCTTTCAGTGAAGCTAAACACTTACTCATTTGCTTTTACCACTATTGCAGTTTTGTGATTTTTTTAAAAACTCTTGTATATATGTATAAATCTATACATTATCACCATCATTGTAATTTATCAGTCGATTGCTAGATTTCAAAATTCTCAGATGGATTTTCTGGAGAAACAGTCTTTCGCAAAACAATTTTTCAGTGCTGTAGATATTTGCAAGATCTGGATTGCTCTTGAACTAGCAACGATCTCGTGTTTCCTTCCACAATAGCATAGCTTGCCAACATGCTATCAAATTAATGTATGTGAAAATATGTTAAAGAGTAAAACTGGAATTAAGAAAATAATTTTCTGCTTTACTAGCTCTGCGTCCCTGTGACATCTCAAAAGGCTACATAGAAGGGTAGGGGGAAAGTGAGTTTAAAGCAAGCTATTCAACTGCCACCTCTGCCACCTGAATATTGTCAGAGAATATAGGGACTCCAAGTGAGTAATAATGCAAGTCCGAGGTAGGACAGGTCAGAGAGAAGCTTTTTTTAAACTATGATTGTATTGAAAGCACATTCAGACAGCAACTCCCCCTATACCCCTGTTCTTTGCCAAGTGACTGCAGAGACCTGACTATGCTGTTTCAAAGAAAAGGAAGAGGTAAGGAGAAAAAATCATTCTAATGCAAACAAAGCTAGGTCTACATCCTTGGGATGGATGGACTCCAGAAGATAACTTACATGTTAACAAGGCATGTACCCATGCATGGGGGAGATGGCAGTTAACAAGGTACTTGAGGAGTTCACAATTGTGACAATATGGAGCTGGCTCTTGGTGGAGCCTGTAAGAGTGGCACATCCAGTATGATCTTAGCTGAGAAGTGGGGATTGGAAACCATCACAGACTGCTAGCTTTTAATCAAAAAAGGCTGTTTTAGTTATTGCAAACTTCTTAGCAAGACCTCTACTATCTTGAATAGTAATATTTTTGCTATCAAAATATGTCACATGGAAACCCTTTGGAAGACTACTGTATATTAGACTCACTACACAAGTAAACAAAAATGTACAATGCAGCAAGAAAAATTTCTACAGTCTTTCCATCACAAAATGTTTGATGTGCTTTTATTATTGTGATCCGGTTGACTTCTAGAGAGTAAAGAAAGACAAGAGTCATGAGACTAAATTTTATCAAGGTGGTTGCTGATCAATGGACTTTTGAACCAGAGCAGGAAGTAGAAATAGAAAAAGGAAAAAGCTCAAGAATTCTGATCCTTGAGGGTGATATCAATTACTTCTCACTTCTGATGGGGCGTTTCGCAAGACTTCTGTGCGAGCTATAAATCTGGGTGAGTTGCATCGTGTGACTGAAAGCAGCAGACTGGAGGAAGTGCCAACAACTCTCCACATCTGAGAAGCTGGCATTGAGGTGAGATGCACACTTTTTATGTGAAAGCTTTAAATATCTTTCTGGGTAGCTACTATGAAATGAAGTTGAAGAGGTTTTAGTTTGGGATGAGAGCTACAACATGTATGTGTGGATCTGATGTCTGTCATTTACAGAGGCTTGATGCACCCTTCAGGTAATGAGAAGAGCACTATAGGATAACCATACCTAGTAAAGCGAGGGCTTGGAAGGAGACATTACTACAGAAATTCCAAGGGGTGAAATAAAATACTTTACAAGAGAATCTTGGGACTAGAATCTGTATGTTGTCAGAAATTAACAACTTTATTTAATATTAATGTTATTATTACTAGCAGTAGTAGTACAGATAAGTCAATAAACACCATCAAAGTCATTGTAGTCATAAAATAGTGTTCTAGCAACCAATAAATTGCACTTTCATTTAGAAGTTAATTGAATGTTTCACTAGTTTTTTACATACTATATAGTGAGTTGTGAACTGCTGTCAAAGCAGCCCACACCTATTTCTAAAGTAATTCTCAAATGCAGTGTCAGTCATGAATTGAAAGACTCATTGTAAGAGACTAAGAAGCTAAAACAAAAGAATGTCCCAAAAACTCAGCAGAGAATGGTGATACGGTCAGAAAAGAGGATCCTGCTAGGGCTGGATAGTGCTTTTCTGAGGCCAACGTCCTTATCCTGGGTAACCTTCTGAGATACCTTCTGGTATCCGAGGTTCTGGCAGCTGTGGTCAGAAAGGTATTAGCAATCTCTCTCTCCGCCTTCCCCTCAAGAAGGCTCTGGGACACAGGATGCACATATTACCATATAAAGCAGGAACTGGAGGTGGGGACTAGCTGTAATTAGGATACAAAGTGAGAACTGGAATTGAGTCCGGCGTATAAATAGTGCGACTCAGAAGGGCTTTGTGTGCACCCACCACCATCGCAGACAGAACAGGAACTGGACCAGAGACATCGCTGGAACCCAGGGTGGTAATCTGGACCTTTCCTTTACCATCTTTCTCTGTCTCCCTCTCTTTCTCCTATGCTACGGCCCATTCAGCCCTCTGTGAAATAATGAGATGTAAATAGCTCCCATTATAGATAGGAAGGTTTGATCAATTTCTGCAAGAATAGCTCTTGTTATTTTATTAACTTTTGCTAAATGTTAATAACACCAAACAATAGTTTGAAAAGTTTTATATCACTTAAATTTACTCCAAGATAGTTACACAACTAAGACCTGATAGATTTGATGCATATCTCATTTTACTCTTAATTTTTCCTTCCAAATTCAAATTTATGCATCATGCCCTCAGTTTCGTCCAACAGCTGTTTTATTCATTCCTTGCTATAACTGTTCTAATTGTCCCATTCTTCTTTTTCCCTCTCCATTGCCTTGCGTCTTTTGTGGAAGGGCTTCTTACAAGTATTGTTTGTTTTCTGTTTTCCTTTTCTGCAGGCTGTCATCTGACATCTACAGCAACAACTCCAAATTACAGAAACACTGCTGAGATGGGGAAAATCATCATTTATGAGCACGCCAACTTCCAGGGGCACTCCAAAGAACTCACCAGAGACGTTGCCAATCTGACAGATGTAGATTGGAATGACTGTATCTCCTCAGTGAAAGTAATTGGACAGCCTTGGGTGGCTTATGAGCACATTAACTATACAGGCCGGTTACTGGTATTTGAGGAGGGAGAGCATAGCTTTGTTGGTAAAGAGATGAATGACAAGATCACTTCCCTGATGTTGATTACTGAAAATTTACACAATCCACAGATCACTATCTATGAACATAACCAATATCAAGGGAAGAGCAGGGTGATAACAGAAGCTACCAATTTGGATAGGGGTAATGACAATGACATGGCATCTTCTCATAAAGTGCAGCAAGGTGCCTGGCTGTTGTGTGAACATAGCGATGGAAGTGGTTTTTGCTACATTGCACGAGAGCATGAACACCTTCCAAGTTACAGAGCAATCAATTTCAATGACAAGCTTTCATTTCTGCGTCCCCTTCTCCCTGGAAAGCATTGTCACTGATGGATTGCAAATTCTGAAGTCCTAAGGGTAGGTGTAGCCCTAGCAAGAAAGATGGGACCTAGATCTCTCTGCTTTTTTTTTTTTTTTTTTTTATTTCCCCTTTTGGCATAGAAATACTGAATGGGAGAGGTCTCCTTTATGCTATGCTGCTGCTGTGTATTTCTCAATCCTGTGTGGCACTGTTCTCCTTCCCCATGATCCCAATGAATGTAAGAACTATTGTGTTTAGTTACATGAAAAAAACCTCAATGATAAGAGATGATCTTGTGGTGCGTAACCTGTAACTAGCATTCCAAAGTACTACACCATGTAACGTGAAAATGTTGCATGTTGCTTCTGTTGCTATAGGCTAAGCACATATATAGTGTATAACCAGAACTGCTGACTTTATATTCTTCTTTACAATGCTCTTGCTTCACAATGACCTCTGCATTTTTTTTCTATTCCATTTTGCGTTGTTACCAATAAAGAAGATATTGCAGGCAACAATGGCTCTATTTTATGTCTTCTTTGTGGTTTGACAGAGAAATATTACCCTTATATATTATGTGATTTCTGTGCGTTAAGAGAATGGTTCACACAGTCAGATCCATGAAAAAGATTTTGAAGTCTTCTGAAAGGTTTTATTTCCTTCCATTTTCATTTGTCGGTAATGTTAGTTTCAGGCATGACTCAGTGTGATGTCACTTAATGGTCATCTTGTTAAGTCACTGTCTTATTTATGATTAAGTTTGTTAGATCATTGCATTATATCAATAAATATATTGCTGCTTCCCTCCCATGAGGGAAGTGTGTAATTCCATTTGTGACATTCAACCAGTCTTAAAGTCTTGGTGAGCATGCTAATATTGCTATCAACATGGCCAAACACAAACTTGGAAACTTTACTGAATGATCACAATACTGATTGTGTCCTAAGGCACTGATCATACTTACAATTTATTGTCTTCTATGCTCTCAAATATATATTCAAACGGAAATTTCTGATAAATTGTAATTGATTGGTTGACCGCAATAGGAACTCCTGAGGATTTTTAAACCCTTTTTATCTTGATATGAGATGATGTATTATTTTGAAGTCACAGTGTTTTAATCAGAATGGAAAAACCCTTTCTTCCAAAGAAACCCTTTCTTCAAAGCCATTATAATAATACTGAGAAATTTTGAAATATTGAAATATGCAAGGTGTAATTAAAGATGTGGGATCACACATTTCAGAAACTGTTTTGTCATATACAGGTTTACCTGGAGAATGCAGAATTGCAGTTTTGAAATACCCCTGTTGAATGTCAGTTGCACTCTCTTTTTTGGCAGTTGTGCAGCTCTGTATTGCAAAGTTCATCTATCTGAGTGCTGAGCTCCTGTTTGCCACTCTGTTCTTGTAGTTAGAAGTAAAACTTACAGCATGCTGTGCTATCATCTGCTGGGCTTTGTCCTGTTTTAAAACAAACGTCAGTCACTTGTGGTCCTTTTCTAGGCTTGTGTGTGTGGATGCAAATGTACAATATACAAATATACACCTTCTTGGAGCTGTTCAAGACCAGGTTAGATGATGCTCTGAGCAACCTGATCGAGTGGGTCGTGTCCCTGCCTATGGCAGGGGAATTGGAGCTAGATGATCTTTAAGATCCCTTCCAACTGAAGCCATTCTATGAATCCATGATTCTATGATCGTTCAGGGTTCATGTGTGATGGGACACTTCTTACTACTTTGGAGACAATTTCTGGTTTCCTTGCTTTACTCACCACAGATCTTCTTTTATAGGGATTCCAAAACTCAATTCAAAGAACACTGAGAATTGTATCTACTCTAGGCCAAAATAATTTGGACACTGAGAAATTTTCGGAGAAAGCCAACTGTAAAGAAAGGAACCAAATAGTTAAATCCCTTAAACACTTCCAGGGATGGGGCGTGCACAACTGCCCTGGGCAACCTGTTCCAGTGCCTCACCACCTCTGAGAGAAGAATTTCCTCTTAACTTCTAATTTAAACCTCCCCTCTTTTAGTTTAAAACCATTACTCCCAGTCCCATTGCTACACGCTTTGATGAATAGTCCCTCCCCAGTTTTCCTCTTTCCTTTAAGTATTGGAAAGCCCCTATAAGGTTTCCCCTGGTCCCTCTTAAACTAGGCATAATATAGAGTAAAAACAGTGATTCCAATATAAACAATCATTTGAAAACGGTCATAGAGGGCATTCTTACTTATCCACAGTGAAGTACAATAGACCTTTGAAGAGAATTCTGAATAAGGAAAGCTTATAACCTGTGTTATTCTAGAAAGAGATGTCTAGAGAAGGATCAAACAGGATGCACATCTCTAAGAATTGATACACAAACAGGCTGAACTTCTCTGTGCTTAATTAGAAATGTCTGCAGAGCAAGTTCAGACATGTTTGGCTAATCAGAACATAAAATTTAGGCTTAAGGTCAGGACTTCTCTGAACAGAAACAGCTTGATGATTAAGCATACCCACTTATTTTGTTTCAATGCAGTGTTATATTGCTGAAGAAATAACTGGATGAGGGTGGAAAGGCCTTGCAGAGAGAGCGGGACAGAATGGAGAGCTGGGCGATCACCACCCACGTGAAGTTTAACAAGAGCAAGTGCCGGGTCCTGCACCTGGGATGGGGCAACCCTGGCTATACGTACAGACTGGGTGACAAGACGCTGGAGAGCAGCCCCACAGAGAGGGATCTGGGGGTTGTGGTTGACAGCAAGTTGAATGTGAGCCAGCAGTGTGCAGCCAGGAGGGCCAACCTTATCCTGGGGTGCATCAAGCACGGCATCACTACTTGGTTGAGGGAGGTGATTGTCCCGCTCTGCTCTGCGCTGGTGTGGCCTCACCCCGAGTACTGTGTGCAGTTCTGGGCACCACAGTCCAAGAAGGACATGAAACAGTTGGAGAGTTCCATAGGAGGGCGACAAAGATGGTGAAGGGCCTGGAGGGGAAGACGTATGAGGAGTGGCTGAGGGCACTGGGCCTGTTCAGCCTGCAGAAGAGGAGGCTGAGGGGGGACCTCATCGCAGTCTACAACTTCCTTGCAAGGGGGAGTGGAGAGGCAGGTGACCTATTATCTGTAAACACCAGCGATAGGACCTGTGGGAATGGTGTTAAGCTGAGTCAGGGGAAGATTAGGCTGGACATCAGGAAGAGGTTCCTCACTGAGAGAGTGGTTGCACACTGGAACAGGCTCCCCAGGGAAGTAGTCACTGCACCAAGCCTGTCTGAATTTAAAAAGCAATTGGAGTGTGCACTTAGTAACATGGTCTAAACTTTTGGATAGACCTGTGCGGTGCCAGGAGTTGGACTTGATGATCCTTAGGAGTCCCTTCCAACTCGGGGTATTCTCTGATACTATGATTTCTTATGACTTGATGTATACTGGGGTATTAGACTGTCTTTTTGCAGGCTCTGTGACTGAAATGAATTTACAATTAGACTTCTGTAAAAGAAAACCAGACAACCAGTGGACAGGCTGTGGAGACATACCCCTGAAAATGTGAACCAGCTATGCTCCAATGCTGGCAGTCTAATGGGAAGAATCATGTAATGAATATCTTAAAATCACTTGCTTTTCAGTGCAATACTGAAAGTTAAAAGGGTAGCATCTCAGCTACGATTATGTAGTGTTTGGTTGCTTGTTTTTAAAACAGTGTACGGGTTGGATGAAGTGGAAAAATACTGGGGTTGTTAATGGTCATGACTGGTGTTGTCTTTTGTCTATAGTAGTAAATCTAGATAATTGGGGCTGGCGGTTATGTCTGGACCACTTTCAAGCTGTATGTGTGAAATTCTCCCATTCTACTGTATTCATCAGCAGAGATGACTGGCCCAGAAGCATTTTTGCTAATATGCAAAACGGTTTTAGTGAGGCAGATGTATCTGCTGCTCAAAAATGCAATGATTACATGTTCCACAGCTAGCTGGTAAGGACTCCCTCTTCTCGGAAATGGCTTTCATGATGTTGCTCAGTTCAAGTTCAGCAAGGATCAGTCATTGGTCAGTCTTGTGTCTTCTGTTTATTTTTGGTCATTATATTTTTGTTTTTACTTTTTTTTTTTTTTTTGCTTTAATTTTAAGTTATTTTATTTTAACCAAGATCTCCCTGATCTGCCTGTGGGCTTTTCTTAGCAAGGTCTAGCAGTACTGAGAAGGAAGAGCAGGTCTGGAGGTGGATGAAGCTTAATTCAGTTTTTCTACCATTTTACCTTTTCCAACACTGTGAAGAGATTACACGAGTGCCATCCACAGCTTACTGTTGAATTATTTTATCACCCCTCAATGCAGCAGAAAATAGATTCCAATAGTGCAATGAAGATGAAGCCAACCAGAGGAAATAAAAGTAAGGAAATGCATGAGTCTTGATGTATTTGTAAATGACTCTCTGGGAGAAGAAAAATGCACTTGTAAAAAATAAACTCAGTACAAGGTCTATTAAAAATCAAATTTTATGAAAAATGTAAAAATCCTTTAGTCATTTTTGTTCCAAGTCAGAATAAGTCTTTATTTGTTCAAGTGGCTTTTGTATAATATAGTTCCGCACATTTTCAAAAACTTTACATGTTTGTGTTCATCTTGCTCATTCTTCTCTTTTGTCCATTGAAGGCATAGAGGAAGAGGTTTTTAATCTTTTTTCCTTTTTTCCTTTTATTCTCTTTCTATTTTTGTCACAATCTCTTGCCAAATTTGATAAATATATTAAGATCAAGTAAGATTAAGATCAACTCTGAGAGTAAAAAAGATAAAAGGTTTTACGCATTACTATTAATATTTACAAAAAACAACCAACCAAACAAAAAAGCCACACAAAAACACTGTAAATGTTTAACAATATTTAATAATATTTAATAAACAATCTCCAACTCTTAGCTTCCTTCGTGGTATTCTGCTACGTTCAGTGACTTTTACTTCCTTGTGCAATAAGCACAGTGTAAATGAGTTGACAGATTTGAAAATCCATTTTGTTTTTATCCTCATAACAATGGAGAATATGGTCATGGAAACAAAGACCTTCTTTATTTATGGGCTTGTGAGTGTGTACGCAGAGATCCTTTGCCAAGCTTTTCTGTCAGCACATTTCATATGTAACATGTTTTGATTTTCCTCATTGCCACAAGATTATCCACTGCCAGCTTTGGTGCCCTGCAAAGCGAATGTGGAGGACCTAGGAGCTCCCTGTTGCCTGCATCACTCAAAAAACAACATACTGGCATGCTACCAAGAAGAGGTGTACTTTTTCTGACAGCATAAATTCATCCTAGTCTGAGCCATTTCAGTCCTTTTTGTTCTGAACTTTCCTCCCTTCTGAGTGCTCATTCTCCCTTCTCTTACGGTATGGTGGGCACTGTGGCTTATGCTGCAAAACCGCTCTTTTTGCTTGCGACGTTTTCTACCAGATCAGCATCCTGAAAGTTGCTCATTGCATAAAGAAATGAGCATTACATTCTGCACAAGAAAAAGTAAAATGCCCTCTAAATAATTAGTAGTGACAGCAATACCTGAAACACAGCTGTTGATTTTGATGCTAGTAGCTGGGATGGAGGTTGCCTGCTAAAGGGTGAGTGATCTTTTTTTATAGATAAGTATAAAATACACCAATGATTTTTCAATGGATCTGAGTCCAGATGATTGAAAATATCTAGTGTTTTATTTTTTCTCTTGTACAAAGGTGTTGAAAAAGCAATCAGGAACTTGGTTGGCAAGTCACTTCCATTTCAGGTAACCCAATATCATGCAGCCACCCAGTTAGTGGAAATTTTATTTTGAATTTGTTGACTAAAATGGGAAGGAGTTCAGCTGCTGCTAAGAGGATAGACAGCAGGAACTGCTGAACAGGGAGCAGGAAAGAGAGGGATGGGGGCTGGAGATGAGTGCCCTGGACAATCAAGTTCCTCATGTCTCTTCTCAGAGGGATGAGGAGACCGAAAGAGGAGGACTTGAAGAAATAACAGATCATCAACAGAACAAGAAAAGCCATAGGTTGACAATGCTATTTGGGAAAACCTTGCTCTTCCTCAGACAGAACTGAGCTTCCAGGATGTTGATTTTAGGCTTGCAGAGCTCCAGGATTAGTTTTTTTACCTGGAGTTTCTAAATAAAGCTGGTTTGCTGCTGGAGGAGCTGACCTTCGCTTTCTCCAGCTGCTGAAGGTCAGATCCCAGTGCAGAGGAGTTCTCATCTTGGAGCGCACCAGTAAGATGTGATGCTGGCGTGCTTTTATGTTCAGACTCACTTAACAAGTGCAAATTAGCTGATTTCCCTTCTAGCTGAGAATGGAACAAGTGAAGTTGCTACACAGTAGCATAAAGCATATGACATAAAACTCAGTGCAAAGTGGCATAGGAGGGGAAGGTTGATTTAGTTTTAAAATGAAATGACTGTTTTTATGTGGTCCTATTGCTACAGCTGCAGAAGCACCAAGAGAAATTTGTCCCAGTTTTTGTGTGTGTGCTACTTGTGATGACATGGAGCATAAAAGTCGCTGGTTTCATGTCTCCAGGATTCTCCTTCAGTTAGTGCCCCTTAGTTTTGGATGCATCTTCTGTATGCTTTTGAAGCTGACAGTGATATTGTTTTTATTCTGTCCACCTCTGCCAGTCACTAGGATTTAACCTTTTTTTGTCTCCTTTTGTAGCTGTTTTGTGCCTCCACCCCTGTTCTTTATCTTCCCACAATGGCTTGATGCTGTAGATCATCCTTTTATTTAGTCTTGATGGAGGCCATCCCTTTGTTTTAGGTTGTCCCTTGTTTGTTCTGTCTTCTAATCTGAATTTCCTGAGAAGCTTCATGTTGATGTGCTTGATGACATTGATCTAGGTGCTGCCAATACCTGCCACACTTACAGTAAAGCTCCTGCTATGCATTTCTTTTGGTACTTCTACTCACAGACCAACCTTTTCATTCTCCACTCAGGTCAATCTTAATGTTTCCATTACAAATGGAAATGTGAAAGGCAAACTGAAGAAGTGTAGCTTTCTTCAAATCCAATTCGTGGCATTTTGACTTCTCTTTCCAGTGAGCCCACGTCCTCCTCACAAAGTTAAAAACTCAAGCTTCCTTTCTGCTACTGGGAATTACTGTACCTCAGTAATCTTAAGTACTGTCCCTTGTTACTGAATCCCGCACAGCATCTAAATTTTGTAAATGTGGACTCCATGAGTGGCCTTGATCACTTTTGGTTCCCACTCAAACTGTAGTTGTATTAAAATTGGGAACTTGAGAGCGTTCTCGGACGATTTTCTTGCTGTCTGAGCCTTTGAGTAGATTCTTCCGCGTATCTTGCTGAAAGCGTTGGCACATCTCAATTTGTATTTGCTGATGGTGGAGATTTTCCTGGTTCTGTGATAGTTTTCATATAAAATAGTTCTTGATTTCAAAGAGGAATAAGGCTAGCCAAATGTTCTTTTCCTGTTTGCAAGTAATTTTTGTGCAGTTGCATTCAGAATAGAAAATATAGAAGGTGACTTTTGTTTTTTAAATAGAAGATATCCCAGCAGGAAATACCACATCTCAACTGCTCTGAAATCCCCCGAACCATACAGTCATCCTGCCAGGGGTGATAAGGAGCCCCAGGTGGAGGGGAGAGGGGATGAAATCCTCTCATGAGTGTCATGCAGGCTGCGCTGAGCAGGATTGGCCAAAGACTGGCGAGTTGGGTCCTCCATGGGCCTGGTAACTTTCTGGAAGAGTAGAAAATTCCTTCCCACCTCTAGCCCCTGTTTTTTGTTTGGGGATTGTTTTATTTTTATTTTTTTTAAATGAAGTGCTAGTGAGTTAAACTTCTGGAGAAGCCCAACAAATGCCCCAACCTCCCTGCTCTTTGGCATGAAATAAGAGTGGCAAGAGAGGAGTGAGAGGGTGTCTAGAGTGGAGTGGGAATTTCCACTTTCCATCAGGAATGAGTTCAGTAGGGGGAGATCATTGCAGCAGAAGAAATGGTGCGATTTGGCAAAATTGCAGTAAAGCACAGTAAAGCTGGTTGCGCAGTTAGATGCTGTTAGAAACTGAGGTCTTGCTGCTTTCCTCCAAAGCCCAGAATGTACGTTTCCTTTGCTCTGCTTCCAACCTCTGCAGAATAGCAAAGGAATGAACCATGTAGAAAACTAAACCAAAACAATGATACCAGGAACAACAACAAAACACACCAAAAGCCAACAAACAAATTGAAAAGAAACACAACAAAATCTACCAAGCAAATAAAACCCCACATTTTTGTGCAACTTTAGTTCTGTGAGTTTGGCACAGCTTTGGCTCAGACAAGCAGTAACAGAAGAGATGCAGCAGGAGGGTTTGGGTGAAGCTAGTGGCCGTCTTCTTTTGGTGGAGGTGAACTCCCTCCCTGCCTAAGCTCCCCATTTTCTCCAGCAATATCCTATCTGGTAGTAGGGATCACTTAAACATCATCCTAAATCTTTCAGTGAAGCTAAACACTTACTCATTTGCTTTTACCACTATTGCAGTTTTGTGATTTTTTTAAAAACTCTTGTATATATGTATAAATCTATACATTATCACCATCATTGTAATTTATCAGTCGATTGCTAGATTTCAAAATTCTCAGATGGATTTTCTGGAGAAACAGTCTTTCGCAAAACAATTTTTCAGTGCTGTAGATATTTGCAAGATCTGGATTGCTCTTGAACTAGCAACGATCTCGTGTTTCCTTCCACAATAGCACAGCTTGCCAGCATGCTATCAAATTAATGTATGTGAAAATATGTTAAAGAGTAAAACTGGAATTAAGAAAATAATTTTCTGCTTTACTAGCTCTGCGTCCCTGTGACATCTCAAAAGGCTATGTAGAAGGGTAGGGGGAAAGTGAGTTTAAAGCAAGCTATTCAACTGCCACCTCTGCCACCTGAATATTGTCAGAGAATATAGGGACTCCAAGTGAGTAATAATGCAAGTCCAAGGTAGGACAGGTCAGAGAGAAGCTTTTTTTAAACTATGATTGTATTGAAAGCACATTCAGACAGCAACTCCCCCTATACCCCTGTTCTTTGCCAAGTGACTGCAGAGACCTGACTATGCTGTTTCAAAGAAAAGGAAGAGGTAAGGAGAAAAAATCATTCTAATGCAAACAAAGCTAGGTCTACATCCTTGGGATGGATGGACTCCAGAAGATAACTTACATGTTAACAAGGCATGTACCCATGCATGGGGGAGATGGCAGTTAACAAGGTACTTGAGGAGTTCACAATTGTGACAATATGGAGATGGCTCTTGGTGGAGCCTGTAAGAGTGGCACATCCAGTATGATCTTAGCTGAGAAGTGGGGATTGGAAACCATCACAGACTGCTAGCTTTTAATCAAAAAAGGCTGTTTTAGTTATTGCAAACTTCTTAGCAAGACCTCTACTATCTTGAATAGTAATATTTTTGCTATCAAAATATGTCACATGGAAACCCTTTGGAAGACTACTGTATATTAGACTCACTACACAAGTAAACAAAAATGTACAATGCAGCAAGAAAAATTTCTACAGTCTTTCCATCACAAAATGTTTGATGTGCTTTTATTATTGTGATCCGGTTGACTTCTAGAGAGTAAAGAAAGACAAGAGTCATGAGACTAAATTTTATCAAGGTGGTTGCTGATCAATGGACTTTTGAACCAGAGCAGGAAGTAGAAATAGAAAAAGGAAAAAGCTCAAGAATTCTGATCCTTGAGGGTGATATCAATTACTTCTCACTTCTGATGGGGTGTTTCGCAAGACTTCTGTGCGAGCTATAAATCTGGGTGAGTTGCATCGTGTGACTGAAAGCAGCAGACTGGAGGAAGTGCCAACAACTCTCCACATCTGAGAAGCTGGCATTGAGGTGAGATGCACACTTTTTATGTGAAAGCTTTAAATATCTTTCTGGGTAGCTACTATGAAATGAAGTTGAAGAGGTTTTAGTTTGGGATGAGAGCTACAACATGTATGTGTGGATCTGATGTCTGTCATTTACAGAGGCTTGATGCACCCTTCAGGTAATGAGAAGAGCACTATAGGATAACCATACCTAGTAAAGCGAGGGCTTGGAAGGAGACATTACTACAGAAATTCCAAGGGGTGAAATAAAATACTTTACAAGAGAATCTTGGGACTAGAATCTGTATGTTGTCAGAAATTAACAACTTTATTTAATATTAATGTTATTATTACTAGCAGTAGTAGTACAGACAAGTCAATAAACATCATCAAAGTCATTGTAGTCATAAAATAGTGTTCTAGCAACCAATAAATTGCACTTTCATTTAGAAGTTAACTGAATGTTTCACTAGTTTTTTACATACTATATAGTGAGTTGTGAACTGCTGTCAAAACAGCCCACACCTATTTCTAAAGTAATTCTCAAATGCAGTGTCAGTCATGAATTGAAAGACTCATTGTAAGAGACTAAGAAGCTAAAACAAAAGAATGTCCCAAAAACTCAACAGAAAAGCGTGATATGGTCAGAAAAGAGGATCCTGCTAGGGCTGGATAGTGCTTTTCTGAGGCCAACGTCCTTATCCTGGGTAACCTTCTGAGATACCTTCTGGTATCTGAGGTTCTGGCAGCTGTGGTCAGAAAGGTATTAGCAATCTCTCTCTCCGCCTTCCCCTCAAGAAGGCTCTGGGACACAGGATGCACATATTACCATATAAAGCAGGAACTGGAGGTGGGGACTAGCTGTAATTAGGATACAAAGTGAGAACTGGAATTGAGTCCGGCGTATAAATAGTGTGACTCAGAAGGGCTTTGTGTGCACCCACCACCATCGCAGACAGAACAGGAACTGGACCAGAGACATCGCTGGAACCCAGGGTGGTAATCTGGACCTTTCCTTTACCATCTTTCTCTGTCTCCCTCTCTTTCTCCTATGCTACGGCCCATTCAGCCCTCTGTGAAATAATGAGATGTAAATAGCTCCCATTATAGATAGGAAGGTTTGATCAATTTCTGCAAGAATAGCTCTTGTTATTTTATTAACTTTTGCTAAATGTTAATAACACCAAACAATAGTTTGAAAAGTTTTATATCACTTAAATTTACTCCAAGATAGTTACACAACTAAGACCTGATAGATTTGATGCATATCTCATTTTACTCTTAATTTTTCCTTCCAAATTCAAATTTATGCATCATGCCCTCAGTTTCGTCCAACAGCTGTTTTATTCATTCCTTGCTATAACTGTTCTAATTGTCCCATTCTTCTTTTTCCCTCTCCATTGCCTTGCGTCTTTTGTGGAAGGGCTTCTTACAAGTATTGTTTGTTTTCTGTTTTCCTTTTCTGCAGGCTGTCATCTGACATCTACAGCAACAACTCCAAATTACAGAAACACTGCTGAGATGGGGAAAATCATCATTTATGAGCACGCCAACTTCCAGGGGCACTCCAAAGAACTCACCAGAGACGTTGCCAATCTGACAGATGTAGATTGGAATGACTGTATCTCCTCAGTGAAAGTAATTGGACAGCCTTGGGTGGCTTATGAGCACATTAACTATACAGGCCGGTTACTGGTATTTGAGGAGGGAGAGCATAGCTTTGTTGGTAAAGAGATGAATGACAAGATCACTTCCCTGATGTTGATTACTGAAAATTTACACAATCCACAGATCACTATCTATGAACATAACCAATATCAAGGGAAGAACAGGGTGATAACAGAAGCTACCAATTTGGATAGGGGTAATGACAATGACATGGCATCTTCTCATAAAGTGCAGCAAGGTGCCTGGCTGTTGTGTGAACATAGTGATGGAAGTGGTTTTTGCTACATTGCACGAGAGCATGAACACCTTCCAAGTTACAGAGCAATCAATTTCAATGACAAGCTTTCATTTCTGCGTCCCCTTCTCCCTGGAAAGCATTGTCACTGATGGATTGCAAATTCTGAAGTCCTAAGGGTAGGTGTAGCCCTAGCAAGAAAGATGGGACCTAGATCTCTCTGCTTTTTTTTTTTTTTTTTTTTATTTCCCCTTTTGGCATAGAAATACTGAATGGGAGAGGTCTCCTTTATGCTATGCTGCTGCTGTGTATTTCTCAATCCTGTGTGGCACTGTTCTCCTTCCCCATGATCCCAATGAATGTAAGAACTATTGTGTTTAGTTACATGAAAAAAACCTCAATGATAAGAGATGATCTTGTGGTGCGTAACCTGTAACTAGCATTCCAAAGTACTACACCATGTAACGTGAAAATGTTGCATGTTGCTTCTGTTGCTATATGCTAAGCACATATATAGTGTATAACCAGAACTGCTGACTTTATATTCTTCTTTACAATGCTCTTGCTTCACAATGACCTCTGCATTTTTTTTCTATTCCATTTTGCGTTGTTACCAATAAAGAAGATATTGCAGGCAACAATGGCTCTATTTTATGTCTTCTTTGTGGTTTGACAGAGAAATATTACCCTTATATATTATGTGATTTCTGTGCGTTAAGAGAATGGTTCACACAGTCAGATCCATGAAAAAGATTTTGAAGTCTTCTGAAAGGTTTTATTTCCTTCCATTTTCATTTGTCGGTAATGTTAGTTTCAGGCATGACTCAGTGTGATGTCACTTAATGGTCATCTTGTTAAGTCACTGTCTTATTTATGATTAAGTTTGTTAGATCATTGCATTATATCAATAAATATATTGCTGCTTCCCTCCCATGAGGGAAGTGTGTAATTCCATTTGTGACATTCAACCAGTCTTAAAGTCTTGGTGAGCATGCTAATATTGCTATCAACATGGCCAAACACAAACTTGGAAACTTTACTGAATGATCACAATACTGATTGTGTCCTAAGGCACTGATCATACTTACAATTTATTGTCTTCTATGCTCTCAAATATATATTCAAACGGAAATTTCTGATAAATTGTAATTGATTGGTTGACCGCAATAGGAACTCCTGAGGATTTTTAAACCCTTTTTATCTTGATATGAGATGATGTATTATTTTGAAGTCACAGTGTTTTAATCAGAATGGAAAAACCCTTTCTTCCAAAGAAACCCTTTCTTCAAAGCCATTATAATAATACTGAGAAATTTTGAAATATTGAAATATGCAAGGTGTAATTAAAGATGTGGGATCACACATTTCAGAAACTGTTTTGTCATATACAGGTTTACCTGGAGAATGCAGAATTGCAGTTTTGAAATACCCCTGTTGAATGTCAGTTGCACTCTCTTTTTTGGCAGTTGTGCAGCTCTGTATTGCAAAGTTCATCTATCTGAGTGCTGAGCTCCTGTTTGCCACTCTGTTCTTGTAGTTAGAAGTAAAACTTACAGCATGCTGTGCTATCATCTGCTGGGCTTTGTCCTGTTTTAAAACAAACGTCAGTCACTTGTGGTCCTTTTCTAGGCTTGTGTGTGTGGATGCAAATGTACAATATACAAATATACACCTTCTTGGAGCTGTTCAAGACCAGGTTAGATGATGCTCTGAGCAACCTGATCGAGTGGGTCGTGTCCCTGCCTATGGCAGGGGAATTGGAGCTAGATGATCTTTAAGATCCCTTCCAACTGAAGCCATTCTATGAATCCATGATTCTATGATCGTTCAGGGTTCATGTGTGATGGGACACTTCTTACTACTTTGGAGACAATTTCTGGTTTCCTTGCTTTACTCACCACAGATCTTCTTTTATAGGGATTCCAAAACTCAATTCAAAGAACACTGAGAATTGTATCTACTCTAGGCCAAAATAATTTGGACACTGAGAAATTTTCGGAGAAAGCCAACTGTAAAGAAAGGAACCAAATAGTTAAATCCCTTAAACACTTCCAGGGATGGGGCATGCACAACTGCCCTGGGCAACCTGTTCCAGTGCCTCACCACCTCTGAGAGAAGAATTTCCTCTTAACTTCTAATTTAAACCTCCCCTCTTTTAGTTTAAAACCATTACTCCCAGTCCCATTGCTACACGCTTTGATGAATAGTCCCTCCCCAGTTTTCCTCTTTCCTTTAAGTATTGGAAAGCCCCTATAAGGTTTCCCCTGGTCCCTCTTAAACTAGGCATAATATAGAGTAAAAACAGTGATTCCAATATAAACAATCATTTGAAAACGGTCATAGAGGGCATTCTTACTTATCCACAGTGAAGTACAATAGACCTTTGAAGAGAATTCTGAATAAGGAAAGCTTATAACCTGTGTTATTCTAGAAAGAGATGTCTAGAGAAGGATCAAACAGGATGCACATCTCTAAGAATTGATACACAAACAGGCTGAACTTCTCTGTGCTTAATTAGAAATGTCTGCAGAGCAAGTTCAGACATGTTTGGCTAATCAGAACATAAAATTTAGGCTTAAGGTCAGGACTTCTCTGAACAGAAACAGCTTGATGATTAAGCATACCCACTTATTTTGTTTCAATGCAGTGTTATATTGCTGAAGAAATAACTGGATGAGGGTGGAAAGGCCTTGCAGAGAGAGCGGGACAGATTGGAGAGCTGGGCGATCACCACCCACGTGAAGTTTAACAAGAGCAAGTGCCGGGTCCTGCACCTGGGATGGGGCAACCCTGGCTATACGTACAGACTGGGTGACAAGACGCTGGAGAGCAGCCCCACAGAGAGGGATCTGGGGGTTGTGGTTGACAGCAAGTTGAATGTGAGCCAGCAGTGTGCAGCCAGGAGGGCCAACTGTATCCTGGGGTGCATCAAGCACGGCATCACTACTTGGTTGAGGGAGGTGATTGTCCCGCTCTGCTCTGCGCTGGTGTGGCCTCACCCCGAGTACTGTGTGCAGTTCTGGGCACCACAGTCCAAGAAGGACATGAAACAGTTGGAGAGTTCCATAGGAGGGCGACAAAGATGGTGAAGGGCCTGGAGGGGAAGACGTATGAGGAGTGGCTGAGGGCACTGGGCCTGTTCAGCCTGCAGAAGAGGAGGCTGAGGGGGGACCTCATCGCAGTCTACAACTTCCTTGCAAGGGGGAGTGGAGAGGCAGGTGACCTATTCTCTAAACACCAGCGATAGGACCCACGGGAATGGTGTTAAGCTGAGTCAGGGGAAGATTAGGCTGGACATCAGGAAGAGGTACTCCACTGAGAGAGTGGTTGCACACTGGAACAGGCTCCCCAGGGAAGTAGTCACTGCACCAAGCCTGTCTGAATTTAAAAAGCAATTGGAGTGTGCACTTAGTAACATGGTCTAAACTTTTGGATAGACCTGTGCGGTGCCAGGAGTTGGACTTGATGATCCTTAGGAGTCCCTTCCAACTCGGGGTATTCTCTGATACTATGATTTCTTATGACTTGATGTATACTGGGGTATTAGACAGTCTTTTTGCAGGCTCTGTGACTGAAATGAATTTACAATTAGACTTCTGTAAAAGAAAACCAGACAACCAGTGGACAGGCTGTGGAGACATACCTGAAAATATGAACCAGCTAGTCTCCAATGCTGGCAGTCTAATGGGAAGAATCATGTAATGAATATCTTAAAATCACTTGCTTTTCAGTGCAATACTGAAAGTTAAAAGGGTAGCATCTCAGCTACGATTATGTAGTGTTTGGTTGCTTGTTTTTAAAACAGTGTACGGGTTGGATGAAGTGGAAAAATACTGGGGTTGTTAATGGTCATGACTGGTGTTGTCTTTTGTCTATAGTAGTAAATCTAGATAATTGGGGCTGGCGGTTATGTCTGGACCACTTTCAAGCTGTATGTGTGAAATTCTCCCATTCTACTGTATTCATCAGCAGAGATGACTGGCCCAGAAGCATTTTTGCTAATATGCAAAACGGTTTTAGTGAGGCAGATGTGTCTGCTACTCAAAAATGCAATGATTACATGTTCCACAGCTAGCTGGTAAGGACTCCCTCTTCTTGGAAATGGCTTTCATGATGTTGCTCAGTTCGAGTTCAGCAAGGATCAGTCATTGGTCAGTCTTGTGTCTTCTGTTTATTTTTGGTCATTATATTTTTGTTTTTACTTTTTTTTTTTTTTTTTTTAATTTAAGTTATTTTATTTTAACCAAGATCTCCCTGATCTGCCTGTGGGCTTTTCTTTGCAAGGTCTAGCAGTACTGAGAAGGAAGAGCAGGTCTGGAGGTGGATGAAGCTTAATTCAGTTTTTCTACCATTTTACCTTTTCCAACACTGTGAAGAGATTACATGAGTGCCATCCACAGCTTAGTGTTGAATTATTTTATCACCCCTCAATGCAGCAGAAAATAGATTCCAATAGTGCAATGAAGATGAAGCCAACCAGAGGAAATAAAAGTAAGGAAATGCATGAGTCTTGATGTATTTGTAAATGACTCTCTGGGAGAAGAAAAATGCACTTGTAAAAAATAAACTCAGTATAAGGTCTATTAAAAATCAAATTTTATGAAAAATGTAAAAATCCTTTAGTCATTTTTGTTCCAAGTCAGAATAAGTCTTTATTTGTTCAAGTGGCTTTTGCATAATATAGTTCCGCACATTTTCAAAAACTTTACATGTTTGTGTTCATCTTGCTCATTCTTCTCTTTTGTCCATTGAAGACATAGAGGAAGAGGTTTTTTATCTTTTTTCCTTTTATTTTCTTTCTATTTTTGTCACAATCTCTCGCTAGATTTGATAAATATAATAAGATCAAATAAGATTAAGATCAACTCTGAGAGTAAAAAAGATAAAAGGTTTTACGCATTACTATTAATATTTACAAAAAACAACCAACCAAACAAAAAAGCCACACAAATACACTGTAAATGTTTAACAATATTTAATAATATGGAATAAACAATCTCCAACTCTTAGCTTCCTTCGTGGTATTCTGCTACGTTCAGTGACTTTCACTTCCTTGTGCAATAAGCACAGTGTAAATGAGTTGACAGATTTGAAAATCCATTTTGTTTTTATCCTCATAACAATGGAGAATATGGTCATGGAAACAAGGACCTTCTTTATTTATGGGCTTGTGAGTGTGTACGCAGAGATCCTTTGCCAAGCTTTTCTGTCAGCACATTTCATATGTAACATGTTTTGATTTTCCTCATTGCCACAAGATTATCCACTGCCGGCTTTGGTGCCCTGCAAAGCGAATGTGGAGGACCTAGGAGCTCCCTGTTGCCTGCATCACTCAAAAAACAACATACTGGCATGCTAACAAGAAGATGTGTACTTTTTCTGACAGCATAAATTCATCCTAGTCTGAGCCATTTCAGTCCTGTTTGTTCTGAACTTTCCTCCCTTCTGAGTGCTCATTCTCCCTTCTCTTACCGTATGGTGGGCACTGTGGCTTATGCTGCAAAACCGCTCTTTTTGCTTGCGACGTTTTCTACCAGATCAGCATCCTGAAAGTTGCTCATTGCATAAAGAAATGAGCATTACATTCTGCACAAGAAAAAGTAAAATGCCCTCTAAATAATTAGTAGTGACAGCAATACCTGAAACACAGCTGTTGATTTTGATGCTAGTAGCTGGGATGGAGGTTGCCTGCTAAAGGGTGAGTGATCTTTTTTTATAGATAAGTATAAAATACACCAATGATTTTTCAATGGATCTGAGTCCAGATGATTGAAAATATCTAGTGTTTTATTTTTTCTCTTGTACAAAGGTGTTGAAAAAGCAATCAGGAACTTGGTTGGCAAGTCACTTCCATTTCAGGTAACCCAATATCATGCAGCCACCCAGTTAGTGGAAATTTTATATTGAATTTGTTGACTAAAATGGGAAGGAGTTCAGCTGCTGCTAAGAGGATAGACAGCAGGAACTGCTGAACAGGGAGCAGGAAAGAGAGGGATGGGGGCTGGAGATGAGTTCCCTGGACAATCAAGTTCCTCATGTCTCTTCTCAGAGGGATGAGGAGACCGAAAGAGGAGGACTTGAAGAAATAACAGATCATCAACAGAACAAGAAAAGCCATAGGTTGACAATGCTATTTGGGAAAACCTTGCTCTTCCTCAGACAGAACTGAGCTTCCAGGATGTTGATTTTAGGCTTGCAGAGCTCCAGGATTAGTTTTTTTACCTGGAGTTTCTAAATAAAGCTGGTTTGCTGCTGGAGGAGCTGACCTTCGCTTTCTCCAGCTGCTGAAGGTCAGATCCCAGTGCAGAGGAGTTCTCATCTTGGAGCGCACCAGTAAGATGTGATGCTGGCGTGCTTTTATGTTCAGACTCACTTAACAAGTGCAAATTAGCTGATTTCCCTTCTAGCTGAGAATGGAACAAGTGAAGTTGCTACACAGTAGCATAAAGCATATGACATAAAACTCAGTGCAAAGTGGCATAGGAGGGGAAGGTTGATTTAGTTTTAAAATGAAATGACTGTTTTTATGTGGTCCTATTGCTACAGCTGCAGAAGCACCAAGAGAAATTTGTCCCAGTTTTTGTGTGTGTGCTACTTGTGATGACATGGAGCATAAAAGTCGCTGGTTTCATGTCTCCAGGATTCTCCTTCAGTTAGTGCCCCTTAGTTTTGGATGCATCTTCTGTATGCTTTTGAAGCTGACAGTGATATTGTTTTTATTCTGTCCACCTCTGCCAGTCACTAGGATTTAACCTTTTTTTGTCTCCTTTTGTAGCTGTTTTGTGCCTCCACCCCTGTTCTTTATCTTCCCACAATGGCTTGATGCTGTAGATCATCCTTTTATTTAGTCTTGATGGAGGCCATCCCTTTGTTTTAGGTTGTCCCTTGTTTGTTCTGTCTTCTAACCTGAATTTCCTGAGAAGCTTCATGTTGATGTGCTTGATGACATTGATCTAGGTGCTGCCAATACCTGCCACACTTACAGTAAAGCTCCTGCTATGCATTTCTTTTGGTACTTCTACTCACAGACCAAGCCTTTCATTCTCCACTCAGGTCAATCTTAATGTTTCCATTACAAATGGAAATGTGAAAGGCAAACGGAAGAAATGTAGCTTTCTTCAAATCCAATTCCTGGCATTTTGACTTCTCTTTCCAGTGAGCCCACGTCCTCCTCACAAAGTTAAAAACTCAAGCTTCCTTTCTGCTACTGGGAATTACTGTACCTCAGTAATCTTAAGTACTGTCCCTTGTTACTGAATCCCGCACAGCATCTAAATTTTGTAAATGTGGACTCCATGAGTGGCCTTGATCACTTTTGGTTCCCACTCAAACTGTAGTTGTATTAAAATTGGGAACTTGAGAGCGTTCTCGGACGATTTTCTTGCTGTCTGAGCCTTTGAGTAGATTCTTCCGCGTATCTTGCTGAAAGCGTTGGCACATCTCAATTTGTATTTGCTGATGGTGGAGATTTTCCTGGTTCTGTGATAGTTTTCATATAAAATAGTTCTTGATTTCAAAGAGGAATAAGGCTAGCCAAATGTTCTTTTCCTGTTTGCAAGTAATTTTTGTGCAGTTGCATTCAGAATAGAAAATATAGAAGGTGACTTTTGTTTTTTAAATAGAAGATATCCCAGCAGGAAATACCACATCTCAACTGCTCTGAAATCCCCTGAACCTTACAGTCATCCTGCCAGGGGTGATAAGGAGCCCCAGGTGAAGAGGAGAGGGGGTGAAATCCTCTCATGAGTGTCATGCAGGCTGCGCTGAGCAGGATTGGCCAAAGACTGGCGAGTTGGGTCCTCCATGGGCCTGGTAACTTTCTGGAAGAGTAGAAAATTCCTTCCCACCTCTAGCCCCTGTTTTTTGTTTGGGGATTGTTTTATTTTATTTTATTTTATTTTATTTTATTTTATTTTATTTTATTTTATTTTATTTTATTTTATTTATTTTATTTTATTTTATTTTATTTTATTTTATTTTATTTTATTTTATTTTATTTTATTTTATTTTATTTTATTTTATTTTATTTTATTTTATTTTTTTTAATGAAGTGCTAGTTAAACATATGGAGAAGCCCAACAAATGCCCAAATCCCCCTGCTCTTTGGCATGAAATAAGATTGGCAGGAGAGGAGTGAGAAGGTGTCTAGAGTAGAGTGGGAACTTCCACTTTCCATCAGGAACGAGTTCAGCAGGGAGAGATCATTGCAGCACAAGAAATGGTGCGATTTGGCAAAATTGCAGTAAAGCACAGTAAAGCTGATTGCGCAGCTAGATGCTGTGAGAAACTGAGGTTTTGCTGCTTTCCTCCAAAATCCAGAATGTACATTCCTATTGCTCTGCTTCCAACCTCTGCAGAATAGCAAAGGAATGAACCATGTAGAAAACCAAACCAAAGGAAAAAACAAACAAACAAACAAACAAAGAAAACAACCAAATCTACCAAGCAATTAAATCCCCATATTTTAATGCTACCTTACTTCTGTGAGTTTGACACACCATTGGCTCAGACAAGCAGTAACAAAAGAGATGCAGCAGGAGGGTTTGGGTGAAGCTAGTGGCCGTCTTCTTTTGGTGGAGGTGAACTGTCTCCCTGCCTCAGCTCCCCATTTTCTCCAGCAATATGCTACCTGGTAGTAGGGGTCGCTTAAACATCATCCTAAATCTTTCAGTGAAGCTAAACACTTACTCATTTGCTTTTACCACTATTGCAGTTTTGTGATTTTTTTAAAAACTCTTGTATATATGTATAAATCTATACATTATCACCATCATTGTAATTTATCAGTCGATTGCTAGATTTCAAAATTCTCAGATGGATTTTCTGGAGAAACAGTCTTTCGCAAAACAATTTTTCAGTGCTGTAGATATTTGCAAGATCTGGATTGCTCTTGAACTAGCAACGATCTCGTGTTTCCTTCCACAATAGCATAGCTTGCCAACATGCTATCAAATTAATGTATGTGAAAATATGTTAAAGAGTAAAACTGGAATTAAGAAAATAATTTTCTGCTTTACTAGCTCTGCGTCCCTGTGACATCTCAAAAGGCTACATAGAAGGGTAGGGGGAAAGTGAGTTTAAAGCAAGCTATTCAACTGCCACCTCTGCCACCTGAATATTGTCAGAGAATATAGGGACTCCAAGTGAGTAATAATGCAAGTCCGAGGTAGGACAGGTCAGAGAGAAGCTTTTTTTAAACTATGATTGTATTGAAAGCACATTCAGACAGCAACTCCCCCTATACCCTTGTTCTTTGCCAAGTGACTGCAGAGACCTGACTATGCTGTTTCAAAGAAAAGGAAGAGGTAAGGAGAAAAAATCATTCTAATGCAAACAAAGCTAGGTCTACATCCTTGGGATGGATGGACTCCAGAAGATAACTTACATGTTAACAAGGCATGTACCCATGCATGGGGGAGATGGCAGTTAACAAGGTACTTGAGGAGTTCACAATTGTGACAATATGGAGCTGGCTCTTGGTGGAGCCTGTAAGAGTGGCACATCCAGTATGATCTTAGCTGAGAAGTGGGGATTGGAAACCATCACAGACTGCTAGCTTTTAATCAAAAAAGGCTGTTTTAGTTATTGCAAACTTCTTAGCAAGACCTCTACTATCTTGAATAGTAATATTTTTGCTATCAAAATATGTCACATGGAAACCCTTTGGAAGACTACTGTATATTAGACTCACTACACAAGTAAACAAAAATGTACAATGCAGCAAGAAAAATTTCTACAGTCTTTCCATCACAAAATGTTTGATGTGCTTTTATTATTGTGATCCGGTTGACTTCTAGAGAGTAAAGAAAGACAAGAGTCATGAGACTAAATTTTATCAAGGTGGTTGCTGATCAATGGACTTTTGAACCAGAGCAGGAAGTAGAAATAGAAAAAGGAAAAAGCTCAAGAATTCTGATCCTTGAGGGTGATATCAATTACTTCTCACTTCTGATGGGGCGTTTCGCAAGACTTCTGTGCGAGCTATAAATCTGGGTGAGTTGCATCGTGTGACTGAAAGCAGCAGACTGGAGGAAGTGCCAACAACTCTCCACATCTGAGAAGCTGGCATTGAGGTGAGATGCACACTTTTTATGTGAAAGCTTTAAATATCTTTCTGGGTAGCTACTATGAAATGAAGTTGAAGAGGTTTTAGTTTGGGATGAGAGCTACAACATGTATGTGTGGATCTGATGTCTGTCATTTACAGAGGCTTGATGCACCCTTCAGGTAATGAGAAGAGCACTATAGGATAACCATACCTAGTAAAGCGAGGGCTTGGAAGGAGACATTACTACAGAAATTCCAAGGGGTGAAATAAAATACTTTACAAGAGAATCTTGGGGCTAGAATCTGTACGTTGTCGGAAATTAACAACTTTATTTAATAATAATGTTATTATTACTAGCAGTAGTAGTACAGATAAGTCAATAAACGTCATCAAAGTCATTGAAGTCATAAAATAGTGTTCTAGCAACCAATAAATTGCACTTTCATTTAGAAGTTAACTGAATGTTTTTTACATACAATATTGTGAGTTGTGAACTGCAGTCAAAACAGCCCACACCTATTTCTAAAGTAATTCTCAAATGCAGTGTCTGTCATGAATTGAAAGACTCATTGTAAGAGACTAAGAAGCTAAAACAAAAGAATGTCTCAAAAACTCAACAGAAAAGGGTGATACGGTCAGAAAAGAGGATCCTGCTAGGGCTGGATAGTGCTTTTCTGAGGCCAACGTCCTTATCCTGTGTAACCTTCTGGCATCCGAGGTTCTGGCAGCTGTGCTCGGAAAGGTATTAGCAATCTCTCATCCCTCTTGCCCCCCAATTCCGCCTTCCCCTCAAGAAGGCTCTGGGATACAGGATGCACATATTACCATATAAAGCAGGAACTGGAGGTGGGGACTAGCTGTAATTAGGGTACAAAGTGAAAACTGGAGCTGGGTCTGGCGTATAAATAGTGCGACTCAGAAAGGCTTTGTGTGCACCCATCACCACTGCAGACAGAACAGGAACTGGACCAGAGACATCGCTGGAACCCAGGGTGGTAATCTGGACCTTTCCTTTACCATCTTTCTCTGTCTCCCTCTCTCTCTCCTATGCTGTGGCCCATTCAGCCCTCTGTGAAATAACGAGATGTAAATAGCTCCCATTATAGATAGGAAGGTTTGATCAATTTCTGCCAGAATAGCTTTTGCTATTTTATTAACTTTTGCTAAAAGTTAATAGCACCAAACAATACGATTGAATTGAGAAGTTTTATGTCACTTCAATTTCCTCCAAGGGTAGCATGAATGTTGGCAGTCTCCAAGAGGGTTTTCTAGGACAGCCCTCTCCAGGCCCCCACACAAATCACCAGTCCTATATTTGAATTAATTAATTATTGAATAGAATATTCCAATAAGATACTAAACTTAGATGTCATTTGAACACATACATAAACCAATTTACACAACTAACCAAGACCTGAGAGATCTGATGCACATCTCATTTTACTCTTAATTTTTTCTTCCAAATTCAATTTTCTACATAATGCCCTCAGTTTCGTCCAACTGCTGTTTTATTCATTCCTTGCTAAAACTGTTCTAATTGTCCCATTCTTCTTGTTTCCTCTCCTTTTTCTTGTGTCTTTTGTGGAAGGGCTTCTTACAAGTATTGTTTGTTTTCTGTTTTCCTTTTCTGCAGGCTGTCATCTGACTTCTACAGCAGCAACTCCAAATTACAGAAACACTGCTGAGATGGGGAAAATCATCATTTATGAGCACGCCAACTTCCAGGGGCACTCCAAAGAACTCACCAGAGACGTTGCCAATCTGAAAGATGTAGATTGGAATGACTGTGTCTCCTCAGTGAAAGTAATTGGACAGCCTTGGGTGGCTTATGAACACTTGAACTATACAGGCCGGTTACTGGTATTTGAGGAGGGAGAGCATAGCTTTGTTGGTGAAGAGATGAATGACAAGATCACTTCCCTGATGTTGATTACTGAAAATTTACACAATCCACAGATCACTATCTATGAACATGACCAATATCAAGGGAAGAGCAGGGTGATAAGAGAAGCTACCAATTTGGCTAGGGGGCATGACAATGACATGGCATCTTCTCATAAAGTGCAGCGAGGTGCCTGGCTGTTGTGTGAACATAGCGATGGAAGTGGTTTTTGCTACATTGCACGAGAGCAAGAACACCTTCCAAGTTACAGAGCAATCAATTTCAATGACAAGCTTTCATTTCTGCGTCCCCTTCTCCCTGGAAAGTGTGGTTGCTGATGGATTGCAAATTCTGAAGTCCTAAGGGTAGATGTAGCCCTAGGAAGAAGGATTGGACCTAGATCTCTCTGCTTTTTTTTTTTTTTTTTTTTTTATTTCCCCTTTTGGCATAGAAATACTGAATGGGTGAGGTCTCCTTTATGCTGTGCTGCTGCTGTGTATTTCTCAATCCTGTGTGGCACTGTTCTCCTTCCCCATTATCCCAGTGAATGTAAGAACTATCGTATTTAGTCATATGAAAAAAACCTCGATGATAAGAGATGATCCTGTGGTGCGTAACCTGTAACTAGCATTCCAAAGTACTACACCATGTAATGTGAAAATGTTGCATGTTGCTTCTGTTGCTATATGCATAATCACATATGTAGTGTATAACCAGAACTGCTGACTTTATATTCTTCTTTACAATGCTCTTGCTTCACAATGACCTCTGCAATATTTTTTCTATTCCATTTTGCGTTGTTACCAATAAAGAAGATATTGCAGGCAACAATGTCTCTATTTTAGTTATAATGACCCATATATTATTCAGAGTTCCTTCAAGATTATAGTTGTATTTTTACTCTTTACTTTAAGGAAAGGTTGTAACCTGTGTTATTCTAGAAAGAGATGTCTAGAGAAGGATCAAACAGGATGCACATCACTAAGAATTGATACACAAACAGGCTGAACTTCTCTGTGCTTAATTAGAAATGTCTGCAGAGCAAGTTCAGACATGTTTGGCTAATCAGAATAGAAAATTAGGCTTAAGATCAGGACTTCTCTGAACAGAAACAGCTTGATGATTAAGCATACCCACTTATTTTGTATCAATGCAGTGTTATATTGCTGAAGAAATAATTGATTCTTTGAAAACCAGTTCTTCAAAACTCAGTTCTTCCTGAATCCAGTCGGTCATGCTGTCGGTCATGCTCATGTCTGGGCATGATGCATTGATGGGTTAAAACTCTAGACTGACTGGTAGAACACCACATGACTGTCTTTCAATTCATAGCTTTTAAAGTCAGAATTAACAGTCTTTGGGATGAACCACAGGCTATAGATCCCTGTGGTCCTTTCCAGCTCTGGATATTCTATGATAATTGATCCAAATTTCATTCATAAAATGCTACATAAAAGCTGAAATCCCTGCATTAAACACACACAGACACACACAAAATCCAACCCCCCCATAAATATATTCCTGCTTTCTTCAAAATTCTGTAACACATACATCACATTACTGTTCCCACTTCATTGTTTCTTTTTTCTTACTTTCACCAGAAATTGTTGTTAGGCATATAGGAACTGCTTACACAGCACCCTGTACTCAGATGACCCCAGAGAATTAATTAGCTCTCAGAAGTGAACATGCAGAGAGCCTAAGGCAATATAAACTTTAATTTTCACCACAAGTTCTAAGTCAGCCTGAGGAGAAACTCCATAGAATTTCATCAGCTACATAAAATTGTGTCTATCTGATTATTCACCCAAGAAGGATCCTGCCAAAGGACTTTAAATTCAGGTTAAGAATGGCATCCGTGGTAATACTGACTGATTTGTTCTAACACTGGCAGATTTTTTAGAGGTGAACCTATGAACCAATTTTGAAAATCTGATTGCAAAGACAATACATTAGGATGATGTAAAATTTTTGATACATATTTACAGGCAGACAGTTATTATTTTCCATTAAAGTATAGAATTATACATTTGAGGGCAGGTAGTAGCTTTTAAAATCCTGTCTTGAAGCTTTAGAGTCACATGAGCTATACACCAGCTACACAAGCTACCAGTACACATACACAGAATAACACCAGCTAGTAATCAGTAACCCACAGCATGTGTCTCACAGTGGAATTAACTATGTGGCCCAAACTTTAGGCAAATGATCAGCACCAGCTCTTGTTCAACATCCTGTCCACCAGTAGGACAGAGTGAGAAAGAGACAACCAAGGCACAACCAGAATCCCTTAATTTCTCTATTACACATACACAAAATACTGTTAATCTTGGGTCAAGGTAAAAACTTTACAGTGATAGTAAGAGCAAGAGCCATTGTCCATAATGAGAATAAAAAAGAAACAGGTTGGGTAGAAAAGAGTAAAACAGAAGAATCCTTTGTTCAGAGACTACATGAAAGTTGGAATTTGGTGGTCAGAATGCTTTTCCATGTGCTTGGAGCACACTTTGGGGAGTATAAGTGAAGAACTGATTTATGCAAGTGTGAGAGAAGTGGTTGAAATCATTATGAAGCAAGGATGGCTGAGTTCAACCTCAGCCATCAATGTTGAATGAAGCACTTAAGATAACATCAAAGGAATAATAGACTCACTCTGCAACTTCATCCTCTAGCAATCAATTTGCAATCTTATATTTTTCTTAGGTTAGCAGCAACCTGTTCCCCTAACTGGTAATCCTATGGTGAAATTTCACTCAAAAGTTGTAATCACTGATGAGAGAAAAATTGATAAAGACAAGCAAGAAACAGCACCCAGCTGTTAAAGCTCACTTGCTTCACAATTAATTTTTCTATGCAGTCAAATATTAATAAATACACTGTGTGCAAAAGAACTGTGGTAACTTTTCAGGGGAGACAGAGAAATTTGGTATGAGCCGATGCACCTACTCTTTGATCTTTTCACATTTTCTTTCTTTGATAGACAACTTTTCAGGAAATCTGAAAGTAAGTCTTAACCAGGAATTAAATTGTGGACAGTAGCTGTGATGTGTCCCAAGAGTATTTCTTACCCTAAATGGGTTGGAAAAACCCAAAGACATTTGTTTTGCCGGAACATTTGGATGTTTTCCTTGAAAAGCTATGAAGAAAGAGGGAAAGAGAGAGAATCCCATAGCAGAGTAGCCAATAAGTCTGCTCTAACCATGTGCATCTATAACATGAGATAGATAGCTGAAGCCTTGATTTGCCTGTCATGTACAAATACATGTGTGAATCAAATTTTCAGCTTCTTCCATAGAGGTGTAAGCAATCATGTGTATACCATCAAGTGTTTCCCCGATGGAAAGTTTTCCTGGAGGAGATGCCATACAATCAGTTGCTATCCTACTTTCCTCAGTTAAGTCCCAGACATACATTCACATTTGGTAGCATCAAATTAAAGATATCATTTGGAGCAACTGGCATATTCTACATTTATCTCTGACCCAATGCATGCTAAATTTTCCAAGTAGGCATCTACCTTTTAGCAGTACCTCCAGTAACTCTGGATTGAAAATCTGGTTGAGAAGATAAAGTAAAAAAAAAAAAAAAAAAAAAAAAAAAGTTGTGGAATGTGCTTTAGGTTCTCTGGCTTTAACTGGTGCTCTCTTTATGAAGGAGCAAATACAGACAGCAATCCAGAGAGCTTCCACCTAGGCCAGCAGCATGCCACAAAATTGCCTTGGTTTCTGCATAATCCTGTCAGCACATTCAGCTGAATAAAGTCTCAAGCTTAGAAAGCTTCTGTCATACAAATTTTTGGCCATCTGCTGTCCAGTCCATCAATCAGGTCACCATGACTGCAACTTGTAGCCAGATGGAAAATCTCTTACAATGTATTGGGCTTCCCTGTCATAAAGCAAGCTTTGTTTTTCTAAAGCTGTGGTTCCCACTCAAGTTTGTTAGCCATTCAATTCCAGAAACAGGGTATTCCACTATTCTGGTGCTGGGATATTTGTGCTGTAATGTCAGACTCACGTGCATGCAAGCTAGTGTGCTTTACAATGTTTTTAAATCAGGAAACGGCAGCAACCTTCAAATGCATCTCATGCAAGAGTTCTAGTTCCCTTGGTGGTCTAGATTTCAGAAGTCCACAAAGGAGGGGCAGCACAGGCAGTGTTCATGCGAGATACCACTTGATACCATTATAGCTCCTATACCTCATTCTTAATGAAGTTAACAATGTAGCTATTTGTTGATAACTATATCCATTGAATTTCAATACTTAGAAGTATAACTTAGTTACAAAAAAGGTAGGTGATCTCAAGAGTGGCTGGAGAAAATCTAGCATTTCCTAGGTAAAACTGATCGAAAAACTCTTCAAATAAATTAAAAATTTTGTTTAGAGGAAAATCTTGTATTACCATTAGAGCCACTTAAGGCTTTTCTTGTTGGTAGTATCAGTAAAAACAGCTTCTGTAAAACAGCTTTTGGAAAAGAAACATTTAATAACAGAACACGAATGTTCTTTAACCTGGTTTTCTCAGTAACTAGGAGTATTATATAAAACTAGCGGTCTGTAGTCTTATCATCCATGAAGTATAAAGTACATAATTCACCAGAATAATCCAACTTTTTAATAATAAAAAGTTAGGATGCACTGATGATTTATCACACATGAAGTGTAGTATGAAGGTTTACAGAATGGTATTTACCTAGCTAGCAGGTAGTGGCCACAGAATTAATTCATGTTCTGTTATTAGATGGTTCTCTTCCATTCTTGTTTTTCATTAGTTTTGCACATATGTTCCATGGGAGTGGTGATCTCTTATCAGAAGAAGCTTTTGAAACATCTTCTTATCAGAGATGTTGAGACACCTTATCAGAGATGTTGAGACATATTCTTATCAGAAGCTGTTGAGATATGTCTGTAAAAATATCTTTTTGAAATTCACGGCTGAAATGTATTTCCCCTAGTGGTTTATTACTAATGATTCTGACAGTTTGAGGAACTCCTTGCATGTGCCTAGCAACTGTAGGTAAAAGACAGATGTGAAGAGTATAAAGTGATGCTTTTCTGCCAGGCAAAGGTATTGTCACCTGGATCTTCATATGTTATTCCATAGATCAGCAGGCTCTCACCAGGAGTGAAGGAGTTGTCTCGGTTGATCTTACTAATATTTCTGTTACTAAAATAATTCAGACATTTTAGTGAATGATTTCTTTAGCATAAAAAGCAACCATGGACCAGAAAAATGAAACACTCTCACTCTGTTTCTTGCAGATGCTTCTCCTTCTCTCAGCATCCAGGATAATCACGCCGTGTTAGTTTGTACTTTCCTCACTCCACAGATCTCATTTTTATTTTTATTATTATTTTTTATTTTATTTTTTTTTCTTTCATTCTTTGCTTCTTTCCCTAGGACACATCTCCTCATGCCTCTCACAAGGAGACCTGCAGTTCCTACATATTTATGAATAGAAGACATAGCCTGGAACAGGTAATGGAGGGTTTGTTAATCACATTTTCAAATGATAATGAATTGCAGGGACCCATCTATACACTTAGCAACAGGGCTGATATCCAAAGAGATCTAGACAGGCTGGTGGAACTGGCCAGTAGGATCTTTATGATATTCGATGTGAACAAATACAAAGTCCTGCATCTGGAATGAAAAGACACAGGGACTGACTGGCTGGGAGTAACTCTGTTGAAAATACCAGGTACAGTTTCTTTTCTCTTCCTTTGCTGTCTTGTGTATCTGTAGGAAACCTTGTTATTCTTCACATCCCTAGTCAAGTTTAGCTCCAGCTGTGCTTTGGCTTTCCTAATCTGAACCCTAATCTTCCCAGCGTGTATATCCCTGTCTGCACTGTCTATGCATTTCCTTTTAGTGTTTTAGTTTGGTTAAGTTTGTAATTTACTGTGTGATGAATTCAATTCAATTCAAGAATTCATTAGATGATCCTTCTGATACTTGCTCATTCAGAGCAGAATGTCTGAAACCACTGAAACCAGAGCCCTTTGAAAGACCATGACCAGACAGAGGCTGCTGAATGGATACTGAGCTGAATCCTGAGCAGATGGAACTCCAGCAGATTGTATTGGATAATGCTTTCTGCAAAGGAGAGTTCCAATGTGACCTAACGGATGGGAACATGCACATTGATTGCCTCATGGAGATAGGTTTGGCCAAGCTCAGCAAACTGCTCAAAGAAGCTTGTACAGAAAGTTGCTGGAAATGGCACACTGGAACTGGAGAGAAGCTCGAGCTGAGAGAAGCGGACCCGTGCACACAACTGCCCCTTGCTGGTAAGCATCTGTGCATTATGGGGAATCATACGTCCTTAGGAACAAAGACTGTCCTGGTAACCTTACAGCTTATTCTCCTTATTAACAATCAGACAGTTTATGAACCTGAAATATGGGACCAAATTGAGGTCAAGGTGTGAGACTCTGCAACTAAAAACAACAAGGTTGCAGTGGGGTTGCTCAGCACCTGGTGAGCAGTCTCTGGGGCCTTGAAGAGCCATGTGGGACCACAGTCAGAAACGTGTGGTTTGCCAGATAGTGAGGGAGCTACGTGCTCGTTTACTGATCCTACTGCTACGCCATGGGCCCCTCTGCTGCTACAGCCATTGAAGGGTTTTGCTGTTTCACCCCCTGTTGACCTGGACGTGCCTATTGGCCTTGAAAAGGAGATGGATATGCTTTTCTTCGATCCGGGAAGAATGGGATACATAAGGCCTGAAGGCCGAGTTGCTTGACAACTCAAAGCAAGACATACTGTTCAAAAGGAATGGAATATAGACCGCCGAACCAGGATGAGAAGACAGATGAGGAGTTCTACAGGCAGCTGACAGAAGTTGTGAAATTTTCGGCGCTTGTACTTGTGGGGGACTTCAGCTTCCCTGACATATCCTGGAAGCACAACACAGCCCAGAGAAAGCAGTCAAGGAGGTTTCTGGAGAAGATAGCTTCCTGACGCAGCTGGTTAGTGAACCTATCAGGGGTGGTGCCCCGCTAGACCTTCTCTTCACAAACAGAGAAGGACTGGTGGGAGATATGGTTGTTGTAAGCTGTCTTGGGCAGAGTGACCACGAAATGGTGGAGTTCTCTGTTCTTGGCGAGACCAGGAAGGGGACCAGTAAAACCGCTGTATTGGACTTCCGGAGGGCTGACTTTGAGCTGCTCAGGACACTGGTTGGTAGAGTCCCTTGGGAGGCGGTTCTGAAGGGCAGAGGAGTCCAGGAAGGCTAGGTACTCTTCAAGAAGGAAATCTTAATGGCGCAGGAGCGGTCTGTCCCCACATGCCCAAAGATGAGCTGGCGTGGAAGAAGACCGGCCTCAGGGGAGGACCCAGTTGACTGGCAGCTAGCAAATGTGATGCCTATCTACAAGAAGGGCCGGAGGGCAGAGCCAGGGCATACAGAGGCCTGTCAGTTTGACCTCAGTGCCAGGGAAGCTCATGGAGCAGATTATCTTGAGAGTCATCACGTGGCACTTGCAGGGCAAGCAGGTGATCAGGCCCAGTCAGCATGGGTTTATGAAAGGCAGATCCTGCCTGACGAACCTGATCTCCTTCTATGACAAAGTGACGCGCTTGGTGGACGAGGGAAAGGCTGTGGATGTGGTCTACCTTGACTTCAGCAAGGCATTTGACACCATCTCCCACAGCATTCTCCTCAAGAAACTGTCTGGTCATGGCTTGGACTGGCATACGCTTTGTTGGGTTAGAAACTGGCTGGATAGCCGGGCCCAAAGATTCGTAGTAAATGGAGTCAAATCCAGTTGGAGGCTGTTCAGTAGTGGCGGTCCCCAGGGCTCCCCAGTGCTGGGACCGGTCCTCTTTAATAGGTCCTCTTTAATGTTAAGAATGTTTTAACAATTCGTGTCCATAAAGAACAGTCCTGTCTGCCTCTGGGTCCTGCACTGGCAATTTAATTTTTGAACCACAGATGCAGTGTGTCCCAGTCTCCCCCTCATTCTAGTCAATTTATCAAGTCTTCAGAAAATACTCCTCAAATTTATGAACCTGTTTGCTTTTGTTATTCCGGACTTCTATTTCTAACAGTTACAGCCTTTTTTTTTTTTTTTTTGTCTTCTTCGAGATTAATTTAACACGGCTATAGGTGTGACTGTCCCTGTGAATGGCTGGTGAGAAATGTTTTAATTACTCATGAAGTGTCAGTGAGAAAGCTATTTGTGTTTGTATGAAGTCTTGATGTCTGGGGGTTTCAGAACAACTGATAACAACTAGTGACTATTATGGGATACTATGCAAGCCTCTGATATCTGGCCAGGTGGCCAAGAGATTAAGAAGAAGAAAAAAAAGAAGCTGAAGGACGGCTAGGAGACAAGACCTGCAGGGGATGCTGTATAAACTTGACATGGTGCCAAGGAAGTACAAAGGGGAAGGACAAGAAAAAAACTTGGAGAGGAAGACTACGAGCCTTCAGCATGAAATACCTCTAGAGACCCCCAGAGGGACCACCGGAGACTGATGCGCATGCTCCAGTAGGAGGGACTGGACCTCAGAAGCTAATTATAGTAACTTATTTTTTTTAGAAGTAGTAATGAATATGTATTAGTCTAGGAGCATAAAAATCAGCTACTTGATGTAACTGGCGTGCGTCCTGGTGGAGCGGAGACTCTCGATGCACCCAGCGCTGTTTGCTTACCTCTTTTCTTTTAATAAATCCTATTTCTTTATTTAATCCTATTTTGAAGACTGAGCCATTTCTAAAATCTTCATCGATGATCTGAATGAGGGCATTGAGTGCACCCTCAGTAAGTTTGCAGATGACACCAAGTTAGGTGCGTGTGTCGATCTGCTCGAGGGTAGGAATGCTCTGCAGGAGGATCTGGATAGGCTGCACCAATGGGCTGAGGTCAACTGCATGAAGTTCAACAAGGCCAAGTGCCGGGTCCTCCACCTGGGGCGCAACAACCCCAAGCAGAGCTACAGGCTGGGAGAAGAATGGTTGGAAAGCTGCCTGGCGGAGAAGGACCTGGGAGTATTGGTTGATAGTCGGCTGAATATGAGCCAGCAGTGTGCTCAGGTGGCCAAGAAGGCCAATGGCATCCTGGCTTGTATAAGAAGCAGTGTGGCCAGCAAGGCTAGGGAAGTGATCGTCCCCCTGTACTCGGCTCTGGTGAGGCCGCACCTAGAGTACTGTGTTCAGTTTTGGGCCCCTCGCTACAAGAAGGACATCGAGGTGCTTGGGCGGGTCCAGAGAAGGGCGACGAAGCTGGTGAGGGGCCTGGAGAACAAGTCCTACGAGGAGCGGCTGAGGGAGCTGGGCTTGTTCAGCCTGGAGAAAAGGAGGCTCAGGGGCAACCTTATTGCTCTCTACAGATACCTTAAAGGAGGCTGTAGTGAGGTGGGGGTTGGTCTATTCTCCCACGTGCCTGGTGACAAGATGAGGGGCAATGGGCTAAAGTTGCGCCAGGGGAGTTTTAGGTTAGATGTTAGGAAGAACTTCTTTACCGAAAGGGTTGTTAGACATTGGAACAGGCTTCCCAGGGAGGTGGTGGAGTCACCATCCTTGGAGGTCTTTAAAAGACGTTTAGATGTAGAGCTTGGGGATATGGTTTAGTGGGGTACTGTTAGCGTTAGGTCAGAGGTTGGACTTGATGATCTTGAGGTCTCTTCCAACCTAGAAATTCTGTGATTCTGTGATTCTGTGAAAACGGAGACTTGTTTGTAATCAAGAAAAGGAATGGAAAATGGTGACTGTTAAGTCATGGAACTTAAAGGATTATTTGTTACCTTTTCTGATTGTGCAGGCATACTCGGGTTTAGTATGTAAAAGCAATGTTCTATATATTTAGAATGTCTGGTGTTTGTGTGTGCGTGTTGGTGGAGCATAGACTCCCCACACACCCAGCGCTGTTTACTTGCCTTTTATACCTTTTATAAGTTTAAGTATTACTAAATTCAGATTGAGTTGAGACTTCAATTATAACAAGAGCAGTAATTAGTGTACCTGTGTGCAGGAGAAAGACCTGAAAGAACCGATCAATGGTAACTACCTGTCTAGCTGCAGCAGAGAAGAACTAAATAGATATTTTTAAAAAACTTTTTTTTTTTTCTTATCTGTTTTTCCTTGATTTACATTTCCCATGAGTGATTGCTTAATTAGTCTTAGAATCTGACAGAAATCCCAGATCGCCCTCTCCTGGTGCATCACACTTGTGTGATCCCAGGAGAAAAACTTCTCTTTAAGGTCTCTGTGTCCATACCAATTTGAATCCTATGAGCAAGTTATCTTTAAAAAGATTATTAAGTGCTCTGTTAACAACATTTTTATTTTTTTTTCCTGTTGAGAGAAAATGTAATGTTTGGGAGAAATAGTAACTTTATGTAGAAGGCACATTTTACTCATGTATAAAAGAAAATAGAGGATGGGGAAGTGAAGATAAATAAGATCATTGGTTCAGGAATATAAAAAGGTGGAAAAATATGCTAGAGAAAGATAATTGTCATGGACAGAAGTGAAATCTGCTGTTAAAGGAAAAATATTAAAAATAAATCCTATATAAGGTAATTCCTTCAGAATGAATGGAGAAAATTCTTGGATACATGCTTAACACAATATTATTATTGTTGTTTATCAGTTGTATGAAGCATTATTACTAAACAAATTATTTAATTTCTAAAGAGACAGTATAAAGATACATACTGAAAATGATAACGTCTACAAATATGTATGCTTTTCCATGTTTCTGCTTTAAAAACATGACTTTTAGTCTTGTTTTTACACCATACTAATTTATACCCTATTTCTGGTTTCTACACTGGCACCTTCCTTTCTGTTTGCAAGACAGTAACAGAATTTTTTTATTGCTATCTACAGTAGTGCCATTTACTTCTATTACTATACATATAGAAATATGTTATTACATATGTAGATATAGCTATCTCTAAACACAAAAAATATTATTTTTTGGTTTGCTGTAGACATATTTCAATATTAAAGAGGTATTTATCATTAAGAAAAACAATCTATGGCTAGTTTGAGGTGTATTTACTATTATTCAACACTGGAAGTTATATACCTCAAGAATTTGCAGAGTCCCTGGTATATGCTGGCTAAATCACGCATCGCACATGAAACAGCAGGGAGCGCAGTGCAGTCTGACCCAGGGAGTGAAGGGTCCTTCAGGGCTGCTTGGCATCTGCTGCCATCCTCTGGAGAGAGCTAGGATGGAGCCCCAGCGAGCTACCCTTGAGAGTGCTTCCTATGCATGTTTTGGGGGAATCACTGCTAGTAACAAAGCTAGGCTTTCATTTAGAGGGTGAACTTTACAGACGGAAATAAATGAGCAATGAAGGTGAACCTACTGTGCCATGAGGAACTGTTTGCCTTCATGTGCAACAGCCTTATGCTACAGCCTGTGGCACTGAGGCCAGGAGTCTGCCTATGTCAAGAGTTTTAGAGAAAGAATACAAGAAAACCCTTTTTCACTACTCTCTAACAGTCCTTGTTAGAGAAGTTAAAATGTAGAACAAACATTTCTGTAATATCCTTATTTACATAGTTTACATAATTCATGTCTATTAATTGCAAACTACAGTGGTTGGTATCAGATGATTTTGTTGACTATAGCCTGAATACCTGCTCTTAAAAATGAATAATAGCACTCACTACATCTATTCATTTTATTTATCTATTTATTTGTGTGCGTGTGTGTGTGTGTGTTGACCATGCTCCTGGACCACCACAAAAAAATGGGTATGAGAAGGGATGGTTGGCTTTTCATTAATATTTTAAATTAATCCATATTTGGGGTATTTGAGCAAAACTCTGCAAAACTTGCCCAGAATTTCTGTAGAACTCTCTACTACATTGTCATTGTGATTAATCGAGGATATCGAGGACTGTTGCTAAGCAAAAATGACCTTGTTTGAACTTTAATATATGCCATTGGATAAAGCTATTGGCTGATAGTGAATGAATATGACAGGAACATAAAGGAATGATAGCAGAAACAGCTCCCATTCAACATCAGCAGCTGGGAAGGAAATCAGGTTGATATCCTCTGTGTCAGAAGCTGTAAGCAAAAGTAAGGATTCATTTCTTATTTTTCAGTTGTCTGTGGATTTCCATGTCATCAGTCTTGAAAACATCAATGGGTGAAATATTCATTATCTGGTACTCCTTCTGGTGCTGCATTGACATGTAGTGAAGGAGTTCTTAATGTCCAGCCCAAACCTCCCAAACCACAGCCTGTGTCAGGGCAATTATTACTATGTGTGGGTGAAGGCTTTTGCAAACATCAGAATAATACCATTATTGAGTGAAACATACTGAGATAATGGTTAGAGCAGACAGTGAAAGCCCATTTGTTAACAGTGACTTTGTGTAAGGATTGTCCACAACACAGCATTGCATTATTTTAGTCAAATAATTTGCTACTACTAATGGCTACTTAGATGTAACTTGTTCATCAGAAATTCTTCCTCTCCTCCAAGAAGAGGTGCAGATTATGATAAGAGGAGTAGTAAAATGTAGCAAAAATATCTCCCCTCAGTGACTAAGGGAGACAGAAGCCCTTCCGTGTAGGGGGTACAACTACTCTAAACAGGGCTGTTTGATTTTTTTTTTTCATGTTCCTAACTGATGCCCCACAGCACAAAGTAATAATATCACACCCCGCGGTGGCTCAACACTGCAACAGGTGCCCTAAGCTTCCACACTTGAGATGCTCAGAACACACCTGGGCAAGGCTTTAAGGAACCTTATCTAACTTTGGACTCGGACCTGCTGTCAGCATAATACTGGAAAAGAGTCCAGTCCTCCCCTATCTTTTCCTCCTTTCCTCCCATATCTTTTCCTGCAAATCTGTGATTCTGCCCTTAGGCCTTAATTTTGGGGATTATTTTGCTGATAAGAAATAGCTTTCTCTTTTACTTCTTCTAGTCAAACTGATTTTTTCAGGATGTTGTTTTATTGTTTTTAACACAGAAGAAGTAGAACATTCTACAATAACTGCAGGAAAAAGGGAACTCACATGGTATCTGCTGATGTGTAGGGTTTCAACATAGAAGATGTTCTTCTGAGAAAGATCATGATAGTTCCTAAAACCATTTTTTTTCAGCAATAATGAAACAAATCATAAAGATTTATCCAGTTCAACCCTGGTAAGCAGCTATGCATCATGGAGTTGCTTGCTCATTCTCCCCAGATATGATGGGGGAGGGAATCAAAAAGGTAAAAATGTGAGAATTCATGGGTTGAGATAAGGACAGTATAGGAAGGAAGGAAGGAAGGAAGGAAGGAAGGAAGGAAGGAAGGAAGGAAGGAAGGAAGGAAGGAAGGAAGGAAGGAAGGAAAAGCACAGAAAATAATAAAAAACAAGTGATGCAAAATTAATTTGCTCATCACCAACTGACTGAAACCCAGCTAGTCCCTGAGCAATGGCAGCTTTCCCGGCAAAAACCCTCTCATTTTTATTGTTGAGCATACTGTCTTATGATATGGAATATTCCTTTGGTCATTTTGGGTCCTGGCTGTGTCCCTTCTTACCTTCTTGTGCAACCCCAGCCTGCTCCTTGGTGGAGCAGTGTGGGGAAAAAAAAAGACCTTGCTGCTGTGTAAACTGCTGTGTAAACACTGAAATATCTAAGAAAATGTTGTGTTATCAACATAATAGTTAAAAAAAAAAAAAAAAGCTTCATCCTAACTCCAAAACATAAAGTTTTGGAAGTATAAAGCTTCATCCTAAATACAAAACACAACACCATATCAGCTTCTGTGAAGAAAACTAACTATCCAACAAAAACCAGGACAATATTTCACAGAACAAGGACATGAGGGAGAGAGCCTACTGGAGTCACTCCTTACCTTCCGTGAGACAGAATCAGAAGGCAGAAGGGACACTCAATGGATACGTTTCCCTATCCTCTCCCCATCTGCCTGAAAGCACTGATAAGGGGCAACAAGTCCCTGCACAGCACAGCAAGCACATCCTCTCAGGAACTTTGCCACCTTGCCAGGTGCTGTGCACAATAGGTGTGAAGCTTTGCAGGTTGATCTGAACAATACCATGAGGAACATGGTACATCTGACTTGGAGGTGATGCTGAGGTCATGTCAGCCTGCACCCTGCATTAAAATAGCTTCCTCCGACAAAAGAAGAGTTGTCATGGGAGACTCACTTCTGGAGGGAACAATATGCAGACCAGACCCACTTCATAGGAAGGTCTGATGCCTCTCTGGGGCCTAGATTAGGGACACAATGAGAAAGCTTCCAACCTATAGCCCTTGGACTATTACCTTTTAGTGATTTTTCAGGTAGGCAGTGATGAAGCTTCAAGACAAAGTCTGAGGGCAATCAAAAGAGTCTTCAGGGCCTTGGGACAACTGGTTAAGGGGTCAGAAGTACAGGTGGTGTTTTCATCTATCCCTCCAGTTGCAGGGATTGATGAGGTGAGGAACAAGAACAGCCACAAAACAAGTATCTGGCTTGGAGCCTGGTGTCCTCAGCAGAACTTTGTTTTCTTTTTTTTTTTCTTTTTTTTTTTGATCATGAGTCATTTTACAAGACACTAGGCCTTCTGCCAATGGAAGGTGTTCACTTGTCTTTAAGGGGGAAAAGTATCTTTGATCAGGAGTTAGCAGGCTTTAAATTAGATTTGAAGGGAGAAAGAGATAAAACTAGGCTTGACAGAGACAAGCCTGGGTGTGGTTCAACAATTGTTACAGGGTGGTGTGCTAGTAAGGTCCATCACTCTGCTGCTTCTGTTGAGGTAGGGGATGGAGGACCATGTGGCAGCAGAGGTACAAGGGACATTGATGGGTTAGAAATGACAAAAGTGTCTGGGAATGGTCATGCAAGAATTAGGGCTTCTCCACCCAGAAAGGTGGCATGATCTCTAGCCCAACTGAAGTGCATCCACACCAATGTAAGCAGTATAGGAAACAAGTCGGAGGAGCTGGAAGCCATTGCAGCAGAAATTCTAACTATGAAATAGTTGGTGCCACAGAAACATGGTGGGATGCCTTGCATGACTGGAGCACTGCAATGGATGGCTACAAACTCTTCAGAAGGGATAGGGTAGGAAGGAGAGGTGGTGGGGTAGCACTGTATGTTAGGGAGTGTTTGGATTGTCTTGAGATTAATAATGGAGATGACAGGGTTGAATGTTTATGGGTGAGAATCAGGGGGAAGGCCAATGAGGCAGATGTCCTAGTGGGTGTCTGTTATAGACAACCTAACCAAGCTGAAGAGGCAGACAAAATATTCTACAAACAGCTAGGAGAAGTCTCTCAATTACTAGACCTTGTTCTTAGGGGGAACTTCAACTTGCCAGATGTCTGCTGGAAATATAGCACAGTGGAGATGAAACAGTCTACAAGATTTCTAGAGTGTGGGGATGGGGATGACAACTTCCCTACACAGCTGGTGAGCGAGCCAACTAGAGACGGTGCCCCTCTGGACCTTTTGCTTGTAAATACAGAAGGACTTGTGGGTGATGTGAAGGCTGGAGGTCGTCTCAGGCACAGAGACCATGAATTAATTGAATTCCCAGTTCTTGGAAAAGTAAGGAAGGGGGTTAGAAGAACTATCATCCTGGACTTCCAGAGGGCAGACTTTGATCTCTTTAGGAGACTGGCTGGTGAAGTCACTTGGGAGGCAGTCCTGAAAGGCAAAGGAGTCCAGGAAGGCTGGTAACTCTTCAAGAAATAAATCCTAATGGCACAGGAGCAGGCCATCCCCACACGTCAAAAGATGAGCCAGTGTGGAAACTGGCCTGGCTGAACAGAGAGCTGCAGCTAGAGCTCATGAAGAAAAAGAGGTTTTATGACTTGAGAAAGAAGGAGAGGGCCACTCAGGAGGACAAAAGGGCATGGTGATGCTGTGCAGGGACAAAATTAGAAGGGCCAAAGCCCAATCTGAAGTCAGTCTGGCTATTGCTGTTACAGACAATTAAAAAAAAAAAAAAAAATCATTAATATGTAAACAAGAAAAGGAGGACTAAGGAGAATCTCCATCCTTTATTGGTTGTGGGGGAAAACATAGTGACAAGAGATGAGGAAAAGACGGAGGCACTTAATTCCTTCTTTGCCTCAGTCTGTAGTAGCAAGACCAGCAGTTCCCCAGGTACCCAGCCCCCTGAGCTGGTAGGTAGGGACAGGGAACAGAGCAAAGCCCTCATAATCCACAAGGAAGTAGTTAGGAACCAGCTTAACCACTTAAATGTATGCAAATCTATGGGACTAGATGGGATCCACCCAAGGAGGGTGCTGGCAGAAGTGTTCACCAAGCCTCTTTCCATCATTTATCTTCAGTCCTGACTATCAGGGCAGGTCCCAGCCAACTGGCAGCTAGCAAATGTGACACCCATCTACAAGAAGGCCCAGAAGGAGAAACCAGGAAACTACCGGCCTGTCAGTCTGAACTGCCAGGGAAGGTAATGGAACAGATTATCCTGAGTGCCATCACACAGCACTTACAGGTCAACCAGGTGATCAGGCCCAGTCAGCAAGGGTTTATCAAAGGCAGGTCCTGCTTGATGGACCTGATCTTCTTCTACCACAAGGCGATGCACTAAGTAGATGAGGGAAAAGCTGTAGATATGCTCTAACTAGATTTCTGTAAGGTTTTTGACACCATTTCCCACAGCATTCTCCTGAAGAAGCTGGCTGCTCAGGGCTTGGACATGAGTATGCTTAATTGAATTAAAAACTGGTTGCATGGCGGAGCCCAAAGAGTAGTAGAATTGAAGTAGTAATACAGATAAGTCATTAAACTAGTTTTATAGCAACAAATAAATTGCACTTTCATTTAGAAGTTAATTGAATATTTTACTAGTTTTTTACATACAATACTGTGAGTTGTGAACTGCTGTCAAAACGGCCCACACCTATTTCTAAAATAATTCTCAAATGCAGTGTCAGTCATGAATTGAAAGACTCACTGTAAGTGCCTGAGAAGCTAAAAGAAAACAGAACGTCTCAAACACGTAGCAAAAAGTGGTGATATGGTCAGAAAAGAGGACCTGCTAGGGCTGGGTAGTGCCAACTTCCTTGTTCTGGGTAACCTTCTGAGACAACTTTTGGTGTTCGTGGTTCTGAAAGTTGCAGTAGGAAAGGTGCTAGCAACCCCCTCTTCTTCCCCCACCCCCCAATTCCTCCTTCCCCTAGAGAAGGTTCTGGGTCACAGGATGCACATATTACCATACAAAGCAGGAACTGGAGGTGGGGACTAGCTGTAATTTGGATACAAAGTGAGAACTGGAATTGGGTCCAGAGTATAAATAGTGCGAATCAGAAGGGCTTTGTGTGAACCCATCACCATTGCAGACAGAACAGCAACTGGACCAGAGACATCGCTGGAACCCAGGGTGGTAATCTGGACCTTTCCTTTACCATCTTTCTCTGTCTCCCTCTCTCTCTCCTATGCTGTGGCCCATTCAGCCCTCTGTGAAATAACGAGATGTAAATAGCTCCCATTATAGATAGGAAGGTTTGATCAATTTCTGCCAGAATAGCTTTTGCTATTTTATTAATTTTGCCAAAAGTTAATAGCACCAAACAATACGATTGAATTGAGAAGTTTTATGTCACTTCAGTTTACTCCAAGGGTAGCATGAATGTTGGCAGTCTCCAAGAGGGTTTTCTAGGACAGCCCTCTCCAGGCCCCCACACAAATCACCAGTCCTATATTTGAATTAATTAATTATTGAATAGGATATTCCAATAAGATACTAAACTTAGATGTCATTTGAACACATACATAAACCAATTTACACAACTAACCAAGACCTGAGAGATTTGATGCACATCTCATTTTACTCTTAATTTTTTCTTCCAAATTCAAATTTCTACGTAATGCCCTCAGTTTCGTCCAACAGCTGTTTTATTCATTCCTTGTTAAAACTGTTCTAATTGTTCCATTCATCTTTTTTCCTCTCCATTGCCTTGTGTCTTTCGTGGAAGGGCTTCTTACAAGTATTTGTTTTCTGTTTTCCTTTTCTGCAGGCTGTCATCTGACTTCTACAGCAACAACTCCAAATTACAGAAACACTGCTGAGATGGGGAAAATCATCATTTATGAGCACGCCAACTTCCAGGGGTACTCCAAAGAACTCACCAGAGACGTTGCCAATCTGAGAGATGTAGATTGGAATGACTGTATCTCCTCAGTGAAAGTAATTGGACAGCCTTGGGTGGCTTATGAGCATGCCAACTATAAAGGCCGGTTAACGGTATTTGAAGAGGGAGAGCATAGCTTTGTTGGTAGAGAGTTGAATGACAAGATCTCTTCCCTGATGTTGATTACTGAAAATTTACACAATCCACAGATCACTATCTATGAACATGACCAATATCAAGGGAAGAGCAGGGTGATAAGAGAAGCTACCAATTTGGCTAGGGGGCATGACAATGACATGGCATCTTCTCATAAAGTGCAGCGAGGTGTCTGGCTGTTGTGTGAACATAGCGATGGAGGTGGTTTTCGCTACATTGCACGAGAGCATGAACACCTTCCAAGTTACAGAGCAATTAATTTCAATGACAAGCTTTCATTTCTGCGTCCCCTTCTCCCTGGAAAGCATTGTCACTGATGAATAGCAAATTCTGAAGTCCTAAGGGTACATGTAGCCCTAGCAAGAAAGATGGGACCTAGATCTCTCTGCTTTTTTTTTTTTTTTTTTTTTTTTTTTTTTTTTTTTTTTTTTTTTTTATTTCCCCTTTTGGCATAGAAATACTGAATGGGAGAGCTCTCTTTTATGCTATGCTGCTGATGTGTATTTCTGAATCCTGTGTGGCACTGTTCTCCTTCCCCATGATCCCAATGAATGTAAGAACTATCGTATTTAGTCATATGAAAAAAAACTCAATGATAAGAGATGATCTTGTAGTGCGTAACCTGTAACTAGCATTCCAAAGTACTAAACCATGTAATGTGAAAATGTTGCATGTTGCTTCTGTTGCTATATGCATAATCACATATGTAGTGTATAACCAGAACTGCTGACTTTATATTCTTCTTTACAATGCTCTTGCTTCACAATGACCTCCGAAATTTTTTTTTCTATTCCATTTTGCATTGTTACCAATAAAGAAGATATTGCAGGCAACAATAGCTTTATTTTATATATTGTTTGTGTTTTGACAGTTAATATTGCCCTTATATGATGAATTATGATGAGATTTCCATATATTAAGAGAATGGTTCACACAGTCAGATCCATGAAAAAAATTTTGAAGTTTTCTGGAAGGTTTTATTTCCTTCCGTTTTCATTTGTCGGTAACGTTAGTTTCAGGCATGACTCAATGTGATGTCACTCAACGTGATCTTGTTAAGTCACCGTCATCTTGGAATGGGTCCAGAGGAGGGCCGCTAAGATGATCAGAGGGCTGGAGCACCTCTCCTACGAAGAAAGGTTGAGGGAATTGTGCTTGTTTAGCTTGGAGAAGGGAATGCTCCGGGGAGACCTCATTGTGGCTATCCAGTACTCAAAGGGAGTTTATAAACAGGAGGGAGAAGACCTGTTTACATGTGTTGGTACTGATAGGGCAAGGTGGAATGGTTTTAAATAAGACGGGAGATTTAGGTTGGAAATTAGGAGACAGTTATTCACTAAGAGGGCGGTGAGGCACCGGGATAGTTATTCACTAAGAGGGCGGGAAGGGTTGCCCAGAAAGGCTGTGGATGCCCCATCCCTGGAGGCATTCAAGGCCAGGCTGGATGCATCTCTGGGCAGCCTGCTCTAGTGGTTGGCAACCCTGCCCAGAGCAGGGAGGTTGAAACTAGATGATCTTTAAGGTCCTTATCAACCCAGGCCATTCTATGATTCTATGATTCTATGATTCTATGATTCTATGATTAAACTTTGTTAGAGCACTGCATTATATCAATAAAGATGTTGCTGCTTCTCTTCCATAAGAGAAGTATATAATTCCATTTGTGACACTCAACCAGACTTTAGGTCTTGGTGAGCATGCTGATATTGCTGTCATCATGGCCAAACACAAAATTGATTGTATCTCAAGGCACTGATCATACAAACAATTTATAGTCTTCTATTGCTCCCAAATTTTTAAGCAAATGCAAATTTCTGATAAATTTGAATTGATTGGTTGACCACAATAGGAAAACCTGAGGATTTTTAAACCTTTTTTATCTTGATATGAGATGATGTATTATTTTGAAATCACAGTTGAAATCACAAGCCAAATTTCTGCCTCACTTGCTTGACTTCTGACACATGAAAATTGCCTATTCCTTCATTCCTAAGAGACTGCTCTTAAAAAGTGACCAGTAACGAAGTTAGGCATTTATCCCAGAGACACACACATACTGTGTCTCTGGGATACTGCACATACAGTGCTAAAGACACTGACATGGCCAACCATTCAGGCTGCCTTAGACAAGGTATTTCAACAATATCCACATGTAACCACTGCCAGGTCTCACATAAAACAAGTATAGACAGCCAAGTCCTCCATCTAAATATAATGCTAATTACAGCACTGCAAAGTTGTGACATCTTACCTATTTTCTACAATGGTAACAGTATTACTTACCAGTTCAATTGCTGTAATTCTGAATTTGGCTTTAGGTTTCACTGGCAAACAAAAGCTTGTATCTACTGTTTCAAGTAACATACTCTTGTGAGACCTTTCCTGGACTAAAGTGAACCACAAAAAAAAATTCATCCTATCAGACATTATTGTTTCTGGGTAGAGATGTGAACATCTGCCTAATGCTGGCAACAGCATCAAACCTCACTGACTCAGCTGACTACACAGAAAGGTTCCTACTCCTGAATTTTCAGAATTCAAGTTTTCTTCCTCACTGTAGTACAAAAAATGTTTTTGATTCAGTTATTTGTCTAAATGTCAGTACACTATTCTGCCTATTCACCTTCCTCTGCAATAGTTTTCAAAATTCCTGTTTTTCCCTAGATTTTCCTCTTTAAAGAAAAAATGCCATAAAACAAGTAGCAACACTCAGTCTTGGTCTAGTCCAACATTTCCCATGCTAGTTTTGATTTGGGCCTGATATAAGACATTTACAAATCTCTGTTCCCAGTGACTTCACAATTTATTTTCAGGGTGACCTTTTGCTGTCCATTCAATATGCATAGCTAATTGAAAAGTAGAGTCATAATTTTTACCTTGTAAAACCACCATACTCACCACCATACAGCATTTCCATTAATCCATAGCCCTCAATTTCTGCCCCCCTTTTTAAAAATTAATTTATTATTATTTTTATTATTATTATTTGAGTTTAAGATGAACAAAACCTCATGAAATGAAAATTTGTAGCAAGAATGTTCACCAGGAAAGGAACAGTTCTGGGAATAATCATTCAGCTTCCAAAATCAGACAGGGCAAGTAGTGAGTTGAGAAAGTGAAAAAAAGCAAAGTGAAATGGAAGTGAAAAAAAGATTGTTGCCCCATCTTGGTAAAACTGAAAGCCTTAACTTGGAGCATGTTGAAATATAGATATATATTTAATTCTTAGATAGAATTATGTGCATTATTGATTCCAATGAAGCTGATCTTCTGATTTTAGTATGTGGCAGAAGTGTTGAGAGGTGCATATCAAGACTCTTATCTTTGTGACCTCTCTCACTTAGATGACATGAACCCTATCCTTTTCAGGCACCTAAAGGTTGTTCTATCTATCAAAATCCAGAATTAATAAAATCAGTGTTTAATAACATGCAAACTTTACACAGTTACATCTCTGATATTTCCAGCTGGAGTTTAATAGATTTCTGTAATCTCATATTCTTTAAAGCCATAGTTGGCCTGTCCTAATTATAACTACAGTTGTATTCAAGCATGTGAGGCTGGTGAGTATAGCTTTATCTGTTATAGTGTAAATAGTAGGATCACCTTCACTGTTGACTACTTGTCCCTTGAGACCATAAGAGCTGCTATATGATGGTTTTCATTTGTCCAGATCCTCAGAGAGAAAACATTGTCCATTAGTGCACTTCTGATGATACAGCAAAAAACAAACAAACAAACAAATCAAAACAAGAACAGAAAAAAAACTGTACACCCAGCTTTCTGTTCATTTGTCTCCTTGATGAACTTTCATATCTGTAGCCCCTTTGAGCTGACTGACCTTTTATTCTGAAGGCCTAACCACTGTGACCTTAAATTAGTGAGTGATGGATATGTTGATGAAAAAAGGCAAAGGAAGAATTATAAACAAAACTTCACTTTGTGTATCTCCCAGGAGCGCTAGATGTTTGTCACACATACTAAGTCCGTCCATCTGTACAGAAACCAAAATGGAAGTGGGAATAAAACTGTACATACCAAGGGCTGAAGTCCATTTCACTACACAGCTAGCTATGGTCAGCTCAGCTCAAGTCATTGCTATTTATTCAAGAGTCTGCCTGTTGAGCCTTTGCCCCATTGTATTGGGTTTATGTGGCACAGCTGGGGGGAAAGCTGCAGGACTGGCCTCTGTGAGGAGTCCAGGAGCTGCCTCATGTCAGATAAGGGCCATTTTCAGCTGGCTCCAAAGGGACCTGCTGCTTGCTGAAGCTGAGCCATTGTGTGATATTGGTTGCATTTCTGTGACAGCAAATTCAAGAAAGGGAAAAACCTGCTGCACAACAGCAGCTGGGAGAGAGAGGAGTAAGAAACAGCCCTGTAGACACCTGTAGAAAGTAGGCTTTAGGCATGAGAACATCATTTCAGTACTAGTTCAAATGCAGTTGTTCAGCACAGAAAGACTAATGGCTAAGGGTCACAGCAGTTCAAAGGAAGGTACTGCATTTACATGATGCTTTCTGTAAAGAAGATCTAGACTTCTCTGCCTCTGCTCCTTCAGTGCTTTCACCTTGTGAATTAATTAAAAAAAAATAAATGTTACTTTCCCTTTATGTTGTCCTATCAGGATGTTTTACAACTTTTTTTAATGTACTGATCTTGCTTTTGCTCCTTCCAGTTCAGCTACCCTCTTCCCTCTTTCTCCCCTATCCCCCTTCAAGTTCTGAATAGCAGAAGTTTATGCCAGCTCCATTAAATCAACAGTAACAGATTGTAAATCACAGCTTGGGAGGTTCTGGTTGGACTTCAGGGAAAACTTTTTCACCAAGGGACACTGTAGCATTTGAATTGGTATCCGAAGTGGTGAAGGAATCTCCAGCCTTGGAGATTTTGAAGATTCAGTTAGGCAAGACCATGGTGATGTGATGTGGTATTAATGATTCTCCAGCTCTGAGTAGGAGGCTGGATCTTCTGTTATGGATTCTTTGATTTCTGTGATTTTGTGAAGAGCTCTGTAGAGATGGAGAGTGTTTCAGTATCACATCCATGTGATTCATTTCATTTCTTATTCATCAGTCTGAAAGAATATCTGAGTACTTTGCTTTGTTTGTTGCTTACAAGATCTTTGGGCTATGTTCCATAATTATGGTAAATTAGGTTTTGCTAATAAACAAAAGCTACTAAAGCTGAATATGTAAAAAGTTCTTCTTAGTGTTTGAATATGAAGCCATAGATATGTTTCTCAGGTAGCTGCTTATTTCAAAATACAAGTCTTTGCACCAAATAGATCCATGAAAATAAGGTCTAGAAAATATTAGGGGTGCCAATAGTAGCACATTTTAGGTTGCCCATCCCAGGCCTAGTTCTGCTGTTCTGGTTAGCAAGCATGTAAATATGAACATGGTCTCTTGTTAAATGTAAGTGTGCCCACAGGTCCCCTGCCAGGATGGGATCAGTGACTTTGTCAGCCTGAGTGTTTGTCAGTGCTGTAATGCAAGGTGCCACACGAAGTTCCAGAGAGTCTAGCCAAACACAAGTCATCTGTTATTGTCACAGAGCCCTCCAGAAGGTGACAAGGGCTTGATCTTTTTTGTCCCGTGTTTACAGTGAAGGTTCAGTATCATCTCACTTACCAATTATTTGTGCTGGGGGAGATCCAATAGCAAAACTGAATGGAAATGAGCAGTGAAACTGGTCTTAGTTTCCTACTCAGTACAAGAAATATGGGGCTACTGTAGCCTTTGTCCTCCACATATCTCATGATTTTGTGGTACCATGTTTTCTCTCCTTTCAGATCAGGGCTTTGGTCACCCATGAAGTAAAGTGAAAAAATTAAATACAGTCACATCTCTAGACAAAGTTCCCTGTATTCTGAGGTTTATATCTCCTATCTCTAACAGATTCTCATGCAAAAAAAAAACTGTCATTTGACCGTCAACCATCATTTTTCAGCAAACTGACTATTTACTGAATTCTCACCAAGACATTTAGTTTTTGCACTTTTGGTAGGTAAGAATAGAAAGATGTTGTAAACACAAGAAACAATAATAGAAGTAGATAGTGCATTCTTTATGTGAAAGAACAAGCAGAAATGTTGGTAAAGAATGCTGAAGCCAAGAACTACATGGTTCTTTGATTGAGCAATATATGGTTTCTAAAATGTAGGTTTTGTCCACCATTAGTAACAGATGTTCTTTCCTTCCACCTTCTCCAGCAAATGTGCTGGAAACACAGCTTGAAACAACCTCCAAGGTTCAGTGCTAGAATGGATTCTGTGGCCCACTGTCTTTCTCTGACTGCACATATATTGACTATTGACCAACTACTCTGTCTAGACAAACTCCAGTTCTACTGGAGTTTTTGCATTAAGTTTAAAATACTGGTTAGCAGGGCTTACTTTCTGCAATAAGCTGCTCTGGAAAAACATGTTGGTCTAACAGTTATATGCCTTACTACCTGCAGAATGAGCCCTGAGGTCCTAAGAGACATAGGTGTAAAACAGTAACCTAGGTGGACAAATAAGAGACTGGAGGAGGGAGAAATGGGAGTAGCATGGGTACGCTGGGGATGGAGTGTGTACAGCATCAGCTTGAGATGGCGCCACCTATGGAAAACTTCAGAAAGGAATGAGCTTTTCTTCCATCCCTCCCAGGAGCCGCAGTTGCATCAGATCAAATTAAGTAAAAATAAATGATGTCCCCAGATGGAGTGTCTCAGCCACCACCACCCTAAGGAAGAGCACAGGTGGAACAAGGCGTCATTTACCATTGCACAGGGAACAAAAAGAGGCAATAAATACACAATTTTTAGATGTAAACATCATTGAGTTTCAGCCCCAGTGAGCTGTTATTCAAATCCCAAGAGCAGCTGAGCACTGCTGAGCTTCTCCAAAGACTGTGGGAGATGTAGATACTCTTTTCCTTTCCAGATGAGCCCCTCAGGCTGCAGGTTATCAGCTGACTGTTAAAACAATAAAAACAACAAACTTTCAATTAAATCCATAGAGACTCCCACAAAGTTGCCCAAATGAATCTGAAACTAACTTTCAATAACATTAAGAGTTGTACTCTCAAGATATCTTCTCTAAAAGGTCAACAAGTCTTTTTGAACAATGGGGAAGGGCTTCACTTCCAGAGTTGAAGTGAAAGTCACTGCATCCCTCTTTAACATTACGTTTTTATGCATGTACTCCTTTCAAATATTTGAGATGTGCTTTCACACTTTTTGTTCTCAGAGTGGTCCATCTCTCTTTCCTGTTTCCCAGCCCATTATTTCTGGCATTTTTTTCCAGTTTTGTCTGTATTTGTATGCAACTGTTTTGTACTTATTCTCTTGCCCTACAGCAACATGAAGCCATGACCCTTTTTAGTGTTGTTGAGTCATCTTAGACTCATGGAATCATCTTGTCAAGGACTTGGCTGACTTTGTAGGTGAGGTAGAGTGATCACAGTGAGACCTTATGTGGGTAGCTGTCACATCATTAGAGGAAAAGTTGAATAGGACAGCTAACAGGCAGGTTAAGTTTTTCAGAATTAATTAAGTGCTGTGGCATCCTCTGAAGTGCTGTGAAAAACTGAGGTTATTTGTATAGAATCCTTCACAAAAACAATCAGATGACTAGGAAAAATGAAATTCCAGAATAATCATGAAGATAGTTCTCAATCAGACCAAAAACACACACACACACACCCCAAACAAACAAACAAAAAACACACTTAGATAGCTCTTCTGTATGTCAGCCTTCCTTAGTTCCTTCACCTTCTTTCTTATATTAACTGCAGGAGTTTAAGTTGTTTAAGTTAATATTTTCCAAAGCCTGTAGGTTAATTTTCAGATTGCCTGCCTTTTTCAAACATTTTCACTTGTCATTTTCTGTTTAAAACTTTTTATCCTCTCTTTCTTTATTTTCTGTTTTAGATTTGCCCTTTCTTTCTCCATTTCTAGATCAGTTTTCTTTCAGTGACTTCATGTTTTTCTGACTAGGAAAAGCTTGCATGCTGATGATAATATTAAATGATATATGCTATCATTTTCTTACCAGAGATGCAGGACAGTGCCCTTGGCTGGGTTAGAGTATGAGTAAGTACAAAGAAGTGAAAAAGACACCCCATCTTTAACAAACCAAGAGAAGTCAGCCACCAGGCTGTCTACCCTTATTTATGTATTTATTTTTATTATTTTTATCAGTTGGTTTGTGGTTTAATATTTTTTCCAGAGTGAGTTCCCTGGTAGTGTTTACCAAGCCAAACAATAGAAAATCAATGGGAGCAAGGTGATGCTTTTTTTCATAAAGGCAAATTACTATCAGTCATCCTACTTTTCAGTTCCCAGTTCCAGGAAAGCTCTGTGTATTACAGAAATGAAGAAACACTGTTTGTCCTAAAGTCTATGTGTAATTGTTTAAATGCCTTGCCTCTGTGACTTTTATTGACTTCCCTTGATTATAGAATGGGGATCCACTACATGTTAAAAAATTTCTTTCAAGAGCTGCAGTTTCCAGAACCTGGCTCAGATACACCCTGATCATAATCAGCCTTACTCGGTCACAAATGCACTTTCTCAAATTATACTAATATTTATTTTCACATTACGAACATCAGATTACCATTAAAGTGAATCTTACATTTCATTATTCGCCAAAACCAATTCAAGAAACTCACCTTAAAACTGCCTTAATTTATCTAGTCAGATAAGTCACCATAATTTTTCTGAGTAACACAAGCTTCTACTTGTGAACACAAGTAATGCTCACCTGGCAACTTTATCATTTTTCTTGTCCTTCTCAGAGCAGGCTGATGATTCATAGAAGAGGGTAGGCAAGCCCAGTGTTGCTTGTTTTTCTGAAGATGGACAGGAACATCCTCTGAAGTATGTTGCAATTGTTGATAGAAACAGATATTATGTGATTCATTAACCATACCTGGATTCCAAGAAACTCTTTATACAAATTTGGGCTAAGGCAGGCCAGTCCCAAAGCCTTGAAGGTATACTGAAAAAAATCACAAATATTGCTACAGAGAATGAGGGGGAGGAGAATGGGGCCAAACTCTGCAGTAAGAAGGTGCATAACTTTAACATGCTCCAGACTCAAGGCATGCAAACGTGCAGGTTTTATTAATCTATTATGAATTTGGCAAAGCCAATGCAATGAAAATGCTGGGAACCTGAAAGATGTGGGCTAGAGGAGGAAGTATGGAGCCACTCTGTCATGCATATTCTCTTCTTCTCCTGCAAGCTGTTTGTCTTGTTGCAGTGCATTCTGGCACTGGCATACGTACCTAATTCCAGGTAATGCTCCCCTGTTCAGTCAGTGAACCATGCTTTAGAGGTAATGTGTAGGTGTTTGTTGAAACATTGCAGGGAGGGGTAAGTTGCATGTTAATAACTGACAGCTTATCTGCACACACACAAACTGAAACAATAATTTGCCTTACATATTTTAGTGTAAGGCCAAACATTGTATTAAAAAAATAGTGCATATTACCGCTGACTATGTGGTATTGGTTCCTGGGTATGTGCTTACTCACCTAGTTTCTCTTCTAGTGTATCAGCAGAAAAGTGCAAAATGAATATGAGAAAGATGGAAACAATTTTTCAAAATAGTTCCTTGTAATTATTTTTACATTGTTACTGAGGTAGCAGAATTTCTCCTGCAGTTTCAGTTAGAGAAAAGCATAAATATAAAGAAAGAAATAACATGCAAAACACTGAATTTTATTTTATAACACAAAATGAAACTATACATAAGCTAATCAGCTGATGTTCTGGAATTTTCACAGAACTTGGTAGAGGGAGCAAAGCATTTGACTAAAACAGATGCTATACTGTAAAGATTTACTTCCACTTATTTGCCAAGTAGAATTATAAAATAACCAGCTCCTGGCATTTACTCCAGTTACAGCATCAAAGACTGGCACGCAACAGACAGAGTTTCCAGGGTTGTGGCTTTATTGGATATTATACAATAGTATCTAGAATTTCCATCCAGATTTGAAATTCAGTTTTGTAAATGCTTTAAGGACATTCTGTGCCCTAAATTGTTTACAACATTTAAACAGAAGAAGTGTAGGGGAAGAATTTGAAATAATAATAAAAAAAAATGTTTAAAAGTTGAAAGTAAAGGAAACAAAATGAGAGACACAGGAGGATAGATTCCACTGTCGGGCTTTAGTTTCACAAGTTAAATGACAAGTTTTAAAAAGAGCAAAAAAATGATGAAATACAAATATGGAATTTAAGTTATCATAGAATCATAGAATCATAGAATATCCTGAGTTGGAAGGGACCCTTAAGGATCATCAAGTCCAACTCTTGACACCGCACAGGTCTACCCAAGTTCAGACCATGTGACTAAGTGCACAGTCCAATCTCTTCTTAAATTCAGACAGGCTCGGTGCAGTGACCACTTCCCTGGGGAGCCTGTTCCAGTGTGCAACCACTCTCTCAGTGAAGAACCCCTTCCTGATGTCCAGCCTAAACTTCCCCTGCCTCAGCTTAACTCCATTCCCGCGGGTCCTGTCGCTGGTGTTAATGGAGAAAAGGTCTCCTGCCTCTCGACACCCCCTTACGAGGAAGTTGTAGACTGCGATGAGGTCTCCCCTTAGCCTCCTCTTCTCCAGGCTGAACAGGCCCAGTGCCCTCAGCCGTTCCTCGTACGTCTTCCCCTCCAGGCCTTTCACCATCTTCGTAGCCCTCCTCTGGACACTCTCCAACAGTTTCATGTCCTTTTTATACTGTGGTGCCCAGAACTGCACACAGTACTCGAGGTGAGGCCGCACCAGCGCAGAGTAGAGCGGGACAATCACCTCCCTCGACCTACTAGCGATGCCGTGCTTGATGCACCCCAGGACACGGTTGGCCCTCCTGGCTGCCAGGGCACACTGCCGGCTCATATTCAACTTGTTGTCTACCACGACCCCCAGATCCCTCTCTTCTAGGCTGCTCTCCAGCGTCTCATCGCCCAGTCTGTACGTGCAGCCAGGGTTTCCCCGTCCCAGGTGCAGGACCCGGCACTTGCTCTTATTGAACTTCATGCGGTTGGCGATCGCCCAGCTCTCCAACCTATCCAGATCCCTCTGCAAGGCCTTTCCACCCTCATTCGAGTCCACAACTCCTCCAAGTTTGGTGTCATCAGCAAACTTGCTCAAAATGCCTTCTATTCCTACATCCAGATCGTTTATAAAAATATTGAAAAGTACCGGCCCTAAAATGGAGCCTTGAGGGACCCCACTGGTGACCGCCCGCCAGCCTGACGCAGCCCCATTCACCATAACCCTTTGGGCCCTGCCCGTTAGCCAATTGCTCACCCATCGTATGATGTTTTTATTTAGCTGTATGGTGGACATTTTGTCCAGTAGGATCCTATGGGAAACCGTGTCAAAAGCCTTGCTGAAGTCCAAAAAAATCACATCAGCTGGTTTCCCTTGGTCCACCATACGGGTGATCTTATCATAAAAGGAAATCAGGTTAGTTAGGCAGGACCTACCCTTCACAAACCCATGCTGGCTGGGACCAATGACTGCTTTGTCCCCCAGGTGCGCCTCAATACGTTCGAGAACCATCTTCTCCATGATTTTACCAGGCACTGATGTGAGACTGACAGGCCTGTAATTGCTAGGGTCTTCTTTCTGACCCTTCTTGAAAATCGGCACAACATTTCTGTCCTATTTCAAAAAGTCCTATTTCAAGTCCTATGAAACATTTCTATCCTAGTCCTATGAAACATTTCTATCTATGAAACATTTCTGTCCTATTTCAAAAAGTCCTATTTCAAGTTCTGTCCTATTTCAAAATTGTGACACTACAGAATTCCAGTTACTTGCTTTTGAGGAACTCCACAAGTATTTCAACTTGTGACAGTAAAGCTCCCCAGGTATACACAGTTCTTTCTGATCCTGTCCATACTGGAAGTCTGATGAAGGTGGAAAAAAGTCATAGACTCAAAGAAAGATTTAGGTGGAAAGGGACCTCTGGAGGTCTCTAGACTAACCCCCTGCTTCCAGCAGAACTAGCTCCAGAGCTATATCAGGTTGCTCACAGCCTTGTCCAGGTGATTTGTGAACGTTATCCAAATGTTAGATATCCATTTCTTGGGGCATCTGTTCCAGTGTTCAACTATTTCACCATGTCCTTCTGAGCGGGTTCTGGCTCTGTTTTCCATTTAGTCCTACAACGACTAGCTGAAGTCATCATTTAGATCCCCCTTTGGCCTCTGTTGGGGTTTAACTCCGCAGGCAGCTAAGCACTACACAGCCCTTTGCAACCCCCTGGTTCTGTCCCCTCCCAGCTCCTTGTGCACCCCCAGCCTCCTCACTGTCAGGGTGGTGTGAGAAGCTGAAAAGTCCTTGGCTTAGTGTTTCTGCAACAATTAAAACATCCGTTTGTTATCAACATTATAATCATCCTCAATCCAATACCAGCTACGAGGAGGAAAATTAACTCTACCCTAGCCAAAACCAGGACAGCCTCCTGTTCACCAAGCTGAACAAACCTAACTTCTGCAGCATCTCCTTGGACATCATGTGCTCCTCTTGATTTTATTGTAATATCTCTTGTATGGAGGACTGCAACAGTGGACACTGTTCAAGATGTGATCTCATATGTGCCAGACAAAGGGGAATAATCACTTCACTTCACCTCCTGGTCATTGTCTTGTTACTGCAGCCCAGTATGTGGCTAGTCTTCATGCTGTCTTCCTCAGTCATGTTCATCTTGCTCTCTACTGGAAGGTCTTTCTCTACAAAGCTCCCAATAGTCAGTCCCTAGATTATACTGTCTCAGTTTTGTCTCAAACTGACCATGCCATATCCATAAAATACTACAGAAGAATGTTTTTTCATTGTAGATTTTCTCTAAATCATGTCTCCAGAAAAATCTTAATGTACCATAATTATATGCTATATATGCCAAGCTATGTTAATGGAGATCCCTTCCATTTTGCCGGTCAAAAATGTTGACATTGCCTCTCTTTGCTTACATGAGCCTACAGATTTCTTTATTGATTTCATTGCAAATGACCAGGAATTAATGTAGCAATGGCAATAAATATAAACCCGATCTGAATAATCTCAGTCATTGCTGAACAGTGATTTCATCTGACTCAGTACGAAATAATGGATTGTATGAACTGGTGAAAATCCCACACATAGTTCCAGAGGCTGTTTTGAAGCTTTTGTATTTGTTTTACTTTGCTTTTAAGTGTGAGTTTGGTTTAAACATTCTCTTGATTTTAAAGAGCAGCAGTGGATTCTGTTAGGTAAATTGTTTCTATTTGAGGTACAAATCAGCCCAGTAAATAATCGGTTGTTTTCAGCTGCTTTGGTGGAAGCAGCAACAACCCTCAGCGAGGACGCTTTCCTCTAAAGGTTCACCTACATCTTGTTGATTGGTTTACAGAAAAACTGCAACCCCCCTTTCCTTGGGAGGAATAGAACTGCCTGTCATTCATGTAGGAGGGCAGAGACAGTGGTGAAGAGAAAAGACCTCTGTGTTATAAAATATATAAGGAAGTCCATCTTGTGGAAGAGAAGAGATTATGATTATTAAATGCTGAAAGAAAACATTGGCTCTAGGGAACACTCACAACAAAAGGGACTCCAGACTGGGTGAGAAACCCAGTCAGCCCAGACAGAACAGGGCACATCATCAAGAAGAAGAAGTCTATATTTTCTTATCTTCTAACCCTGAGAAGGTATGTTGTCGCTGAAGTGATCAGCTCCAAATGAAAATAAGGGAAACATTTTCTCTCCACTCCTTTGTCTTGTGTTTAGTAGAATACTCTTTAAGTCTTAGCACCTGGAGTGCCGGGGGCCCCAGCTGGTCTGCAGTGATTGAGTCAGATCTCTTGTTCTCTGTCAAGAGCTCCTACTTACATGAAGTGTCATGAAAGCTTTATAGGCAGGCTGTTTAGAATAGCTATTGTGCATACGTTTTATGCTCCAGAGCAGAGATTTTATTCCTAGCTTTGCACACTAGGTTATATAACTGTAGATGTTTTCATTATTTGCCTGAGTTCCCAGATGTTTTGAATTGTGCAAAGGTGTGTAGGCTTATCAGATTCACTTCCTCAACTTTATTGATAATTTCTTTCTGGAAATGTCTTCTTTTCAGGAAAATCCCTCTCTCCAACTAGCATTTTTTTTTCAACTTCAATTTTTTTCTATTTGCTCTTAATGGCATTGGAACATTTCATGTAATTTCTAACTTCTTTCATATTTAAATATTGATAGATTTTTGATGTGAGAAGTCTTCAAAGAATCTGGTCTTATTAGTGATTTACAGTAAAGTGTAGAAAGAATCAGAATTATTCCTTGTAATAAATATTGCTTTACATGCTGTGCACATGAGCAGTGAACACTACTCACCCGTGAACATTATATGTAATTTATTACTATATTGCTCTCTATGTCCTTATATTTAATAGATCTTTTCAGCATCAGGAGGTTTGCTACATATTTCTAGAAACATTTTATTCTTCTTGTGACAAGCATTCCCTCCAAGTCCAGTATATTAGATTTGTATTAAAATAAATAAATAAATTGTTATACAAAGTATGTTGCCATGGACATCTTTGGGTTTTTTTTGGAAGTGTGTTTGTTACTCTGATGCCACAAGCCTGAGACAGGCAAAAAGATATAAATAGACAAAATATCATCTCAGATTTTGTAATCCTCGTGTTTAGTCATTGACCTCTTCTGTCTGAAACTCCATTTCACTAGGAACTTTGAGACAAATCCACCGTGGGGAAGTCAGGAGTCAGTCAGTGAACACCTGAAATCTCCTTTAGTTGGAGTCAGATTGTAGAGCAGAAGCTCCAGCCCACTGTCTGCTTGTCCTTTTATATTCCTAGCACAGATGTAGAGAACTGCAATATTGGTGTGAGCAGAGGACAAATGGGTCTGCCTGGGAGTGGAAGCTCCTGAAGGAGCAGCAGAAGAATGTCTGAAAGAAGGGCACCTAGATATTGATAGCAGCTAGATTAGTAGGCCATCAAGGTCACAGTCATAAACCTAAGAACAATTTGGAAGAAGTGATGAAGACCTAACAGATGATATTCTTTACCATCAGTTTCATGGCAAAGAATCCTGAGCAGACTATTTGGGCACAAGTACCTTGGTGGTTGTTAGAATAAGGGTGTGAAAGTGTGTGAATATGACCAAATGAAATGAGTTTTGTTTTAAAACAAGATCACTTTTCTCCACACAAAGTCTCACAATGAGTTTTACTATACTGGTTCTACACTATTGCAACATTTTTTCCTTCATGGAGTTGATTGCCAGGCATCAGGTCAAATTCAACTATCTCCCTTCTGTTTCTCTCTCTGTAGATGCCATGTGAAGGCTGCATGGAGAGGGACAATGAGAGCACTGATGCAACCATGGAGTTCCTCCTGCTTGGCTTCTCTGAGCTGTTCTGTCTGCGGGTCTTCCTCTTCCTTATCTTTTTAATTGTCCATTTGGTCACACTGGCAGGGAATGTGATGATCTTCGTAGCAGTGGTTATGGAGCCTTCCCGCCCTCCCATGCTTTTCTTCCTCTGTCAGCTCTCTGTCATTGAACTCTGCTATACCTTAGTCATTGTCCCGAAGGCACTCCTCAGCCTGATAGTAGTGGATGGCAGCACCATTTCTTTCATTGGCTGTGCTGCACAGATGCACTTTTTTGTGGCACTTGGTGGGGCTGAATGCTTCCTCCTGGTAGCCATGTCGTATGACCGCTATGTTGCCATCTGCCAGCCACTTCATTACATAGCAGTGATGAATGAGGGGCTCTGCTTCAGGCTGGCTGTGGCATGTTGCCTGGGAAGCTTTGCTGTTGCCCTGGGGTTGACAGTGGCTGTTTTCCGCTTACCTTTCTGTCAGTCACATCAAATCAACCACTTCTTCTGTGATGTCCCTGCTGTGCTGCACCTGGCCTGCACTCAGAGTTACACCCCTGAGCTGCCTCTGCTTGCTGCCTGTGTGCTTCTCCTGCTGCTCCCCTTTCTCCTAATCCTGACTTCTTATGTTTGTATTGCTGCTGCTTTGCTACATGTCACCTCCTCCCTGGGAAGGAGTAAGGCCTTTTCCACCTGCTTTTCTCACTTGGCCATCACCTTGCTGCACTATGGATGTGCCACCTTCATATACATTCGTCCTAAATCCAGTTACTCACCAGCTCAAGACAAGATGGTTTCTCTGGTCTACACCAACATTACTCCATTGCTATATCCCCTTATTTATAGCCTGAGGAACAAGGAAATCAGAGGGGCTATGAGGAAAATGTTTAGGAGGAAGAGAGGAGCTCAGATGAACTCGGATACTATCAGGGCTGTGACAGGTGTGTGGTAAATTTTATTAGAATAAACATGCTTGTTGGAAACACAGCCCCATAACCAGGTTAGGACCAGATTCTCTATAGATGTCACTACAACAAATATCCAGGCAGAATTCAACATGCATTGATACATTTATGACAAAATGACTTCTCTGCTTCTAAAAAAAAAGTCTCTACCTACCTACAGGGAAATTCTACCAATTTGTAAGGAAGAAGAATTTTCATCAGTTTTTGGTCTGACTTTTGTGATCACGTATGTGCCCATGCACACATTTACAGTCATATCAGCACACTCAAAACATCAACACAAAATTATTTACAGCTGCTGTATTCTTTTCATTATTTATCTTTCAAGATGAAAGTAGAAACTGGAAAGTCAATAAATACTTTTACACTGGTAAGTCTTCCAGCACAAAAACAAAACAAAACAAAACAAAAACAAACAAAAAAACACAAAACAAAACAAAAAACATGAAGCCCATTATTAGAAGGTTACAAAAAGAAAGCCACTGCTTTGAATGAAATAGAAATTAAACTATGGTTTCTCCAAATTTATTGAAAGACTGCACTTCTAACGTTCCATCACATGAAGGAAAGATCATCAGTGTAAACTCATCTTACTTTGAATTATTTTAGATAATGAAAATGAAAGTGCCATGGATTTGATGAGTATGACTTTCCTATGCCCATTTAACAGGAAAGATCTTTCCTTTTACAGGAAGATACTTTAGGTTTGTGTTGTTCCTATGGAAACACAAAGGCTCATATACCGATATTATATGACTTCTATCAGGAAAGGCTGTACCATATAACTAAGGATGCCTAAGGATGCCTAGATTTTAATGTTAAAATCTATCAGCATTAAGTCTAATAATACCATTGCTGCAAGTATTGTCATTTATTTAATAAAACTAGTGAGAGTTCCAGCATAATGCTGGACTGCAGCAGACATAAGAGTCTGAAATGTGCACAGCAGTGTTATTTTGTGTGTTTCCTACATGTAGACAGGACAGGGTGATTCAGACAAATAAGGACAAAATCAGTTTTGGACAGGAAGAGGGGTGAAAAATCAACTTCATTATTTTATTTAATACTTCAATTCGCATCATGTTTTAAAGCACCAAACAGACTCTATGATTCAGATCTCACCTCTTACTGTAAGATTATTAAGGAGAAAAAAAAAAAAAGGCTTGCTTTTTTCTCTCTGTCTAATCCAAAGGTAATTCAGCAGCCAATTGCCCTTAAATCTCCCTGTTGTCAAATTGAGGGAGCAGAATGATATTTCCTTTCTCTGAGCTATGGTCATAAAAATTATGATAAGTGGACTTGACTAACATAAAACCTGCATTGTAATGGAATAAATTAACTTGGAGCTATCTAACAAAAGAGAAATGTGAAATTTAAAGCTCAAGTTAAAAGGTGTCTTTAACTCGACAGTCTAGTCAGGCTAAAATATTAACAAAATGTTGACTCTCATGTCAATGAATACCTAGTTACTGCTATGAGCAAAGTTTCAGCAGCATTATTTAAAATGATCAAATTATTAGTGAACATTTTATCACCTTCTAGGTCTTTCAAAAATGAGAAGGGGAGGATCTCAATAAAAGCACAGTATTACTCAATAAAGAAGTACTTTATAAATACATTACAAAAGTGCTTTGAATCAAATGATAGAATCATAAAGTTTGGAAAAGACCTTTCAGATCATCTGGTCCAACCATCCTCCTACTACAACACTATTAAAGGATTTAAAGACAGTAAATAATTGTAATGAGTGTGAGACAAAACTGAAGCCTTAAATTCAAATTCTGTCATGTCAAATCAAGCTTTGAAGTTAATTTGGCTGTAAGCAGTGGGGTGGACTAGAGACCTCCAGAGGTCCCTTCTGAGATTAGTAAAATTCTATGGCAGAGGTTTCTATCCTGCTTTTTAGGAGGTATTGATATGCTTGTGTACCTGGCAATAAAACTAAAGAGATGAAACACTACAGTTAAAATGTTAAGAACATTGGTAGAGGCCCTCACATATTTCTGGCAGTTGTAGGGATGGAATAACAGAGATATAAATGTCGTCTGCTTCTAGTTATGAGAAGATAGCAGGACTGTGTCTTAAGCTAGAATTACTCCTTGTGGACAGTTATTGATCAGGGGCACTTCAGCAGACCTGTCCTTACTGTAAGGATATGGATGGTGCCTTTAGGAGGGATAACATGACTGAAACAGCACCCATGCTAGACTCTCACCTCTGTAATTTTGAGATATATATCAGAACCACAATAAACAGTAGAGAATTCCTGTGAAGACAATGTCTTTACCTAGTGTCCTTGTAGATGAATAGAATGAGGAGATATTTCAGAGCCCAAGACTATGCCCCATCCTACCTCCACCAGTATGCCCACACAGATTCACAGCACCCTCAACCCCTCTTCAGTGCTCAGCTGTGTTGAATGCTGGGCTTTCCTGTACGGACCTGTAGAAAGGACTCAAGAATGAGTGGTAGGAGGGAAGCTTACGATGTAAGGACAGCAAGAATGTATATGAGACATCAGAATCACTTTCTCTTTAAATGTTGTTTTTTCTGATGCCAGGAGCTACCTGATGTCCCTTCCACACCCCTCTCCCTCCACCAATGTTACAAATGTCTGTTTCAGTCCTGTTGACCCAAAACACTGTATGCTGAGGGCTTGAGAGTGCCCAAGTGAAGTAAGACAACAAAAACCTTGAGCTAGAGCAGAGTACAGAAAGAAAATGAGGATTTTAAAATCCTTTTCAGAACTTCACAGGGAATAACAGGATCCAATCAGGCAGTGCAGAGTTAGATAAATGCATATTTATCTAAGCTTCCCTTCATGGTTTTCATGACCATAAAAACAGTATTCATTCTTGCAGTTAATTTTGTCAAGGCTGCCATGAGCAAAGCATTGGATGAGTACAAAGATCTCATTAGTAGTTGAGCACCAGAGCTCAGCCTTTAAGCTCCTAACCTTTACGGCTCGTGAAATCACATCAGTTTTGTCCATGTGTTCAAAACTGAAAAGGGTTTGGATGTGATGGCAGAGATGTTCAGTAACACTCGAAGTATTTGAGGCCCAGTACCTTTAATGGTGCATACAAAAGAGGTACTTTCACTTACATGTAAGAAAGTACTTCAGAGATGTTTTTTTTTTTTTTTTTTTTTTTCACTGTCATGCTTTACTGACAACACAGATAAGACATCCGGGGAGGTCCCAGATGACTAGAGACTTGCTAATGTGACGTCCATTTATAAGAAGGGTAGTAAGGAGGACCAAGGGTACTACAGGCCTGTCAGCCTAACCTTGGTGCGAGGAAAGGTGATGGAACAGAATTCATCTTGAATGCAATCATGCAGCATATGTGGGACAGGTGTGGGATCAGGCCCAATGAACATGGGTTCAGGAAAAGCAAGTCCTAACTGACCAACCTCATCTCCTTCTATGACTGGGTGGCCCACCTGGTAGATGACGGAAAGGCTGTTGACATATTCTACCTAGACTTCAGCAAGGCCTTTAACATGGTCTCCCACAGTATTTTACTGGAGAAGCTGGCAGCCCATGGTTTGGACAGGTATACTCTTCGCTGGGTTAAAAACTGTCTGAATGGCTGGGCCCAGAGAGTAGTGGGAAACTGAATAAAATCCAGCTGGCGACCGGTCACTGGTGGTGTTCCCCAGGAGTTGGGGCTGAAGCCCATCCTCTTTAATATCTTCATTGATGATCTGAATGAGGGAACTGAGTGCACCCTCAGTAAGTTTGCAGATGACACCAAGCTAGGAGGAAGTGATGATCTGCCAGAGGATAGAAAGGCCCTGCACAGGGACCTGGACAGGATGGGTTGATGGGCAGAGGACAGTGGGATGAGGTTCAACATGGCTAAGTGCTGGATCCTGCACTTTGGCCACAGCAACCTCATGCAATGCTACAGGGTTGGGGCAGAGTGGCTGGAAAGCTGTGCAGAGGAAAAGGACCTGGGGGTGTAGGTTGATGCTCGCCTGAACATGAGCTGACAGTGTGCACAGGTGGCCAAGAAGGCCAACAGCATCCTGGCTTTTACCAGGAATAGTGTGGACCAGGGAGGTGATCATCCCCTTGTACTCAGCTCTGGTGAGGCTGCACCTTGAGTACTGTGTTCAGTTTTGGGCCACTCACTACAAGAAGGACATCGAGGCCCTGGAGCATGTCCAGAGAAGGGCTATGAAGTTGGTGAAGGGTCTGGAACACAAGTCCTGTGAGGAGTGGCTGAGGGAACTGGAGTTGTTTAGTCTGGAAAAGAGAAGGCTCAGGGAAGACCTTATTGCTCTCTACAGCTACCTGAAAGGAAGTTGTGGGGAGCTGGGGATTAGCCTCTTCTCACAGATACCTAGCAATAAGACAAGAGGGAATGGCCTCAAATTGCACCAGGGGAGATTTAGGTTGGAAATTAGGAGAAATTTCTTTTCAGAAAGAGTGGTTAGGCATTGGAATGAGTTGCCCAGGGAGGTGGTGGAGTCACCATCCCTGGGGGTGTTTAATGAAAGGTTGGATGTAGTGCTTAGGGACATGGTTTAGTGAGTGACATTGGGTGTAGGTGATAGTAGGGTGATGGTTGGACCAGATGATCTTGAAGATCTTTTCCAACCTTAATTATTGTGTGATTCTATGATAGATTTGATTTCTTAAAAATTGTTCCTCTAAATATTCAGTCTCCTAGAAATATTATATATATTTGGATTAAAAAATATTTAATTATTTTACTAGAAGTCTAAATATCAAAAGTTTACTATAGAAATGTATTTCTGTTATGGGCTAGGGAAGTTGAAATTTTGCTGGAAATCCAATTCAAGGAACACGGAATAATTTTCAGCATAATCACCTCCCCTGGACAAGGCATGTTTTCACAGCTTATCCATCTTGGGTTACATGGGAAGTGAGTCCACCAGCTTCCCTTCATTTGTATTCTTTAAAAGCTTAGCAAACTGAAGATAATCCTATGGTTACCCAAACAACTTCCCTTGTCCTTTGATCTGAAGCAGGAGGAAAATATCAAGGTGAAATTAATACAGCTATTTGCAACAACAGAGTTGCAGCCAAAGTAAATGAATGTGTGGATAGTATTAAACCCAGAAATGGACTCTAATGCCATGAAGGTGAAGGGCTGTCAAAAATGATGATTTTGTGTATTGAGAAATGACCCATGTTTTCATTATGTTTATCATTCAGCGTGCCAAGGGTGATAGTCATATTGAATTTACTATGACAAAATATAGAATGCTACAGAAGTATCTCTTGCACATATTTATAGACCTATAAAATAACAGATGAACCCTGCCTGAGATTGCTTTGTTCTATTGTATGAAATTATTTACCCAGCATATGAAATCTGATAGAATCTTATATCAAAAATAAAGTCTACATTCCTATAAACAGGCAAATAAGTAATAAAAAAGCATAAGTAATCTGACCTCCTCTGCAAGAATATATATATATATATAGAGAGAGATACATATTTAGAATCTAAAAGGTTTTTATTTTCCAGCTATGTGATTGTGTAGGCCTTAAGTTCCCTTTTGTAGACTACCTCAGGAAGCAACCAGGAATACAGGACATAATCAGAAGACCAAAGTGAAGTTGAGGAATGAGGTGAAGCTCCATACCAGCATTTTTTTTATTTTTTTATTTTTTTATTTTTTCAGATCAGTTTCACTTCTACAATCATATGGATCAAAAAGCTTACTGCAGGCACTATTTATGATTACAGCACTGTACCACTAACCCAAAGCTCTTGGTTAGAAATATCCTGTTATGCTCAGGTATCTTTCAGACAAATTCAGGAAAAAGTGAGGACAAGAAGGTCAGTACCCACCTAAACTGTACTGTTGGCTTTATCTGCACAAGCTCAAAAGTATAAAACTGTTTTTAAAATTGGTACATAAATCTGAGGGAAGACCAGATGGCTCAACAGCCTCTAGCCTAGTCACTGCTGAAAATCAGGACTTCCCAAACCTATGTCATGTTTTATTGTGGTTTTGATCTAGAGTTGCTTTCAGCATTCATTTTGGTTTCCATGTTTTGCTTTAATTAGAATTTCAAGCTTCAAAATTCAAGTGGGAATTTGAACTGGGAAGAGATTTGACAGTGAGTTGGGAAGATGTTATTGCAATCAAATGCTCTCATTCCACACGCAAGAGAGCAACCGGTCTGTTTCAAGTATCTTCTCTTGATGTCAACAAAGAAATCACTCATGGTCAACACAGGTTGTTAACACAGTGACCAATGGAAACTGTTTCATTCAAAGGACAGCAGGGGTCTGTAGCATTGCAACATCACAATTATGCTACAACAGAAAGAAAGAAGGACAAGTTTATTGAATTGATATTGTTGAGGCAACTGTAATTTGTCAAGAAGAGGACCATAAAGATAACTGCAAAATTGAAAGAGAAAAAAAGGATTTAAATTTTCTATTAATAAAGTAGAAATGAAAAACTTGATTAGCTCACATGTTCAGATGTCAGGGTACAAAAGTAATTTAAAAACACACTACCAAAGTGACTAGTGATATGTCTGCTTACTACATGGTTTGAATGGTAATTATTTTTTCCAGTCTTGGTGAGGTATTTTTTCTCACTTAAACATAATTAATCTGAGAGTGGGAAAGAACATCAAGAAAATATCTACAAACAACAAATAATAGAAAGATATGTACTTGTTGTGCAGAGACTATTCTTGCATAATTTCAGCTGTGATTCAGTTACTAAGAAGATTATAATCCTCATTTCCTCATTTCTATAACCTACTTGAAGAAGTCACAAGCATCTCTACAGAAGTGAAAGTTTTCTGAGGTCAGGTTTTATGCTTATACTTAAACATGCTGTGGCTTTTTTTTTTTTTTTTTTTTAATTCCTGTGGGGTCAGTAATAGAAGTAATAAAAAAGTGAAAACTCAACACCACCAACATAAATATCTTCAAATATGCTCAGAAACCAGATGTTCTCAAAGAGGAGTGTTTCATGTAGAACTGTACTTTTTTTAATTTGTAAGTATATAATATGCTAGAATATCTATTAGAAAGCAACAAACTCTTGTGCCCTGGAATTGTACCTGTTAGGGTAATTTTATGAGTGAGAACATGAATCATACTATATTATGTCCGGGTTTGGATTGCTTTCCACTTATGTATCCAAAAGGTAGCAGCTTAACAAAAGCAGAGGGATGTTTTGCTTAGTTGTTGTTTTATTACTATTATTATACTACTTTTTGCAGCTGGTCCTTCAGTCTCTCACGGCCTCACTGTGAACTAAAAGTGTTAACTTGGAAAAAACAACCAACCAACTAACCAAACAAAAACCACGACAAAATCACAGACATCATCAGACAAAACTGCATCACCCTTGAACTAAGTGTAGTCCTGGTGGGTGAGACGGGCTCCTCTCTGGTCCTGCCACACCACCTTCAGGCGGACAAGATCTTTAGGGCTCTACACCCATTCGACCACCAGAGGGAGCAGAACTAGTATTTGAAAGCAGGCAAATTTTCTCAGGTGTTTTCTGGTGAAAAGAAAGGTCCTTCTCGTTTTCAGGTGGTACAGAAATTCAGCTTACTCCGGTTTTGAAAGCCCAGTACTATCGCGGTTTATCAAGAGACAGAAGCCAGAAGTGCTGCAGTTCAGCCGAGTGGAGATACTTTGACTGTACCAAATCAGGTTTCCAGCTACAGCATCAATAGATAGAGAAACACCTATGAGTATGTAGCTGATGAACAAGTAAGTGGAGTTTTATGCAGGGATACTGAAATTCCATTCTCAGTTTAGTCATTCCCCCTAGCTTTCTCTATAAGGTGAAGTATTAATATGCTGCTGCTTTCCCATTTTGATTGAAGCCAAGGTAAGGAGTTGTCTACATTCCTGGTGGCATGTACACGTTTGTTTATCTTATAGTGATCAAAGAAGCACAAAAAGGGGGAAGTTACTGCTGGAGGTCTCTAGGTCAAATATCTGCTCACGGCAGGGTTAACACCAAAGTGGTACCAGATTACTCAGGGCCTTGTTCAGGAAAATCCTATACATCTCTGATAGGGTTTATCTCTACATATGGGAAGAAAAGTGAGAGAGCGTCCCCTGCTTCTACTGGGATGAGCAATAAAAATCAAAACCCAGATGTACACACTGCCTCTATCAACTTCATTTGTTCCCTTGCCCTTGTTTTTCTTCTCAAGGGAGAAAGAAAACCAGCTTGACTACTCATGCAATCAAGTCTCCGGGTCTTTAAGTTAGAATCACTTTGTGATCAAGAAGGGTCACTTGTGTTCCTTTGTAGGAGCATAAAATATCTGTTAAAAAGGCCTGAGTTTCTGGATGAAAAGTAGTCCACGTGCAAAACTAATTTAATAGTTGAAACCACTAGATGGTAGGAATCTATCTTCTGCAGACTGTCTGAAGTCAACTGTTTGAAATATTCTAAGATAATTGCTGATGGAGTAGAGCCAGAAAGTTTTCCAAGGCAAAAAAGAAAACACAAGAATATTAAACTGTGGTCATGATGGTGAGAATAAGAGAGAAGGGACGCAAACACTCTATAGGGAATTAAACATAAAAACTGTCTCCTGAGCTCTACAGAGCTGTCATGAATTTTTCTTAGAGCTGTAGAGATAGTGGATAAAAGAAATGAATCAAGGCCAAAGAACAAGGGCCTGATTCCATCTACCAAAAGCATCTCCAGAGCTAGTTCTTCCTTTATACTGAAATGAAGCTTGTTGCAGAATGTGACCAGGGCCTCTGGGAGTCCTATATATATGTATGTTGCCCTATATATATGTATGCTACCATATCTTACTGAAAGACTGTACAAGGTGCACAGATTCAAGATACCAATACTACAGGCTGACTGATGTAGGGATACTTTGTTAGTCTGGGAATCGATACCAACTCCGGAACTCAGGAGATTGTTTCTAGGTTTAGTTTTGTTCATGATCTAGTAGGACATTTAATAGCACAGTGGTGAAATTCATAGCTCTTTCTAAAATGTGAGGTAAAGCAAACACAGAAAAAAAAAAAAAAGAAAGAGACGTATGGAAGAGTTCTGTCTGAACTGCATTTCAAAAGAAGCACATCTTAATTCCGTCTTGGGAGTGCCTTATTACTGTCCCAACATTACATGAAGACAAGACGTGGTGCATACCATTCCTCCTCACTTCCCTCACCACAAGCCCATATTTCTGTAGGAGGAAAGCCCAGGTGTGTTGTGTATTGCTATTTTCCACCTAGATAACTAATCTCAGCAATACACAAAACAGGACATGGGAAAACAGAAGGAAAAAAAAAAAAAAAAAAGCCCTGAGATCCAGAAATACTTTGAGGGTCTCGAAACAGAGGATGAGAATCAACCCAAAGAAATGCTGAGAGTGAGTGTAAAAGATTCAGTTGTCCTCTTGCCATCAAAAAGCATATCAGAGATGCACAGCTCACTGGTAAGACATGACTATTAAAAGGTTTTGGAGGAGTAAAGATAAAGACATTCTGAAAATAAATTATTTTATTTTTATTTATTTATTATTTGTTTTTCACTAGACACTAAGAGAATTAGCTTTGTCCAACAGTTTACAAAAAAATAAAAATAAAAATAATAAAAATTCCAACATTACGATGCGCAAGAAAAAGCATCCAATCAATGAAATACTTTGTGGAGTTGTATGGAAAATCCAGATTGTACTCCACTTTATTGGGTACAGCCTCTGTGTAGATTCCTCCTCTTTCCCTTAGGATGTGCAGTTTGGTGCAGAGGACACTTGGCAAAGCTACACAGCAGAGCTTTCACAGATATCAGTAAAGTTCCAGGCATTTGGGTTTTCCACTTTTTTTTGTGTTTACACTCATTTATAACCTTGTTGTTACTGTGACATATTTTGTTTGACTGTGACAATATTTTGTTACTGTTACAATATTTTGTTTGACTACCACTGTATACCACTGTGACAATATTTCAACTACCCCTGTACACATTCTAAGAGGGAGCTACAGTAGATGAAATCTACAAAATCCAATCTACAAAATAACAAAGCTGTACATAGAATTTCTGACCCTCATCATTTGGAATTCTTTATTTTCTAACATCCATCAGCCAACACTAAGAAAGAAGAGAAGATGAAAATAAATCTTTTTTAGGCCATCTTTTCCAATTAGCCCTAGAAAATCTGTTCCTGCACATCCCATCAGCTTAGATCAAATGTCCTTGAGTATCTGCCAACTAAGTAAAAAGACATAGAGAATCCCCACATTCTTGACACCAGAAATTTGGTACTTTAAAGATTCTACTGTTGTAAACCTGGGTATGCCTAAGGAACTGAATAAAATCTGCAACACATTTTTTTTTTCTCCTTAGAAAACATAGCAACACTTAGCACTGTAGACTGAGAAAAAGAAAACTTTTTAGACAAGATTAAACTTGAATAAATTTAAGATAACTAATTCGAATGACACTAATATTTTAATTGTTTTTATTGATATTTTACTTCTTGCATTATGCTAATTGTAAAGATCAGTATTTTGTCTGTTTCTTCTGAAAGGAGCTCACATTTCTTTCATCTGTGTTCAAGCTTCTTGGGACAGATTTTGTTTTTCTAAAATATGTGGTTACAGAATCACAGACTCATTGAAAGATTAAGGTGCAAGGGACCTCAGGAGATCTGTAGCACCAGCCCCTTCTCACAGCAGAGCTGACTCTAGAGCTCTATCAAGCTGCTCACAGCTGTGCCCTGGTAAGTCTGGAACATCTCCAAGGGTGGAGATCCCCCCAGCTTCTCTAGGCAACCCATCAAAGTCCTTTCTTCACTCTTCTTTGGGGAGGAGGAAAAAGAATGCAGGAGGAACACAGCCTTACAGCAAGTGGAGGAACATTGCCATCTCTATTTTATGGGGAAGGGGTTAATAGATGTATTTGAGAGGGAATGCTATTCGTGATGAAAGAACATCTGAATGGTGGAAAAGTTACCACAAAAGGAATTTATTTTGTATTTACATCCCTCAAGTAGGAAACTAATGAAATGAGGTTTTCCTACCCAGAAGAAAGAGGGAGTCCTCCCAGGTCAGTTTCTCTTTCAACATGACTTTTGTACTGAAAAGCAGGAGACTTTGCCCACGATGAGGAGCTTACTAACAGGAAAATGGTAATTCTGCAAGATGGTGAGAGGTCTGGAGGGGAAGACACGTGAAGAGTGGCTGAAGTCACTTGGTTCGTTCAGCCTGGAGAGGAGAGGGCTGAAGGGAGACCCCATCGCAGTCTATTGCTTCCTCGTGGTGGGGGAGTGGAGGGAGGCGCTGAGCTCTGCTCTTTGGTGACTAACCATAGGAGCTGAGGAAATGGCTCGCAGCTGTGACGAGGTGTTTCAGGCTGAGTATCGGGAAAAGGAGTCTCCGGAGCAGGAGCAAGTACGGTAGCGAGGGCTGCCCGGGAGGTGGCAATAGGGAGCCTCTTACAGGGCTAGAGCAAATGTGGAGGGAGGCTCCCAGGAAAAAGGTGGCTGCCTTTAAGGTGGGTTTATTTGCCTGCCAGATGGGAAGTCTGTGACCAGCCCCTTTAAAACAGGTAAAGGCAGTAAGGCTTCTCCACCCACTTGCCTTGATCTTTCATCATAACTGTGGGCCAGGCGGGGAGGTTGTGCAATGTGCGCGCTCCAGTCAGGAGGCTGTGGGAGAGGTTCATGCGCTGCGAGCAGGAGCCGAGGCTCGGAGGCCTGAGCGAGGAGAGCAGGCAGGGGCTGGGATCGAGGCCCCCTCTCCAGCCAGCATGGAGCTGAGGACCTCGACTGGCAGGATCGAGCTCTCCCTTGGGCTCCTTCTCTTCTGGGCTCTCCTTCCTTCTGAGGTGCCTGGGAAAGAAGGTAAGTGTGGGGCCTGCTAGTCTTGGGTGGCAGGCGAGCGAGAGGGACTTCTTGCTAAAGGGCAGGGAAAAGGGCCTGGTCTACTTGCGTGGGGACCCAGGGACAGTGCAGCCTGCCTGGAGAGAGCTGGAGAAGGCCTGCAGGAGACTGCAGTGCATGGGGAAGGCAGATAGGTAGGGGGGTTGAAGGCGAAGAGCAAGCCGCTTCTGACTCTTGGTGGCTCAGTGAACTGAGCTCAGGTATGCGGTTCCCCCCTCCCTCTCCACCCCCACCAAGATGAAGCACAAATGCCTTGGCATATCCAGTGATCCAAGAGAATCTGTTTGCATTAAACACAAGTGTTGCAGATAACAAGCTCAAACATAACCTCATAAAGTCATTGCCGCCACCCTCCTCAAAAACATCCCTGAAGTTTCCTGAGGAAGCCCTCTTGAGAGTTAACCCTTGTGAGCAAGAGAACAGTCATTTTTGGAGGTTTGGAAGGCAAGGTGGTTTCTTTCACTTACCTCAGGGCTGGTAGGTAGTGTTGGGCTTTACGATTTCTTCTTCCAGTTCTTCTTTTAAGACTCCCTGCTCCCCTTCCCTGTTCCACTTAGTCCCTTTTACTAGAAGTAGTAATCTTTTTTTTCTTCCATCTTGGCAGTTGCACAGTAGTTATGAAATGTCTGGGGAATGGAAATTTTAACAGAGAGGTGAGGAAGAGTAAATCTCCATTCAGTTTCCTACCTCTTGCACTTAACTCCTGTTAGAGAATTCTTTCTGAGTCTCTGTTTTGTGTGGTGAGAAGTGTCATGGTTTTTCAGTCCCAAGGACAGTCCCCTTCTTTGCTGCTCCTGGCCCTTGATTGAGAGGATTTAGTCATAACTGGCAGCTCATCTGTGGGATCATCTCAGACTCACTGTATGATGAATGCTCTTTTAAACTGTTCTTGACAAGCACGTTTGTATTAAGGATTCAGCTAAATGGATGCAGCTAGTAGATCTTGTGGAGAAGGCAAACCTAGGTGAGAAGTAATATAAGGTGTTGCCACACAGGCTCTGTTTTCCCTAAGTGTGTGACCAGTAGTTGGCAATTACACTCAGGGACTTCTCTGCCAGCTTCTCACCTATCTCAAACATCTTATTTTGGCTGTGGCTGTGATCTACTCTTCCTTAATGTGTAGCAGGGAACAGCCCATTTCCCTGTCCTCTCTTATCTGAAGTCTTTCTTCTTTTTGGAGAGATCTTCTATGTGGCTGGACAGCCATGGAGAGATTTTAGGAGAGAGGCTGTGGACCAAAGAGCTAATAGCTCCAGAGTACTTTTATTCCCTGTGCTCTTGTAGTCCTGCTTACTCATTCTTCCTTTCTTTGGAGACTCCCTGTTGTGGGTCTTTCAGTTTGAGAGATGCACTTGTTGAGAGTGGACTTTGCCTTCTCCAGTGGGCACAGGGTGGCTGAAGAAGCACCTGCTGGAGGTACAGTGACATGATACACGGGATGTGGAAGGTTTCTGTCCCGGCCTCTTTTGATTTTTTTTTTTATTTTATTTTTTTTTCCTTTGCTCTCTGCTAGAACTTGCTGTGCAGCCCCTCTCACTTCCACATCACTGCTTCAGGCCTGAAGTGCGTGGGATAGATGTTATCTGGGTGATGGTTCTGGAAGGACAGGCTACCTCACCCTGAGAGTTTTTGGAGCCAACAACACAATAATAGTATCTCAGATAGACTGAGAGCGGAAGGGAAGTGAGTGAGGAGCTTTGTCTGGACAGGGAGTCTGTGGCTAGGAAGGTTTTGCCATATGACCATGCTGTGAATGCAGCAAACTTGCAAAACCTGGATTCCTGCTTTTCCCTTCTCCTGATCCTGAAAGGGTGTTTCAGAGGTGAGAACAGCAGTGCAATCCCTCTTATCTCTGATTCTGGGCCCACAGCCTGCTTCCTCATTCCACAGGACTCCTGCTGATCTGCACTTTACACTCTATTAGTTGTAGTTGGCAGGCAGCATTCGTAAAGCAGTCAGACGAGGGGGAGGAAATCCAGTTATTTAAATGCTGTTTAAAATTTTCCCCCCTCCTACTTTTCACTCCCCCCTCCTCCCCCCCCCCCTTTTTTTTTTCCTGTTACCATTAGAAATGACCCCTCTGAATACACCCACAGGAATTCAAAAGGGAATCCAAGGATTTCTTCCAGTTTCCTATGTTCTCAAGTCAGGGCTGCACTAGGTGCACTGAAACGAGAAGCCTGTGCTGTCAGTACCGGCAGACCCGAAGGCAGGCATGAAGCTGCACGTCCAGTAGTACAACTCACTTTAACTTTTCTCCCTTCTCCCTGTTTACCAAAGAAGTGATAAGTTTTTAATTTTTCCTTAGATCAAAACTTCACGCTAAAGTCTGATTGTATTTTTCAAGTTTCTTTGCGGGCTAACAATGAATATACTACTGAATTTCTCCATTGCACGACTCCAGGAGCCAAGGCTTAACGCACGGTCATGCAGTGCAAACCTTTGAGAGGTGGCAATGCTGTGCCCTGGAGATGCTATTAGCTTGCTCTCTTGGTTAAAACTGTTTTGAGGGGGAGAGAGTAAAACGGTTTCTAGGCTACCATCAGATGGTGAACAGCCTGGGTCAGTGGTGTAGTGCTGGTCAGTTTGAGAAACTGCCTCATGGCTTTTGGGCCCTGTGACAGCGGAAAATCCCTTTTACAACTTCACATTGCTTCTGTCTTTCTGCCAGTGTTTGAAGCACTGAATAGTAGTTCCTCTAGGCGACATCGATTGATCTTTTGTGTTGGTAATTTATTTGATCACCTGCCTCTTCATCCACTTTGTCTGCTGATTTCCTATTCCAAGGAAAGATGTGCTCGGCTGCTAATACTGGCTTCCCATTTCAATAGGCTTCAGACTCCACCTATTTTGGGACAATTTTAAAAGGCAGAAAGTGTCAGGGTTTAGCATGTCATTATGTATTGTATGTGTTAATTGAGAGGAGGGTGGAAGAGGAGAGGGTCTCATGAGGAAGAACTTTTAACTCTTCCTGACTAGTAGCACTGTGTTTTATATTTTCCCATCCTTCCTCCAGCCATACTTTCTAAGGCAAAATATCACAAAGAATGTGTGAGTTGAGAGACAAATTGCAGGCTTTGCCTTCTTTGACAAAACTAGAATGAAGTCATTCCATGGCACATAGGAGTTGAGTTACTGATTTTTCTTTACCCTCTTCTGTTTTTCAGTGGATCTGCTAGACACAAGCACTGCACAGGGTGAACTGGGCTGGCTTCCAGACCCTCCAGAAGTAGGGGTGAGTACATGTGTTCAAGGATGGGGAGCTGCTGGGAATGCTAGGTGATGGAAAAATGTAATCCAAGTTGAAATTTCACCCTGTGTCCCAGAATCAGGCTTTTTTTTTTTTTTTTTTTTTTTGCAGCCCCATCCTCTCCTGGGCCTTGCATGGTTTTTGTCTCCTTTGCAGTCCCTTCACCTCTGCAGTCTCACCCACTAGCCAGCTGTTAAAGGACTGTAAATCTTCCAGTAGCTTTCAGTAACTAAACATGTCCTTGAAATATATTGTTTTTACGATGCAATAAAACTTAACAGAAAAAGAGGAAAAATCAAATCATGTGTCTCCTTCTCCAGGCAAATAGCCATGGCAGAAGTATTTCTGTCTACAAGCCTCTAAGAAATTAGAAACTTTGCCTGCTTAAGCTTGTTCTCTCTCTCTCTTCTTTTTTGTTTTTTTTTTTTTTCCTTCTTGAGTGTTAAGCTGAATGATTCAATTACAATTTATTTTTTAATCATCATCTGACTGAGGAAATAATTATAAACTCATGGGGCAAGAACCTGGCATATTGGGTGGGCTGTAAGGTTCTAGGACTTTACATCCAGTCTTGTTACTATTTTTGACCCACACAACTGATAATGAGGGAGGCGTTTCCCTTTATTTCATGGCTGTAAAATTGAGCTGATGGAAGTGCTTCAAATTCTACTCCTGAAAGCACTGCAAAATTGGACTCAAAAAGGCAGCTGAGCTCTCAACTATTTTTGTGTAAGCATGGATATTTTGTATCAAATACAGACAAACAGTCCCTCTTCCTGTTACAACTTAAGTTAGGGAAGGTGGTTTTCTAAGAGCAGGAGTGTGGGTGGGGTGGTAGGAAGGCTGGAAGAAAAATGGATTCAGGAACCATGTTGCAGTAGTTAGAAGGATGCATGTTAATAAGTAGTTCAAATTCCTCATCCTTATCTTTCTAGCAAGGCACAAGCTCTCCTACGGAGTAAGAATCTTTACTCTTGTTGCTTATAAAGTAGACAGACCTAGGCTCAGCCTGTTCCTAACTCATTTTCATAACTTTCCTCTGTAATGTGCTGTGGCTGGTTAAAATTCATCCCAGCCTCCTCCTACTCCTGGTAGTCCTGCTAAGTGAACTAGAGCCAGATAGTGAGGTTTTCCAATGCTGACATATCTGCATTTTTTGTTAGTACAGCTGTTTTGCTTATTATTATACCCTACTCAAAACAGGTGCCATACTGAGACATACATGTAGATAGTACTTTACTCACTGCTCCCCTTCTTGCCCCTATTAACTGTCTGTATGGTGATTTTTGACCCAATACTGTTCTCCAGGCATGTTCAGGGTGAAATCAGTATATTGAAGAGATGGAAAGAAACATTAAGAAGCGCATTTTAAAAATTGTTGTCTTTCTATCAGATTATTTTTTGTCATAGAACATCTGGTTTTTGCAGAGTAGGTTCATAGCAGTGCTAGGAGCTGGCATACCCTTCTGCTTGTGTTACATCTGCTTTTTAAAATTTATGTATATATATTTAAAATGTAATTGTAACTAGGAATTTTAGAATATTCTGGAAAGAATGGCCTGAGAGCATTCTATACTAGTAGATCAAGATGCTGATGACTGATAAACTAATAGATGATGAAAAATAGATTGATTGGCTTCTGAGAACAACTCTTGCAGGAATTTGTCTAATTACATCGTTTCCTTATCATTTCCTGTTAGGTGGATGTCTGACAAATGTCCACAAGTAAAAAGAGAACCACGGGCAATTCTCTTGAAATCATCAGAACTTTGAAAAAGTTTCTGAAACCATTCTTTCAAAATGATGAAGTAAATGTGTTTGAAAGAGAACCAAGATTAATTCAGAACATTTTTGATACAAAAGAGCAAAGCTTAATATTGAACAGTCTGACTAGTTTAAGTAATAACAGGCTGGAAATGTCTGAGTTGTATTGCGTATGGAGTCAAAGGGAAGAGCTGTATTTCATGTAAGAATGCTATTTGTACCTAACCTCAGATGCCAGAGATCTCCTATCTGTGAGGTGGATTTGTGTCAATATGCTTATCACACGCAGGAGGAATGTGCTGTGAGGAATTTTCATGCTTTGTATGGACAAAGTCTCTGAGGCCTTGCGCAGAAGAGGTTGGATAACTTTGTGGAGACAGAATCAGACCTTTGTTTTCTGCTTTCTTTTAGCCTATGCTAAATTCATGAAGTGGTTTGCTATGTGTGATCGTTTCATGGTCAGACAGGGTCTGCAGCTAGTGTAGACAATGCTTCTGTTAACACATACTCAGCTTGTGAACACCAAGCTGCACGGCAGTCAGTTTTGGACAGTATGGGTCATTGTTCTGGACTTTGAGTACACTATCTAGCAGTGAAATCTTGCCTAAGCTTAATAGTGTGATGTAGGACTGAAGTAAAATGTATATAGAAATTGTTTGCTGAAAGGTTTATGCTAGCTTGCTTTGTAATAGCTGTTTAGAAATTTTTAATTCACTTTACTGTCGAAAACTAGGCCCTTAGAAAGGCAGATTACTGAAATCCTGTAATGAATAAATTAAATAACTAGGCACAGTAGCATTGCTTCTTGTCAGGTTGTAAAATAACAGTATCCAATTTATCTGTTTTGCTTTCATGTATAATTGCATCAGCCTTGAAAATACAGTAATGAGGAGTCATGCTATTCTCTTGCATTTGTCTTTCAATAGACAAGGCCCTGAGCGACTCCAACTGTTTTTGAAATTAGCCTTGCTGTGAGCAGATTAGAGACCCGAAGGTCCTTTCCCACCTAAATCATGAGTATATGTGATTCTACGTATGTTCTTAGCCATTCTTACTGTAGGATGCGATGTGCTGGGCCTCTCAAGGTGGCACTCTATGCTGTTGTGTGGATTGTAAATTAAACACATGATTCTTTGGTGGCTGATGTGTTTTCTTTCATGGTGTAGAGCTGCTGAAAGTACAACAGTCTTTGCTTGCAAAAGAGTACTTCTTCACAGCTACTTTATTTTTAATTGGGTATCTGTTATTTCCAAAATCACGTGAACTCTGCTGCTGCCACATATTGCTATTTGTGTCAATAGGCACAATTTGGACTATTATATTAGAATTGAAGGATCAGGATCAAATCCAGATGATTTTCTTAGTCTCCTTTCTGGACTGCTGTTGCTCTCAATGTTTTATGAATGGTGAGGTGGGGGACATAATTTTCTCTGCCTATTCTATAATTGTTTGCTTCTACCCATACTTGAAAGTGTTGCTATCAGTTCCAAACTTTATAATATGTTTCGAACTTTATAATATGCCTACTGTGAATGGCACCTGGCTTGCTCAGCCTTGGTATAGTTTCACACATGTAAATGCATAGCAACTTAATGTATTCCAGTGACATAAATAGCCACTAGCTGCAGTTATCATGGCTCCCAAAACACTTGAAAAACTTTGGAAATGATGCAATTCCTGTGTAGCTCTGTATTCTGTGTTTCACAGGATGTCTGATTGTGAATGTAGCAGCTGCCAAAACTATATTACTGTAACTTGGGTAAAGCAGTGCTCAGATTTGTTTATTTGATGCTTTATTTTTTTTTCTGTTAAACCCTAGGCATAGTAAAAATTTTCACATTGCTCTATTTTTTTTCTTTAGGTAATAGACTAGATCAAGTACTTGTGACCTGTCAGCAACTTTTATGTCACTGACCACAAAATGATGATTACAGGCCTTCAGGTTCTAACAAAGCAAGGTAGTTTTTCAGTGTAGTAAGAGGTCTCAGAAACCAGTCATCAGCTGGTATCAACATCTGTTTCTGCCATTTCTGTTCAGACAGATCAGCCTGGCCATGAAAGAAATAATGGTGTGGGCCACACAGCCCTCAACCTGCAAGTGACTCCAGCACAGCTCTCCTATTTCATTAAACCTTAGCAGTTCACTTAATCATCAGTATCTTATTCAGATAGCCTTACCCGGAACAAGTCTCAGCAAGTCTGTAGCATCTGAAGATGGTGTCAGAAATAACCACCAGAAATGCTGTTGTGTGCCTCTCTTTCCACAGCTGTTGATAATGCGTGTCCTCTAGGATCTAACTCAGATGTTATCATCTCTGACCCTGAAATAATATACCTCATTATATACCTCAGTCTGCTCTCAGTTTAAGTATCAGGCATGGGTGCTTAACTCCAAGTGAACAAGATCTGCATGGAAGTAAGGGACAAATGCCTGGTAAAGCCACTAAGTAACTGGAAATGGGCATTGCTCTGTCTTCAGGGTCATATCCTGATATGTCCTATTGCTGTTGATGTATAGACACATAGAGATACTTGTTGATGATATTAAGTGAAAAATAGTTACCTCATGTACATGTATATTTGGGAGAAAGGTTAAAAAAAATTTTACATATCCAGGTATACTTTACTCAGAGGGGTGAGAGGTGGAATAGGAAAAGCGAGATGAGAGGAAGTCGGCTGCATATTAATAGCCGTACTGTAAATCAGATTGCATGAGCCACCAAATAGGTAGGTAATCTAGGATGAACTTATGCAGATGCATCCAAGAAGCAATCTCAGCTAGTGAACTCAATGTTGTGACTTGAAGGGCAGAAAAGAACACATTCTGAGCCAAAGTGAAGACTCTGTATGACTTACGTTCATCACCATGGCTGCTCAGGCACTACAGTGATGACAGCAGTGTTGCCTAGCAGCTTGAGGAAGCTGACTCATCTTTTTATAGCTGTTGGATGAGAGTGGACAAGGTTCACTGAGCTTCTTCACATGAACACAAAAGCACCACAAGCCATCTGGAGTTTTAAGAGGAGGCTGCCTATAGCAAGGTCCTCTGAAAAGACGAGCAGGCTATTTAAAGTTTAAAACCAAACCAAATTTCATTATAATACCAACTAGAATACTGCTGAGTTTGCAGGCAGACAAGTTAGAAAGTAAAGGCTTTATATCTTTTGCTGCCAGCTGTGTCCTTGCTGGGTTGACCCAAGCTTTGAAGTGTGATTCTTACTAATTCAGAGGCTGAGTTACAGAGAAATTTGCTCATTCACTCTGGTTTCTTGGAAGGTTATTTCCATTGTTTCTAAGGCCAGTTCCTGCCTTCTTTGTGGCTGACCTAGAGCCTGCCATCTACTCGCTAGTCTTTCATGCTGCCATCTCCTGCAGCTTCTTTTCTTCAGGCATACTTACCTTTCCAAAGAAAAGGCACAATTACCCTGTCCCTGTTTGGGATTCTACCTGATCTGATGCTCTTTTTTAAAAGGAACCTATACAAACAGCGTAAGTATTGCCCATTGCCATCAGACTCATTTTCCAGCTCTACTATAAATACTGGACGTGTAGTTGACAGACCATACAAAATCATAACTCACACCAGACTGAGCTCTTTGCCTTGGAAAAAAAAAATCACTTTCATTTACAATAGGTGCTAGGCAATGTAAAATGTAGTGCACAAATATGTGAGAGATAACACTATATTGGTAATTGGATTTTAGCCATGAATTCTGAACTCCTAAGACACACCATCTGTTTTTCTGCTCCTGTGTTTTTTGTAATTATTGATGTAGTTGATGGGTGTTACCAAAGAAGACACAAGAAATAAATGTTCCAAAATACCTATGTGAAGTGTTGGACAAGAGTATCATTCTCCCTGACCTGGTAGCACCTGTTGTGACCCAGACTGTTTTCATGCAAGACCTTAATGTGGCCAGGCAGTTCAGAGAATGAGCAGACAGCAGGACCTAGATTTGATAAACAGGTTATATAATCAATGCACTGGAGCTCTGTGGCTCAGATTAGTGCCTTACCTTCCCATAAGGACATGAATACAAGTTAAATTGGAAGGAGGTGGGTGGGATACAGACCTATGCACTAGTGCCCTAAAGGACAAATAATTGCACAACACTTGCTCCTCCCTGAAGATAATCAATGGATCACTGTGGAGGAAAAAAAAAAAAAAAAGTATCATCCCACCCAGACAGATATGCAGACAAGTAACCATTACTTTTATGTTCAGTTGTATCAAAGGTTCCATGACGATGATGTGATGAAATCAAACTTGCCTGACCATTGCCAAATGTTCAAAGAAATAAAAACAGCCTCTTTGCTGTTCTGCGATCTAAAGTTATAGGACTCATGAAGTTAAGAGTCTAGTTATAACCGTGTTTCTTTCGTTATCATCTAAATTGTCTTCCACACCCACAAGAGAGCTTACAAGAGCATTGAGAAACTTTTGACTTTCTGTGACACTGTGCTAATTCTGGAATATTTTCAAAACACCAGTATGGTGCTGCTATTTTTGATGGGTCGGTCAAGCTTTGCCTACTGACAGATTTTTCATCAGATGTATTTTAGCTAAAGAAAAGCTGTTCACAGTGTTACAGCAGATATCAGCAAGGTGTCTCCATCGTCACAGTCTTACCTCCAAGGAGCTATGTTAAGAATCTAATGCAGCTGAACCTGTAATGTACAACTGGCCTTTAACTCTAAAACCATGCCAATATTTTTTTTTTTTGTGATGATGGCATGCAAATGCTATATGAATGTCAAAGACTCAGAATTTTGAAATTCTATTTCTCTCCCCTTTCTGTTTACATGGGGAAAGGAGAGAGAGAAATCATTCAGCTGTGTGTATTCTGCTAGGCAGTTTTAGGCTTGGGGCACCAGTGATGTCTGGTTGTTGAGAAAGATTGCTCTTTCTGTAGCTCTTCTTCACTGTAGATGGCTGCACTAACCCAGCTTGTCTTTTGATCTTAGCGTAGCTCTCTAACCCAAAGTTAAACAAGTTAATGCTTTTCAGCATGTGAACTCCTAACCTCTCCAGTAGAGACCTGCATCTTAGTTTAGCAACTTACTGGCAAGATGCTTGCTTTGTTGTTACCTTTTTTTAAAGTCTCTTAGAAAAATCCCTGTACCTTTCCCCAAGGGTGTGCAGGCCACAGGCTGGAAGTTACTGTGCTGAGCTAACCTGAAGGCAAATGAAATATGGGTCACAACAGGCAGGCTCTTATCTGAAAGGAGATGGGACAAGTGCCTGGCAGGCTAAAGATAGAGACAGCATTACTGCTGTGAGCCACAAGCTCTTGTGACTCCAGTCTGAGCCTTAGGATTTGCAATACTGTCTGCTGCTTCTGTCACTGGTAGCCTACCTCTTCATAGCAAGGGTGAATTTTTTACTTTTCATGATAAAAGTACTGTTTTTCATTCAAACAAACAAAGCTGAAACCAAAGATGACCACTTTTCTAATGCCTGAAGAGCCTGCGACAGCAGCTCCAGGAAGACATACATACTGTCTCAGTTCACTTCTTAAGACAGACCTTAGGAAGAGTAACTCAGAGATGGATGGAGGAATCACAGGTTGTCCTATATCATCTCCTTGAAACAGACCTAATCTAGAGAAGGCTTATTGATAGAAGAAGCAAGGTAAGCCTTCCTGAGGCTTCAGAGCTTCAAATTGTATAAGCAATTCACAGTCAATCAAGACATAATATAACATATGTACCTTATCTTATCATGTTTTCTCACAAGGTAGACCAAACCCACTCTGTTTACTGCAAATATCTGTCAGTGAACTCCCAGTTTGTCATTCATGTCATTCTAAACTGGCTTTATAAAGACAGATCTTCGCTGCTTTCTTTAATGCTGAATCCAACCCAGCAGTGGGAAGAATGTTGCCTTCCTTTTTGCTAAACTTGCAGTATTCTGAGCTTATTGAGATAGTATTTTTGCTAAGTGATCTCTGAGGTTTTCTTTCACTTACCACTAACTGCTGTGCTGGAATTATTTAAAGAGTTTCAAGAACAGATCTCTGGAGTTAAGTGCTGTGTCAGCGTATGGGCTCCTGAGAATCACAGAGCACCTTTTTGTCCTCAAATCCAATAGCTACATCCTTAGGCTTTTTAGAAACTCATGCTACTAATTTATGGCTCTCTCTTGAATGCACTGGCTTTTGCCTTCTCAGCAACTTTTTAAGAATTCTAATAAGTTATAAGAATTTAAACTTAAGAAAGTTTAAACTTAAGACAGTTAAAACTGAAGAAGGAATTTAAAAGAATTTAAAAGGAGTTAAAATAAATAAATAAATATGAAGAGGTTAAGAACTCTTTAGCTTGCTTGGAGATGGGGAGTGGAGTAGATGACCTCCAAAGGTCCCTTCCAGCCTAAGCCTTTCTACAGGTCCAAACCTCATGAGAAAGTTTTCTAGAGCATCATAAAACCACAGTTCACTCCCTTCTGGAATGAGGAAGTCTAACTCTGAGCCTCCTCCACTTCTCCTATAAAAATATTTCCCATCCTCTGGCCAAACCGATGACTGGAGTAAGGATACAGTGTCTGGAATTAAATGGGTAGAGAGTAATATTATCAAAGGAGGTTGAGTCAATGTCATTGGAAGATGAGCTGGAGAGTCAAGTAATTCATATTGATTGAATCAGACTCTACCACACGTTCATTAAGAACATTACATTAAAAAACAGAGGCATACATTTTGATTTTGCAGCAGATTCCTTGAGGATGTGAGACAGTTGCCTAGCAACTTCTGGACTCATCACCCTTTCATTAAGTGTTGTATGTAACAGTATTCTTCCACTACTTTGAATTTAAAAGCTTCACTGAATAATGAAAAGAAGTCACAAGTGTCTTTAACGATAGTTCTGCAGTTGCTAGCATAAATAATATCCTCATTTTACTTCCTTTACCCATCAGCAGCAGAGTCTAGAAAAACCATGTCTGACTCCCTTGTTATTTCTCTGTGCCACACTGCATAGGAAACTGTACAATAGAAATCTTTGCTCTGAAGATCTCAGTCTGGAACAAGATGGGCTAAGATAAGATGAGAAATACAGGAGTTAGGAGTTGGATTTTTTTTCCAGTAGTAGAATAGGAAAAAGTTCTGCCAGTTGTCACTATACAGGATTAAAACTTAATTTTCAATTAGTTAAGTTAGGAAAATGGTATATTTTCACAATTCATGTCTTTCAGTGAGACATGCAAAAACTGCATTCTGGTGACGCTTATGTGTGACACTGCCTTGAAATAAAGTGCTAATGGCAACTTCCTTTAACCCTTGGCCTTCGAATGCAATTGTATATTTCCCATCAGCTTGGTGGAGGCAGATACCCATGGAAAAAATGCTTCTAAAAGCTATTAACGTTGGCAGTTTCTTATGAAAATTACTTTTTTGTTACTCCCTTTCTAACTTTTCTTATATTTCAATATATTTCAAGATGTCTTGTAAATGTAGTTCTGTAGCATTGTCCAGAAATTTTTTCAATGAAATACTGCAAGGGGCGATTAAGTGATTGACACTTTTGGTTGATCAACAGAGATCGATCAGTCTATTTCTCTCTCTTGCTGCTCTTAGTCCTTTGACCTGCAGTAAGTGAAATAAATGAAAATCCTGTGTGGTGCAGGTATATACCAACTGAGTCCGATTAAGAGGGTGGGGTAACACTGGAGATTAATTACATGGAGAAAAAGGAAATAAGAAGGGACAAATTGATTCTATCTGCAGAATTTCCTGGGAGGAAACTGCAGGTATGTGTTTAAGTAAATGTCTGAGAACAGACTGATATGAGCCAGTGCTATCAGCAATGCTTGCTATCTTGGAGAAAGCAGTGATAGTTTACAGAGTGGGGCTGTACGGGAGATTTCCTTTGGCACTCTAGTACTCCAGCAGAGTAACCCACAAGGCTGTATCTGGTCTGTGGGATCAGAAGCTGGGAGTGGAGCTGCAGGGCTGTGTTTGAGCACAGGAGGTGGTTGTGCTGAAGAAGAGGAATGTGTGAATCTTGTGCTCAGCTCATGAGACTTGACTAGCTTAGAGTAATATAGACACTGAGGTGTTGTTTAAAATGTACCTTAACCCGCGGTGTGATTTGAAACCAAGATTCTTAAACCTGTGCCAAGACCTATGTGGGCACTTGTTTGAATGTAATTTGATTAAACATTTAAAGTGTAATGAAAAAGACAGTATTAACACTGTGTGAAAAAGGGTATAAGCCATTTTCCCTGTGGACAACACCTTCCTTTCCAAGTTCTCAATTTTCATGTGTAACTTACTTATCATTTGACATTCTTTGCATTTCATATTTGACCTGTGGTGAGGAAACAAAAGTGCAAAAAAAGTCAGTGAAAATGCTTACAAAGATTAAAAGATTCATACAAATAATATCAGTGAGATATATCCAGTTGGGCATGCGTCCTTTTCCCAGTGACTATTTTGCTGGGGAAGAAGCAGAATCTAGTATGAAGTCAGGAAAACCAACTGAGTTTTAATAGTTAAATTAGGGTTTGCAAATATCACACCCAAATGAAGTGTGAACTCCTAATTAATGAGCACAGTGCTGCTGCAGTTGGCATTCCCATTGTGTCAGGCCGTCTCTTCTCCTGCCCCGAAGTGCTGTGCACTGTTTTCAGGGGCAGTTAATAGTCTTGGCATATCTTATTGTACACTTTGAATTTAAACAGGGGCAGAAAGAAGTAGACAATACATGGGAGCAGGGGGTCTTTATCTAAGACAAAACAGTGCATGAAAGAAAAGAGGTTGGAACCAAGGTACGATGAAGGGGATGTGCAGCAGTCCGTGCACTGTGGTTCCTTTCAGTTTCGCATGAGTTACACCCTAATTAGAGTATCCTCTGTGTTCCCAGTGTAAAGAGTTCAGGCAGATACAGGGCTGTAGGCCAGTGTAAGAGGCCTTTCAACTCTACAGGCTTTGAGCCCTGAATGCTAAATAGGAGTGGATCTTGTAGGCTAGATTTTGTTGTATTTGAGGTGAAATTTGTTTCTCACATTTGTCTAACATGTTTTCTTCTACCTTGGGAGCAGTGGAGTGAAGTGCAGCAGATGATAAATGGCACCCCGGTCTATATGTACCAGGACTGCAGTGTGCTTTCTGAGGGAGACACCGATCACTGGCTTCGCACCAACTGGATTTATCGGGGTGAGGCAGCCTCTCGCATTTACGTGGAGCTGAAGTTTACTGTGAGGGACTGCAAGAGCTTCAAAGGCGAAGTGGTGACCTGCAAAGAGACTTTCAACCTCTACTACATGGAGTCTGAGCAAGATGTCGGGATCCAGTTCCGCCGCCCGCTGTTCATCAAGGTCTGTAGGGCTGTGGGTGTAAGGCTGTCATGCCTTTCAGCTTAAACTGGGTGTGTCTTGCTGACTGGGGGCGGACAGGAGAACCAGCATCTGGGGAAGGGATGTGGATAAGTGCTGTCCTTTGAATAAGCTTTGCCCCTAAGTGCCCTCTGTGATGCTCAGAGTAGTCACTGCCAGAAGAGGCCATAGTTTTCAGATGAGATCAGACCTCCATTCTTCTTAATCACCTATTTAACTGGATGCAACTTAGGTAAGGATTCTAAAGGATTATAACTGTGCCTGATTGTTACATCAGTTTTTAGAGTAAAGCAGAGACCAAAATAATTTGACTTGCCTTAGGCAATAAAGCAAGATTAGACCAAGTGAGGAACAGAACCCAACTCAAACCTCTGTAGGTGCTCTTCTTCATTTGCTCTGATTGTAATTAGATATGGGGTGTTTGTTTGTTTTTATTTTTTCTAAATCTAGAGGTGTTGGCTTGTTATAACATATTTCTCCCTTGTGTGAAAGTATTTAGCACTGCTATATTTTACCTGCTGTTTTCCCTGATGTACTGCCCTTTTGCCATGAAAATATTTGAATTACAGAACGGGGAACCCCAGCTTTTTTATAGAGGAACTTCTGTAACTCAGTTGTGTCCTAAAAGAAGCCATGGACCTAAATTACTTGACTGCCCTTTTCCTCTGCAGTTTAAGTGACATGTTATGAAAACAAAAAACTGTAAAAGCTACAGTCCTGCTGGTTCTGCTCCAGGAAGAGTAGAACTATGATAGCTAACTCTTCCCTCCCCCTTCCCTAGTGCACCTCCCTTGCAACTGGAGGCTGCTGTATGCATCTGTGTGATACCTCCACAACTCTTAAACCCGCTTTATGATCCTACTACCACAGGCAGCTGCTCTGCAGATTTTTTTGCCATCCACCTACATGGAACAGGTGGTGTTGTGTAATGGGGAGGAGCCTACAGTGGAGAGGATCATTTACCAGTGTCTCTGAGAAGAAAGACCATCCCACGTGCAGTCCAGTTTTTCCATATCATTTGATGTCATGGAGACCTTTCCCATTTGTCCCACTATAGAAAGCATCTCTCTCACTGTCAGTTGGTGAGACAGTGGGAATGTAAAAGCACGGAAGCATTCTTCACCCAAGTATTTTCAGTGCTAAATTGCTTTGAATACTGACTGCATGACAAGCACCTTTCAGTTGAAGGTCTGATCTGCATCAAGTGCAGCCTGGAAATGGGTAGCTGTAATTCACTGGTCAATTTCAAAAACACATCTGTAAGTCCTATTGTGATTTTATTTTAATTTTTATTGCATATGATTTGCAAACAAAAATAGCACAAGAGAGATTTGCTCCTGATTTGTTAAATTCTCCTAGGGTAGTTTGTAAAGACATCCAAGATCACAGGCCCAGAATACAGTGTGCTGTACAAGAAAGTGAATGACTGGAAATGAGTTGAAAGGAGATAGTGAAAAACATGCAGTACACTGAGATCAGAAACAGTCAAACATGCAGCCTCTAAAAGGTCTTAGTGTAAAAAATGTTTGACAGCTGTAGGTAACTCAGGGCTGCTGTTTGCTCGGATGTTAAAGCTGTTGTCTTTTTCTCTTTCACTTAGCTCAACACTGTGGCTGCAGATCGAAGCTTCACAAACAGAGACATTGAATCTGGTGCCATGCAGCTGAACACAGAAGTGTGCCCCATTGGGAAGCTGTCTCGCCGGGGCTTCTACTTAGCTTTCCAGAACTCTGGGGCTTGCGTAGCAATGGTGTCTGTCCGAGTGTATTACAAGACTTGCCCGGAGGCAGTGCGAGGCCTTGCCCGTTTTCCAGAGACGCTAGCAGGTTCAGAGGGGCTGACAGAAGTGCTTGGGGCCTGTGTGGAGCATGCAGCTGAAGAAACGGGCTCTCCCCCTAGGATGCACTGCAGCACAGACGGCGAATGGCTGGTACCAATGGGACGATGCCTTTGTGCTGTGGGGTTTGAGGAAGTCGATGGGAGCTGCGTAGGTGAGTATGCAGACAGACAGTGGCTGTAGGCCATGGGAGAGGTTCCAGGGAGCTGGAGATCAGAGTATCTGTAAGCACAGAGTGGGAGCAGGGGATTTAGTGTGGTCTAACTTTTTCTTGTCTGCCCTCTGTGCCTGAGAGCCATTTCTTAAACCTTTTCTCCCCTCTTTAGCTTCTTATTCAATTGGGATTTTCTCGTTGTGTGTCAGGTGTAAGACCTGCACACACCTTTCCACTCCCTCTTGGGCTCCATCCAGGAGCTTTCAGCTCTGGAGCTAGTTTCTGCGAGCTGTAACTGTGTGATTGACACTGACTCACTCAACAACTAGTTCCCAACCCTTAAATGGCAGCCTTGTTCTCTCAGGGCAGACAGGTCAGACACACAGTACAGTGTGCTTGTCCCGTGACTAGAAAGCGAAGAGCTGCAGGGGGGCAAGTTTCTCCTTCATGCCCCCTTCTGCTTGGACTGGGATGGTTCTTCTGCCATGGGAAACTGTGTAAAGCACATTGCACAGTACCATCAGAGCCTGGCTCATTTCTGAGGAAGAACAATCAGCAGGCATAGGAGTCTCTGGTACTGGAGCCACAGAGTGAGACAGGGTTCTTGGAGCAAGCAGTGCAGGGCTATCCTTTTGTCAAGGAGGGGAGAGGATTCAGCTTCCTATGGAAACTACATGTGTATGCCAAGGAAGAGGATGTGTACAGTGGTTTTAGGGACATGTATTAATGCAGACAAGGAGGTACGAGCACATTTCCACTCTTGTTTTCAGAGTCATATGGCACAAGGCTGAGGCAGTTCAGAATATAGGGGAAAGAATCCATGCACTGCTCTCAGGGTCAGTGGAGTAACCTCTCTGCTCTGTTCTGCCCTTGGTTCACTGCAAGGATCTGGTGCCCCTTTGAATCCTCACTGCTTGCCTGCTTGCTGCTCATTTTGCTTGGAGAGCTGGCAAAGGTTGAAGCGCAAGATCCTTGCCCTTCTCCAGCAATCCCCTATCCTTGTATAGCCCAGCCAGTTTTTCCACTTAGGTGCTACACAGCTCTCCCCGCCCTCCTGAGAGCACTCCCCTGGGAAGGGGCAGGGAAGCTGTCATGCCTGGACAGGCCCTGGCTGCTATCACAGCACAGGTTCATTCTTCATCTGTGCTTTTATCCCACTCTGCCCAAGTACAGCTGCAGCTAGGAGTGTCTTTTGTATCTGTGGAGAATCAGGAGGTCTCCCAGGAGATGAAGGGAAGAGGGGTAGAACCTAGCAGGGGAAGGGAGAGGTAACTTCAAGCCCCCAGAGCAGTGTGTTATTTTAGCATCAGAGAAGGTGAATGTAGGTTGCCTGTTGGGGAATGTGTTTGGTTCTCCTCCCTCTACAGAAAAGACATGGCATTATGCAAACAACTGGGAACAATCCATGTCAGGATGAAGACTGCGGTCAAGGCTTTTACTTTTGTCCTTGCAAGGTGAGGGACTTCCCTTCAAACACAAAAAGAGGGACAGAATAGAGAAGAATACCTTCAGGCAGAGTATTCTGGCTCTGGTTTTTGCCTTGAGCAGGAAGAGAAAAAAAGGAAAGCTGTACTATGATCCTTACCTCATAACAGGGAGGAGAATCTGAACTCAGGTACAGGACAGGAGGCAACAGAAAGCCAGAACGCCAGGTTCTGAACCAGTTCGCCCAACCCCTCAGTGAATTTCCAGCTGTACAGAGCTCTGGTGGATAAGTGGCTCAGCCATCTCATCATGCTGAGAGGGTTGTGCCTGCCCAGAGCATTACATCTCAGCCTCTTGTAGCATTTTATACCTCTCTGTTATCTGAGCTTGGGACTACACCTCTGCCAATAAGCCTGGACCTCTATGACTAACTTCCTGAAGTACGTCATTTACTGTGAATACAGAGGCTGACCATGCCCCTAGCTTGCATTCTGGTTTCTTGGTGGGCTCTGCAGGGCGATGGGTGAGTTAGCTGCTGATGCTGAGCTCCCTGTCAGCATAGCTCTGGTGTCTGAGTACTGCCCAGTGCTTGCTGGCAGTCTCAGGACAAAACCACCTGCAGGAATAAGCAGTGGAGGGTTAGACCACTGCTGCCCTCTCTGTCCTCTGGTTCTTGGGTGAGCAGTGCTACACCCACCCTTTTTCCAGACCTGTTTTCCACACCTTATTGCTTTAAGTCACAGTTTGGAGCAGATGACCAAGGACTGGGGAAACCAAGTGCGTGAAGTGGGAGAGGATCTGGATTGTAGCTGAGGGGGAGCAGAGGGGCGGGTGCTGGTGAACAGCAACGGGACCTGAGGGAACAGCACGAAGGGGAGGTTACTCCCGTGCAGTAGTTGGGCTCGATGCTCCTCCAACTCAAAATATTCTCCAGTTCTCTGCTCCCTGGACCTGAGCACTGCTCAGCCTGCGGGAGCCGAGGGCAGAGCCTGCCCTGCTTCTGCCCGACGAGCCCATGGCGGCAGCCACGTCACGGGGAACCGCAGGCAGCAGGGCGCAGGCTGGGAAGGACGCGGGCAGCAGCGGCTCCCCGGCTCCCCAGCCTGACGCCCGCTCGCCCGCTAATGCGGCAGGCCGCCGGCGCCTCGCCGCCCCCACGCCCTGCCCAGCCGGCCGCTCCGTGGGAGGAGGCTTCGCACCGCCTCTCAGGCGGGGCTGCCGGCTCTTGGCCCCGCTCCTCCCCGGTGCTGGGCGGCCCCCTGCCGGCCGCTGCAGGCGCGGCGGCGGCTGCGTGGGCAGCGGGAGCCGCGGCGCCTCGCCCGGGGCTGGCTGTGGCGGCAGGGGCCGGGGGCTCAGCCCTGAGGCGCCAGGGCCCCTCCCGCTGCCCTGGGCACCCGTCTGGGCTGGCCTGGGCTTGTTTTGGCTCAGCTGCCCGAAACTGAGTGGTGTTGTTGGTTCTGCCCCCGCTGTCCCGTCCTTCCAAACGTGCCCGGGCCCGAGGATGGCTGCCCTTAGCCTGGACCGTGCAGTGGGCCTGCTGATATCTGGATATCACAGCTGTGTGCCATCCCTCTAGCTTGCGCTTCCAGGCTCTGTTTGTCGCTTCAGTCTAGACAGCCTGAGGTGATGTGACCTGGTCCGGCTGACTGGTGTGTTCACTGTTACCTCCTAGGCTTATCCCTTTACCCAGACGTCCCCCCATGCAGTTTTCTCCTTGCACTCACTTGGTACTAGTCTTCCTGTCTCCCTCTGAGGCAGTCATCCCACCTGAAGGGTCCTAGGGCCACAGTGATCAAAGCAAAGCTTTACTCTGAGCAGTAGAGGTGGACTGTAGGTCCGTGTCCCAAATTTCCTTTCTGTGTTAGCCTGACAATAAGTGTGTGTATGTTGTGCGCTTATGGCAAATAGCATTGTCGTTGAACATTGGTGTATGTATTACACAAATCTGTGGCTCTGCTCTTGGTTTGTTTTTCATGTTGCTCTCAAAGCCGATCCGATCCAGACTGATCCAGTGACATGAATTTTGAAATGTTATGCTGGAGCAAAATGGCAGGAGGTCACAAAGTTTTCATTTTCACTCAAACAAGTAGAAATGCTCTTGGTCATGAGCAGACTAGAGATCAAAGAATTTTTCCTTATTCTTGACTATTTCTGAAAGAGATGATTTGATCTTAAATAGAATATAAATGACATCTCTGGGCTGCAACCTCTGATGTTAATGAGACAGTCTGCTTGCCAGTTGAGGGCAAGAGAGGTAACCAACAAGACTGCGATGAAACCAGTTCTCTGATGGTAATCTACAGAGAGATCTCAACCTATGGTGATGATAATCACTCTTCCTGAGACTGGGCCTTTGTTAACAGAAAAGTTTTTAGTTCCTTCAGGTGTTCCTCTATGTCATGTAGTAGGAGCGGCTGTAATGTTTTTTGTTTTCTCGATAAAGGATTGATTTCTGTGTTATGTTCTACCACAGTAAGCCATTTCAGTCAGGCTCCAGAGCAGATGGCTTTGGGGTGTTCTCCCTTGGGATATCCTGAGGGATTACCCAGGACATGATTTTTCTTGTAGTGCAATATGAAAAGGGTAATATCCTCAATGCTCAAGTTAAATGCGGGGCAGAAGCTTGGTAGAAAATTAGTGTGTCCATTCCTCAATTATGTGATTAGTGATGGGTTGTTTGATTGTATTTCAAGAACATTTGATAAAATGGGGGTTGGACTAGATGATCTTCAGAGGTCCCTTCCAACCTCGGCCATTCTGTGATTCTGTGAAAATCATTTAGCACAGGCCAGTAAACCATTAAATTCTCAGGGTACTGCAGCTTTCCTCACTCCTTTCCTCCTTGCTACATACCTACAGAGGTAAAGCATTAACCTCGAGATAACTGGTAGACAGACTAGTACTCCTGGAGTACAAGATAGTAATAATGCGTCAAGGATGGTGTCAGATGATAACAGCTAGAGAAGGACATGGCTGCTTATTTTTATAGGACTGGAAATAGGAAACACATGGCACATGTTCTTGCAGTGTGTTAGCTTTATAGCCAGTTGCACTCTGCTGTTAGGCAAACTGATAATTATCTACGTATTCCCCAGGGCCCTGCTAAGTACAGCACTTGAAATCAGAAAATATGCTTCTGCTAAATAGCCCACTGGCTATCCTGTAGGAAGTCAGCAAGCAGAGAAGTCTGAGGAATCCAAGGACTTTGAGACAGTATTTACCGCCCTTACTGACAGCAGAAAACTTGACGAGTAAGATAGAAAGCAATATGGATTTATGCTGAAAAAAGTATCTGAGGCTGACCAGGTTGTGTTTTAATTAAGCATTCCTGAGGTTCTTCAGCCTACAAATCCTATCATAACGTTGATCCCATCTTGAGTCTGCCTCTCCTCTTTGCTCTTAGAAGATGATTGGTCTAGGTGATTTCCTGGGATCCCTTCCAACCTAAATATTTCTCTGAACTGAAAGAATAGAAGGAAAGCAAGCATGTAAAAGGAGCTTTCAAGAAATTGAATGAAACTGGCAATTTGTTTCCTGTTGATCTTATGTTGAATTATCTGTGTCTTCACAGCCTGCCAGCGGGGATTCTACCGTCACTCTCTGGAGACTAACCGCTGCCTCAAGTGCCCCCCAAACAGCTTATCCAATGAGTCAGGGGCTACATCTTGTTCCTGTAATACAGGCTTCTACCGAGCACCTTTGGAGGGCCAGAACATTGCTTGCACCCGTAAGTTGTGGCTGGAGAGAAAGAACAAGGAGAAAAGAGGAAAGAGAGTGCTAGGAAATGGGGATGAGAGGTCCGAGAGGGAGAGAGGTTGGGGGGGACAGAGGGCATAATTTGAAATGCATCAGCAGATGGGAAACTGACACAATACGTTGTGTGTTATCAGCTGGATCTAATACTTTCTTTCATTCTTCTCGTAGGTCCTCCTTCAGCTCCCCGCAATGTCAGCTTCTCCCTTATTGGCACACAGCTCTCTCTGTGGTGGCAGCCACCCAGTGACCATGGTGGGCGAAAGGATCTGACTTACACAGTCTTCTGTCAGCGCTGTCATTTCACGTCTTGTGAGCCATGTGAGGCTGGTGTGGTATTCACCCCCAGTGCTTCTGGTCTCACTAAACCTGCTGTGGATGTGGATGGCCTAGAAGCTTACACCAACTACACATTTGCTGTGGAAGCCCATAATGGTGTCTCAGGAATGGGACCTGCTCCCCAGAGAACTGCTCCAGCTGTCTGGGTCGCAGTTGGACATGCAGGTTAGCAGAAGCAGAGAGAAGTTCTTCCTGCTCATCAAGAAAAGGAAGAGGAATCTCTGTGAATGTTTAACCTTTCTCCATTTCCTTCTGTCTGCCACATGCGTTGGTATGGTATGATAAGGTACCTCTGCCTCTGGCATGTAAAGTCCATCAGTTATATTCCTTGCAAGCTAAATCAGCAGTAAGCATTATCTACCAAGAGCTATGAATCCACCAAGGACTTAACAGAGGTGAGGAGGATAAAGCCCTCCCTGTGATACACTGTTGAAGTCCAAAGAAGGTATTGCTATGTGTGTGACAGGAAGCATGGGGCCTGAAATATTACCAATGACTCAAATATAGCAAAAAATCAAACCAAACACAACAGAAATCCTGATATAACTGAAAATAAAAACTTCAAAAACGTGGAGAAATTTATATGTTCAAAACATACAAGTTCTCCTTGACACATTTATGCGTAGTTTGGCTTCAAGTTGAGTAGTAGTTTGACTGTCCTATGCATATTTTCTGGAGTGCTGTTAAACAAGATTATAGGAAAGTAACATTGCAGTGCTCAGCAGCCCTTGGTACTTATCCCAGTTCTGATTTAGTGACTTTTATACGACTCCTTGTCTTTTCTTCCTTTTGCTATGCAGAGGCAGCATAACTCTGAGCTAGGAAAGCAGAGCTACGTTGGGTTTACCTCATCACTTCCTGGTGATGATGAAGGACAAGGACAGAACCAGGCTTGACACGTCAGTCCCTGCAAACTGTTAAGAAATATCTTTTTATTCATGAATAACATTCATCTTCAGTCATCTGAGAAATTTTGAGTATGGAATTTCACAGTACCATATGAAATGGAGTTGTATTCATAAATCACATAGGATAGTTGTGTCACTGTTGCTGTAAGAGCAGAAAATCATAACGTTTTGTTTTCAAATTGAGCAGTACAATGCTGGGTTAAATGTAATTTCTTGGAAGACTAGTTTTGTTTCAGAGACAAAAGATATGCTCTTCTTCTGTTGGGGTAGATATTACTGGGATAGCATGCTATTCTTAGAAAACAACAAATTACAGCTGGAGACCCCATTTTGCTTTCACCACAGAATAGAAAGTTAAAGGAGTGGCAGTGGCAATGAGAGTCATTTCTAGTTACACAGTATGACATAGAAGGAAAGATAGAACCTCTGATGGAGAGAGGCATTACTTTGTGTTGTTTGTATTTCATTCTGATATTCTTTGTTTTCTCCCCTGCAGCTCCAGTGACAGTGTCCCATTTTATCCTGACACAAAGGGATGACAGTAGTCTGTCTGTTTCTTGGCTTGCCCCACGGCAGCGCAGCCAGACCGCAGTGGAGTATGAGGTCATGTTCTTTGAGAAGGTGAGACCTGCCTCATCTGTTCTTCCCCCTACCACTTAAAGGGCTGAAAATGTCCTCTTTGTTCCATTCCATGTGTGTTAGTTATTTAACGTTGTTCAATTTCTGCAGGGAGAGGAGGCACGATACACAGTGAAGCACCTTCTTGAGCCAAATGTCACTCTGACTGACCTTCAACCAGACACAGCCTACCTGCTTCGTGTGAGATCCATCACACCTCTTGGGCCTGGGCCCTACTCCCAGGAGCAGGAATTCCGCACCCTTCCACCAGGTAAAGTACAACCATTGGTATGTCATTAGTGAGAAACTCACTTCTCCATCAGATTATGTATGCACATAGTACTCCAATCTCTTTTTGTGTTCTGCTAGCTGCAAAGGCAAAGAAACCACACTCCTGAATTCTTTGTCACCATGGCCAAGACTTTACAAAGCTCTGCTTTGTGAAAATGTTCAACAGGGAATCATTTTATCCTTTGTGTTTGCTGTTATACAGAATCCTATTGTACTTTCCCATTCAGAAATGATCGGTGTCAGTTTTGTGTGTTACATAAATAAATTATTCACCATCTGTTCCTTTAGTTCTCCTGAAAGATATTTTGATTCTGAATAGTAACATTTCTAAGTTCAAATGTTAACAAAACAATTAGCGTATTTATCCTTTTATATAGGAATCGCTAATGAAAAGGAGAACTCGGAGGACTTCAGCACTATTTTTTTTCCAGCTTTATTATTTCCACTGTTCAGCCCCTGGATGTGAGTCTGGCAATGACTCTGACAGATGATATGTGCTGCTGAAAAAAAATTCTCACCCAAAGCACGAAGTGTAGGCCAGTCTACTGAGGCCTCCATCATTAAAGAATATCTTATGCAGGCCCCGCATCCAACCTTCCCTTTCCCTGGGTTATCCAAAGACTTCCCTATTATCAAAGGTTTTCTATAAAGGAGCTTACTCTCCCTTCATTCCACAAATTCACAGATCCTCCTAGTGACCCTATGGATGTTTCTGATAATCCTAGAAATGAGTTCATTGAAATGATGCCTATGAAAGGCTAGTTTTACTGTAACGAAGCAAGAAATAGGAAAAAGGAAAGGCATACATTAATTTTAATAAATGGTTATAGTAATTCAGTAAAAGCTGGTAAGGACTTATGATACCATGGTTGAAATATTGTTTAAAGATTTTCTTTTTTTTAACACCAAGAACTTTGGGTAAGATTTTCTTGCAGTCATTGTCAATTGTGATGACATTAACAGTCTTAACCAACAGACTAATGTATCACAAAGGTTCTGTGGAAAATTTTTAAGTTAACATGTAATAGATTTTTTTGATTATAAAATGATGTGCTAGGAGATACTTTGCAGCTTTCCACAAGTTTATGCTTTTTTTTCTCTTTAAATAAAAGTTGATCATCTCATCATGCCAAGGCAAAGATATTTTGAATATGAAAGGAATAAAAACCTTGCCAGCGAGGTTTCATTCGATGGGAGTGATTATTTGATAATATAATGATTTTTAGCTGCAATGGTTTAGAGATATTAGTGGAACAAGATTGGTAGGGACAGGCAACTTTTTAAATCTGAATTTGAGTTTAGATCCCTTAATTTCTTGCAGAAGAGCTATGTACTTAAGAGCCTGTCCCTTTTTTTCTAGTTGGTTTAATAAAATATATTACTTCCCCCTTCCAAATCTTGCCTTTTTGATTTTATCAAGAAAGAACGTTAGCTTTGCCTCTTGATTTCTGCCTATCTAAGCTGGTGATTTTTAGTAATTTTTGTGGGATGAGTCAGCATCAAATTGAGCAAGAATAACAAGTGTTAATTAGGCTTTACAGATGCTGAGCATTGGACTGGATGTTAGGAAACACTTCCAGACACTGTTGTCATGCAGCTGTTCCTTGCTTAAAAATCCCTCACTTATTGCAACATTATATTTAGGAATTTTCTTTTTTTTTTTTCTGCGTGCTTTCCTAAATGTCTTAAGGAAAAATATTAAAAGATGTAGACACTCGTTAGATATGTATATGAACACTTTTCATTAATGTATTTAAAAATAAATTATTCATTTTTTAATTTACAAGAAATAAAGGCTTAAATGCAACCAACAGAGGGAATTTAGTACTTACTCTGATAAATTCAACTATATTGTGAGGATATCACTGTATTGTAACATATATATAATATAACACATATATATTATACTATGTCAACTATATTGTGTGGTTTTAGCTTAAAAGTGTAAGTAGAAAAAGACTACCTGAGTTATCTGACACTGAGTTCTATCCAGTCACAAAATGAAACCACCTGACACTTTTTTTCTGAGAGACCAGAAATATGATGTTAGATTTCAAGTTCATATGTCAGTGCTTGCTTGTTTGCAAAAACACTAAGCAGCCAGTGGTTTCTGTCAAATTAATTAGGCAAAAAAACAAACCTGGATTTTCAAAAGGAAGGGAAGGCAGAAGGAGGAAGTGAACTGCATAAAAAAGAAGAGTCAAACTAGACTGCTGTGCAAATCTATGTCTTTGCTATGCCATAGTCTAAATCAGCTGCTGAGCAGGAAGAAGTCTGATCTGAAAATGTAGTTGGAGAGGAGTGGGAGGGAAGAATAGCTGTTCTTCACTTACATGTGGGAAGAGACCTTGGAGTTGTCTAGCTCAACTGCAGCAGGGATTATTTGAAAGCTAAATCAGGTACAGGGATAAATTACTTAATCTAGACCAGGATCACAGATAAGAGTGAACCCGATACCTACCTGAAGAGGCACTGTGCATGGATAACATGTGCATATTTGTACTCAAATATGGTCACTGTTGCCTGGAAGATGAAACACCATAGTTCACCTAATACCACTGGCTGGTAGAAGCTGGTTGCTACATTCCAGACAAATAATTCTTGTTCTTTTAAATGATATGGCCTTTATCTTTTCCTTTGCAGACACAGGAGCACTGTCTGGTGGAGTCATTGTCTCCATTATCTTTGGAGTTCTACTATTTATTGGGCTGCTTCTGGGACTTCTGTTCTTTCGACGAAAGTAAGTGTTGATTTTTGGAGCTGAAAAAGATATAGATGTAGGAGTATGACACAAAGCTCAGAGGAGTGGCTGATACCCCAGAGTGCTGTGCTACCATTCAGAGGAACCTTGACAGGCTGGAAGGTTGGGTTGGGAGGAACCTCATAAAGTTCAAGGGCAAGTGCAGGGTCCTGCATCTAGGGAGGAATAACCCCAAGCACCAGTACAGGTTGTGAGATGACCTGCTGGAGAGCAGCTCTGCGGAGAGGGACCTGGTAGTCCTGGTGGACAGCAGGCTGACCATGAGTCAGCTATATGCCCTTGTGGCCAAGAAGGCTGAGAGTATCCTGGGCTGTATTTGGAAAAGTGTTGCCAGCAGATTAAGGGAGGTGATCCTCCCACTCTATTCAGTCCTGGTGAGGCCACACCTGGAGTATTGTGTCCAGTTCTGGGCTCCCCAGTACAAGAGGGACATGGAACTACTGGGGTGAGTTCAAAGGCAGGCTGCTAAGATGGTTAGAGGACTGGAGCACCTGTTGTATGAGGACATGCTGAGAGAACTAGGCCTGTTTAGCCTGGAAAAAGGAAGACTGAGGGGAGATCTCATTAATTTATATAAATATCTGAGGGGAGGGTGTTGAGAGGATGGAGGCAGTCTCTTTTCAGATGTGCTTAGCAACAGGATGAGAGGCAAGGGGCACAAACTGAAGCACAGGAAGTTCCAGCTGAGTATGAGGGGGCATTTCTTTACTGTGAGGGTGACAGAGCACTGGGACAGGTTGCCCAGAGAGGTTGTGGCGTCCCCTTTTCTGGAGATACTCAAAACCCACATGGATGCCATCCGGTGCAATGTGCTCTAGGTGATCCTGCTTAGCAGAAGGTTGGACTAGATGATCTCCAGAGGTTCCTTTCAGCCCTGCCCATTCTGTGAAAAACAGCTGAGCTATAAAAGCTTAAGAAAGAGTTAAGAAAGAAGGACTTGATATCTCCGAGGAAATTGGATGGATTAGCTAGAGGTGAAAGAAGACCAGTGGGCTGCAATAAGATGGAACGACTCTAAGTGATTTTAATTAGCAGGGTTGGGTGGGTTGATATGCCTGTAAGATAATGCTTGCTGCTGAGGACAGAGGAAAGTATGGTGATTTCTCTCTCTTTTTTTTTTCTTTAAACATAATCCAGCGCTATCATACTATTATCATGACAAATAAATAAAAAAATAGTGTTATGGCACAGTCCTTTATATAGCTGCTGATCAATTAAGCAGGCAATTCATGTATCCAGTTATTTCAAACCATTTTCCATATACTATTACTTTAACGGTCCTCTACCCAGATACAAAGTTCTACTTCCTTTCCAAATGTCTACAAGGCTGTTTTTTTTAAGATGAGATATTTTACTGAAAGTGTACAGAGAACATAAAAGAAATAGAAATTCATATTTAATTCAGCAACAGAGGAACAAACAAAACTAACTGCATGGAAACAAAACTCCATTTCTAAATGTACATTAAGTACCACATTCTATTATAGGCTGTACTCTACCAAGTAGATGCAGTGTCTGGTTCTACTTTGCTCTGAGCTACCCAGAACTCTGTGCTTGACCAGCTGGGACAGACTCCCTAGAAGTCTTGCTTTCTTCTTTGCTATTTGTTAACCATTTGAGTTTCATGACTTCTCCTTATGTTCTAGGCATGCTCGTCGCAGACAATCACGGCCAGACTACAATACTTCAGGCTTTGATCGAGGTGAGCTTCAAAGGGATAGTGGAACCAGGGAGAAACCTGGAATGGGTTGCAAAAAATGAAAAGAATCACAGTTTTCAAACAAAGCACCCGTGTGGATTTTCTGATGTAATCTCTCTCCTTCTATAATAGCTGCAGTATTATTCAATGTATGTTTGATGTATTTGTTGACTGTTTTTGTTTGAAGGATGTGAATTTAGCTCTGCTTCTGTATCTTTGCCCTACAAAGCTTGACCAAAGAGTTGACGAGTTAAGTTGCTCTTTTGTTTCCCTTTACCATAGAGAAGGTCTGGTTGAAGCCCTATGTAGACCTGCAACCTTATGATGACCCCAGCAGAGGAGTGCTGGAATTCATTAAGGAACTGGATGTTTCCTGTGTCACTATGGAGAATGTGATTGGGGAGGGTGAGTTTGTTGGCCTTCTTTTCATCTTTCAGTTCCCCCACACTGATATTTGGCTGCATGTTCTTGAGCTCATCTGTGACCTTTTGTCTCTGGTTGTCCTCAGGGGAGTTTGGGGAGGTCTATCGTGGGTCCCTACGGCTCCCAGGCAAAGAACGTATTGTGGTTGCAATCAAGACTCTGAAGTCAACATATTCAGACTCACAGTGGTGGAACTTTCTGCGTGAGGCAACAATTATGGGGCAGTTCGACCACCCAAACATTGTGCATCTGGAAGGAGTTGTCACCAAAAGTAAGAGCATGGAAGAGCATCTTGTAATGACATAGAAAGTGGCACATTCCTAGGACCTTTCTTAGGGGAGGATTATGCCAAGGAGGCAGTACTGGGAGAAGACACATTGTTATATTAGCCTATGGTGGAGAATGAGGAATGGAGGAGGGGTATGGATTTCCAGTGGAGTCATGAGGCATTGTTAAGAGAAATCTTCTTGGGCTGATGAGTGGAGAAATTGGAATAGTGTAAGGGATGGTGTAAAGTTTTGTGTGATACTAAAAGGAATACAAAATCGTCAGGGGAAATCTAAGGAGGAGGGACAGCTAGCTGTCAGAGTGGAGCAGGGATGGTGGGTGGGCATGATCCCCAGTTTTGGGGGAATGTGGAGAGTGTTGAAACACAAATTGCAAAGGTGAACTGCAGAAAGGGTGACACTTTGCTCTTTTCCCCAAGGGAGGCCAATGATGATCATCACTGAGTACATGGAGAATGGAGCACTGGATACCTTCCTGCGGGTGAGAGATCCCAATCTGTAGTAGGCTTGTGTACTGCCAGAACTTGTACTTAAACTGGATTTAGGACCCTAAGAGAAGAGTGGACAAAAGATCTCTACATCCATATGATTTCTGTTCACCTTTCCAGTCTTGGCAACTGAATCTTGATGCTATCCAGTTTGCTCAGTATACAGAGTGTTGTCTTTGACAGATAATTTGCAGGTGATGACTCTGGAGACCACCACCAGTCCCTTAGTATGAACCTGTGGGATCCTTTGGGCTGCAGCATTGCCTTTTTGCTTGTTCACCAATGCCTTCTTTTACAAGTTGATAAGGCCAGTAACTAGAAAACAGCAGACTGATGTCACCTGACCAGGGTCTTCTGTCACTTCTTCCATGCAGGAAAATGAGGAAAAATTTAGCCCTCTGCAGCTTGTGTCTATGCTGCAAGGGATAGCCTCTGGCATGACCTACCTTTCAGAACACAACTATGTGCACCGGGATCTGGCTGCTCGCAACATCCTAGTCACACGCAGCCTTCAGTGCAAGGTGTCCGACTTTGGTCTCTCCCGAATATTGGAGAATGATGCAGAGGGAACCTATGAAACCAAGGTAATGCAAAAACAATCTCTGCTGAGATAAGGCTCAGTCTTGTAATTTAGCTGTAGTCTTCGGGGTTGGGATTCTGCCAGATAAGAATGGCAGGATTTCTTTGTAGTAGGAAACGTGCCAGGTGAAGGATTTGGACATAAGTCTGAACAAAATAGGTTTTCCTCTCTGAAAGAAAACCTATTATAAAATAGATTTTATAAAACTGTTATATTATATATTCCATTATAAGACTACATATATACATGTATATTACATACATTATGTACGATATATTACAATAGATATATAGAATGTGATTTTTGAAATGAAACAAAATATGGGATCTTATATTTTGGACTCAGTTAATTATATGTAGCTTTGAAGACAGCCCTGCTGTGAACAGGAGTTTGGACTAGAGACATCGACACATCCCATCCAAAAAAAGCTCCAGTGATTCTACTATCTTGTGTCACTCAAAGAGTCTGTTCTTGATGTCATTGTCTTACACCCACAGCCATGGTTTTTTTTTTTTTTTTTTTTTTTTTTTTGTAGCATTTAGCTGAACACAGGGCTTAAACAAAATTACTTTCCAAAATCATTTATGTCCTTTTGACAAGATTTCCCCAGAGGTGATCACACATCACTTCAAGTGAAATGGGCCCAGTCTGTGAAGCATTTTGTAAGCTGCTTGACTGAAAGCACTGGAGAAGCATGACTCAATGAAACAAGCTGGTTACCCAATGTCTCTTCTCTTTCACAGGGTGGTAAGATTCCCATCCGATGGACAGCCCCAGAGGCCATTGCTCATCGGATATTCACTTCAGCCAGTGATGTCTGGAGCTTTGGAATTGTCATGTGGGAGGTGCTGTCATTTGGTGACAAGCCATATGGAGACATGACCAATCAAAAGGTAACAGACATTGAGCTTGTGCTGGTTTAAGGAAATAAACCAGGAATATAGGCCCAACTTGTGTTGATCTCCCTCTGCTTGCAGCCTTGTCATTCTCCCAAACACAGAACTACTCTGTCTCCTTCCTGGCCAAAAATCAGTGCAGCCAAGTCAAAGACAGTAATGTTTGGGTCCCTGAATCAGGTTCAGATGCCACCAGTAGCAAGCCAAATTAAAGACTGATTAATACAGCCACAATCTTTGGGTTTAGAGATGTTCTTTGCTGATTTCTTTCTCTCCTTGCTCTGGTTCTGAAGTATTTTTCTAGTCTGATACTTGTGCCAGGCTTAGTGCATCTATGAGGTTGCCACATGGTGTTCAAATTATTCTTCAGAACCTAGATCCAGTTTTCTCACCGGGCCTGTAACAGAATCACTTGGTCCTCACTTCTAATGAACACATGCCGTGAATGGCAAATGGGAGCTAAGCTAATAAAGGGCTGAAGCCAGCTGTGTATGCCACTTCACTTTTTGACATCTCATGTGTCCTTATCCTTTGTTGTGCTGCCCAAACTCTACTTTATACACATGTAACTGTCTTCAATCCCCACCCTGGCTGCACACTGTGAAAAATGATGAACTGTCTGCTCCCAGCCCCACAGAGGCCTCTGGCTCCTCTCTTTCACTCTCTGCTCTTTCCTGATTTCTATCTGTCATCCGTGCAGGTGATGAAAAGCTTAGAGGATGGGTATCGGCTCCCCCCGCCTGTGGACTGCCCATCTATTCTCTATGAGCTCATGAAGAACTGTTGGTCACACGATCGGATGAGGAGGCCTCAATTTCATGAGATCCAGGCACAGCTGCAACATTTCATCTCAAGTCCTCATCTCCTCCGGTCTGTTGCAGACTTTGATCCCAGGTAAGCAGACTGTCTTAGGGAGGGGGAGAAGTTAATTGGGAAATTTTTGCCTCCTGGTTTGAGCAGGAGTAGAGGTGATGCTAGCAGTGTGGGCTGGCAAGAGACATCTTGAATGTGTATATGCAGAAGATAGAAGTAATCTGTTTCTATGGTGACACAGGGCATACATAGCCACTGGCCTGTGCAGTCTGATCGCACTGTGTAGAGAAAAGATGAGTTGGCTTAGAACTGGCAGAGGGTTCTTGCTCTCTAGCTAGTGAGGCTGTCTTCTGAGCCTCTTGCCTGGCTAATGAAAGTTTCATCTGTGTTTAGGGTAACGCTCCGGCTCCCCAGCTGCAGTGGATCTGATGGTATCCCCTATCGATCCATTCCTGAGTGGCTGGAATCCATTCGCATGAAGCGCTATATCTCCAACTTTCGCACTGCTGGCCTTGACACCATGGAGTCGATTCTGGACCTCACGGCTGAGTAAGTGCAGGCTAAGCTCTCACTAGGCACCCCGTGCTATTTCACAAATAGCTGTTTCTGTCCTTCTGCTATCTGAACAGGCACTCATGTTTACTTGGAAGTCTTCTTCCCATCCTTCTGTATGCAGTTAAATGGAAGTGGATGGGCCTCTTACCCTATAAGAGAATAATCAGCCCAGAAAAATCGTGATCACAGCTCAAGCTGTGAGACTAATTCTCCAATTGTCCTTGCTTGTGACTTTCCAGGGGTCTGACCTGCTCTGAACTCACATTAGGCACACATTAGACTAAGGGTAGGCAACAGATGACAGGCAGGTCTCTAACCTGACCATCTCCCCACCCTCGCAGGACTTGATAGGAGAGTTTTCTTGACTTGAACTCAGACAGGCTAGTGACATTTTCCCCACTTCAGCCAGGCACTGTTCCATCCTAGAGCAAAGTCCTTCTGGGCTCTTTAGAAGGACTTGGGCCAGATGCTTTACCAATACACATTTTTCCTAGTGTAGGGTCAGGGATGTACAACCAAGTATAACCAGAGTAGTTACATAAGACAAATGAAAAGGCACAGTGCAGAAGCAGACCCTGCTGAAAGGTTGAGACCATTGTGAGCAGACATGGATGCGGTTCTAATGTAATGGGAGCAAAGGCCAAGTCACAAGGTGAGAGAAAACAGTTGACTGGGTGGGCAGAGGTAGCCAGAGAAGGAAAGGACCATCTAGATGTTTCTTCCCTCTGGAGAAAAAGCACGTGTAGCAAGAGGCACTGAGGGAAAGGAAACTTTCTGAACTAATGCGTGGGAAGAGTTTCTGCCCTTAAACACACCCCAATCCCCAAGGAACAAGAATAGCAATTAATTTTTCCTCTCTCTTCCATTTATTTCCTTCAGGGACTTGAAACAGATGGGAGTGTCACTTCCAGGCCACCAGAAGAGGATCCTGTGTAGCATCCAAGGCTTTAAAGAGTGATCAGTTGTTGCTCCCTTAAGCTTGCCAAATGCTGTTTTACCCATGTACCACTTGGAATCATTCCTATGGCAATTGTTTCCAAATGAGTGACTGGGACAAGCAAAGCAAAACAACCAGGACTGAAAAGACTTATGAGGCAACACCACCTGCTCTCATTTCTGTTGCCCCTTGCTTTTGCTCTACAGCAGTCATTGGTACTTTTCAGAGCACTGGTCTTAGAACCTGTTCTCAGCCATGTCTTCTATAGCCTGTTTTGTGCAGCACTAAGTAATCCCTGTAGTCCATGTACTGGACTTTCAGCACTCAGTAAATCATGTGGAGACATAAGATACATTCAGTTGGGGTGTGGGGCATGGATAATGCTTTAAGATCGGAGATGAGGATTCAGATAGAATGGGACCTTCTAGGAACATGCACAAGGATGCAGATGTAGGGTTGGGCCCATTCACTCCCTGGAGTACGTCCCTTCTCATTTCAGCAGCCTTCTGTCTTCCTTATTTTACAACACGAACAAACTATTCAGTCTTTCACAAGGCTGCTGCTAAGGGATATGTTTTTAAATTCAGTGTTCTTGCCTTAAACACCACGAAGTCATGGTGTACTTTGTTCTTTGGAGAAGTTGGGAGTAGCAGCACATCCTGCTGTAACTTGTGTGATCATGTAACCTTGTCATGTTGCTTATTTGCACACGTGTACTTCAGCAGAGAGACTTACCTCTCCCCGACCTGCTTAATACCTTTATTGGTGCCACGGACACAAAACCCTCTAGGTACTCATTTTTCTCTGCCCCATTTTGAAAGAGGGAATGGTCTTGTTTGACTGGATAGGGTGTTTGTAACAGAAAAATGTGTAGGTGGTCTGTCTTATTCCTCCTCTGTGGAGGAAGTGTTATTATTTATCAGAATTCAAGACAGAGGTGCTATAGACTGTAAATAGTATTTTGTAAATAAACCTGTGGCAGAGCAGGCTGTGTTGAAGTGCTTTGGCTTATCTCAAATACTATTGGGACCTTTGCTCTAGCATATACATTATGTTCTAGCAGTGTGCTTACATCTTAATTTAGTTGTTTCAGCAAGGTTTAAGTTCTCTGGCAATCATGTAACTGCAGGTGAGCAAATGCATCTGCATTAGGACAAAAGGACGCATGTGCAGGTGATTACTTCAGATGTTTTTTCTTTAAACCCATTACAACTGTAATCTGTTAGCCAAGTCCATTTTCATACAGCTCCTGTATTTACCCCTAAACTGTGAGAAGTATTAGAAGCTACTTCTCTAGTTTGAGGAAATAGGTGTGTAGTACTTCCTTCTGCTGTAGAAGAGAGTATTCAGGTGAGAAGGGGTGAGGGGAGAATCGTGTTCCGCTCATCCTAAAATTTCCTCAAAAAGCAAACTGGACTCTCACATCCTACCCAGGAAGACTTAGCTGTACTCACCTCATGAACTATGTTTCTGCACCTGTGCTAAGTCTAGCTTGGTGAAGATGGTGAGTGCTAGTCATTCAGCAATGAGTTATTTGTGGGTAGCTATCAGTGTTTCCATAATTGTGTAATCCTCCAAAATCTTAAGGGTTCGAATTAACACTCCTGCTTGTGGGAAGATCTTGCTTACCTATGCCCTGCAGAAGGGTTAGGAAGCCCAGAGCTAAAAGGATGCAACTTGAGGCAAGAAGGATGGTTTCTATTCAAATTGGGAAGCAGCAGGGCATACACACGGAACCATGATATGCATGTATCTCAGCCACTTGAGTTACTGCAACTACAGTAAGACAGAGCTGACAAGATAAGCTTGCACTGTGAGTCTTGTTCGTATAATAAGTTCAATCTTAGTAATATTATCTATGCTTCATGTTAAAGTTGCTGCATAGATGATATCCAGGCTAGAACGGAAGCTTTGATTAGGCTGACATAAGATAAAAGCATGTGTCATGCATATGTAAACTTCAGCGTAGCCTTGCAAATGATAGAAAACGGGGAGTGGTTGATACACCAGAGAGCTGTGCTGCCATTCACAGGGACCTCAGCACATGCGAGAAATGGGAAGAGAGGTGCCTTATACAGTTCAACAAGGGGAAATGCAGAGCCCTGCAGCTGGGGAGGAATAACCCCTTGTATCCATGGGGATGGACTGGCTGGGAAGCAACTTCACAGGAAAGGACCTGCAGGTCCTAGCAAGCAGCAAGTTGCACTCGAGCAACGTACCCCTGCATCAAAGGAGGCCAACAGTACCTGGATTGCACTAGGAAATGCAACATCAGCAGCTGGAGGGATGCTATTCTTCCCCTCTCCTCTCCCCTCCGATAAGACACCTGCAGTGTTGTACCCAGTTTTGGGTTCCACAGTGCAAGGAGGACATGGATTGACCTGGAACAAGGTCTATTTAAATTCTTGGTGGCTGCAAAGCCACCAAGAATTTAAAGGGATTAGAGCATCTGACATGAGGAGAGGCTGACAGAGATGGAACTGGTTAGACTTGCAATGAGAAGACTGGCTTTGGTTTGGGTGGCTCTTACCATTGTGTATAAATACCTGATGGGAGATAGTCAAGAAGAAAAAGCCAAAGTCTCCTTGGTATCCAGTGAAGCGAAAAGCAGCACTGGGCATAAATGAAAATAAAAGAAATTCCCTTTGAAGGTAAGAAAATGTACTGGGAGTGTGGACCAACACTGGAACCCAGAAAGTTTGTGGTGTTTTCATCCCTGGAGTTGCGTAAAAACTGATTGGGCACAGTCCTGAGCACCCTACTCAGACTGACCCTGCCCTGTGGTCTGAGGTTGGACAAGGAGGTCCCTTCCACCCTTCCACCTTCAACTGTGAGGAGCTGCTGAATCAGCTAATCGGAAAGAGATGAGGCTGCTCAGCTCCATGTCCTCAGGTACAGCCAGTAGCAAGCCTGAGCATGTATTCCCAGTAGGCACTCCTGCATGCATTCAGGCACAATGCATATACATGCACATCTACATGCTACTTGTGTGCACACACTTATGCATGACTGACCTCACAGGCAGAAAAAACACAGCAGTCATGCAAACACAGCACAAACAACCTGATCCTATTCCCTTCTCTGGCTGATCAGGATAAGCCAAGTAGTGAGAAATGTATACATAAATACCATGGTAGAATCTACCCTGGTAGTTTCTACTGGTAGAATTGAGTTTCTGAGACCAGCTGTCCAGTAGCTGGGACAATGAGCACAGCTCTTCTCAGCTGCTGGCCCCAGGACATACGACCCCTCAAGGCCTGTAGCCACACTCCACTGGTGAGTACGTAGTCCCTTTCGCATGCACACAAACATGGTATCTCCAGTAATGAGCTGTAGACACTGAATCTAGACAGCAAGTGACCCTAGGATTCCCTGGTCTCCCAGTTACCTTACACACAGATGAAAACTGTTCTTTGGTAGCAGGTCCAGGCTTACCAGTAGCTGACTTACCAGTAGACCCCAGGGTATCTGGCTTGGACCTCCTGGAAGCTCTAGCAGCTGACTGATATGGGACTTTCTGGCAGCTGGTACAGACTCAGAGGCTCTCAGCTCTTGTATTCTACTTTCTCTCCAGCTGCTCTGGCTTGATTTTCACTAGTGCTTACACACTGATACCCAAACACTATACTTGCACTTTGGTATTTCCTGTTGCTGGTATTTAGACCCTGCATACATGTACTGAACAGGGTCTCTTCACACAGGAAAATAACTGTAAAATGAGTACATCCCAGATGTACTTCCCCTGCATACCATGCTCCTCAGAGGCAGTAATTCCCCCTTAATCTGTGAGGTGATTCAGAGAGCCCCTTCACTCTACAGTGTTTGTCCTATATACTTGGGCTTATTCCAGGCCTGTGATAGCTCTGCAAGGGGCTGCACTAGGATGCTTCTCTCTCACCTGTCATTATTCCTGTGTGCTCCTTGGTGTTTACGGAAGAGCTTTTAGTCACAAAAGTTAAGAGCAGCCCCTCTGAAACCATGCCTATGAGCCACCACGAAAGCAGGTAAGAAACTAAATAGAAAGTAAATGTACAATTTGTTTATTCTTTGCTTACCCCACAGGAAACTTCCAGGCATTTATTGGATGAATTTGAAAGGAGTTATTAAACATTACCCCCAACTTGGAAAGAGAACAAGAGTTGGTTTCATGTCTTTGAAGTGCAGAAGCATTGATGCTTACCACAGAGTTTCACCTTCAGTGACCAAAATAGTACCGTGTTTAAACCATAAACACCAAACACAAACACTTTTTCTCTAAATAGCAATAGTGAAGACAGAGCAAATTGACAACTTCAGCCCAGTTTGATGCAAGCGAAATGTAACACCTATCAGCAACATACGAAGCAGACTACAGTCTTGCTGTACTGAAACGTGGTTTTCTATTGCTTTAAATGAGAACTACTCTCCAGGAACAGGAAGTAGAAAACTAAATAATGTGAAAAGAAGACCAAGATGGGGAGAGAGAAAGGCTATTTTCAGACTCATGACATCTTTGGAGGCTAGGTGGAACAGCAACTATAGATTCTGTAGTGCCTAAAACATCAGTTCTCATGGGTAGTTGACCAAATACAGCACAGACATCTTAATGGAAAAATTGTCACCATTTTATTGGATGCAAACAGTGGTTAGACAGTTATTCAAAAGATTTGTTTAGTATAACATTTTCTAGTCCAGGAAGTGAGACTCAGTGCAGTAACACATAGAGCCAGACAGTATATTGCAATGACACTGTAGCTTCCACTGACAGCAGTGAAAGAACCCCTGCTTGGAACAGGGAGATGCTCCTCAGTCTGCTGAATTCTCATTCACACATTGATGGACCTCCTCACCATATGCTGCCCATCCTTGTCACAGTCTTTATTTGTACACGTGTTCTTTGGACTGCTTTGTTACTCTGGTGCCCCCCTGACTGCCCAGAAACCACGCTGAGAAAAAAATAACTTTGGAGAGAGAAAAAAAGTAAGAAGTCTCCAAACTCCGGAGCAGGGTAGAATTCCAAAGATTGCCAGTTTAATCTGGCTAAAAAAAAAAAAAAAAAAAAAAAAAAAAAACGAAAAAAGGGGATAACAGGACAGTTAGCCGATAAAATCCATTAGAATAAAAGCTAGTAGGTTAGTTTTTTCCAGCCACCATAAAGAGATGGCACAGGAAAGAGAAAACCTATGACAGAAGCCATACTGAGATGGAGGCTTCCACCTTCTAATGTCAAATAATCGTTCCTGGCTTCATGGAGCAGAATGCTCAGCCTTTCCCCTTGCTGCCACAGGTCATTTTTGCTACTTCCACCAGATGGTGGTGGAGATCTGGTCTTTCTCCTCCAGTGCTGAGCAAACAGATTTTGCACTCACCTCAGTCATAGCCCCCAGCCTGGAATACACTACGGCCAGGAAGTAGTGATAGGAGAAGAGGTCCTTTTTTGGTGGGTGTGCACAGTGAAGTTTACGAGCTGTGAATCCTATGTGAGTAATGAACTGCGCTGGCAGCGTCTCCATTGGTAGCAATCTGACTTGTCAGGCAGAAGGGTAGGACAATGGTGGGGAAGGGAGGAGTATTGAGTGCAGGGGTCTTCAGGGTATGCCTGCTCCAAGCTTCTCAGCGTGCTGTTTTGGCACGAACAGTGTGACACTTCATACACAACACATGCCCATCCAATGGAAAACAGCCATTCTCGTCTGCCTCAATGGATAAGGGCTTCCCACAGTCCTAAATGGGAAAGAAAAAGAAGGAGATAGCTCAATGACAGCAAACAGTAGGGTGGATGCAGACAAGGATGTAAGAAATGCCCTTCTGGATCAGGATAATGGCTCACAGCCCACTGCTCTGTCTGTGGTGATAATCGGAAATACAATTTTGAAAGAAGAGTGTGTGAGCATAGACTCTTCTGTTATCTCTATGCTCCCCCAGCATACACAGCTGCTATATTAGAGCTGTGTTAGAGGCTACAACCCTGCACAGTCCTTGTTCGTGAACCTGTTGTCTATGAATGTCTAAACTTGATTCAAAATGCTTCCAAGTCATTCAAAACAAGCTAAGTGTTTGGTCAGGATAGGCAAATTCAAAGGTGCCACCTAGTTGGTGATGATGTGAATGAGATGAGAGGAGTGGGGCCACAAGGATTACCTCACACTTGTAACACTTCATGTGGAAATTCTTCTCCAGTGCCACCACACGCACTGTCTCATCCTTCCCAGGCTCTGGCATGATAGGTTCACTACACACAGAGCAGCGTGGAGCATACTTCCTGTAACACACACAAGTACAGAGGCGACCATGAGACCACTACAGGTTTCTCATTGCCACGTATCTGTATTAGCAGCAGAGGAACAAATCACAAAAAAAGTTTAAGTGGGAAAAGACCTTAATTGGTACATGGTACTTTGTTGACTCAATTTTAACTTTATGTCCAACTGATCACATGGGCAACCCAAGTCCATTTTGCAGTAAAATTACACAGGTGTGAGGGAACATCTGCTTTCAGACACCACATGAATGAGCTTTCTCCATACCTGTGGTAGTCATCCACACAATGAGGCTGGTTGGCCTGGTCCACAATAAAGGAAGCCCCCTCGAGTGGGGTGTGGCACATCACACAGGTGAAGCACTGGGGATGGTATGAGTTACCAGTGGCCTTCAGCATCCGATCGGTGATGGTCTGTTTGCAGACACTGCACTTTTCCAGGGTCCCCTAAATCCAAAGAAAACAAGACAACATTACTCCAATCCCCCATCCCCAGGGGACTACACCACAGACAGGTGAAATGGAAGGGGAAGGAAGAGAGGCTAGCCACACCAAGCTCAGCCCTCTCCAGCAGCTTTCATCCCAGTGACTCACAGCATAGCAGTCCTCACAGAAGGGCTTCTCATCCACATTGTAGAACTGCTGCCCCTGCAGCTGCTTCTCACATTTGAAGCAGGTAAAGCACTCCACATGGAAAAGGCTGTCCAGGGCCCTTACAGCTGGCTGGGTTCGTGACAGAGGCTTCCGGCAGAAGCCACAGAGCTCTGCCAATGGAAGGAGAAAGGTATTAGGAGAGAGGAAAACCCACCACAGTCTCAGTCCCATTGATGTCCACTAAAAGAACGCACCAGAAGTAGTGGCTTCTACTGGCGGTGGGTGCTCCATATCCTTCAGTAGTTTCTGGGTCAACAACTCCAGTTCTTCTACCTCCTTCATAGTCAGGGAAGAGTTTCCCTTAGGTGGGTCTGCGCTGGAACCTGTGGGTCTATGCTGCAGGAAGAGGAAACTGTCAATCCCAAATGATGCTTATAGACAAAACCCCTCCCACCTTGTCCCTAATAAACCTGCTTCTCTCACCTTTACACCTCTTCTCTATCCCTCTCTAGGGAACAATCTGCCATCCATTATGTTTGCTTCTTTCCACCTTTATGTGAAGTCCTGTCCCCCCTCCAGCACCGTTTCTAGTTTGAGCTCTCAGTAAGGTATTAAAGGCTGCTGTCTCTCAGATGAATAACTACTTCCCCCTACCCTGGCACAGACCCTCCCTCCTCATCCTCCAACTACACTCCCAGTGATTCCACACTTGCCCAGAGACACTGGTTCCACGACTCTGTCCCTTACCGTGTCTTTTACGGCAGCAGGTTGTTCTGTGCGAACAGGCTTCTCCTGCACTTGGGGCCTTTCCCGCTGCTGAGCATAGGTGAAACTGGGAGGCTGAGGCCGAGAGGAAGGACCTGAAGGTGAAGGGGCTGTGAACTGAGTCTGAAGGGAGGTAGGGTATCTTGTAGAGTTTGAAGGAGCCGTGGAAACAGTGGCACCTGGTTTGGATCCAAACTTAGGAGAGCCAGCAACAGAAGGTGGAGTGAATTTAGGAGTAGGCTGAGCAAGAGGGAGAGGAGGGGGTGGAGGGACTGATGCTAGGGGCTCCTTGTGCTGCTGTGGAGCTGCCCACGGGGCTGGAGCAGGGGTCACATCTGCTCCAGGGGGTTTGGAAGAAAAGCTTCCACTTGGCTTTGGAGTGAACTTGGAAGGAAATGAATGAGGAGGATCTCTGGGTGTAGATGAGAATTCCACATAGGTCTTTGGGGCTGATGGTTGCTCCAGAGAACCTGTGGATCCTGTGGACATCTGTAAAGTGAAGAAGCAGAGAGAACAGGCAGTCATCAACAAGGTGGAAGGGACCAACATACCTATACCATCATCCATGAGGACAGAAGGAGCAGAGCCAAAGAACTGAGTGAATCCCTTACAACACCAGATTTTGGCACCTGAGACTGTAGTACAGATCTGCTCCTGCCCTGAACCGATAGCAAGTTGGTGAGGACAAAGAGGGTACAGTCTCCAAAATCTACCAGCAGTGGGAAAATGCCAGGGATCAGAATGCCAGAAATACTTAGGTGGGAAAAGATAACTGGAGGTCTGCAGTCCAATACCCTGCTAATCACAGGGTTAACTCCGAAACTAGACCAGCTTGCTCAGGGCCTTGACCAGGTGGTTTCTGAACATCCTCAAAGATGCATATTCCCCAGACTCTCTGGGCACCTGTGCCAGTTTCGAGCCACCAGTGGTGGGGAACAGATTTTTCTTTTGTCCAACAGGAATTTCCCTTGTTGCAGCTTGTGTCCCATTGTCACTTCTTCTCTTGCTTGCCCCTGTAAGATGAATCTGTCTTTACTCCATCCCTCCTTTCAGTACTGCGGACATCAGTTAAATCCCTGCCTTTGGCCTTGCTCCTCCTCTGCCAGCTGAAGAGGAGCCATGCTCCAGTCCCCAGTGATTGCCGTGACACTTTACTGGACTGCTTCTAGTTCAGTATTCCTCTGTGGTTACTACACTGGTGGGCCCAACTGGAAACAGTCCTCCAAGATGCAGCCTCAGCACTGAAGAGAGAAAAAACCACTGCCCTTGATGTGTGCCCTGATGACTATACTCTCATGAATATAGTCCAGCATGTGGTTGGCCTTTATTGCCACAAGGGTGCAATGCTGGCTCACATTTAACTCTGTCCACCAGGATCCCAAGGTCCTTCATTTGCAGAACTTTTCCCTGGTCAGTTGACCCTAACCTATGCAGGTGCATGGGGTAGTCTCATCCTCTGCCTTTGTATCAGCTGAACTTCTACAGCCTACTCCAGTGTCTTATAGGAAAGGACAGTGCAGACACTGAGGTGCTAAGCAAACACTTTCCCACATCTCCAGGCTTCCTGCTGCTGATTTCAGACAGAACTGAGAAGCTGTTTCAACTCAGAGTATCACAAGAAATTATACTTCCCTTGACCTCACTCACCTGTGGGGCAGATACCATGCCAATAGGCCCTTCATCAAACATTGGAGGAGGAGGAGGAGGAGGAGAAGGAAAAGTTTCTTCTGGGGCTGGTGGAAAAGGCTCTTCAAAGGGTGGTGGAGGTGGGGGGAAAGCACAATTTGAGGAGAAACTCATATCCTCTCCAGGTGGGGGAGGAGGTGGCAGCGGCAGATCTATAGTGAAGAATGAGAATAAAAGAAGGTTTCACTCATTTCTTACTCTTAGCCTGTACAAACCCCACAAGGAGTCTTGAAGGTATTACAGTAAGTGGTCCCCAGTACTCATCAAGGACAGCTGAACTCCACAGGATCACTTTCACCTTGTCCAAACTATTTGCCATCACTTAAGATTTCCTCAGTAGCTACTGCAATTACTCACTAGAAATAGTTATTGTATAACTGAGAAACATGTCTTAATGTCCTTTCTCACTCTTCCTCATTCTTTGGTCTCTAGTACGTAGGCATTGCTTTTCTCTGTTCTATTACGACACAAATCAGTTGTGAATCCCCTTCATTGTACATAGGCGCAAGATGTTCTCTCATCAACTACATGGCAAAGAATATTAAAAAACAAGCAGACATAACTTCTACATTTCTTATTCTGGATAAAATGAATACCTACTTCTTTTCCTAGCTAGTCCCAACCAGCAGTAGCATGGAAGACCAAAAGACTCCTGCTCCACATATGACTTTTAACAGTAGTTATCAAGTTGTCTAATCTTTATATGCAACTGTTGTCCACCGACTTTATTAGGGCTTCTCCTTTGTAACCTAAGGGACGTGATACTGCCTGTTTCAGAAAATGAAAGCTGAAATCTTATTAGCCAGTGGAATGCATAAACTGCACTGGTATGTAGCGCCTCTTCCAAGCCTTCTTGTTCTGCTTATGGGGAAGAAAGAAATAAAAAGAGGGAAAAAAATAGTAATACAAAGCTGGTATTTTTTTCCTCAGAAACTAAAGTCTGAATTCAAATTTGTATATGCTTGCTTTTTGGTTTATTTGAAAGATAAAGAATATTGCAGAAATGAAACCCTGATCTGCTGTCAAAATGTTTCAAAACGATTCACTAAAAGCCTGCTTTATGAATCATTCACTCAAACAAAAAAGTTTTCTACAAAGTTACTATACCGAATTTATAGAATGATCAATATTAAATATAACATTCCTACAGTCATATTAACAGTGCCACCCTGTCATTTAAAACAAATAAGCCAATTGCCATGGTTTTATGTTATACTGGCATTTCTTTAGGCAGTGTACAAGAAAAGGAGAGAATGATCAATGATATATGCATCAGAGAAGGATCAAAGCAGATGCATTTGTTTCATGACTGAGTCAAAACTGAGTTTCACTTGACTGTCTGCACTTGAAGTACCTTGCTAGTACAGCATTCCTAGTAGCCCTCACTTGATGGTGGCATGGCAGCTTAAGCCAATTGGTTCTTCTGCTAATCTCTGTCAAGGTAGTTTCTCTATAATAAGCTTTACAGGGAGAGGAGAAGTGAACCAACTAACACCCAATCCTCTACTTGTACTATGTATTGAAAAATGTTTTTAACATTAATTTGTCTACTTTTGTACTTGAACTAATGTATTTGTGTCAGTGTGACACATCTTACATGCACATTCCTAATCCACACAACTATAGCAGAAAAACAAAATCTAGGATAAGACCTTGGATGACAGACACAAGATTCCAGCCAACAGCATGAAAGCAGAAAGTCACCAAAGTCAGGCAGTGCAATTCTAAGAGACAGAGGTATCAACACACCAAGGCCATCGTGACTCATGAAATGGAAAAAATGGCTTAATCATTTGTCCCTGAGAACAAGACTAGACTTCCTATCAGCTGCCCACTAACTTAGTGCACTAACCTAGAATAACTATGTTACACAGTCTATGCTAGACAGTTAAAGGAAAAAAAAAACAACAACCAACAAACAGAAGTAAACATTATTTGAACATATCAGTCCTGGCTGAGGTGCAAGTTAATAGGATATTGGGGTAATACGCATCATCAGGCATGAGCAACAGGTCCCTACAGACGTTTCCAGTGATCCCATGCTGATCAATTCCAACTAGGGGAGGTACACAACCAGGAACCTTCTGTTCCTTAAGACACAAAAACAACCAACCACCACCACCAAAAGAACAAAACCAACCAAACAAAACCACACCACCACAGGAAAAAAGAAAAAAGAAAAAAAAAAAAGAAAACCACACACTAAAGCAAGAAGTCACCCTACACAGGAAATCACGCCCAACCCAAGCCACAAGTAAAAATTAAAAAACTCAGCCATAAAAACTAAGTCTCACTTCCTGTTTTTTGTTAGCTTACACCCTTTTTCACGCAATTATTTCTATCTCCCCACCTCTTGCAGCAACGATGGCAACTGCAGAGTCCACAAGAAGGATCTCTATAATCAGAGACAACTTGGGCTGAGATGAACCAGTAAGAAAGAGACCAGCATGATTCATCACGACCAGGGTCAACTTTCTTGCAACATATTTGCTCTGAGACGTGCTTGCCAGAATATCACTGCAATTACACAATTATGCACACAGGGAATACCACAAAAAATCCAGTGTGTTCCTGCAGCTTGATTAAAATACCAGTGCAACACAGAATTGACTTCTGACTCCTTTTCTATTGAGATGCCTCACACTTTGAGATTACTTTACAATCCTTTTGTCTCATTCTGAAACCTGCAATTGCCTACAGCAAGAGTATCATTCATTGGTAGTGTTTTTTAGCCTATTCCCTATGGTTAGCCCAATTACAGACCTCACACTGAGAATTCAGTATCACATATTCACATCTGCCATGCCAGCCCTCACCTACCTTCTGCCAGCATGGACGTGGAAGCTGATGGGATCTCCCCCACCCTCCCTATCTGGGCGCGCTGGGTGCCAGCTCCGGGAGGCTGTGGCAGCGACGGCTCTGATGCACCCCCAGCCTTGAAGGGGTTCACCTTGGGTTTAGGGGCGACCACAGGTGCAAACTTCTTCTGTGGGTTGTAGAAGGAAGGAGTAGAAATGTTGATACTGACTGTGGATGTCATGCGGGTCCCTGGGGTACCTGGCGAGGCCATCTTCTCAGTCCCTGTCCGGAGAGAAGAGAGAGGATACTGGTATGAAGTCAGACTTGGACCTGAGTCAAAATTAATAAAAATGAACACATAATGGAGGGATACGGGAATTCACGTATTGGCAGAGGAGCCTGAGCAGAACACAGAGCACTTCCAGAACCAGCACAGCAAAAAAAGAGGAACAGAAACTACAAACAGCTCGAATGAGACAGCACACTTCACTATCTCAGCTCAGCACAGCACTGACCACAGAAGGGATCCTGACAGCCATGGGGAAAACCAAGCTCTGCTGCATGAGACAATGACGATTCAGGAAAGGAAAGCAGCTGGTGAGCAGAACAAGTGTCACTGCCCCACACAGCGAGCCCCCCGCCCCCTAGGGAAGGTGCCCCCCCCCCATCATGCTCTCCCAAGACCAGAACGATCATTTCCTCACCCCACTTACCTGATAATGTCATCTGTTTCCTCCTGACCTCAGCCTGTAGCATCCCCAGTAACGCCCCCCTCAGCCCCGGCACGCCCCTCAATCTTCCATCCCACACACTTTACCTCAGGACCCTCGCATGCAGGTAGCTGTGTCAGCCAGAACAACAGGTCGAGCGAGGGGGTCCCCGGTGTCACATCCCCTGGCGAGGACCCCCTGCTATTTGGAACCTCGTCTCTGCCTTCTCCCCCTCCTTCCTGTCACCGGAGCCGGCGACATGAGCTCCCTCTGCCTGTCACTGGCTGCACCAGCCGCCTGTTCCGCCTCCACCAGGAAGCACTTCCAAGAGGCATCACCAGCCTTTCAGGAGCCATCCCCTTCAGCTTCTGCTGTACACAACACCTTTAAGTCAATCTCTTTCTTTAAATCAACCCCTTGGATTGCAGTCTGCACTGTAAGCACCACAGCAGAAGAGCAAGCAGTGCTGCTGTAGCCCTGCCAGGCACAAGGACCCCAGGTTTCAGGATGAGAGGCACATTTCTAGGATTCCCTCAGGCCTGCAATGCAGGCCAGAAATCTCATTTTTGCCAGAAATCTCCACGAAGTCAGTTACTTTGTTGTAACCCCTGGCACGCCTATAGTCCTCTTCCTAACACCCCAGCCCAACAGTTCTTCTGCCAGCACAGAGGCTCTGTACCAAGCGTGTCAAATGGGCATGTCCAATTCAGTGCCCCTCCACGCTGCCTGCCTCTCTCACACAGCTCACAGTAACAGCTGCTTGGACAGCCTTGGTGCCATGAACATCTGCCTACCCTTAAATTCACCCACGGCTGCTGGTAGGACCTACCTGCATGCTCAGTCCTAAGTGCTCCCACAGTTCAGTTCAGTATGGCGAGATATAGTTACCTGTAACAGTTTTTCCAGGCCACGAGTGTGTGACAACACAGAAAAATGTCAAGTCTGTGTTGCTGCACATTTTTCCCCCTTTGTTTGGGGCTGACAAGTTGCACGCACCTTGACAAATTGTTCTAGGTTCTTTAGAAGCAGGAATAGTGAGCAGCAAAGAGCTGAGCTAAGCATGCCCCATATGATCCTGCATGGGAAAGGGCCAAGAAAGAAGAGTAATAAAGTCTGTTCTTGATCCCTCTGATTGCTGGGAGTCAACTCCATCCAGCCTGCAGCTTATATCAGAGCTACCAAATCTATTAGAAAGACTTCTAGCCTTTCTTTAGGGACTTCCACTGATGAAGGCACTTAGATGTCTTGTGCTCCACTGTTTCGCTATGGTATAGTGGACCACCCAGTATTGTTCTACCAGAATTGGCTGTCTTATGTGCAGAACGCCACAGTGGCAGTCATTTCTAATCATGATCCATACTGGGGTTAGCCAACACAGAGATTGTCTTGGGACACTGATTGCTTCATAAAATGTGCTGGCTTCACTACCAGCAGCAGCTGTCTCCCTGAACCCAAAGCAGCCCATTTCCCAGTATGCTATGTCACACTTAAGGCCCCTTGCGCTCAGGGCTGACTACATCCAGCAGCTGCCCCTGCTCATCCTCACTTCAATTTATCTGTCCACCCCCGCACAGATCAGACTGAGAAAGGCTGTCCTTGCTTAGTCCACTGCCCAGCCCTGCACTGCTGTTAATATCATCTAAACCTTACCAGGAACATGAAGCTTATGTGAGTCCTCTGGCACTGTTTGTAAAAGCCATTGGAAGAGGGAGTGTCAGACCAGCAAACCTAATCTTAGATCCTTCTCCTCCTCCTACGTTCCCTGAGGGGAGAGATTTTCTGCCTATTAACAGCAGTTAGATGACTCAAGTGGAACTGTGAAGAAAGATGTCCCCAAAGGATGCAGTGAGGATACTTGGTTGCCTAATACATGGTTTCTCTCTAGCAGACAGCAAAGTGTAAGACTAAGCAACACCTCCCTCAGCAGCAGGGTCTCTTTCCAGAGGGTTGCATGGTGGGTCTGCCACCTGTTACATGCCCAGACAGCTTCCAGTTCTTTGGACCCAAGACTGAACTTTCTAAAGCTCAGCTCCTTTCTTGGGTTAGTGGAAAAAAAGGAACACAGGGAGGGAGAAAGCAGAATGTCATTTACCACCTATGTTGACAGAAAGCAGCTTGGCTTGAGCCACACAGGAGGCCCAGTAAAAGCTATTCCAGCATTGTGGTCTGACACACTGTACTTCCCCTGTTTGCCAACTTCCTTCCAACTGAAGGAATCAGAAAGAGAACTATAGAAGGAAAAAAAAAAAAAAAAAAAGAATCTGAACTGAACAGATTAAACAAATTTAGGAGTTGTTTTTAGTTCTCCCAGCCTGTCCCTGAACTACAAATGTTCGATTTGAGCAAAGTCCTATCAGTTATGCAAGCTGCAAGGTAGAGCCTGAAGAAAACCAGGATGGGGGAGGGGAACATTCAGAGCTACAAGCTTTTTCCACATATGCTGGGCTTGTCTCCTCCCTGTGCAGAGGGAAAAAAAAATCCCCAAAGCTATGCAAACATATTTAAAACGTTAGGAAGTTATGAATTTGCAATCACTTGCATCTTCACTTTCTCAGGGCACTCCCTGAGAGACAGAAGCTCATATATTAAACAAATTTAATGCGCCAAGAGTCCCAGATTCGTCTCTTAAACACATCTGGAAAAAGACTCCATAGGTGTCTCACTCTTCCATATGCACACAAAAGAGGGCTTGTCCCGACTGAAACCAGGCTACACCCCCCTCTCCCTTCCCCACTGCTAGAGTTATACAGGAGTGTTCAGCTGACTCCATTTCACCAGGAGGGAAGAAAACTCACCAGATTTGCACACACACACGAACCTCTTAGAATTGAGCTGCTCCTCTGCAGAGGAGGCACCCCCCCAAAATAAATAAATAAAAATTGGGGAGGGGGGGAGCAAGACCTAAAGGAGCCAATCAGTCCTAAAGACACCAGGAGAATTTCCACAAGGCAAGCAACTCTCCCAGCCCAAGAGGGAGCGGGGGAAATCAGCATCCCCCAGACACCCACGAAATCCCCGGGGAGTGCCAGGAAACCAGCATCCCCCAGACACGCACGTCGCACACACGCTTCCTCGACGCCGGTTCGCTCCTCCTGAGCGCAGGGCTGCTGGCAAAAGCTTCCCGTTAAGCCGAGAGATGAGACTCACCTCTGGGGGAAGCGGGAAGGGGAAATTCCGGCCCAGGGCGAGGAGTCCCCGGGGACCGAGGGTGCGCAGCTGGGCGCTGCTGGAGGAGCCGGGGTCCGGCAGCTCCGTGACCGGCTCCTTGGCCCGCCCGGCAGGAAAGGCAGCAGAAATGAAAGGTGGGGGAGCTGCTGAGCCCAAACACTTCCTACCAACTCGCGAAAAAGGCCTCGCCCAGGCAAAGTTGTTTGACCATAAAAGGAGAGAGGCTGTGCGAACAGCTGAGCTCACTCGCTAGGGAATGTAGCAATGAGGTAACGGGGGAGTGAGCGCACCGAGACGGGGGCGGGTTTGCTCGGCAGCGGCGGGAGCCCCGCACTGACATCTTGTGTGCACGGAGAAGGGGCTTTATGTGCTTGCTTTGTCGGCGATGACGAAGAAGAAATGCTCGCTCGGGTGCCCCTTTCCGCTCCGCTCCCCTCCCCTCCCGCCCCCTCGGGCGCCCACCCCGCGGCCCCTGCTCGCTTCCCTCCAGCCTGACAAAGGCCCGCTCAGCTCCGGAGCTGCCCCTGCCCGTGACCTCGCTTCCAGCCGCTGGGCTGGGGGTTAGGAAGAAATCCAGCAGCTCTGGTGAGGCCAGGTCCCCGCTGGGCTCTTCCTCTCCCGACCCAGCTGCGCGAGCATCTGACTCGCACTCTCCTTGTCTCCTAGAGATTAAAGCAAGATATCTGGTGACTCTATGGTACAGGGGACTCGTTCTTCTTGTACTGCCTGCAAGGCAAATACTAAACTTTTATATCAAAGGCTAGCCAGTTGAATTGCTTTGTTGGATTGCCTGTGCTTTATTGCCATTGGCTTTATTTTTATCACAGTGCTGGCTGGGGAGCTCAGTCCTGCTTGATACTTGGGAGAGCCTGGCTTGGCGCAGCAAAGCATGCCCAAATCTTTTTTAATTCTCCTCGCTTCAAAGCCCCTTGGGAAAGAAGGATAGTAATGAAGACAGCATTCCATTTTTTTTTTTTTTCTTTTTTTTTTTTCCAGTCATTATAATTTGTCTTTGGAATTCAGCCTTAATACTGGGGTTAATTCCTGTACTGTTGCAAATTCCTTGGAGAATTACAGTATTTTGTAATGCTCAGAAGATCTGAAGTTTGTCTGTTCCTAAGTGACCTACTAATAAAGATACCTTCCAGCATGGGTAATTCACTCACAGGTGGCTGAATAAGCCACAAGCCACACCAGCTGTACTCTGGCTGTGCATTACTTATGCTCACATTAGAGAACTGTACAAAGAGATTCGACATGGCTTAAGAAATCCAGTGTAAACAAATCTTTAATTTTATAAGCAGGGTTTGCACAAAGAGGTAACATATTTTATTCGACTAGCTGATACTTTTGGAAAAAATTGGCACTCTGTGAGCTTTTTCATTTTTACACACCATTTTAAAATCACCTATAGCAATGTATAGCACTGAGCATCTCACTGTTTCCATAGCTGCAACTGTTCACTATTGACTTATGACTGTTAAAAGCTTAGGGATATATAATTCTTACATGGGTGCAAAATATTGTTAGAATGCTACTTCAGTAGGCATGTCATCAGCCCTGTTACCTACCATGGTTAATACATGAAGTAATTGTGTAGTTTGAGGAAGGTTTCTCTGTGCTGTGCTGGATCTTCTAAGACTGTTACTTTTCTATTGCAGACAATCATTTCCCCTTTTGTTCAGGGAAAGATGTCAGTGCAGAACTAAGAAGATTTTGTTGTGGAATCGGTAACCAAATTCTGGAACATCACAGTACACCTAACAAGCAGCCTGACCTCAGAGAACTCTACCACTGTTCCCTGGGCTAGCCCCAACTCCAAAGAAAACAAAGAATGTCTCAGACTGAGATTAAAAAAGTGCTGAGGGAATATGAAAAAATTCTACCCTGTCATCGTTTCTGGTTACATCCCCATAAATCCAGATGCTTGTGTTTGATTGTCTCACCAATGCGGTGATGTTAAAAGCTCATGTAGGCAGATAAAGCGAAATGGGAATAAGAAAAAGAAAAGCAAGATGGCTTATTCATGTTGTGTTAACTCCTCACTATGAGGAAACAGATCTGAAACAGAGAAGTGTTTAGCAGGTTGGAGATGTGAAAGACAGAATTCTCAAATCTGAGTACATCAGAATACATAGAGAGAAACTTCAATCTGATTTCATGCTTGCCATATAGCTGATTTAAAGTTTGTGCTTCTGTAATCAGAAATGTAGCTTTCTCCAAAAATAAATAAATAAATAAATAAATCTCCTTATGCTAATAACATTCCTTCATGCAATTCTTTGCTTGGAAGAGTAGACATTTTTTCTGCTGTGTATTCAAATTAGTGCCTTGAGATGTACAGAGCTGCAGTAAATCTCATTACCTGAAACAAAATATTAGTCCTGAACAGGAGTTTAGCTTCCAGGGTATAGACATGGATCAGCAGGTATACTCAGCTTGCTGTGCCAGAGGATATGTTTGACCTTCTCATTTTTGGAATTAGCATCAGTCCTCTGCATGTCCTTTGGCTGTCCTGTGCCATGAAAAATGCAATCTGGTGTTTTGGAATATATTGTGGTGTGAAAGCTAGTCTGCTCTGTAGATGTAGGGTGAAATGACAGCTGACTACAAAGCAGCTGTTGGAGGGATTTAGAGTATGCAGTTCTGGCAGGATGCTTCTTTGAGATCAGTGACAAGAAGCAAGGCCCAGCGTTGGCTGTCAAACCAAAGCTTAGAAATTCTCAGAGTTCAAGAAACCTACCTCAGAGAGACTAACTTTTCATGGAGACAGACACAAAGAATCCTTACTGGCAATTTAGTTGTGCAATGCAGTGAGTAAGTAAAGATTAATGCAATACAGAACTGATGTGGCAAATTCATATACTGCACTGAAAAATTAGTATGCTGTCAGTGATTAGGTGGCTATAAAATTAAAATAATGTAAGAGAATAAAAAATAAGTTCCTGAATGCAAAAATGATTATTTTCAAGAACACTATTAGAGAATTAAACTCTCTTGGCAAAAAATCTTACCAAGATTCAAGAGGGTTCCAGGTAGCTGCATATCTTAGTATTAGCAGCTTAAAGGTCAGAGGAAAGCAATCTGGATGCTGGACAGGATGTATTAACTATGATAATAGTATAAAATATCTGAAGCTGTATTATTTTCATGCATATTTAAAGATCCAGTACTGCCGTTTTATCTCAGCATGAATTAGTCAACAATTACTAGTGCTACTTAAAAGTCCATGTTTTTCTAACCAATGAAAAATCCTAACTCATATTTGTGTTGCATCTCTGATACTTCTTTAATCATATAACTTCTGTTTAGTCTAAACACATTTTATTTATTTATTCTAAACTAGTACTCATCATCTTAGCCTGTGCTACGTTATCTTATTTAAATGCTGTGTCTGGACACTGAAAAATTGAAAATGTATAATGGGTCCAATTTTCTCCCCAAGCCAAGAGGTACAGATGAAGTCAGGTCTACACTGTCCAGGACAGGCCACCTGCATACAAAATAGTGCACATAATATAGCCTAGTAAGAGCTCTCATAGTACAGGCCTCTCCTAGAGTGCTCCCAACTCGCTCCCTCATGCACAGTGTGTGATTATCTCCCACTTAAAAGGTACATCTGACATCGGCTGACACCTGCTGTGGCATCGGGTTGGGCAAACTGCTATCACCACACATAGGTGTAATTGTCCTGGCAGAGCCTGCCTCTATCTGCAGGAAAGGGAACAGGCATTTGCCAGGTCTCACTCTCCTGACCAAAAGGTAGTTTCAAGTTGGAGCGTCTCATTCTCATTGTGGGATGCATGTTGGCAGCTGGGTGCCAAAGGGTCAAATTCAGAGAGGTTCTGCTGCAGAGCCTCCAGACCGTATGAGTCCAGTCATCCTCCTGCATCTGTGAAACTGGCATGCAGTCAGGAATGTTATTTGCAAAGGTCATGAATTCTTCCGGAGAAGTCCCTAAACAACAAAATACCCAGGACAGATAGTTAGTGTGTCTCTGCTGTTTCTCTTCAAAGCTGAGTGTCTAAGAGGAGGAAGCAATAAAGACATAGCCAGGCTATTTTCAGTGGTGCCCAGTGCCAGGACAAGAGGCAACAGACACAAACAGGAACACAGGAGGTTCTGTCTAAACATCAGGAAGCACTTCTGTACTGTGTAGGTGATGGAGCACCAGCACGGGTTCCCGAGAGAGGCTGTGTAATCTCTCGCCTTGAAGATATTTAAAAGTTGCCCGAACATGGCAATTTTTTCACTGTAAAAGCATTGCATGATACACACATACATGTACATACTTCAAAAGGACATTCTAACCATTAAGAAAGGTGTGTCACAAGCTGCTTGAGTGATCAGGCAGACAGGGGAGCAGGTGTCTGGGGTGGAGTCTGTACTGGGGAGAATTTCCATTTCATCAGAGCTTGCAGATCTTTCCTGGACAGAGTTGTGGCAATGAGATTCAGCTCCCAAATAAGCTATCAGCCTCACTTCTGTTTCCTTGTCTCCTGACCCCAAACCTTCCTGCTGAACTGCTGCCTCTCTCCCCTTCTTGTGAATGAAGTGGCTACAGGTGGCTGCCTTGGCCATAGGGGCCATGGAGTAGTCGCCTTTAATATCTTTGTTGATAGGAGGAAAAATGCCACTAAAACTTCAACGCTGAATTGAGGGAGGGCAGACTTCAATCTGCTCAGGGAACGAGTCAGTAAGGTCCCCTTGGAAACTGCTTTTGGGGTCTACCAGTGCTGGAGGGTTTTTAAGCACCACCTCCTAAGAACATAGGAACGGGCAGTTCCAAAATGTTGGAAGGCAGGCAGGAGGGTCAGAAGGCTGGCCTGGCTGAGCAGGGATCTTATTAAAGAGCTTAGGCTGAAAATGGAAATGTATGGTCACTGGAAGCAAGGTAGGGAGATGTGGGAGGACTACAGGGACGCTGCTCGCCTTTGTAGGGAGAGAATTCATATGGCCAATGCTAGAGTAGAAGAGTAGAAGCTGGCCAATAGTGTGGGGGACAACAAAAAGACTTTTCAAAGTATACTAACAGGAAAAGGTGGACCAGAGCAAACACTGGTCTGATACTTGATGAGCACAGTCACCTAACATAGACAAAACAGACATTAATGCATTTTTGCCTCTATCTTCAATGACAGTGATGGGCTCTGGAACCCCAGCTGCCCTGAGTTGGAGGATTGTGACTGCGGGAATGATAACTTCCCAGTTAGCCCCAAACTTCTGCAGGATTTTCTGCTCCACCTATAAGTCTATGGAGCCTGATGGGATTCATCCCAGGGTACTCAGAGAGCTGACTGATGTCACAGAGACCTCTCTCAATGATTTTTCAACAGTCTTGGGAATCTGGAGAGGTCCCACTTGACTGGAAGCTGGCAAATGTCGTCCCAGTTTTCAAGAAGGGCAGGAAATAATATCCTGGCAATTCCAGGCCTGTCAGTCTCACTTCGGTGCCTGGTAAAATTATGGAGAAGATTATTCTGTGAGTTTTTGAAAAACACCTGAAGGACAATGCAATCATTGGTGACAGTGAACATGGGGTTGCAAGGGTATGATCATGTTTAACAAACTTAATTTCCTTCTACAACAAGATAACCCATCTAGTTGACCAAAGGAAGCCAGGTGATATGATCCTTCTGGATTTCAGCAAAGCTTGTGATACTGTCTCTCACAATATCCTTCTGGACAAAATGACCAGAATACAGTTAGATAAAAGCATAATAAGGTGGGTGAAAAATTGGCTGACAGGTTGGGCCCAAAGTGTTCTTGTAAATGGGGTTACATTGGGATGATGACCAGTAACTAGTGGGGTTCCCCAGGACTCCATTTTAAGACCAGTCCTCTTCGATGTTTTCATAAAGAATTTGGATGTAAGACTTGAAGGTGTTTTGAGCAAGTTCATGGAAATATCCAAATTGAGTGGAGCTGTTTACTCCATCGGGAGTCATGAGGCCTTGCAGAAAAAGCTAGAAAAGCTAGAGAGCTGGGCGATCACCAACTGCATGAAGTTTAGCAGGCGCAAATGTTGGATTCTGCATCTGGGAAGGGACAACCCTGGCTGTATGTACAGACTGGGGGATGAGATGCTGGAGAGCATCCCTGCAGAATGTGATCTGGGGGTTTTGGTTGACAGCAAGCTGAATATGAGCCAGCAGTGTGCTGTGGCAGCCAGGAAGGCTGACGTACCCTGGGGTGCATCAAGCACAGCATCGAGCACAGCATTGCTAGCCAGTCAAGGGAAGGGATTGTCCAACTGTACTCTGCACTGCTGCAGCCTCACCTTGAGTACTGTGTGCAGCTTTGGGTGCCACAGTATAAAAAAGATATAAAACTATTTGCGAGTGTCCAAAGGAGGGCTATGAAGATGGTGAAGGGTCTGGAGGGCAAGATGTATGAGCAGTGGCTGAAGTCACTTGGTTTGTTCAGCCTGGAGAAGAGAAGAGTGAGGGGAGGCCTCATCACGATCTACAGCTTCCTCAACAGGGAGAGTGGAGGGGTAGGCACTGATCTCCTCTCTGGTGACAGCAATAGGACCCAAGGAAACAGCTTGGAGCTACAACAGGGGAGGTTCAGGCTGGATATCAGGAAAAAGTTCTTCACTGAGAGGTGGTAGGGCACTGGAACAGGCTCCTCAGGGAAGTGGTCATGGCACCAAGCCTGACAGAGTTCGAGAAGCATTTGGACAATGCTCTCAGATACGTAGTCTGATTTTTTGGGCGGTCCTCTGGGGACCCAGGAGTTGGACTCGATGATCCTTGGGGTTCCCTTTCAACTCAGGATACTCTATAATTTTATGATACCTGGCAGGGCAGCAGACCTGCAACTCCATGGCTCCTGGGGCTTGCTTGCTGGCTTGCTTCCACACACTGCTCTCCCACACTGTCTCATTAATGCAGAGCTTGGTGCCTGAGAAGCAAACAGGCTGTCCTGGTGGAATATGAGCTGTTCTGTGACTCTGGAAAATCTCATCCAGTTACCTAAGGTCTAGAGAAGACAGTGGGATGCAGCTGAAACACGGATGAGTGATTGGGGTGTGTCCATGTATGTGGTTTTATATGGATGTCTGCCAGAACCTTTCCTGCCTGGAAAGCAGCAATACCCTTACCATTTCCACAACCTTATGCCCCACCCCTTGCCACCAGCAAGAAAAACTCTGACGTGTTTGGTTACTCTGTGCAAATAGTGCTTGTCAGAACTGACTGTCAAAGACTCAGATGTGTCAGTCTGCTAATTAAGGAATCAACTCTTCCTGTGTGTGGTATAAGCCTCTTTCCGTACTGAATGCTGTACTCTAATAGTAGAAGCCTCCTTTCTTCTTTGTTACATAATGTCTTGTAAGTATGGCATAAATAAGCCATATTCCTTCTTGAAAATGAGTGTGATCAAATAGATTTGTATACTCAACATAGTTGGGTCCACACCTTGTTGCACCCTTGACAAAAAATTTCAAGAAAGATTTAAGTATCTATATGTGTGTGGGGGGAGGGTGTCATGTCCTTGGAAGAGAGTTCCTCCCCTACATCTGTGGCATGGAGGGAAGAGTTCCTTCACCTCATCTGATCTCCTTCTCTGTGACAAAGCTAAGAGGCTAAAACAGGTCCTCAGCTCCCCTGGATCACACTGAACCTCCTAAGTTATATGATAGGAGAATTTCTGTGGTGACTTCCCAGAGAAGTATATGATGCTGCTCAGTGCTGCAGGGACAGAAATGCTGGTCTAAAATCTCAGTCATATTATACTGGGAAAGGATCCTGCTCACTCCAGTTTCTGTTTCTACACCAGTGCCATTATTTTCAAGCATAAGAATTGAGCAGCCAAATCAGCAGGGTTAGCCTTTGGAGACTGATAAATTTGTCTTTTGGTAGCATGACTACAAATATGAGTCATGAATGTGCCAGGGCATGGCAAGAAAGTATATCGGGCTTGTGAGTACATTAGGGAAATAAGAAGATTGTTCTGGTAGGAAGAATGAAGCTTGGTGTAATCCACACCTGTATTACCTTTAGGGTGTGGATCCAGAAGCAAACTACTCTCTCTTTTGTGTCTCACAAAACTAAATAATTGTTTCAATCCAGATTGGAGTCCTGGCAAAAACTAATACGTACACAGTGATCTACAGTGATTAAGAAACCAGGGCTCTGGATCAAAGTGATAAACAAACAAAATAGACAATGTAGGCATATGGTCCAACAGTCTGCTTGCAGACAATAATAGGCCAAATGCTATCTACAAACTGCACAGTAAAACCTAATTTGAGCACAGCTTTTAAGTGGTGCTGCCCCTCAAGACCTTGCTTTCCCAAAGCAAAAAATATGGAGCTATGAAAGTTTTCTGCAGGTCCCAGCTTTAGTACATGTGGCTACTAGCATGTTTGCTAGTTATTTTATTGCCAGTATGAATAAGAGGATGATTACAAACCAGACAAAAATCCTTGATTGTTTCCTGGGGTAGTCAGGATAATTAGCAGGACCTCGCAGTGGAGCCAGTCCTCTCAGTAGCAGCTGGGAATGCATGGCAAGTGACAATTTACTGGGAAAGAGCTGACTTTCAAGCCCAATATAACTTTCAATAGGTTAAAAATATAAAGGTGTGACAGGTGTTACTGAAGAGGTGTGCTAAGTACATTTTGTATCCAACAAAGTGGTGAAGCCAATGACTGGGGGAATAGGATAGCAGTAGTAACAGGCCACCATTGACAGCGCTTTGTAGTTACGTGAAGTGAGAGATCAGTAGCCACAGCTATTGTTCAAAATGCCACAGAGGTCCTAAAAAGTCTTTAATCGTGTATTACCAAGTCATCAACAATTTGCACGTCCAGTTCTCCAAAGGTATGATGGGAGGCACAGCCCAATTTCTGGATCAGTTGACTACCACCATTTTACACAGTTAGCTCTATTAACTATGAACCATCCCTGTATCTCACTAGTTAGTGGTAAATGTGTTGGACAAGGGCTTAAGGGAGAGCACTAGTGAACTCAGTGGTGGATGTACATTTCTGGAGACACAATTGTTTCAACCAAGGCATTCTTGATTTGCGTTGTTGAAGGTGAAGATGATGACTATGTCCTAGGTACTTAGCAAAGCTCCTGACTCTTTACTTCCATGGCTCATAAAACAAGTTACTTGCAACCTTTATCCTTAACCAAAACACTTCAGTTTCCATATTGTGGTAGTTTAACCACAGCATGCAGCTGAGCTCCACACAGCCACTTGCTCTCTCCCCAGGTGGGATGGGGGAGAGAATTGCAAGGGTAAAGGTGTGAGGACTCCTAAGATGAGGTAAAGAGAGTTTACTAGGTAAATCAAAAGCTGTGTGCTCAAACAAAGCAAAACAAGGAATTCATTTGCTACTTTCCATAGGCAGACTGATGTTCATCCATTTCCAGGAAAGCAGGGCTCATCATGTGTACAATTTCTTAGGAACACAAATGCCATCACTCCAAAAGTTTCTCCTTCCCTCCTTCTTTACCCCAGCTTTTACTGCTAAGCATGACACCATGTGGTATGGACTATGTCCTTGGCCACTCTAGATCGAGCTGTGGTCCCTCCCAAATTCTTGTGCTTCCCCAGCCTCCTCATTGACAGGGCAGCACAAGAAGCAGAAAAGTCCTTGACTCTGTGTAAGTATTGCTCTGCAACAACTGAAAGCATAGGTGTGTTATCACACTGATTTTCAATGACAATCCAAAACATAGCATCATACAAGCCTCTATGTAGAAAATTTACTCTATCTCTGCCAAAACCATGACACATGTAAACAGCTTTAAGTATGTGTTTGGTCAGTTGAAATCTACATGGAGATCATTTGTGTTCAGGCTTTGTATTGAAATACACTCTTTCACTGGGATTCTTGTGTCCCAGGTCATGTCTTCAACAGTGCTGGCTAATAGTTGGGACAAGCAGGTAGTGAAAGATGCTTGTGAAACTGAGCCAGCAGAATCTCATAAGTCTGCTAATGAAAATAGGGTGGGTCAGGTTCCTAACCCTGAAAGCAATATTGAATCACTTTCTACAGAGTAACTGATGGTTTCAGAGACATTATTGGACTTACTGCCGCCAAAAGAAGCAAATGTGATATTTAAAAATTTATTTCTCCAGATAGGGATTGTTTTTCCTAGGCCTTCCAACCAGGAAAACATGGGATTTCTTCCTGCCACTTTGGTACATGGTGTTCAACCTCATAAAAATAAATAAACAATAAATAAAATGCTGGGTCATACCAGCAATAATCCTTTTGCTTCTTGTTTGTTTGTCTTTTATGTTCTTAGTCACCAAAGCTGTGTCCTCCCAAGGTGGTCATCAAGACTCTCTTTTAATAATACAAAACAAAAATGAGATTTGATAAAAGAAAATATATGTTTGTATTGAAAACAGGTTTTTGAAGTAATACAACAAAGATATGGATTTGTGCAAGGGTATGGTAAATTTAAAACAGTGCAAGAGCCACATATGGTATCCAAACAATGGCAGACAGTGTATGGTGACATAACCACAGCATCTTCAGATGTAATGCCTTGAAAGGGAAGGAGCCCTCTTAGTTGTCTGCTTGCTTTGGAAAGCTGAACACAACGATACAGCCTGCATTGCTCCAGTGCAGTCAAATAGCTGCAATTTTGAATATATAAGTGAAATACAGTATCCATTCCCTCCTGAGTTAAAAAAAGGAGGCATTTCATTGCAGTGACACTACATACTGCAAATGAATCTACTTGAGGAACAGGACAGAGAAGGTACAGGACCTTGATGATTAGTACTGAGAGGGAAAATGTTTCGAAGAACATGGACGAAGTTCTGGTCTGGTTTATGATTTTCATTGCATCTGACTCTTGAGACTTGGTATCACTGGAGACAAATATCTGAGCTCAGGTGCCAAAAGCCTAAATTTAAATTTGTGAGTTTAGATTGTGGTCAAGATTAAAGGGTCACTAAACTGTTGAATCTTTTTGACTCTTTCATGTTCCATATTTTCAGGCTCCTGGCTTGGTTCTGAGGCTGAAATGATTCCCTCAGACTCAGCATATGCTGCTGAAAGGCCTACAGTATGTTGCTTTGTTCTTTTACTGGTAGTTTGGTAGAGTCCATTCATGTATGCTCTTGACTCAAAAATTGATCTTCACCAAATGCCTACACTGCCAAGCAAAAAATACAAGTTAAATAGTTGTTGCCCAGTGTCTGGTATTCCAGTTTCCTAAACATAGCAATAATTTATCTGAGGGACCATGAGACCATAACTCATCTCATCTGCTATTGTTTCAACTCTATTCTAGCTGACAGTAAACTGAAAAAGCAGTAGTAAATATGTAAGTATGATAAATATTTTCTTACATACTGCACATTAAAAAAATAAAAAAATAAAAATTTGAGGAGATAGAAAGAAAGAACAACATTCTGTGGGAACAGAGAAAAGCTAATGTCCCTCAAAATTCAGAAGACAAGCTTTTGCATTAGCTGCACGTTATGCTTCAAGGCCTTGTTAGATGAGAATAGGTCTACTACATACAGAAATTTGAGAACTGGGAAGCTTTTTGAAACATCATGGTTGCTGATCACAGTATTAGTCTGTGAGTAAAAATATATATATTGAATCAATATGTGTCTTGTTTCCATTTAAAACTGCTTTTCTATCTAAAAACACAGACAGCACAGGATTGGCTGAAGATTAAAGATGCTGAATAAGGACAAACAACCACCAGCAAGTACTTGCAGGCATTAAAAACACTATTGATTCATGGCAGCAGTACCCAATTGCAGTTACTGGCCAGCCACAGACTTAACCAGGTTTAAGAAAAAAACAGCACATTACTGCCTGCCAGCATAAAGACACAGCAGTGTTAAAGGAAGCCCTCCTCAGCACTGCTCAGCAGTGCTGAGGAGGTCACATTGTTCTAAGGCAGCACTCCTTGATAGGTCTGAGAAGTGACAGGGTTATCGGCTAGTTTCTAGACATAACGTTGCCCCACATGGTGGCAATTGACCTTCCTGTACTTTTCTGTATATGGACTTCAGGGCCTTTGCCTTAGTCCAGTACTGATATATACGACTCCATACACTCTAGGGTGTGGTGGTAGATATTATTTGAGGTGTTTCTAGTAGTCTTCTCTTGAACTGCATTGGTGCCACAAAATCCAACAAGGCCAAGGATTTCTTCCAAGGGTCAGTTAGGATCACAATGGGTTGAGGACAGAATGCTCTCCTTTCCTGGTCGGCTTCTGGTTTGGAAGTACCTGAGGCACCAGAAGAACCTGAGCATCAGAAGCACCTGAGGGTATCATCTAAAGGTCTCACCAGTCTCTTCTGTACCTGATAAGATCTTGTTCCTCAAATTTCAGTAGAGGACAAAGAAAGAAGAAAGGTCCAAATGTGATTATTAAGGAGATCATCAACAGATGAGTCACTGGACCTCAGAAGACTTGAGACACAGACAGGAATGGAAAGGTCACTTCCAAATCAGCACAGAGGCAAACATTCTGGATCCCATAAGATCCCTTATGGAGTACAGCATAGCAGAGAAGGAAGATTTGTTCATAATCCCCAGAAACAGCCACAGGCCTGACTTGATTCCAAAACCAGTTTGAGTCAATGTTGATGTGCCAGAGCCTACTCACAGCAGATGTGTGCTCAGTGTTATACGGCGGAGTTAAACAGCAGAGACTACTTTCTGGAGTTTATTTATTTTTTAAAGATGAGGGCCATTCTATCATCATTAGTGAACAGTTTAAATTGATATTTTGCATTATACCATCATTAGTCCAGACATAACAATTTGGCAGTGAGGACAGAAACACTAGCTTTTTAAATAAGAATTACTTTCTTTGTTCTGACTCAGTTTTAAACCTTTGTGCATTTTTTGTATGTTTTTATTAAGACTTGCATAACCATATTGCAGAAAAGCCCTTCCTTTTCAAGAGTTAAAATCTACAGTTTCTGAGAGCTTCTAGTTCCTCATTTCCAATAAACCAAAGGGGCAGAGTGAGAAGATGACAACTGATATTTTGTAAGGCTAAAAATACTGCGCCTTTTTACATAACACTGGGAATTTAAAAAGCACATTTACTGCTCGCAGATTATTTTTAAAAATGCAGTTTGAGCAACACCACGAGTATAGATTCAACTGACATTTATGAGAAGTAGCTGCTGTATGTTTCACTGTTTGGGATGAGATATTCAGTAGAGAATGAAGTAAATGTTTTTAAAAAGGCCAAATAAGACTCAGACTGCATCAAAGATATTTGTATCCGGGTATACACCACATGTTTATGTCATTGGTGGTGTCTCTTCCTAGCACATACTGCACAGCCCTTTTGACCCTCCAGAGCTATCTCCTCTGACCTCCCTGCTTGGTACTAGCTACCTGATGGTGAGCGAAGTGAGTTGCTCCATCAGTAACTACTACAGATTCACCGAGTTCCCTCTCTCACATATTTCTGGAATTTTCTCTTTTTCTCTTCCCCCCTCCCCCAGCTCATTTATCCCTCCTGGGACACTCCATCAGTGTTCAGTTTCCAATAAATGATTCTAGGATATCCAAAGTGTGTGTCTTTACTCTGGCAGCATAGACCAATTCGAGAACTCACTGTGCAGAAGAAGGAGAAAAAAATAATCTTTTAGCGCCACCATTATGTCTCTTCAACAATGTGGGAGAAAATAGTATTGAGCACCAGGAGGAATTTTTGATAAATACTAATGCTTTCTCATAAAGTTTTTTATGACCTCTACGTGCAGGCAGAACAAGATGACATTTGCTTGGATGCGGATGTAGGTGTGCATGAGCTTATATTGCAATATGTAATGCAAACATTACATGTGTAATGATTACATGATATCCTGTGTCTATACCTCCACCTATTGTTACTTCTAATCTTCAGTTGATTCACACAGCCTCAAATATTTTCCTAGCTTGAAAGGACCCAGCCTTCCATTTATGTCAGATATCATTCACCCCTCTCAGGTTCTGAACTATGCTGGTGCTTCTTTTTTTTTTCATTTTTTTGAACCCCATAAGAAGCCTTTTTGTTTGTTTCCTGCATCGAAGGAGCTCTGAGCAAGAAGGGATGGTATGAGTCATTTTGTTATCTCATTTCCTTTTCAGTCCACATGAAAATCCTATCAGTGGCTAATACAGCTTGATGTAGAATTAACTCTTGTGGTGTCTACTCCATTACTTCTGTGAAGCAATTACAGAGATCTCTGCCAGAAGAAGCATTTACTGGGGTATCCATGTTGTCAGTGGCAGAAGGCCAGCAGAGAAGCATATTGGAGCAACAGTTCCTGAAGGGCAATTCCTGTCTATATAGATCTAATACAGACACTATTTTTGTAAACATTTTCCACTCAAGAAGTTAGTAGGCCTCTGCACATTTTTCACAGCTGAATGCACATCTTGCAAGAAGCATGTATGAAGTTCCTCCATATCTTTCTGTGATATAAGTTGGTCGTGACACAGGATTTTAAATAAGGATTTGAAAAAGGATCAGAGAAGGAAAGTGAGCAATCATTTTTCAGCCTTTTTTTTCATGGGAGGATTAGATGTGATTACCAGTGAGACCTTTGGAGATGGGAACTCATGTCAGGTTAAATGATAGAGAGAAGGAAAATATTTTGAATCATTTTGTGGTGTGCAACGTTTAGTTAAAAGTGGAACATTAGATGGCAAGATTTATATATATATATATATATATACATTTCATTTGAACTGGTTTAAATGGCAGCTAAGGGAGAAGACAGGGGCACATTATTTATGGTAGTAGAATCTGAATCCCTGATAACTAATTAATGAAATTAATACCTTTATTAAACAGGTATGACAGTGACAATAGCTCTGTATTTTATAAACAGTATTTTTCAGGAAGATGCTGTTCCAGTATTTATAATTTACAAGATCATTATATTTTATTTATACAGAGCTATAGGGAACACATGGAAAAGTAGGTTTAATAGAAACAATTCATCAATGGCTCATAGGATGATAAACAATGCTAAGAGGCGTGTCTTAAAGAGCAAACACAAAATAATTAACAAACAATTAACTGGAATAAGCTAGACTAGCCCAAAAGCTCTGCTTTGCAAACAGAAGTTCCTCAGGGCAACAACTGACGTGGGAGCTAGAATATAGCAATGTTCTTCCTTCTGTGTTGCCTAGCGTGCCTCTTATAGCAGGGTATATGGAGGGGGAGGTCTTCAGCTCTACAAGAAACAGAGGGGCAGTTTCCTTCCAGTTTTGTGTCATCAGCAAACTTGCTGAGGGCATGCTCTACTCCATAAGCCAAACCATTAATGGAGACATTAAACAGGACTGGACCCTGGGGTACTCTGCTAGTTATTGGCAACCAACCAGACTTTGCACCACTGACTACTACTTTCTTGCCCCATGCCTTCAGCCCATTTTCAACCCACCTGTTTTTCTCTCTATATGATTAAATGTCCCCATCTACAAACCCTGTGTGAACACTTAACATTTATGAATACCTTTCAGATCAGCATTTAAATCAGCACTACACAAAATATATTTTGCATATGCTTTCCCACAAATTATAGCGTTGTGGCATTACGACATGTGAGACAGCTATGCAGCAGGCTAGTAGTTCTGTGGAGTGAAAGAATATACACACTGGTACAATTTTGTGGGAGTAGTGGACATTCACCACCCTTGGAAGGGAGAGTTCCTCCTCTTTTCCAGTTCTTTCTCTGCTCTGTTTGCCTGACACTTACCTAGTAGCAGTGTAAGTGCTTGCCAGACCCCTGTGTAATCTACTACCACACAAAAGCAGAAGAAAACAAATCCATCAAGAACTGGAAAGCTGATTTTCAGGCAGGGTAAGCGCTAGGACTTGCTCACCTGCCTGTGGAATCACAGCCTGAGGCAGAAGTCAGAACAGATTGATGTAGATTTTATTGTAGCTTAATGAAAGGAAAGACAAATGCACACTTATTAGGACCTGGGGTATGACACTGAGCTTGAGACAAAGTGATAGACAAGTTAAAGTGTCAAGGCCAGAGAATAAAATAAGGAGAGTCAATGTGACTTACCTGAAACCTTTACTGAAAAGGGACCAGTGCAGAGATCTCTCTCAGTACTGAAAGGAGGTTTGCAGAATACCAGCTTTATATTGGGAGTGGAGAAAAGGGGATTAAAATTAAAACATGAAACAGAATAAAGACTTAAGAAATTGCCCACAGCTGTATTAGCAATACATCTCTATGCAAGGGTAGGACTGCAAAAACTGTTTGGTGGGGTTTGTGGTAAACCTCCTCAGGACAGCTATCCTGATCATTCATAGAATTAGTAAGGCTGGAAAAGACCTCCGTGAGACTGTGGAGGACAGTAGTTGGCTGGACAGTCTCTAATTTAGAAAACACTTAGAGAAGCCTTGTTTCTTTATATACCATTTTTTTTCCCATTTCAATTTTCTTTCATTTCCCCTATTCTTGCATTTACACCAGGAAGTCAATATGGATCTCCTCTTCAGGGAGGCCGAAAGACCTCTGGGTAACATAAAGATCTAACAAGATTTATGGTTTCCCAGCATTTGTAAAACTTAGTTTTCAAGAGTTTGGACACATCAGGAAAATGTCTTTATGGAATCATCCAAAACAATTCCAAGAAAGTTGACAGATTTGGAAATATATGGGGGAGGGAGGAGAAAAACAGGGAAAGAATTCTGACTGTGGAGAAATTTCATCCTCAGCAAAGATATAACGTGCTGTATCCATTGAAGAACATTAAAGCACCAGATCATACTCCCAATGGCCTCGGGCACCCAGACAGGAGGGGACTGCTATCTCTTATAATTCGTAAGAGTTATAGTTCACCATACTTGGTAAATCTTCAATACTATGGAATAGGGGAAAAGAAGTAATAGCTGCTTATATTCAAACATTGGCACTTTTTTTTTTTTTCACTTTTTCTTTATTTTTTTTCTGCACATGTCCTTTTTATTTAACTTTTACTTTGTAAGTTGACTTTGTGTAGGTAGAGTTCCTTCTCTGAAGAGGCCCATGCAAAAACATATTCTTTCTATATGAAATACGAAGCCTCCCCCTCCCCCCTTTTCTTTCCTCCTCTTTCTTTAGGTTTAGTGTAAGCTGTATGTGGGAGAATGAGCTATTCCCCATTACTGCTGTTAATCGGGGCTGTTCAGCTGCTGTGAGCGACTTCTCAGCGATGTAGACAAAAAAAATGAATTTCTCAAAGATGAGAACAAAATAATCCATTTGGGATCAGCAAAATTCAATTTCCTTTTAAGAGAGACTGGTGGAATGAAGCTGGTGAGATCAGAGAGGTTTTGGTGAAGGAAACACGAAGCAGCTGGGAGAAACCATGAGCATTTCAGAGCGTGCAGGTGGAAGGAGCAGAGTAGGGAGGGTCAGTGGTGCTGGGGAGGTGGGCCAGGGGGACACTGCCTGTTGTTATCAGGTGCAGACGAATTTGGGTTGTGAAAGGAGCCGACCTAACATCTTCATCTGGGGAGATACGTCCCTGCCATGGTAGCAGGGAGCTTGAAGGAAAAGCCTTTTTATTCCACAGGGCTAAGCCTGCTCCTTCCACCGTTTCGCAGAGGGCTGGGAAGCGGGTACGGCTGCTGCACATCTGCACCTGCACATCCACAGCCCTCCAGGGAGCCGCCGGCCGCTGGGGGGGGCGGAGAGCATCCTTTAATTGAATCAAACCTGCAAGTGTAGTTACCGGGAAACCGCGGCGAGCCACCGAGGGCCCGTCCAGCCGCCTCCATCCACCCGCGGCACCTCCGCGCCCCTCGCTTCTCCTTCCGGGGGCGCTGCCGCTCCGCGCTCCCCCCCGCCCGCCGCTCACCTGTACCGGGAGCTGCCCCGGCAGCCAGGAGGGGCCCCCTCCGCCCGCCCCTACTGCGGGCAGGCCCCGGTGCCACCCCGCCCCGCTCCGCTCCGCCCCGCCGGCCCGGTGCCGCTCTCCGCGGGGTGGACGCGCGGCCGCCCCCCGGCCCGGCTCGGCCCGGCTCGGCTTGGCACGGCTCGGCACGGCTCGGCACGGCCCTGCCTCCCCGGTCCTGCAGCCAATCGTTGCGGTGCTGCCGGGCCGGGGCTGTTTACCCAATCCGTCGGGGAGCCGCCGGGGGGAGCGGGCGGAGGGGCGGCACGGCGGAGGCAGGCGCACGGCGGAGGCAGGGGCGCAGCCGCGGCGAGGGCTCGGCACGGGAAGCGGAGCCGGGGCAGATGACAGCCCGGCCGGCGGAGCCCCCTCCCGCCTACATCTCCCCGGCGGGGGCAGCCGGCGCTCGCACCTGACCATGACCCCGCGCCGGTCCCGGCTGGGCCGCCCCGGCGTTTGCCGCTGAAGGGACCGGCTCCTCTCCGACCTCCCCCGCCGCCTTCGTCCTCCTCCTCCACCTCCTTCTCCTCCTCCTCCAGGCTGCCGAGGCTGCCGCCTCTTCCCGGAGTGATGGGCTGCATCGGATCCCGCACCGTGGGTGAGGAAGGCGTTGGCGGGGACGGCGCTAGAGGATGCTCGGGCGGTCGCAGTCCCTCCCCGGTTATAACCGAGCGACGGTGGGACGCGGGTCGCCCTGCGCAGCGCCCATCCTGGCCGCCGAGGGCCCGCTCAGCGCCATTAGCTGCGCACGACGACCCCCCCGCTCCCCCCTAGCCCGGTGCCCCGAGGGGCGAGGGGCGCCGCCGGCCTCGGTGCTGGGAGCGGGGCGAGCCCGGGGCTGCGGGGGCGGCGGGGGGCATTTCCCCGGTCACCCCCGGAGGAAGGTCGCGGAGCGTGCGGGGTCGGTGCGGTGCCCCCCAGGGGGTTGGGGGGGTGCGGGGCGTGCCTCCCGACGCGGGATCAGGCAGCCGGAGGCTGCTTCCCTTGCACGGTAGCGGGTTCTTGTTATCCGAGTGTACGTAACACTGCATGATCTGCACGTCTTCTCTCCCCCCCCCCTTCCCCCTACGGAGACTTCAGTGGAGAACAGCAAACAAAACGGAATCCCTCCCTTCCTCCTTGCAGAGCCATGGCGAGGGGACACAGTGGGAGGAATAGCGTATTTCCACCCGGCCACGCTTATTTTTCAGGAGAGAATCCCAAGCCCTTAGGCTATGTAAACCTAGTTCTGTCTTCCTACACATATGTGAATACCAAAAAAATCCATGGATCTCTAAAGGCAGGTCTCCGTAGATAAAAGCAGCGTCCAGTGGCACACTTTCCTCCCCACAGGAAAATTTCTTTCTGTGCAAACCACATGTAAAGACATCAGATAGATGCATAGAGACATGCCATTCAACTCAACAAAATACTCTCAGAGACAAAAACAGCTCATTTGGTGGAAGACCTCAAGCCCATGAAGCACACAGGCACTGTGACATAAGTAGGAAAATGAAACTTTTGAGAGCAAGCAAATTGAACGAGATCCCCAAAATAAATCTAAGCGACTCTGTTAAAGTCTGGTGCCGTGACACTTCTTGGATTGGTAGGAAAGTCCTCTGTGCGCACTTCCAGGGGGCCATATACTCCTGTAGATGCAAACTTTAAACTAGAGACTACAGTTTCTACTTGGGATATAATTCCCACATCTAGCCTATGTTTCTTACCGGTCGGATGTCCTCATGACCTGAAGAGATCTTTTATGTTTTCTGTAATGTTCACATGGCAAAGTTCACTGTTAAGATTTTTCAAAATTACCTGGGTCTGTATACTGTAATGTGTCAAAACATGTACTGCTTCCCTTTCCCATATCCTCTACATGTACACACTGCTGAGGGTATTATTATCCTCTTGGCCAACAAATAATCTACACCACTTTTAACAGTGCATGTTGTACAGGTAGCTTTAATTCTTGGTCCATCTCCCCACAATGCTCTTCAAATAAATAATTAACACACAATCTGGTAGCATCCACTCAACTTCAGAATGATGCATGGCTTTCATACTTAACCATGAAGGTATTTGTTCCTGTGTGTGCCAGCATTTTTATGATCTCTGACTTGGTATCTGTTACACAAAGGCAGTATAACTAACCTATTTCAAGGATCATTCATGTATATACATCGTAGATATACATTCATATATATCTTGTTGTAGTCCTAGGATATGGTTGGAAAATAATGCCCTAGCATGAGTAGAACTTGTTGTATGGTGTAACTGGTTAGATTTTTGCAGAACTAGTTTAATATACAAGCTCTGTATTGCCTTTCCAAGACCATGGGGAGCCCAGAGGTAGGCAAAGCACGGTACACTTCTGTTGGCTTTACCTTGGAATTTGCATGTAGCAGATTTCAAATTCGGAATTAGTGCTAGAAAGCTCATAATCAGTCACATTTAGTTTATTCACCACATGGGGACCAGTGAAGGATTGTGCCCTGAGCTTGCTCTGGACCTTTTTCCGTTCCAGTTTTAAGCAAACCACATGATTTCTCCGTCTCCTGCAGGGACATACTGTTATGATCTAGCTACATGTCATAGTTTGCACATTTAGTGATGTGAAACTTCATATTTTCTTTCCTAAATATGAGTTTTGATGTTATTTCTCCATGGGAAATGTAATTGAGGTTCCTAACAGAGCAGCTCCATACATATAAGACTGAAGTGAAAGTCATATAACATCTTTTAGTGTTATAGGGGACACCAGAAGTCACAAAGGTGATGATCAAATTTGGATTCCCTAAGGTATGAGGAAAGTTGAAAAGTCATCTTAAAGGCTAAGTGGATACCCATTCACCTTCTCCACAGATGCAGCCACTCACACACCGATGTCATACATGTGCTTTCTGTTACATGGCATTATGTCAACTACACAACAATCCAGAGCCCTTTTAAGCATCACAGTTGACTTCTGCCTCTGATACATGCCTCTGATATTCTGCCTCTGATACTTCCTAGAGGTCAGATCTGTATATTGGTGATAATTACTCTCTCCAGTGTAGCTCCCAGAGAGCTGCCTAGTGACTCTCACAATAACTGGGACTTAATTTCAGTGTATGTAAAAAAGGTTTTCACTGAGGTTGCTGGACACTTAAAGTTGCAAAATCCAGCCAGAAACTTGTAGATATTTGAGTTCCAACTACATGCAAAGATCAGCTTGATTATTTTTAGTAACTGAATTAGATAAATGTAGGATATTTCAGACCTGAATGTCTGAATGTATTCCAATTCAATTCTGAATACATTGCAAGTGTACCTTTGACCATAGTTTAGACATTAAAAAATTGATTGTTCTGACTAGTGTGACAAGATCTCTCTTATTTCCTTGAAGAGATTTAAATGAATGGAAAGCTCAAACCTATTACGCTCAAGAATACTCTCTGTTTTGCCCAGTGGTGTTTCAAATTTCTTTGACGTCTTTGAGTGAAAGCCTGCAACAAACATGTTCTGTGAAGTGACGTGAAATGGTGGAAAACTATTTAAAGAAATTAAAATCTAATAGTGCTTTTGGAGTGTGTGGGGAGAAAATAGAGATGTTCACACTGGATATCAGAAAACTTCTTGACCATGAAGAGTGTCAAGCATAGGAACAGGTTTCCCAGATAGGTTGTGCAGTGTCCATTCTTTGAGGTTTTCAAGACCAGATTGGGTAAAGCTCTGAGTAACCTGGCCTAACCTCATAGCTGACTCTGCTTTAAGCAGGAGTTTGTACCTCAAGAGGTGTCTTCTAATTGGAATTATCCCATGATCCTATGTTTAAGACTTAAAGCGTGGAGGGGTTGACTTTCTGAATCAGATTTGGTCCAGTGCTTCAGTCATGTGCTGTCAGAGGACTGCAAGCTTCTACGTATTGTTAATACATTCCTACTATACTTTTCCCACCTATTACTGCTTTCCTTTAGCTGCTTAGAATACTATGTGACACAGACTCCCTCACCTCACTATAATAACCCCAGCTGTCGTCTGAAGTCCTCCCAATGTTTGCTTAGTAGGGCAATTGTGCAAAAAAGCAGCTCAAGTGTTAGCTGGTTTAGGCTTGTGCACAGAGCATCAGTCAATGTATAGACCATGCAGATTGGAAAAGGTAGTGCTCTTAATTTGTCGGTCTCTGGGTCAAATCTGACATGCTAAATCTAGCTAGCTAGCTTGCTGCACTTCCCTCTACACAGAAAGGTCAGTATACTGTCAGAGGGAGAAGCAATGCAGGTGCTGGTTGAAGAAGCCTACACTTTCAACATTGCTTTCTCACTGGCTGTGCTGTACAAAGTGTAAACGAGTGGCTCATAACATCCACGGTAGGAGAAATGTAGCCAAAGACCACACACTTCCAATCCGTCTACTTCAGATTCAGCAGAGTGGGAGCATGATAAGAGACTGACAAGAGTGAGAGTAAGCAGCTGGGGGAATCAGTGAACACCCCCTTCATTTTCCTCCTCGTTCATCCCCCAACAGATCTGAAGGTTGCGTGGAGTGAGATCTGGTGTGGCAAGTGTAGTGTATACAGTACATATCAAGGAGAGCCAGTGTCTGGTTCCTTCCTCCTTCCTTCCCTTTCAACATACAAGTAAGCCAGTGAAAAGAAATAAAGAGAGGGAGAGGTCTAGGAGAGCAAAAGGTGATGCAGAAGGAAACTGAGTCATGACATTGGGGCAAAATACATTTGTTTACTTGCATGCAAACAGGTGGAAGGAGCACAGGGCTCTGTGTAGAAACCTCTATATCAAGGGCAATGTGGTAAAAAGGGTGGGAATACATGAAGAAGGGCATCTGGGTATCTTGTTCCTCTCATAGCCAGGGGAGAGAAAAACAGAAAAGGGGGCAAAGGAACACCTTTCCTACCAGATCAGACTGCTTTGTGCTTGGTCTCACTTCATTAGTTCTGTTTCTTCCCAGTCTAACTTTTCTTCTTTTGAGCAGTTCTCAATTTGATCACTGTAAAGTCAACCAAAGAGTTCTGGGATTAAGAGCTCATTTCTGCCAATAAGGATCTGAACAGAGACTCTGTCCCTGACCTAGCAGCCAGTTGTCATGATGTGTCTACAAAATGATCGTCTCTGAGACCTCTATCTCTCTTGTCAGGTTTAAGTTAGCGGTTTCAAAGTTGTTGGGAAAGAGCTAACAAAGAGGCCAGTTGCATAAGACTAGTTTGAAAGCATTCTAAAGAACAAGTGTAAATTATATTTATCAACAACAGTCACTAGTATAGGTAAACTGTATTCAGCATGTTGCTGATTGTCCTAAAACTCTTTTTTTTTTTTTTTTTTTTTGTGTGTGTGTGTGTGTACAGTTCTACTGATGTGATCTTGAGGAGTAGAACTGAAGGACAACATACTGAGTCTGTTTGTTAACTCTTAGAGGCAGTAAGTTGGGAGAATTATGAGAGAAATTGCAAAGGAGCTGATGGGAAAACTGAAGTAATGAATTGTCTTGAGAGAGCTGGGAGTCAGTGACTTCTATAGACTGATGTGTATTGAAGCAGAAAAATTCACCCTCTCAATGCATATTTTTTGCCTGTTTTCTTGGGGGGAAGTAGGAGAAAAATAGTTTTCAGCTTATTTAATAAGTAAATGTTTTTCAACAACAAACAGTGATGATGTCAGACTGATACTTAAAACAGCTAGTTCTAGATAACTAGCACTTAAGAGTTTTTAAAGAGTCAAATAAAAAGTCAGAACTGTAGTTTTTTTTTTTTCCTCCAATAAGTCTTGAAAGAGCGAGATAACCTAGGTACTTATTTTGTCAATCTGATATAATTCCCAATAAAATATTAGAAGGACAACATGACAGACAAGAATGGCTTTATTCAAAACAGATCCCATTAAGCTGACTTTATATCATAACTTGCATGAGACTCCCTGCAGTCAAATACTCCAATGATAGAAGTAACTTCACCTATGATCATAGTAATAAATCTAAAATACTAGATTGGTAAAAGATAAAACAACGATCAGTTAGCAACCAACTTAGTACCGCATGATTCTTTTACTAATATTATATAAATGTGGTACATATGGTGCATCAAAATAGCAACAAATAATCATTTTTGAAAAAGTTGTGTTTCTTATGTGATTTTACATTTCTCAATATAGTTGTCAGTACCCTGTGATTTAACACAGAAATCTAAAATATTGATAAACTTAACAGAATCTAAGCAGATTGGATGAATTGCCAAAAATAAAAATACAAATGAAAAGGATAAATCACTGATAATACATGTAGAACAGTTTAATTCATTTGTAATATCTTGACTAACAGTGTGCATTTGTCTGACTAAATATGAGTTCATACATCTATTGACAGAGTGTGAATAATATGTCCCGAACCAGAGCTCTATGTTAGAAAGCAGTCACACTGAAAAAAGATTAGAGATGTCTGAACAGATAATCAGTAGATCAACAGCTTCTATTGTGATGCTGCAGCCAAAGAAGCTAATGTGGTTCTTTGATCTATGAAGAGCTGAATATTGAACAGAAAAGAGAAAGTTATATTTTTTCTGTATTTGGCATTTGTTAAAAAAAAACATCTAATTTTATTATTCTCACTTTGAGAAGTGCTGCAAAAATAAAGAATCATCAGAAAATAAATATGTGAGCCGTGAATAAAAGCTTACAGGGGTAACTTGATGAGAGTTTTTAAGTGTTTGAATGAAGAATAAGCATCAGAACAATGTGAGTCTTCAGCCTAGCAGAGAACAGTTAAGATGCAATGGAAAGACAGTGGACACATATAGTCTGGAACTAAAGCAAAAAATCAAATGGTAAAAATACTTAACTATTGGAATAATTTACCAAGAATTGTGCTGAGTTCTCAGTCACCTAAACACATAAAAATAAAGATTTTTCTATTTTTTTTTTTACTGTATTTAAGTGCAGAAATGGAAAATATAATTAACAAAGGGAATACCTTTAGCCTCATTTACTTTAAGGAGGTCAGATTAGATACAGGGATGTTTCTTTGTGAGTTTAAGCTACAAGTTCTCAAGTCCAGGAGTGTACTAGATTTATGAAAGGACACATAGTTTCTATATTCTGGGAAGATGAGTTTGTAGCTACAGATGCTGATCAGACAGTTTATGGGGAAAGTTGCAGTGCAAAAACTATTAGCCGAAGTAGAGAAAGTAATTTGGTGATCCAAATATGGATTAATATTCCAGACCTAAATAGGGAAAAATAGTTTTAGGGATTGTACTACTAGCCACTTAATGTCACTGGTCAGGTTGGTGATAGGGAACAGTGACAGCTACAGGAAGATCAAAGAGGCTGTCAAGGCAGTAAACTTAGTAGTATCATGGACTTCAGTTAACCATACATGTAGTCTGGTAAGAAATCTGAATGTGATGCAAAAATTAAATGTTTGCTCTAGAAGCCAGTCAAAGAGCCTGTAAAAGTTAAGTAATTTGCCTTGTGCAAAATGATGAGGATTTAGTGCATAATGTTTTTACTAACGAGGCTTTAGGTGACTAAGAGAGATTAAGACCATAACAAAAAACAAGCAAACAAATTAAAAAAAATATCAGATAATACATATTTGCATCTGGTTGTTGTGGTGGAATTTATGGAGGTTTATCCTCTGGACTCTTTCCATGCTGCGGATACATCAGGAGATCAAATTGAAGCCTTGGTGAATATGGTTGTAAAGTAGGTAGACAAAAGAATAACAAGTCTTGGAGGAATTTGACTCTGAAAAAAGTGAACTACTGATTGTGATATGTAAAGTCTTCCAATTACTTTAGTACAAGAAGATTGGAAGTTAGGTGATGTGATGCCTGTTTGTAAACAGATTTTGAGATGTAGGAAACTATAAGCTAGTCAACAAGATATGCATGCCAGGCAAGCTAATAAATGTTGCTCTAAAGAACAGCACTAGTGCATGCATGGACAAGTAAGATATACAAAGGAAAAGCTAATGCTACTGTTGAGGCAAAACATGCCTTGTATGTCTTAGAAAGCCTCAACAAGCAATATATGTCTTAGAAAGCGTAAACAAAGAAGATCCAGTGGCTATAGTCTACTTGGATTTCCAAAGCACATTTGTAAGGGCTGCTAAAGACAGCCTTTCTGCTGTCGGATCAAAGGAAAGTTCCTAAACTTATTAATTACATGGGTAAAGATAGTATTAAAAAAAAAAAAAAAAAAAAAAGATTAGCAAGAAATGGCCAGTTTTCACAGGGATCTTTTTCAGATGTGCGTATCCATGAATGGTGTGAAACAAGGGGCAACTAATGAGATAAAGTACCATAATGAGGGTAAATTATTTGGGGGAGCAATTGAAGCTGAGTGCAGAGATTTACAAAAGGATGTCACAATACTGAATAATTAGGGGTTAAAATTATGGGTGAAATTTGTTGTAGATGAATGTAAACTGATGCACAATAAAACAATTATAGTGTTACATTAGCAATGATGAAGGTTCTGAGTTGACTATTTCCATTCCAAAAAGAGATCTTGAAGTTATAATAGAAAACTTAATTCTTAGTAGCAGCGATAATGTCAATCACATGTTAATAACTAGGAAAAAAGTAGAGAATAAAATGACAAACGGCATTATTCTACTATGTGTAAATCCATGCTGTGCCCATATTTTGAATACCATGTGTTGTTTTTGATTGTTCAATCCTGTTTCAGAAAGGATGTAACTGAACTGGAAAAGATTCAGAAAAGGCAACAAAGACAATCAAGGTATGGTGTGGCTTATGTTTCAGGAGCCATGTAAATAGATAGGGATTTCTCAAGTCTGGAAAACAGATGATGAGGGCAAGTTATGACGGATATCTTTAAGGTCATGAATCTTCTCTACAATATGAATAACATGGAGAAAACAAACAGAGAAGAATATTTTATTATTCTTTTTAAAGATAGATACTAGACATCAAATGAAACCAAAATGGCAAGTTTCAAACAAATAAGAGCTAACATTTTCCACATAATGTATACTTAAAATGAAGAACTATTGTTATAGGGTGCTATGGGTACAAAAAAGATTTCTTTGGTTTAGAAAATGAATAGATTAATAGAAGAAAACTCCCTTAAAGGTGACTAAATACAGAGACAAAATCGCTGTTTCAGGAACTACTGGAGGTATAAATTACTTGGAAGTTAAGAGAAGTATTCTAGGAAAATATCACTATTGTTTCTCCTTTTCTTTTATTATTTCTTATATATTCACTCCCATCTGAGGGACAAGCTAATACTGATACCAAACAATTACTAAATGCTTACTTTTTCCCCCTGCTCCTTCTCCCCCCCCAAAAAAAAAAATAAAAAAAAAGACAGTGAAGGAAAGAAACCAGGAGGAATAAAAAGAGAATTGTTGGTGGCGAAAAAGGAGAAATAAAATAAGAACAGAGTAAAGACTAACAGACTAAAAATAGAAAAATATAGAACCAGAGCGGAGCAATGAGTAGAGCTTTTCTGTACTTCCATGGTATACAGGGACTAGTGGATACTTCCTAGTGATGTCCTACCTAGAACAAGGGAATAGAAATAGGACTCCTAGTTGCTGTAGTTGCTGGGATCCTGTTTTTTCCTCCTCCTGCAGCTGCAGATAGCCAGCTTGGTGAGAAACAGAGGAAAGTTGATTAAGAAGGATCAGAATTCAGTACGGCTTGAGATGGGAGCTGTACAACAAATTTGTCAAGAAGAGCATCCAGAATCTAAGTAACAAGTTCTGGAGGGGTCCAAAGACTTACATGCCTGATATACACTGGTGCCAGTCTGTCTCTCATTGCAGAAGAAACAGGAGGTGGAGGATCCTGCGAATAAACTTAGGTGCTTGATGCAGGGTGTTCCCTCCGATGTTCCAAGTGGGCCATAGAATTAGACAGACTAGAAACTAGCTACTGGGGTTTCTCATCCTCTCCTGACAAGGAGTTGTTCTACAGCCATATATCTGTATGAGATGTGACAGTAAGAAAGTGGAGCAGTTGAAGCATGAATGCATAGAAGTGTTCTCAAGGGAGGTCATCTGGTTTTCAAAGCTTACTAGAATGATGTGTAGGCTGGACAGGGAGTCAAGGGCCAAGGCTTCAGAAGGAGCTCGATGGAGGTAGGAGTTGGAGGGGGCTACCCTCCTGTGGGAGTTGCCTGAGGTTGGAGTTGTTGATATAATCCGGGTGTTTGACGCTGCATACCAGGCAAACAATGTGGGGTTGACCCAGTCTCACTGACCATAGACCCAGTGCTCCTCAGTTTTGCTGATGCTGCAGGAGCCATGCTTCTATGCAGTGAGGAGGTTTCTGCCTGCATGTGGAGGTGGGTTTTCTGAAGCAGGGGCTCAACAAAGACATTCCTCCTTGTTGGTGATCATGAGGGACCTGATTGCACCAGAGAGCTTCTGGGTTCTGAGGAGGGCCTTGTAAAAGTCAAGAAGGCTTTGTAAGAGGCCTCTTGTATCAGTGGTGTAGAATGACAGACATAGTTGTATACCAGCAAGTTCTGTAGACAGAACTATGGTCCCTAGATTACAGGGAAGCATTCTGCTGCCTGGCTCCCCTTCCCTCCTTGAACACGGTCCTCACTGATGAAGATGAGGTTGTTGTCTGCCATGGCAAGGGTCAGCTGCATCTTCTTCCTAGAGCAGTTAGTCTTCAGCAGTTAGCAAAGGTAGCAGCTTGTTTCCCCCACTGGCTAAGGATGCTAGATTCAGTGCTAACTGGAGTGACTGAAGATGCAAAGAGGGGGGAACCATTCTGAGATCCTGTAGAAGGGCTGTCAGAGGAATGACAGCAATGGCCTTGTTCACCTCAGCCAGCTGTGGCCAGCTCTGCCCTCTTGGTTGTTTTTGAGGGTCCAACTGTGACCTGAAGTGGCCTCCTCTGGAAGAGATCTGTCTCCTCTTAAGGCATGGGAGATATCAGGCCCACAGAGATACTTTCCATATGCTTTTCCAGGCATTAAAGCACAGAGGTAGGCGGCATGAAAGGAAATGATTTTTCCTTGTAAACAACTCTCTTCCTCCCTGTGTGGGATTCCCCACAGCTAGAGTGGGTATCTGCTTATGTTGTGACCACTTCCATTTCTCACTGGCCAGTGGTCCATTTCTGGGCCAGAAAGCAGCCAATGCATAAGTGTCCCAGGCTCGGCAGGGAAAGCCCTAAATGTTCCTGGAGGAGCTGTGGATGTACAAGAAGATTCCTTATGTTAAATGATAAAAGATTTTGCAGCTCTCCATCATGCCATGTACAGCCACCAGCATCTGGATGGATCACTGGCAGAGGGAGATATCCTTTTCAGGAAGGGGCTGATGAGAAACACCAGCTTCTTCAGGGCAAAGAATAGGAGCATGAGGAGAGCAGTATTGGGAGGATGGGAGAGACAAAGTTAGGATCACCTCTACACCCAGGATTTACAGAAGCTTGAGGAGGAAGAAGAGCCTCCAACTGAAGACCTTTGCCTGTTGCCTCCCACAGAGTGGCTTCTGTTGGCAGAAAGAAAATCTGCTATGCTTTGGTGGCCATTGTCATGGCATGGCATCTAGCAACTCCCACGCTTTGTTTTGGCAGGAGAGAGTGATAAGAGGGAGGCAGCAGTCTTTATGCCTCCTGTCTGTAGAAGGAAGTGGTTCTGACCAATACAGCTGTTCCAAAATGAGGTGGTTGATGAGGACTGTGGCTAAGTGTGTGGTGGCTGTGGTGGAGAAGGATGTAGTCACCTGGCTGTATACTTTGGAGTTTCCAAAGTGATACCCCCAAACTGAGCAGGGACAGGTAGGGAGAAAGGAGCCTGAAACTGTTAGGTGGCAGCTGCCCCTGTGTGCTGGTGTTTTAAGCAAACTATTGTTCTGCTTCTTCATCTAACTTGTCTTGCTGACTGGAGAATGATAGTGGGCCTGAAGATTCAGCAGTGGAGTCTTGTCTTGGGCCTGTTGACATCATATTGGCAGTGGTGCTGCCTACTCCACAGGCTGAGGGGAAAAAGAAGGACTGGGAGAAGTCCCTGGGGTCAACAACCACCCTTTCTCAGTCTGTCCTATCTTCTCCATGCATGCAGGGCAATGGGGTTGGGTATCTGGGTGTTTGTAATAATATTTGGGAGAGGGTCCAGAAGTGTGCAGAAAGGCTGGAAGTTGGAAAGAGAGGAGTGGACCGGGCAAGGGGAAAAGGCCTGGGCTCCACAGGTAGTGCTGGAAGGCAGAGCATGGATCAGGACTGTCCTGGAGACAGGCAGGGGCAGAAAAACAGAACACAAAGAATGCACAGAGGTGCTAAGGAGGAAAAGAGAGCCTGGGGAAGGGTATGGTGTGAATGGGAGAGCCTATAGGAAAAGAAAGGGTAGGGGGGCTCATATGTGTTTTTCATATGTAAAATGGTAACATCAGGGTGAGGGAAGAAAAGGGTAAAAGTTGGGTAGCGGAAAGGTTCTGTGCTGTCCCTTCTCCAAGTCCTTCTGTGTGTTGTAGTGAAACCTTTCTTTCTCTTCCTGCTCCAGAGTGCAGGGAGAAAGGTGCATTGCGATTTGCCAGTTGACTCCTGGTGAGTAGCTGGGATGGTCCGTCTTTCTGACTGGTAGAGATGAAGCTACAGAACATAGATGTCACAACTAATGATATTCTTATTCTCTAACACAGTGCTCAGTGTCATGTGACAATCACAGAGATTAAAATTTAAATACATAGGGAGAGCAAGATATGAATTTGCCTGCTGCATATTACTTCTGCAATGTTGGCTACAGGCCCACCAAAAAAAATAAAAAAAATAAAAAAGGCTGTTACCTTTGTTCATATTGACGTTTTCATACTTACTGTGCTGAATGAGGCCCCTGGGGACACATTCTCTGCACTTCAGAGAAGCACTGAAGAATGAGGATAAATCCATCGCTGCTGTTCATGCTGGCTGATACTTGTTCTGCAAATGAGACAGGTCTTTGAGATTTTTTGTTGTTGTTGTGTTAATTGGATGTGTTCCATTTTGCAGTATCTCCTTAGCTTAAACGACATGACTGCTTCTCAGAACAGAGCTATCTCTGTGTAACATTAGGCTCAGTGTTCAGCTCTTTTTAGTTGCAAGGACATGGTGTACAGTAACCTTTAGAATTGGTTTGAAAATGCTTCCAGTCAGGAAGGAAAATGTTGGTCTTGGAGCTTTGTTCCTTAATTCTATTTCCTAAACAGCTCTGAAAAGGGACCTACCTGCAGAAGGAATCAGAATGGTCTGGGAAATAATTTAGGTTACCCAAATTCAAAGCAAAGATCCTGAAGAAGAACTGCCTGTCTGATGCCTAATCCTACAGACATCTCAGAACTGTAGGTGTTTTCATTTTTGATCAAAAATTTCTGAGACATCTGTTTTATGGAGACCAAGATGCTTTGAAGAGCACTACACTGCTCAACCCTCTCTCATCCATGAAAACAGGCATTTTAATATTCACCTTCCACAAGTGGTTCAGTTGCTATCTACATTCTGAAAAAGCCAACAACAGCTAACCACTTCCTATGTTTCCTTATCCATGCTCATACAGTTGTGCAAATAACTCAGTTTGATTTCTCAGCTTTATCTGGGTGAATCTGAATGCTTTCATCTGAAGTTCAGCTCAGGAACACTTCACTTGGCACAGAGGCTTATTCCTTTCCTCGATGTTGCCCTTTGGGCTAGCTTTCAATGGCTTTCTGTAAAGCACACAGGGAAGAAAAAGGGTTCTGTGATACACTATCTGTCCATCTGTCAGTACTTTCCAGTAGCTTCCACTTATTTCATTTCAACCACGTTTGACAGGACATGAAGGTGTTCTATTAGACAAAGATACTACACTTCCACAAGTATCATGAAAATTCAGAGAATCATAGAATATCCTGAGTTGGAAGGGACCCACAGGGATCATGGGGTCTAGCTCCTGGCTCCACACAGGACCACCCAAAAATCAAACCATATGTCTGAGAGCATTGTTCAAATGATTCTTGAACTCCGACAGTCTTGTTGCTGTGACCACTTCCCAGGGGAGCCTGTTCCAGCGTCCAACCACCCTCTCAGTGAAGAAACTTTTCCTGATACCCAGCCTGTTGCAGCTTTTTGCCATTCCCTCTGGTCCTGTTGTTGGTCACCACAGAAAAGAGATTGCTGCCTGCCCCTCTGCTCCCCTCATGAGGAAAGCTGTAGGCCACCATGAGGTCGCCCCTCAGTCTCCTCTTCTGTAGGCTGAACAAACCAAGTGACTTCTGCCACTCCTCATACGACTTGCCCTCCAGACCCTTCTCCAACTTCATAGCCCTCCTTTGGACATTCTCTAAGAGTTTTAAGTATTATATTGTGGCACCCAAAACTGCACATGGTATTTGAGGTGAGGCTGCACCAGTGCAGAGTACAGCATGACAGTGACTTCCCTCAACCAGCTAGCAATGTCGTGCTTGATGGACCCCAGCATACAGCTGGCCCTTTTGGTTGCCAGGTAACACTGTGGACTCATATTCAATTTGCCATTGATCAAAACCCTCTGGTGGTCCCTTTCTGTGGGGCTGCTCCCCAGCCTCTCATCTCCCAGTCTGTACTTATATCCAGGGTTGCTGAGTCCCACGTGCAGAATCTGTCACTTGCTTTTGTTAAACTCCATATTGTTGGTGATTGCCCATCCCTCTAATTTGTCAAGATCTTTCTGCAAGGCCTCTCTACCCTCAAGGGAGTTAACAGCTCCTCCAAAATTGATATTGGGGAAAATACAATTTAAATACTGATCATAATTACTGCAATTACATTTGTTGCTTTCTTAGTCATTCAGGGTAAAGAAAGGAGTGGAAAGAAATAATTGAACCATTTACTCTAAATATTGGTGTTTACCAACATTAAAGTTGCCTACCAATATCGAATGATAATGTTTCTGCTCTCTGCGGAAAGTAAAACTTGAAAAACAGAAGATGGTTTGCTAACAGTGGATAATAACAGCACTAGAAACTCATTGTATAATTAATGTGTTTCTTATGTTAATTGACAACACATCTGAAAGCGATTGACACAAATATATGTTTAGTATATAGTGTGTATCTTCACCAGCATTGCATTGGAAAAAAAAAAAAGAGAATTTAGGACTCTAAAGCTTTATTGTTCTATTCAGTGCAAAACAAAACATGGAAGACAAATTAGAGATTTTGAGCATCCAACACAGAAGTTGCAACAAAATAGGTTATTAAAGGCTTTTGCGTAGATGCAGGTGTGCAATTCAAGCGAGTACCTTGTAAATGAACAAAATACAGGCATATATATCAAATACACTGTCAATGAATGCACGGTGGTAATAGAATTGAGAAATTGCAAAAGGAAACCCAAAGAGAATAGACTTTTTAACATTACAATAGATAAGTAATTCAAAACCAGATGAATTTCCTAAGATCACAGAAATGAAAAGGAACTGAAAATATGTCCAACTAAGATATTTTATGTCTCCATGAGAAGTCAAAGTATTCATAAAAATGGGCTCCAAATAAGAAAAAAAAAAAAAGAAGTAATAATATTACATCAGCAAGGTGGGATACAGTCATCCAGATGGATTCTTGGAGTTTTCCAGTGCATTCTTAAAAATTGTTGCTATTTCATATTACTTGTGAATTTTAGAAAATACATTTTCTAATTTGTAAGTCCATAGTTACCATGCTTAAAAAAGCAGGGGGAGGCATCTTGGTATTTTCTTTCCCTCATCTATTTTTTTCCTTTTAAAATGTTTTTCATATTTATTATTTAGAAATGTCTGTCTTAAAATTAAATCTTTATTTTTACTTAAGCAGTACTGTAAAGAGCAGAGGGATTGTATCTTTCCCCCAAAGGCTTAGACGGCTAGAGTAGAAACATTTCTTCAGTTGTGATGGATACATCTTTCTTGATATGCGTCTGTCAGATTTTTTTTAAATTAAATTTGTGTTAAAAATACAAAGCAACTTTGATCTGTAAACACTGTCACTTAGTATATTTATGTATTTCAACTGTGTTGGTTTCATTTTACTGTTTCTTATATTTAGCTTCCTACTTATTCTTCAGTCATCTACTGAGTCTTTCAGGGAAAAGATGGAATTTATGATGTTAAAAACAAAACAAAACAAAAAAAGCAACAACTTTTAAAAGTGCAAGGAAAAAAACAAAAGTCCTCTGTGTTTTTTCTATACACACTGTACAAAAATGGAAACTATCAGTGTGCTACCAGTATTGAGATCAAAAATTGAATGTCTTTTGCCAAACTTTGGTGCTGTCGAGTTGCCTGTATTGAGCACCTGTCTGCCTGAGGTTAGTCTCTCTCTATCTCTGTGTCTGAGGGGTCCTTGCAGAGTATTTTCAGAACAGTGCTGCAGCCTGTTTTACTCTGTGTGCCAGGATGTGTAGACTTACAGTAGTGTCACAGCCCTATGCTCAGAAACAACTGAGAGTACAGGAATGAAACAGAATAAATGGAGATAAAACAGCTATGGCACTGCTGTTGAAGCCTGTAACGAAGGCTTCTGTACTTTTGCCTTCTGCTTTGGAGTGGTAGCACCTCTTCTGCCTCTCCAGCATCATTGTCTATATCAGTTCTGCAGCAGGAACACCTCAGCTCTCCCCTTCTGGTGTGACAGAGTTACTGATGGAGTGAAGGAGCAGGAGCTGCCTCTACAAGAAGAGGCAACCGAATCCCAATAAGCAGAAGTAGGCACCCACTCCTACACCTAACTCCAATTTCAACCTTCCACTGACCTCTGTTGATTCATTGGCTCACTTTGATGACATTTAGCCCCCACACTCCTTCCTTTATGTGCACTCTCCAGATTTGCACTTCCTTGTGGTTCTCCTTTCTTGCCCTCCACCAACTTCTACCCTCTACCCTTTCCCAGCTCAAGGAAGATCAAATACATTTATTCTAAGCCAACAGCAAAACTTATAGCTGATGCACCTGGGACTGGCAGCTGGGCTTCTCAAGGCTCTATCAGAGACTTTCCTTTGCTAGAGATGTTTCTAGCTTTGATTTTAATGCTAAACCTAATAGCTCTTCAGCCACATTAGGAATGAGCAGCCCATGAGTGGGCCCATTATGGCCTTGTCCCTCTCACTTGAATCCAAGCACACACCAGAGCACCCTCTCTTGCTTTGACAAATTCAAGATTGCTCAGTCTCGCAGGGAGTAGTGCTGTCTGCCACAAAACAAAACAGAAAAATGAAACTGCTGCCAAATAGGAAGGACAAAACATAATAAAAGCTTGTGTAGAAGGTAGCAATGATGTGTCAAAGCTTTATGTAACGATACAGGAAGTGATTGTTTGGGGTTAGCTAGTTGCAGCTGTACTCCACAGCCAGAGAAAAGTGAGGTAACTGTCCCATACAGGCATTGCACACCAGGATTTAGAGGAAGTTTTGGCAGCCTGGCCTTGGGGACCTGCCAAGGCCTGAGTGGAGATACCTCCAGATCCGCTGGAAAGCTCGTGCACAACCTCAAGTGCCCTTATAAATGGGCACTGGAAGCCCATGAGCAGAGATGAATCCAGTAGTGGCAAGGTTGCTGTAGCTCGATGCCACCAGCTGCAGTGAGTAGCAAGGCTGAGTAGCATACACACAAGCATGCATACGCAACATATATACATACATTCCTCCCCAAGCCACCTCGATCCCACGCTTTCCCTGCCATTGGTTCTATCCCTAAACATCCCATAAATCTACTGCAATCCCTAAATGCTCTTCTCCTACATCCAATAGTAGGTCCCATATTCCATGGCATAATAACACCTCCCTCAGTTTCAAAGTTGCTCTAGAGAACCTTTTCCCCTGCCTTATCTTCATGGGCACTGTTTCTGAACCATGGGGCTGAGGCTGTCTATGCAACAACCCTTGTGAGGGGTCCAGACAGGGTGTCCCTTCCTGTGAGTGCATAATTTGGGTTCCCACCTGCTGTTGTCACCCTATGAGCCTCTGGGTGTATTGAGACATGACTTTGATGGGATGATGTTTCCTGTTCTGTGCCTGGGAGCGGCCTGCCAGGGTACTATTTGGATCCCACCTTCTGCCATTGTCTCTCTGTGCTTCTTTGTGGGTGTGCAGACAAGCTTGTATCAAATGATGTGACATACCCTTCAAAGGAGGGAGGGTGACTGTGGATAGATGCTGAATGATCCGATCAGAATTGAAAACAATTTCAGCTGTATACTTCTAGCTCATGAATTGATCATGGTTAATGGTAATCACAATTAGAAGTAAATAATGGAGCTCAGTAAGGACAAATACATGCATGTACTTGTTAGGAAAATCAGTCAAGATGATCACAACCTTGAAAGGTAGTCTTTGTTGTGTTCATTAATGCCAAATCCTGCTACCTCCTGAAATCAGGCTATGTTTGACCTCTAATGCTTGGCTTTGTAGCAGACACTATGGATTTTTTTTTTTCTTTTAAGTTCCCTGAATAGTTTCTGTTTTACTTAGCCAATCAGAAGCACATTGGGGATGCTGTTAAAGCACTCAGTTACAATTATCCCAATGAACAGAAACATATTTAATGTGTGAAGGAGAAAGTATGACTTGATCCTTTGAGAAGGAGATTTTCTTACGCAGCAGAAAGTGATGAGGTGTGAAGGTGTGGTGGACACTAAATCAAATAATATTTGCTTTCTGCTGTTTTCTGGCTTAGCCTTTTTTAAGAGACCAAATTAACTTATTTGCATTTTGAATTCTAGCTGATGAATGCCTCAGGCTTCCCACCCATAAATGCCTACATGCCTCCTACAGGCCTGTGTAGGGCAGAGGATTGCACAATACCTCTTGCCTGTCAGAAAATCTCTACCCAGGTAGTGATAAACCAATGTAAATGTGCCAGATGCTAGAAAAAGCAACAGGGTTTTCATGTGTCTGTGGCAAAGAAATTTGCGACAAAGAGCAAATAAAAAGCAAAATGCTAATGAAAATAGCACCATTCACATTCAGTAATATATATTTTAAATAGACTAGAGATTGCACAATTGATCCAGGAATCGATGATCATTATTGGAGCTGTTTCTTGCTAGATTGCAAAAGGCTGTTTTAAGCATAGTATAACCTTCTCCTCCATGACATGGATGCAGAAATAAAATGTTTTTTAGTTTGAGATGGAACAAGGATTGAAGGCACAGTAAATAGCTACATGGACAGAGAGGTCATACAGAACAGTCTTGATACTTGGCTATATGAAGTTTGCATTTAGTTTCACTTATATTAAAAGTTAGTATTAATCATTTTTTATTATTTATTCTTTCAATTTTATCATTCCTATTTTACGTTATTAAAATTTATTTTTATTTAATCCTTTAAGTTGTATTAAAATGCATCTAAAGTCAAACAGCACAGATTCTGCTTTTGAATGGGTGGCAATCCCAGAAAACTGTGCTGAATGCATAGGGATCTCAGTGAACAAACAGCTGAACATGAGAGTCTACTGCAAGGTTATGGCACAATGGGTTGATATGATGAGGAGCAGCCAGTCATTTTTACCTTTATTAGCAGAATGGGTGATAGGAGTCCTGTATTATTGTGCATGGTTTCATGTCTGCATTTTGAAGAACTACAAAAATTTAGATGTCAAATTTAGATGTCTTTAAAAATAATAAACAATTTATTAAGGGGGATGGAAAAATGCTATACAATGAAAAACCTAAAGATCTCAGTCTATTTGATACATCAAGAAGAAAGTCAAATGTATGAATACCTTTTCTGAAATATAACAGCAGGTATTAAAAAGCTCTTTAATCTTTCTGAGAAAGGCAAAGCAAGGACCAGCACCTCTAAGCTGAAGCCAAACCATTTCAAATTAAAAAGGAGAAATGCCTTTTTAAGTAATGATGGCTTAATATTGGAACAGGATATCAAAAGAATTGGTTATTCTGTCACACATCATGACTAGATTCTTTTCTTCTGGGAAGCTATGCTTTAGCCAAGCATACATTCTGCTTGAGAGCAACACAAATGACTGGTCTTCATCAACACAAATGACTGGTCTTCATATGGAGATATCCTTGTGAAATGTAACAGTTAATGATGTACAGATGGTTTGATAAAAATCAGGTTTGGTTTAAGGCCATTGTGGCCTTAAAGTCAGTGATTCTTCTGTATGCTAAGCTGACTTGGCTTTCAAGACTCTTAAAACACATTTAAGTCAGTGGCATTTGGAAGCCTGACTAGATATGTTCCTGCAGGAAATGAGGTGATTGCAGTAGACTGGAAAGGACTGAAAGATGTGGACCAAATCAATATGGACAGCACCAGTTCACTGCATGGCAGCAGCTTCCACCGTCCTTCCACGGAGGTGAGTGCTTGTCCCAGACACACTTTTCCAGGGGGATCAGAAAGATATGATTCTTTCTGAGTTTAGAAATGCATGTTGTTTATCACTGGGGCATCATGTGGGAGGAGACTAGGATGTCACTGTGCACCCAAGGATCAGACCTCCGTATCTGTGCAGTTTGGCTTGTGTTGAGTAGAGTTGAGTCACTCTTTAGAATATCCAGAGTGAGTAAGAGTTTGCACATAAAGATGTTTTTAACCACTCACAACAGAGGCAGAACAGAACATGAATAAGACTGTGGCAGTTCTGACAAGCCTGTAGGTCTGCATTCCTTGAATAATGGATTCACTGAAATATCCAGCACTATGTCCCAGCTTCTGCAGTATAGCCATACAATCTTCTGAAGAAACATTTGTCTCCATTTTGATTTTTAGGAATGCATTCACTAGTAACTCACTGCCAATTGATTTAGTGTTTAGTCAAGGGCTGATTCATTTCCTGCTCTGAATTATTGCAGTTTAGATACCTGAATTTTCAGCTCTGTAAGGTTCAGAATATGCAGTCCTGGTTAATAAAAATATCAACAAATAACATTTGGGAAATCACAAAGAATGTTCACAAATAACATACGATTTGCCTAATCTTACAAAGTACTAATGTATAGGTATTTTATTTCCCTTTTATACTTTATTTCCTTATTACACTTTGCTGGCTTGGAATGCAACTCTAAGAATCTTGGAGTTTCACAAAATCATGACAGAAATAGTGGAGCCTAACCTTGTATGGAAAACTCAGTTAAAATCAAATACAGATTTTAAATCCAATGAGTATAAACCATACCTCATGAAACATTTTGATTTATGTAAATTACCATAGCTGTAATCAATTCATCTAAATTTTCCTGAGCGTTCACATCCCCAAGCCAAGATGTTGAGATGCGAGTCCTCTCAGCTGAAGGAAATGCACTATGAATTGTTGCTGTAATGACTGGTATGGGCAAGGGATCTGTTTTGCAAAGGGAAAGTGGGTCAGAGTGGACAAACTGAAAGACTACAAGCAAAAATAATTTTGGAAGAAAATCATTCTGTGACTTGCTATCATACAGTAAAAATAGATAGGTAGTGTAGCTCCTCCTTGTGTTAGCCTCAGAGGGATGCACCTCCCATACAGAGATTCCAGCTGCAGTATTTAGCAACGAAAAGTTTTTAGAAGGGGAGTCTTAAAGGTGTTTGTATTTCTCCCTCTCGTACTTTTTAATCCTCATATGGACTTGCATACTTCCAAATACCATTGTACCTACAGTCACCACATCCAGCAATAGGGAATAAGCCAGCTTGAAAGACACAAGTTTTTTTAATCTATCAGCTAGAGTACTGGCTGTTGATTATGGCAAACTACTTGGAGAGATGCATAGCTGTTTGCAACTTGTTCATTACACTAACTCATGTCCATTTTTGGTTTCTTTAGCAAACACGGACAGATTTCTCCTGGGATGGTATCAATGTGAGTATGCACCACACTACTGTTCATATTCTAGTCATAGAAAGCCCAGGATTTGTCTTTTATTAGATATAGTGGCAATCAGAATGGAAACATGAATGAAAGTCTTCACTGCCACTGAATTTCTGAGCATTGTCTAAGATTCAGAGGATGCTGATGAATTTTGATTTGCTTCTGTGGCTTTACTGTCTCACAAGATATTTAGATCTGCAGGTGGCTTTTAAGTTGCCTTTATCCCTCTGGGATAAATGTGTGTCATTTCTGATATTTTCTTTGTGATATTTCTTGGCACTGTTAGATAAAGAAGAAGTATATCCAACAAGTTTAAAAAATCAGTAGTCTTTGATCTTTTCCAGGACTTTGGAAGAAATGTATCTTATCATTTTCAGCTACATACAGAAGTAAAGACATTTTTTACAGTCCCCTGAGGAAGATGGTCAGCACAACTTAACTTTAGCTAATAAGTGGAAGAAGAAATAAACAAATATTTTAATAACATATGTTCCTTGTTGCTCTTAACACCTATGCCATGATTTTTTTTTTCCACTAGCGCAAAAAGAATATCCTGAAAAGGGAATAATTTCTATTAGTGCTACCAAACTATTCTTTCTGGTTGAGATACTTAAGATACTTAAAAAAGATACTTAAAAGTATCTTCCCATAAATTAGCGTTGATAGTTTTATATGTTTTGAAGGTAGGATTAGAAGCCAAGTTTTTGGCAGTTGTAAGCAATTTCAACTTTCAGATACTTTTTAAATGTGTGTCATTTTCTGGTTCTCTGTGATTTGAGAGCACTTGGGTCACTGAATGCCAAAGGGATTTGCCTTTTTAACCAACTGTGGTGTTTTTACCCTGCTGAGCAGCTAAACTCCACCACAACTGCTCTCTCACTCCCCCTCCTTAAAAGAAGAGGGGGAGAAAATACAATAGAAAATGGTTCAAGGATTGAGATTTTAGATTGCTCACTAATTTAGATTGCTCACTAATTACTGTCACTGGCAAAACAGACTCAACACAGGGAGATTAATATAACTTATTGCATATCACTAGCAGACTAGAACAGTGAGAAACTGAAAGCAAACTAAAAACAGCTTCCCACCCACTCCCATCAGCGCTCTTCTACCTTCTCCCCCCGAGTGGTGTAGGGGAACAGGGAATGGGGCCTGTGGTCAGTCCATGACACTTCATCTCTGCCACTCCTTCAGGTCACTCTCTTCCCCTGCTCCAGTGTGGGGTCCCTCCCATGAGATAGTCCTCTATGTGGGCATTCCACAGGCTTCAGCTCTTCAAGAACTGCTCCCACATGGCTCTGTACCATGGGGAGAAGTCCTTCAGGAGCAGAGTGCTCCAACATGGGTCCCCCATGGGTGGCAGCTCCCCCCAGACCCCCTCCTCCTGCGTGGGCTCCTCTCCACAGGCTGCAGCTCTGGCCCAGGGCCTGCTCCTGCGGGGGCTCTCCATGGGCCGCAGCCTCCTCCAGGCCACATCCACCTGCTCCACCGGGGGCTCCTCCATGGGCTGCAGGGGAACTTCTGCTACGACACCTGGAGCACCTCCTCCCCCTCCTTCACTGACCTTGGTGTCTGCAGGGCTGTTTCTCATTTCTCTCTCTCCCAGCTGCTGTTGTGCAGCAGTTTTTTTCCCCTTTCTTAAATATGCTCTCCCAGAGGCACAACTAGCATTGCTTGTGGGGTCAGCTCTGCCAGCAGCAGGTCCCTTTCAGAGCTGACTGCAACTGTCTTTTGTCTAACATGGGGCAGCTTCTGGGCTTTTCTTACAGATGTCACCCCTGTAACACCTCTGCTACCAAACCCTTCCCACATAAACCCAATACACCAACCCTTACTACTGACATCTCATCCATTGTGGCACGTATGGCTTGGGATGTTTTGCTTAGTCTCTTTTGCTTAGAGAAACACATTGAGCAGGAAAATTACACAGCATACAGCAGTTCACTAGAAGAACTTTACCACTTTTTTTTTTTTTTTTTTCTCATTGCATTTCTGTCTACCTGAAAGCAAGGTACACAAGGTCATGTTTCCTTAAAGACAGTAGAAGATAGTTTTCTTACTTGCAATTTCCAATTTTCTAGCCCATTCTGAATCCATCAAGTCCTTTCTCAATGTGTCTCTTTCTCTTCCTCAGTATAATTCTGTATATCTTTGGCATCAGTGCTGGCTCATGAATTTCCTTCTCTTCCTATTCATTCCTGCCTTCCTGCTGTAGCTGTTCAGCCTTGGAGTGGCAGAGACCTCCTGCAGATGCTTTCTGTTCTAGGTCATTTTCATTAGGTTTCTCATAGCAGAGTCCTCAGGCTGTTTTGAAACAAATGGACAGATACTGAACAGCAGTGCCCAGGCAAGAATGACCAGTGGGGGCATAGACTGGCATTCTTTAACCAGCTTCATCATCAAAGGAAGTGCACAATGGAACAAGCTGTGTTCTCAGCTACACCTTACCTTTTTTATTGTTCTTCCCTGCTTTCTGATAGCTTCAGGTTATGTGTCACACACACTCATTCCTGGCTGCTAAGTTACAGAATGCCTCACTCACTACATTTACACTCAGTTTTCAGAGAAACTCGTCTCTCTTAGGTTGGCAATTGACTGGGATTATATGCAGTTCGATATCAATGCTTGTCTTTGTCTCCAATTATTTGACTGCCTGCGATTATTTGACTGCCTGCTCCTCTCAGCTTTCATGAGGTCCATACCTATGGCCAAATGGTTGCTTCAGATCAGGTTTTAAAATTTCCACTGTCATGGTCACTACTTTTGAGTATCTGTGTGTTTGGATGCTGGGTATGAACATGGTGGACTTGAGTTTTAGAGGCTGAAATGAAGAGCAAAAGCAATGCTTCTTTAGCCCTTATGAAAATTTAGCCTCAAATGCAATGCCTGGCATCTTTGAAGAAGCCTGATGAATTCATCTTGAGAGACTGTGTTTTATTGTGTTTACGACTGCTGCCTGTCCTTGTTATTCAGGGACTTAGGATGAAGAAAGAGAATAGAGTGAAATTTACTGGAATTGACCTCATTTCTTTACTAGTAGTTGTAGGTGCTTGAATGAAACAATATGCACCACTGATACAGTCATGTTCATTTTAAGACCATGTAAAATATGAGAGGAAATTAACACCAAAAGCAACATATAAAATAATATCTGTAGTGCAATGCATATTGGTGTGTCTTGCCTATCACATTGTCAGCTCCTCACTGTAAGCTCCCTGGTTGTCCATCAGCCATGCCTTGCCTCTCTGACGAAGAGCAAGAACAGTGCAGCATGTCCATAGAGGACTGGCAGCAGCCAAAGGGAGGCCTCTCACAGCCTACTTCTGTCTCTGCCACTGACCTTGCCTCACTCAGTCCCACAGCCATGCACTATCAAATATTGGTTAAATAGCTTCTAATTTTTTCATCTCCTCTTTTGCCCTTTCTTGTTGCTTGCTTCTGCTCTTCATCTTCCCTCTACCTTCTGGAATTCTTAAACCGATATCTTACTTCCATTCACTTTCTTTTCATCTTCCTCTATATATTTCTTCGTATTCTCTCTCTTTTCAGCTCTCCATGGAAGATACGACCTCCATCCTCCCCAAGCTGAAACGCAACTCCAATGCTTATGGGATTGGGGCTTTGGCTAAATCATCTTTCTCTGGTGAGGTCCTTAAAACCTGGGTTTATCCTTGGCAGCTTCTTTCCACAAGCCTTCAAGGCCTCTTCTTATAGCTCCCTGTTGCTTTCCCAACTGCTCCCTTCTTACTCATGCCTTTTCTAGGCCTTAGAGCAGCCTCTACCACCATGGTTAGAGATATAGAAATCTCTTAGCTTTTGCACTTTCCAAGAAACAGATTTTGCTTCTCACCACGCACCCCAGCTCAGACATCCTCAATTGTTTCCCCTCAAACTGTCTTGGGTTTAACCCCATTTTCTATTTCTTAGTTTGTTCACTTCCAGGTTTCATCACTCATGCCCAACTCTGTCCCAAATGGATTCTAGGCAAGGAAGGAAATGGTCTTTCATATTTGGGGTTTCCTCTTTTTCCCCCTCCTGAGAACCAGTCCAAGGACAGATGGAGAAACTCTCCTGGAGAGGGATACAGTGAAAGGTGGGAGACACCCAACCCAAGGCCTGAACCCTGTCAGGAAATGAGGGGAGAAACCCCACTTCCAAGAGAGGTAAACAGAGAGGCAAACAACCTTGGAGCTGTGTAATAGCCCCTCCTTGTTTTCTAATGTCTGGCCCCTTAGGGATATCCCGCAGCATGAAGGACCATGTCACAAAGCCAACGGCTATGGGCCAAGGCCGTGTGGCTCACATGATTGAATGGCAAGGCTGGGGTAAAGGTAACAGCCAGCAGCAGCAGCACACGCATGAGACAGCACGCAAAGATGCTGATGCCTACTCAGACCTGAGTGACGGTGAAAAGGAGGCCCGATTCCTTGCAGGTAGTTCTGACTTTTTTGCATGTGAATTGGGTTGGTTGGGATGACCCAGAGCAGAATCACTGGGATACCAATGTGCAGGATCCTCAAAAAACACACTTAGGAATGTCTCTGGGTGGTTCAGGTGGCAGAAGGAGATGAGAGACTGTGGTTGGAGTATTGTCAATGGCATGCAAAGTGTAGACAGTAAGGGCCAACTATGGGTGATGGGCATTGCTGAGATTGGACCATAGTGGGACAGAGAGACCAAGAGGTAAGATTTAAGAGGGTGGTGAGAGGTGGAGGCATTCATGCATCACTGCTCCCCCTCCACGTCTCTTTTGGTACAGGAGTGATGGAGCAATTTGCTATATCAGAGGCGACTCTCATGGCCTGGTCCTCTATGGATGGTGAGGATGTGAGTGTAAACTCAAATCAGGAAAATCCAGCAGGCAACTACTCTGAGAACTATCAGGAGCTAATGGAAAGCCAAGGTGAGCTCCAGCACCTCTTGCTAATCTTGAAAGACCCCTTTTCTGCTCTTGGTGTCATGTCACTGTACTTCCATTTGCCCTGTTTTATTCTGCAGTGTCAAATTCCAGGGTTGGAATCTAGCAGAGGCATCACCTATTTGCACCCCAAGGAATTTGACATTAACAGAGAGGCTCCAAAGCCCAGTTCCTTTGGCTTTTTGGGCACAACTGTGGAGAGCCACTAGCTCTTGCAGTTGCTTGTGGGTATGGTCATGTTCATATGCCTACTGCCTAGTACTACCTCTCCTCTTCACCCTCCTCTCCTCAAAACCATTTATCAACCCTGTCCAATACAGTACCATGTACAGACATCCAAGCTATCTGAATGAACCAGCTTGGATTACCGTGTCTAACTGTCTGTTGTTTCCTTCCTTTTCCTGCAGAGCATATGGCCCAGACGCAGTATGATAGCTGGCCTCATTCCTATGTCTCACAGGGCATGTATTGCTTAGGTTCATCTGATGCCTGGGAGACCAGTGACCAGTCCCTCATCGCTTCCCCAGCAACTGGCTCCTACCTAGGCCAGAATTTTGATGAGTCCCAGACAAACCTTCAGGAAAGTATTTTGATCCAGAGCAGTCTTCTCCAGCAGCAACAGCTGCAGCCACAGCAGCAGGAGCAAAACTTCATCCAGAGCACAGGGCTGGTCCATGTGTGGCCCCTGCAGACTGCTCAGGGTGGGGATGGGGCTGAGTCCAGCACCTACATGGAGGACCATGTTGAGGACGAAGGGCACCCACAGCTGGAGAAGGCTCCTCTCATAAACAAGAAGCCCTCTCCAGAGGAGGATGATGTAGTATGCCGGGACCTGGAATCTCTGTCTCCTCGAGAGGAACTGGAACATGCTGCTCTGAGCCGCAAAGTCTCAGATGTCACCTCCTCTGGGGTTCAATCCTTTGATGAGGAAGAGGGAGAAACAAACAACTGAGGCTTTTTGTGAAATTTTCATTAATGCTGAACAAAGAGATGGGTGACGAGGAATGAAACGACAGAAATTCTTCTCTCCAGCTCCCTGTACTTCCGAGCAGACACACCTTACATTCCTACATTTAATTATTTTTTTAAACAAAAGGAAAATCTCAGAGTGATTGACACATGAAGACCTTTCCCTCCGGTGTGGACATACATGTATATTTTCTATTTTCTTTGCTCTGGGCAATGCACGTGAGGTGCTTGGAGAGATCTGGATTGGTAAATCATGTTTAAATGTTATAAATACAAAGTCTTGGCTCTGGATACAAACTTCTGGTACTGGGGATGTGGCTAATAAGACAGGCTTGATATAGGGAGTGGCTATGTGGCTAGAATCCAGCCTGGCAAAATGGATGTTGCTTTGTGGACTTGATGCCCTTTGATAGAATATATGAATATAGACTGTTTTAAATGAAGATATGGCTTTACAAATATAGATTGCACTAGTATAGTGATTATGGCTGATGCAGAGAATAAGGCTGTATTCAATATAGACTGTACTGAGATGAAGGATTTGCTGTGTAACCAGATCCTCAATAGCACCTTGATATGAAATCGTAGGCTTAATGGATACAGACTGCACTCCGTGGGCACACACTGTGCTGCAGTACAGATGGTGTGGATCTGTGGGCATGGCTCTACTGTGGCTTGAAAGAATGGATGCAGATACGAATCTAACCCTGCTCTGAGATACTCATGCTTTGGTTTCTTTCTTTCTAGTCTTTCATTTATTTGTTTCTGTCTTTGACATTCCTACCTTCCTAGGAGCTGGCAAGAGTGGTGTGTCCTTTTGGCACTGAGCACTGGATGCCAGTGGAAAGAACATTTTCAGCTACGGAGACAGTCATAAAAAGCTGACTCTTGCAGAGGGCTTGAGAACATGTCCATCTTGGTGCTGCTGCTGCATCCTTCTGTCTTTTCCTTTGCCAGAAGCATGGGGAGGCAGCAGATCCAGGAATAGTGTGTACAACTATGAGATCACAGATATCCAGTTTACAGTGGAATTTTCAGTTGTTGCTTTTTTAAAAAACTTTTTATATTGCTGGTTAAGTGTTCCTAAAAAAGCAGTTAATAGTGGTAAAAGCCTGTACTCCAGTATCAGAAATACTACACCTCTCCTATTTCTGCCACTCCTTCTGCAGTGCCAAATGTAGATGGAGGAAAGAGGCTAGAGAGGATGTTTCCTCCTCTTTCTTCTTCCTGACTATATTCCTGACTTCTTTTGTTTTCCTGCCCCCAAGAAATGTAAATAGTGCTCAACACTTGATCTGTTTCTTTTCACATTCCATCTCTTTTTCAGGAGTGGAAAAAGCTCATTTTAGGAGTTTTTTCCTATTTGTATGGGTTACTTTTTTTTTTTTTTTTGGTTTGTTCGTTTGTTTTGTTAAAAAAATGGTTCATTGACTTGTGGGAATTCAGTCTCTTGCAATTGCTCACTATGTTTCTACAGACCTCTTTTTGCAGGGGAGGGACTTTGAAAGGAAATTGAAAACCTGTCTCAAGGTAGAAATTTACCCTACCCTGAAACTGTCTCCTCTCAGGTGGAACTTTACCCTACTCAGCTTTCTCCCACTTACACAGGCAGCTGCATGAAGAGGGAACTCCTCTATGAACTCCCAAGTCTTTCTAGCCAAGACCATGTCAAGAAGATCTGTCTTCCCTCTCCATTGCTCCTCTAAAGGAAAAGACCTTTGGATATTAAAGTAAGATTGATAATTTGGTATAGGTAAGAGATAAAATCTTTTGTGACCTTTTTTCCTTTTTTTTTTTTTTTTTTACCCATTTCCTTGGGCTTGCTTACATCTGTCTTAGGAGGTAGCTCTTCTCCTGAATGATGAACTTTCAGTATCTTTGTACAAATGTTTACACATTCAGGTGCTAACCTCTCCTGGGCAGCAGCGCTTCATAAAGATGAATCTACAGGTTTTGCAGGATCAATGCTAGTTCATTTTCCTGAACTATCTTGAGCCTAGTCAGGGATCTGGGCCTATGAAACGACATGAACCAGAATAGGTGACAGGGCAAGTGCCAAGGACACTTCATCAGGTGTCAAATGAGCAAATGTTAATTATTTCTGTTTCTAAAAACCTTCAGGGATACAGAATGGTCTAGTATGTTGCTTTGTGGGAGAAAATTTGGGTTTATTGCTTTTTTTCTCACAGTTTTGTTTCCATGTGCCTCTCCAGGACCAATCTGGATGTTTATGGTAGCTTTCAGAATAGCTTCAAATGATCTCTCTGTGTTATTTATAGGACTAAGGTGAGAGGGCCAACTTGTCCGGGACTTTTTTCTTTTAATGTGGACATGTGATACACTTACTAAGGTGTTTGATCAATGTCTAAAAGATGTACATTTTCTCCATGCAAGGGAGTGAGAGGGAAAGATCTACACAGGAAAAAATGCAAAAAAAAAAATAAATATATATATATATATATAAAATATTGAATTTGTAGAAAATTCTGTGGAGTTCAATACCAGGGGAAAACTTGTTGAGTTTTCCAGTTTTCTATGGAATGGGATAGAGAATCATACCCTGCTTTATAATTTCATTACCTTATGTCTAGCAACCTGTAGATACACTTATTCTCTGTGAAGTCTGACAGGTTTCAAGACTACTCTCTGTAAAAACTTTAAAGTTGTCTAAATTCTATAAAGCTTTTTCATAAAGACCATGACTTTCTGTGAATAAAATTTCATGACCTCTTCCACAATCCAAAAGAGAAATGTATCTTCCTCTCCAGTTGCAAGGAGCTTGACTAGAGATAGCAGGCTTACCCATAATAAGTTGCAACCTGAGTGAGCATCCAGAGCTGGACTGGAAAGGCAGTTTGAATATAATTTGAAAATGGTTTGTATAACCTGGCCTTTTCTTAGGTAACAAGCCTGCTGCTTCTGTTTATCCAGTATCAGAGAGAGGGACCTGGAACTTACTGTACATTTTCCAGAAAAGTCACTATTATATAGCTATACCTATTGAAGCATATGGAGGGCACAGGTGCTCTGTGAGCAAAATTTGGCCTGCAGTTCTTTATGCTGGTAAGGGTAAATGAGTTGGAGGGAGTCCAGCCAAATACTCAGAGTGCAAATTGAGCCCATGAGGCTGAAAATAAGAAGGAGAGGTAAGCTGAGTATGCTTGATCTGGGGTTACTAAGAAACTGAGCTCTACTGTTTGTTTATACAGGTCCTTTTCAGACCAGAGCTGCACTACATAGTTTTTTGATATTTCTTGAAGCAGTAAAGGTAGATTTTTTTTTTTCTCCTTACCAGCACCTCAAAGCCTTTGACTTCAACAGGAGCTATTGCTGTTATTATAGTGAATATGAATGAAGGGTTAAACATGTGACCCTATCTGAAAGAAAACTCAGATTCCACTGTAAGAAAATTCTATCTTCCTTTTCCCTTGATTGCCTATTTTTGGCCAGCTATACTACTTCATTTAAACCCAGAGACTGGATTGGAGGAAGGAATAGGGAAATAAGAAATAAGCAAAATCTTGGCAGATAATATGTTAAGATTTGGAGCAAGCACTGGGCCAGCACCTTTGGGCCAGCAGTTTGAATATGCCCTAATAATGTATGGGTAATGATTGCCTCATAGCAGACTAAACATAGGACAGGAGCATGTTTCATCTCTAAGGCATAGCGTCTAGCTTACCCAAATGTAGAGCAGCTGGGTGAGTTAGGAAGTTGCTGAATGGCACATGAACATTGTATCCCACAGACCTTGATAAAAAAAAAAATAAAAGAAAAAATGTGGCTAGGGAACTGTGGCATGTTAGGACCACCAAGACATTGGTTTGAGCCTCTGCTTATCTACCAGTAGCTGTAACTCTTTCCTGTATGACCATTTATGTAATTTGATGAATATCAATTGATTGTTTAATTGTCCCCCTTGCTCTTTTTCCAGTGCTGGTGTTAGGAATGTCACAGTGCTAGTGCTTCTGTTGCTGTGGTTGTATGACTTAGGGGGAGGGCAGATCTTATTTTCTCCACTTAAAATCCAGTAGAGTCCACCATGTTTGGGCACACTGGGTTGCACCCTTCCTATTCATCAGTCACATGAGGTCTACGGGCCCTGCTGTGTTTCACAGTGTGGGATCCTTCCCTTCAGGGCCCTAGGATTACAATGACTCAGAGAATCATTTTGCTTGCGTAGTCCAAACCTCAAAGTCAAGGACCATACAAGAGAAGCTTATGTAAGTTATTCTTTATATAAGTTTTAGGCTTTCTTGACAAGCCTTGTGAATTTTTTCAACCCCATTACCTTAGGCTTTGGGGTTGAGAAGTCAATCTGCTGCTTTAGTTTCTGTGTCTCTAAATCAGCAGCTTCTGTGAAGCCACTGACAAGTCACCACTTCCACTTTCCCTCTTCTGCCCCCACCCCCCTTACCTCTCTAAAACTTTAACATCACCTTTCATGATAAACTTGCAGCAGAGAACAGAATTTAACCATACCTCTGAGCTGATCAAAATGGGATGCTGTTGTGAAAGAGGTAGCCCTCTACCCTAACTGTACCCATCTCCCACAGTTCTTGTACAGACACTAGCATGCTGCTGACCTCATAACAAGTCAGGTCACTTATACCTTTCTAAAATAAGCAAGAGGGAACAGCTGTGAGCAGAGGGAGAGTGAGCATTATTCTCAGCAGCTGGCCTTTATATTAGGCTAGGAAAACTGTGAAAGTGCACTTTGAAATGGCATTGCTGTGATAAGTCGAAGATGACAAAAGAAGCTGTCATGCTTCCTCCCTTCTCTCATCACCAGCTGTATACTTCTGCTGCCTAAAAAGCACCAGTACTAACACTCATTTGGCTGCTCAGGAACTGGCACCATTGAAAACTAACCACATCTCCTACCAAAATAAGAGTTTCAGTGGGATCAGCAACCTGTATTTTTTACATGGTGAGGCATGCATCACTGAGGTCCTGTGAAATGTGCAGATGGTCATGTTGAACGATGTTTCTCTGGCTGCAGATGGAACTTAAATTGCTTTAAGCTGCATGTGAAATTTCTGTCAAAGAAAAAGAAACCCACCTGGGAAACCTGAGAGGATATACTCCCCCTATTCTCCTTCCCTAGCATTTTCCTTAGAATTTTTAGTGCTGTAATCTGATTTTGGGTTCCCTCCTCTTCCATAGGATCCTTTGAAATAATCCCTTGCAATCAGGCAGGAGGCCTTTAGTAACTTGACATACCCTTGAAATTCATAAAACTGATATGCACAAATCACTGATGTACCCAGTGATTATACTCCACAGCAGCTAAAGATACTGAGGTGTCTTTTCCTGTAATTATAAGAGGAAGAGCCTTGTGCAGGACTGAAACATATTGGAGGTGAGGTTTGTCCCTGTCTTTAAGCCAGTTCCAATCTAGTGTGAGATTCAGAATGACTTTTCATACCTAGGCAGAGTCTGTGCATGAAGTACTGTGTCCAGCAACAACAGTTAGTTGAAGGCCTGAAGATGATTGAAGAGAAGGAAACTGTTCTCTTTGTTTGACAGGTGTGAGGTATGGTGGTGGGGCAAGGCAGGGTGCAACAGGCCAAACTTGTAGACGACTATGTGTGCTTGGCACAATGGCAAGAAGTGTGGCCAGTGAGGGGAAGAAGTTGAGAGAGAGGGTTGGGAAAAAGATCAAGAAAAACTTGAAGTTTATTTTTACAAAACAGAAGTAGGAAGTTCTGTGCCAGACTCCAGGCAGAAGGGAACCAGGTAGAGAACTGCTACACAAGCCGTAGCTCCAGGACTGGCACAACTCATGGCAGTCCTTATTATAGGCCACACTTTTTGTCAGAGAGAAAGGAAAGACACCTTTCTGAACTAGGCCAGCTGCTGGCTTCTTTTTCATTGTCTTTGAAAAATGGTTCACCACATGCTTAATTCTTCAGGGGAACCATTAAGAAATACTCCAGATAAGAACTAACTTATTGTCCAAATAAAGTCAATGTGAATTTTGTCTCTAGCAGAAAAGCAAAATATCTAAATTTGGCTCAGTTTACCTTTACTGTTGCATTGGTAATTGCCTAGAAAGAGAAACAAACTGAAATAAATCCACCTCTAACAATTGTGGAGAGCAGGGGGGGCAAGGTTATTAATTGTAACTCTGATCTGTGCAACATCAATCTATTCAGTTTGCCTAAGTCCCTACTATCTTGCAGTCTAAACCTCTTCCTTCTAATTTCTTCTGGATAGAAGTTCCTTGTTCTGATAACTCTAAACAATCTAGTATTTCCCTTAAACTAGCTTTGAATTTTTTCTAAGGGAAAGAAAAGGAATGGAAAGAAAAAATAAATCCATTCCTATACAGAGCTTTGATTCCTCTCCCCTATAGCAATTTCATGGGGAAAGATTGCTATGCCATGGCTCAGGGAAAGGAAAAAATAGGAAAAATGTTAGTAAAGTGCTGCCTATTAGAACTAAATGTATATGTAGCACAGCCTATAGTCATTAAAGTACAGTCTCAAATATGAATGCAAGCGGAAAAGTCAATGTCAGGTGCCTCTTCTATATCACAGGTTTTTCCCACACTAAATAGTAGTAAATCTGCACAGGAACAGAAGAGAGGGATGTCTCACCTCATCTCAGAAAGAGTCTTGGAGCCTCCAAGAGTTGACTGGGGTAGGGATGAAGACAAATGGTTATTATGTTATCGAATGGACATAGAATACCTGTGCTAAAACATCAGGGCCTGTTTGCATACTTGTACTTACTTTTTTCCCCTGTATAGGGAACAAAGTAGTAATCTTTTCCTTGGCAATCAAAAGAAGCTCTATGAATGTCAGTGTAGGTCTACTCATATATAATATAGACCAACAGAAAAAGGAATTATGATTTTTGCCAGTACAGATACGCATTGCTGGAAGAGGAAAAATTTAGTCAGGCCAGGACTCCCTGTGAAAGACTATTTTTACTAAAACTGTAGAGACTTGTTTTGTAAAATTATGAAAACTTGTTCAAGTGAGAATGTTCTCTGCAGACATCAAGGGATTTACCTACTGATACCTGTCTTCTCAGAAGAAAGGGGTTGCAGTGTTCTGTGGAAAGAATGTTAGTGAGCATTTGCCTCATCTCCTTTGATTGGGGACATTCTGAATGTACTAGCCTTGTTTCTACTTTCCTCTAAGGGAACAAATGTCCATCCTGGTCAGACAAACAATGTAAAAAGGATTTTCTCCATTACTGAAACAAGATTGTGCACCAAGATGTACTTTTAATGAGATAAAAGCATCTAGTATAGATTCATTAGCTTTCTGGATTCATTTTCATTGGACATGGAAATCCAATCCTGTTGGAGGTCAGAAGGTTAAGAACCCTTTCCTAGAGCTCTGCTGAGCTTCCATGGAGCAAGTACAGGTGGACTTCCCTTCTTTTCAGATATTGCATGTTTGAGCAATGTAGCAAGCCAAAAGCTCTTTTGCAGATATATATTCTTGTTTGACTTCAATTTCTCTTCTCTGATTTGTGGATGTTGTGCATGATTGGAGGCCTCTGGGAATCCGTATGCTATAAAGTTGGGACTCAAAAGTAATTTCACAGAGAATAGGGTTTATCTTGTTTCAGCTTTTTTTTTTTTCACATATTGGAGGGTCCAGACTGAGGATTTGAGACATACAGGGGAGGTGGATGGGAATCTCGGTAGTGGTGTGGGGGATGGATTCCTGAAGCACGTTTAAAAGTAACTAAGGTTTGGGGTTTCAAATGTTGTATTCTCAGTGTCTGAAACTGCTTTATCATAAGTGTATGGGACAGTGAAGGTTGCAGCAAAGCAATTTTAAGACTTTCGCTCCAATCCATACACATTTTCTGTAGGGGGAGGCTGCATGGTGATTATCTGTATTCTTTCAAGCTAGTTTTTACAGAAGTGCATTAATGTCTGGGGTGAAAGTACTGAATGGAAGTAAAACAAAAAAGAGAAAGGGGTCCACTATTGTAAGCTTTCATCCCTACATTGTCCCACACTAGCCCTTAATAACTAAAATGAGTCTGATTTGCCTTTGGTCTTCCAGCTCCAAAACATGTTTGCCTGAAAATTTTTGTTGAATATACTTCGCATGTTTTGATAATGTGACTTCTAAGATAACACTTCTACAAAGTTATATATAAATACATGCAAGTACAAACACATACATACATGTACACACACTACATATAGACTTAGGAAACTATATGGCACTCTACACCTCCATGCCTGTATGTGGCAGCAACCACATTAAATAGGGGGAGGTAGCTCAAAATAGCATGTACAGTCCTTTATGGAGTTGTTATTAAACAGAATGTGGTCTTGCCATCCTGGCTGGTGGAAGTGTTTTATTTCTGTGGGACTGGTTCCATGGGAGTTGCGTCTGAGAAAAGAGAATCACAGGAACAAGGGTGGGTCTCAATGAGGTTGTCTGATGGAGGGCCTTGAAAAGAATCCATGGTGGCTTGGAGAAACATCCCACAATAAGAAATATACAATATACTATTTCTCATCGAGAAGATAAGAACATCATCTGTTCCACTATGCAGGGTTAAAATCTCGCTTGGCTACCATGAAACAAATCCCAGGCCATTGTGACAGATTTGATGATAGACAGCATCACATTGACAGGATCCTCTTGTTTAGCACAGAGTGAGTTTTCCTGTTGCACTGGAAAAGCATTTACCAGATGATGCATGTAAGTTTTATCCTGGTACTGGTGATGTGCAGACACAACTGGTAGAAGTGTACAGTTTCACAACAGCAGGTTAGAATGAGACACAAAGAGGAATCTGATGGTGGGGTGGCATATGCATTTACCATGAGTAGCAAGACTCTGGTTTCATGGTTTATTTTTAAATCAGCACTTCTCAGCCTGGTATCTTCATAACAGTTCAGGGAATTGGTTGGAAAAGGAAATACCTTTTTCCTGGAAAGGAGCAACTCTGCAATTCCAATATTATTGTGTCATCTGCCTCTTCCTAGAGGGATTTAGGATATTAGGCCAGATGCAGTAGCACTTTGTTAATCATATGAGAATTCTAAGTTCTAGACATGGAAGATGTTTATTTCCTTGTGAAGATATTTATTTGCACTTTTCCACTGGTTCTTTCAGGGACTAAACAGTGTCACTTGACCTGCGTAAGGCATACTGTATTTCACAATCAGGACTTAGTAGATCTTTGCTTTTTGGGTTCTATTTTAAATTAATCTTCTCCCAGTTTACCTGCTGAATAGATTCTCATCCATCCTTTGTTATGTATATCTGCATAATTCTGTTAATTACATTCATATATTTAGTTGTGTTTTAACTCCTTTAATTTTTCCCCCCCCCTCCACTCCTGAAAGTCCCCTTGTATTCACTCTCATTGTTTTTTGTTTTTGTTTTCCCTCCTCCACCTCCAGATGGCATCTAAATTGTCACTGTATTTTTTTTTTCTTGAAATGTACTGTCTTGAATGAAATCAGTTATTCCACATACATTTAAGACTTGAGTCCTTGGGAAAAAACAAACAAACAAACAAACAACTCTGAGCTTGGAAGTGGTACCTTCAGTATAGGAATGTTTTTTTTTTTTTTCTTAATTTCACATTATGCTACAAAGATAGTGTGCGACTGCTGAATGTTTTACCTAACAGAACTCTTTTATCATCATTCTAGTCTAGATTTATCCCTCAGTTAAATACTTCTCTGGATTTAGCTGCTTAGCACCAGCATGAACCTCACTCTGTGGTATCTGTCCCAGACTTTCATTTCCACTTCTCTCTCATTTTTCTGTTTAGACTAGATGGCAAATCTACTATATGCTTCTCTCATCTTACAGTCTTACAAGCTCTCTTAAGTTACTTTTTCAAGTAATTAATGAAAAGAGTAAATAAAAAGGGCACAATTCTTACTGTACACCTCACTGGCTCTGCACTTTGCCAGCTACAAGGGTATTTTCTGTATAGTCCTTCAGACAGTTCATAGTTTCTGTGCCATATTATTAACAGCAAAAGGAGGACCAGAGACAGCACTGGTCTGCTACACTATGAGGATACTCGCCTCACAAATAGCAACATAAACTAAGCAGAGTTGCTTAATGCCTGGTTCACCTCTGTCTTTAGCAGCTGGGATGGGCCCTGGGACCCCTGGAGCCTGAGTTGGAGGACTGTGACTGTGGTAATAAAAAAGTCCAATCCGACTCTGAACTTGTGTGGGATCTGCTGATCCAGCTGGATGCATATAAGTCTATGAGGCCCAAAGGGGGTCAATATCATCACAAGAACTTTCTCAGTTATTTTTCTGTGCTTTGGGAAATCTGGAGAGCTCCCAGTTGACTGACAACTGGCAACTACTATCCTAGTTTTCAAGATGGGCAAGGAAGAAGACCCTGACAGGCCTGTCAGTCTCACTTCAGTGCTTGGTAAAATTATGGAGAAGATTATTCTGGGAGTTATTGAAAAACACCTGAAAGACAATGCAGTCACTGGTCATAGTCAACACAGGTTCATGAAGGGAAAGTCCTGTTTAATGAAATTAATATCCCTTTATGAAAAGGTTACCTGACTACTTGACCAAGGGAAGGCAGCTGAGGTAATCTTTTTGGATTTCAGCAACATTTTTGATACAGTTTCTTACAGTATCCTTCTGTACAGAAAGTTCAGCACATTGACTAGACAAAAACATAATCTGATGGGTGAATAATTGGCTGATGGATCAGACTCGAAGGGCTATAGTAAATGGGGTTACCTGAGACGGGCAAACAGTTACTAGTGGGCTTCCCCAGGGCTCCATTTTAGGGCCATCTGTTTTTCATTGTTTTCATAAATTACTTGGATGCGGGACTTGAAGTAACACTAAGCGGGTTTGTAAATCATAGATGTTACTAAATTGGGAGGATCTGTTGAATCCCTTGAGGGTAGAGAGGCCTTGCAGAGAGATCTTGACAAATTAGAGGGATGGGCAATCACCAACAATATGGAGTTTAACAAAAGCAAGTGACAGATTCTGCATGTGGGACTCAGCAACCCTGGATATAAGTACACACTGGAAGATGAGAGGCTGCAGAACAGCCCCACAGAAAGGGACCAGGGGATTTTGATCAATGGCAAGTTGAATATGAGTCAACAGTGTATGCTGGGGTCCATCAAGCACGACATTGCTAGCTGGTTGAGGGAAGTCACTGTCATGCTGTACTCTGCACTGGTGCAGCCTCACCTCAAATACCATGTGCAGTTTTGGGTGCCACAATATAACTCTTAAAACTCTTAGAGAGTGTCCAAAGGAGGGCTATGAAGTTGGAGAAGGGTCTGGAGGGCAAGTCGTATGAGGAGTGGCAGAAGCCACTTGGTTTGTTCAGCCTACAGAAGAGGAGACTGAGGGGCGACCTCATGGTGGTCTACAGATTTCCTCATGAGGGGAGTTTGTGGGGCAGGAAGCAATCTCTTTTCTGTGGTGACCAGCAACAGGATCAGAGGGAATGGCAACAAGCTGTGACAAGCATGATTCAGGCTGGGTATCAGGAAAAGTTTCTTCACCGAGACGCTGGAACAGGCTCCCCTGGGAAATGGTCACAGCAACAAGCCTGTCAGAGTTCAAGAATCATTTGGACAATGCTCTCAGACATATGGTTTGATTTTTGGGTGGTCCTGTGTTGAGCCAGGAGCTAGACCCCATGATCCCTGTGGGTCCCTTCCAACTCAGGATATTCTATGATTCTAACTGCAAATTTGATTTAAGCATAAGATTCTGTGATAAAGTTGGTCATAATCCAGCCATCTCACAACTCCCATTCCTTTTCACAGCCCATTTTTTTAAATGCACTGCAGAAGTTTGAGAAGGGCAAAAAAAAAGTAGATTTTTTTTAATTTTTGGCAGTTGTATTTTCTCATAATCCTCCCATTACTGTCTTTTGAATTTGTTTCTGTGAGGAATAACTGAGAATTTTCTAATTTAAGCTTGTGTGACTTTAATCCAGATGCCATTTTAGTAAGTCTTGTATTTTATCATTTGTCCTTCAAATCCAGTAAGTAGCTATTCAGTAAACAGCCAGATATTATCAGCTTTTATATTTTTGTTCATATAAAGCAAACAGTTCTGTACATCACGTAGGTACTCTACAAGCATTTCCTCTACACTGTTTCCTTATCGATTTGATACTGGAGTTCTCAGCATTCTTTGTCCTCCATATCAGGTCCAATCCTTCAAGTTGGCTAGATATGGAGCATACAGTGTTTACACAAGCAGCACATCAGAACTGCTGGAATGTGAGCAAATGTTCATCTGAAAGATCAGTGCTTGAACTCGTAGTAAATTTGTCTGAGACTGGCTTCATTATCCAGCAACCTAATCCCAGTGGGTGTCCACTGTTTTGTCTTTAGCACTATGAGTTTGCATCAGGACTTCCTGACTTCTAGCAAGCTGAGGGAGGAAGAGATGTGGCTCAAAGCACAGGCAACCCAGTTGCAGAGCTACCTAGTATTTCACACCCTTGATTTGAAAAAGGTGATGTTTGTGCGTCCGTGTATATTTGTTGACTGGTTGACTGTCCTGTACAGGAAGGGGACAGAGTAAGAACTTGCAGTTATGGTCAAGACTAGCTTAAGCTTGTCTCCCACGAAAAAAGCCTTAAAATTAAAATATAAACCAAAATGTTTTTATCTGTTTCTGAATGCTAATGCTCTGTCATGGCTTTTACATAGACATATTAATTACTGGTCTCTAGCGTTGACTAAGTTGTAGAGTTGTGCCCAAATCCTCTTTTATGTGGCCAGGAACAACTTAGTGCTTATTGTGACAGTATATTTAATAGTGTGTTTTTAATTGTACCACTCCCAGGATTGAACTAATTTGGCAGAGTGATCTTTATTTACTTAGCTAGTTATTGCCCTGGCTTGTATTGTCAGGCCACAGAACATGCACTTCTATACAGTGTTTGCATATCTGGTGTGTTTGTGTGTGTGTATAGTTATTTTTTATGAACTCTTTGTTCTGTTTGTCTCTCTTTTTGTGTGTATATTAAGTGATTTTGTCCATAGGGTTAGCAAACTAGATTTTTTTTTTTTATAGACTGCAATAATATGCCAACCAAAAACAGTTACATTTTTTTTTTTCAAGCACTTTTTTTTTTTTGGTTGTCTGATAATTCATCACCTTGTGTTTTCTCCTTTATTGAAGTCATGACAAAGTCTCTTAGCCTTGTCATAACCACCCAAAGCCCAATCTGTTTTGTTGTTAATCCTACTTTCCTTATTTTTAATGTATTCATATTTATGACTTTAAAAACAGGACTTCTGCTTTCAAATGTAAATGCCATGTAAAAGGAAGAGTTCAAATTCTTGCTAGATTAGAATTTCATAGATAACTTCTTGCACTTGTTAACTGAAAATCGGTAATCTGGCAATTAGTTGAGATTAGGACTACATTTTTTGTTGAAGATAGAAGGCAGAAGGGTGGTGGGTTTTTGTGTGTGTGTAGTGGTGGTGGTGATTTCCCACAAATTTCTGCTCTGATGGGGATTTTTAACTATCGTGTTCTTCACAGAGTATTTCCTTATAAGTTAGATACCAAATGTAGTTCAGCAGGTGGTTGGAGCAGAAAATGCTGAACAAGATCAGCTCTATTTTAGTGCTTTGAGTGTTAGTGACTAGCTTAGTGTTACATGAATCTTTGCCCAATAGGAGTGATTCTAAGCAACTGCATAGGTTATTTAAGACAAAAGCAAGTTTTTGTGATTCAAAACAGTCTCAGAGCTTCTTGTTTCTCAAAGCTTGTGCTTGGATTTTTTTTTTTGTGTAGAGCTGAGGTTTGATTTTCTAAATGAATAGGAAGGTCTTATTGATGACACAAAATCTGGGGGGGAGTTTGATTGGGGAGAAGAATGATTTTTTGTAGGTAGGTAGCCAAGCCTCGTACTTTGATAGGATGAGGGATGCAGGTTTTATAGTGACTGATCAATGTCACTTTGTATTTAGGACAAAGGTTTCAAGTTAAAACTTGGGGTGGGAGGCAGAGGATTGGAGTACTGGGTTGCCTGAGGGGGTGCAGGCTTAGAGAGTTCTTGACAAAAGTCAGCTAATTGCACATTTCACACTTACTAAACTACTTGGCATCAACTCAGTGAAGATTTTATTAGTAAAAATGGAGGCGGAAACATCTCCACACATCACAAGCTATCTTTGCAGTACTTTTTTTTTTTTTTTTTGGTCTCCTTCTGGCTCCCTGTACACATTCATGTATGCATACTTTTTCTCTGGTGAGAAAGATGAATACTGCTTCTGCTTGAAGTGTGGGGACAGGGCATACCTGTAATGGATCTTGAATGATGTCTTAAAAAAGCAGCAGTAACAACATCCATCTTTCTTATTCCCCACAAAAAGAAGTTCAATTCAAAATATTTCCTCTGGGACAGCTAAGAGCAATAGGAGCAGAGGAGATACGTGTGTGTGCATGTGCATTCATGCATGTTTGTATCCTTATACCTTCAGGTGACAAAACATGAAATTTTCCAGGTTAGCTTGTGGCTTCCTGTGAGCTTCCCAAGCCCTTCCATGTGAATCATTTTTGTTCGAGCTTCATTTCTCCCAGCCCACAATCTGTCTGTCATGACTCACACACTCTCTGGCTTTGATTTAGACTCCATCTGCTTTCTCATCCAGTCAAATCTCTGTTCTTCTGTAACACACCATAAGAGAAGTGAGGAACTTGAGCAGAACATCTTTATTCAGGCTAGAGTTGGGGGAGGTGTATTGATTCTAGCCTCTAAGTTTCTTCCCATCTTATCTGTTTCATTCCAATTGTTTGGCTAAGCTACAAAATGTGGCAGAACCAAGTGTGTACTTGCTGGTAATAAGGTAGGGGCAGACTTGGAGAAACTTATCCAGGGTGTGTGGACCCTCAGGTCAGATTTGGTCTTGGAGTGTTGTCACTCACTGTGCATTTATGGGTATATAAAAGAAATGTTGTTTCTCTGCTTATACATAGGAATATCACAGTTACCTGGGAAAAATAGAAGTTGCGTTGTCTCTTCTTTGCAGGCAGGGAAAAGTGACACAAAGGTTAACAGGAAGGCTGTGTTCTAATGCCTGGCAATCACATACGTGCCCCAAACCACTGGGGGTGGGCAGGTAGGGGGGGGGGGCGGGCAGCTGCTGTGAATGAGAGATTTGCCCTCAGATTGCCACTGTCTTCTCACAAGGACAGGGTGAGCCTTAGAGAAGTGAAGATCATTTTGGCAGGGAAAGGCTGTCCCTAGATAGCTTAAACAAATGAACCGTGTGTAAAAGAATACACGGGAGGCTGGTGGGCTCTGAATTTCAGAGAACAAAAGCAAATCTCCCCCCTCTCCAAGAGACCAGCTATGTAGATTTCCCTCTACCATCACTTGGTTGCAGATTTCCCCAACCATGACTACTGTAAAAATGAATTTGGTAAAAGGTCAGTCCTTGGAATTAAAGCCAAAAGAGAATTTTCCTAGGGAGACTGGACTAGATGTAACTATTTTTGACTTTCTTCTGAGACAGCCTTTGGAAAACCATCTGTTAAGGTAAACTGGTCACTCTGAATAAGATAAACTTTTATAAATATCAGGGAAGAGGATGTGGCTCACTATCCAAGGCAATACTCCAAGAACATAGTCTCAGACCCTAATTTTCTCCCCTGATCCTGATAAATGGAAACATATCCAAGGGACTGCTTGGGACTGTGTCTAAGTGTCTAGACCAAAAACATAATTGAAAGAGAAGTAGAATGCTAGAGGAAAGCTGCAGAATAGACAAAATCAAATTCTGTATACTTACTGAGAAAACCCCACAAGGACATTGAGTTAAAGCAGCATCTTATCTTTGAATGCAAAGGTTTTGCATCTATGAAATGAAGTGACGAGACATCTCTTTGCACAAAACAGATCAAAATCTCCTCCGGATCTAAATGTGGAATAGAGAGGGATGCTGCAGACAAGAATTGAAGTCCCTACTTTTAGTACTTGTGGAGACATTGACAAAAGCGAGAGCTGGAATTCTCAGATCTGAGCTATGCAGAAATATGTGGAAAGTAGGTAGGGTTGAATTACCAGCAAAAAGAGCATACTTGAGAGATAACTTGTTTTCAAAGTGTAGAAAATGTGGCTTGCCTCTGCTGTATTTCTTGTCAGCCTGCTAACACTCCATAGTTCTTTATTTTTTATTTTATTTTAAGTTCTTGTATTTTAAGACTATAACTCCGTAAAAATTTCGAACAGTGCTTTAGAGAGACAAACACAGATATTGAAATACAGGCACATACATGCTGTTTTACTCCTCTTCTTCCAAGACAGAGGATGCTCCCACGTACAATTTAAAAATTACAGAGATAGGAAAGCAAAGAGTCTTTCTTCCCTTTCAGTGCTTTTCTCAAAGCTGTTTCTCAAGACATGAGATGTAGACCGAATATATTTCCTCCCACCTGTTTTTAGGGCTTGGTTCAGCTAAAGGACAGAGGAGAAGCTCCTAACTGCACTTCCACCCAGGAAAATCCCAGAGTAAAAATTAAGAAAGAGGAAGAATGTTCTTGATGGGAATGTTTTGGGGAGTGCAAGGTAAGAGCTATCCAAAAGGATCTGTGGCAACATGGACAGGATTGCAGACCGAAGCAGCAATATGCTTTTTGGCTGGAGGTCTGGTTTGCACTGGTGTATGCAGGCCAGGTGTGACTGGAAGGATGACACCAATGGAGAATGAGAAGAGCTGCTACTCCTCCACTTTTTACATAGCAGATTGACCCAGAGCATGCTGATTGTGTCCAGCAATATTCATGTCCTCTTATGATCCTTTGTGACACATTGTGTAGACACCTCACCTCAACTGAAAGCAGAGGCCTTAAACATTATGAGTCTGCCCCTTAGCCACCTTGCAGTCCACATCTGACTCCTGTGCACACCCATACAGTCCAATAACCCAACTGGTATTTGCACATAAAATAGCAAAAAAGGGCCAGTGCTGTGTTTCTTCCCCCAGCTGAATCAATCCTCTGTGGTTACCAAGAGCATCCAAAAGCTTCTGTTTGAGGAGCATGCACGAGAAGACTGGCTCAATGGAAGATCATGATGGGCTCACAGCAGTTATAAAGGGACATCTTCATCCTCATCTTCATCCTCATACAGATCAGTGGAGCGTAGGCTTATGTCCTTGAGGATGTCTGAGATGTCTTCAGCAACTGGTCTTGTCAGCTCCATCTCTTCCAAATCGGTATCAGTGGCATAATTGGAGCACAGGCCTTCGCCTTCATCATGCAAGTGAGAGGGCTGTGGGGAGTTTGAGTAGGGAGGCAGTGGGCTTTCTGTCCCCAAGTCTGCTGCATTCTGTGCTGCCACCACGCAGCTGTCCTGCTGGTTCCACGCCTGAGTAGCCTGGCTGATCTTCTCACTGCTGATTGAAGTCCGGTTTGTATCACGGAAACTGGCAAGGGGAGGGCGGAGGCGAACTCCAGAACGTGTAGAGCCCTCTATTGCCTTCTGAAGCTATTAGAAGAGAAAAAGTTCAGAGAAAAATGGATGAGAGGGAGACTGACTCAGCCCTACACTGCAGAAGTTCATCAGCTCTCAAGAATAAAGGGCTTTAAAAATGGAGTCACATCTCCACCTCCGGGGCCTTTTACACAGGTATTGTAATTTTTGTACTGTGGTAAATAACAAATTCTGCACCACTGAGACAGTAATAGCCACTCAGTTAAGAGATCTAGTTTCAGGAAAAAGACAAAACATTTAACGTGCCTGTAGATCCCTGCTGCCTTCTCTGGAAGTCATCCATTCCACTACATGGCTTTCAAAGTGTTGGGGTTGTTTAGCTTGGAGAAAACAAGGCTCAGGGGAGACCTTGCCATGCTCTACAATTACCTTAAAGGAGGTTGTAGCAAGGTGGGGATTGGGCTCTTCTCCCAAGCACTAAGTGATAAGACAAGGGGAAATGCCCTTAAGTTGCTCCAGAGGAGGTTTAAGTTGGATATTAGGAAAAATTTCTTCACTGAAAGGGTTGTGAAGTATTAGAACAGGCTGCCCAGGAAAGTGGTTGAATCACTATCCCTGGAGGTCTTCAAAAAACATGTAGAGCTTAGTGACATGGTTTAACAGCAGACTTGGCAGTGCTGGGTTAACGGTTGGACTTGGTGATCTCTGAAGTCTTTTCCAACCTAAATGATTCTGTGATTCAGAACTCAGCTGAAAACATAGCGATCACAGTCCTATTCCTAGATCATATTCCTAGCTGGATCCGCAACCTGTGTTTCACAATGATTCACAGGATGATTGCAGTTGATTAGGAGATGAGAGAATGCGTACTTACCTCTTCCAAAGCCAACACTCCCTTCAGCTTCCCCATACTGGTTATGTAGGCATGGCTGAGTCCCAATAATGAGAACAATGTATGTGTCTAAGGAAAAACACACACAAAAAAACATTTTAGAGACCTTGGAAACAGGTAATGTGATATCTGGTGCTAGACTTGTGATTTAGAAATGGGAATCCCAAAGGTGTACAATACTGAAGTTACCCCAGTGAGAACTACTACTTCCATTCCCCTTTTGTAGCTAGCAAATACTACCCTTTGGTCCTTCTGCTAAGATGTGAGTTGGGAGTGTGTTCATGATGTAGAGCACATCTCTTCCTATCCTCTGTCTCCCTGTACACTTAGGGACTTGTGGAGATCCTTTTTCATTTTGTTGCTGGAAGTTGAATATCACATAGTAATATGCACTGTCAAAACCTACTTAGGTTATTTATTCCAGTACTTTCCTTACCACCAGAAGCCTTTTTTTTTTTTTCTTTTTCTTTTTGTCCAGAATACTTCCTGTCAAAACTTTAGCTTCTTGCTTTTTACCCAGTGCAGTGGGAACACTGGAAACAAGTTACTCCCTTTCTCTTACAAAGATTTCTGAAAAAGACAGGTATCGCACTACTATCACCCTTCTGTTCTTCAGCCTAAATATACTCCATGCTTTCTGAAACTTTCAGCATTCTCAGTGCTCATCTGTGGAATATTTTTAACCTCTAGTTTCTTTAAACTAAGCTGGACTCTACCTGTGGCCTTACATGAAGTGATTCTTTCAGAGCTGTTATTTGCCTTTTTCTTTAGCATCACATGAGATGCTGAATGTCATGTTCAAGTGTAAATTAAGGAAAATGTCAGTCTTCTGGCAGAAGACATTTTATCCTAGCATGAAAGAAAATCAGGCTGGTTAAATACAATTTGATCACCATAAGCTGTGCTATTTTTTTAATTTTCAGCATTGTTACACTTAGCTCTAACTATGCATACCTCAAGTAGCTTTTTTATTTATTTATCATTTATTTATTCCTGCATTTTTTTGTGCATCCAAGTCAAATTATGTCTGTTACTTCTGAGTTTCTTTGAAAAAGAGCAAATTGCTCTTATTAAAAAGAGGTATGGAACCTTCTTCATTTGCACTCTTCAGGTATCCTTTCTTGTAACCCCTAAACTCTCAAATGCTAGTATTTTTCAGATTGCTTCAATCAGTCCTTTAGAAAACACCAAACTCATCTTAAGTATATGCTAGGCTGTTCTTATTTTGCTAAAGACTGGGATAATAGTAATTAATTTAATGCAAGGCACCAGCTGACAGTTCACATTAAATAAATATTAATTAAAAACTTGCAGCGTGCACTATTGCTTCAGTAGACCAATTTCCCTTTCCATTTAGTGAACCCCCAATCATCTCTTACTCCTGATATACTTATGTAATGATTGTTTTTCCTCCAGTCATTCTGCACTGACTCTAGAAGTCTTGTCACAGAATACCCAAAGTTGGAAGGGGCCAGCAAGGATCAGAGTCCAACTCCTGGCTCCACACTAAGGAGTTAAGTAATTTGTCTGAGTGTTGTCCAAATACTTATTGAACTCCAGCAAGCTTGGTGCCATGATCACTTCCCTGGGGAGCCTGTTCCAGTGCTCAGCCACCCTCTTGGTGAAAACCCTTTTCCTAATATCCAGGTTGATCCTCCCCTCTTGCAGCTTCATGTCGTTCCCTTGGGTCCTATCATTGGACATCAGTATGACCTAGCTTCCTCTTTCCTCTTGCTTCAAGTTGATGAAGAGCCTATAATATAGGCTGGTTTGAAGAAACTTTTCTCACACCCTGACAGAAACACTCTGAGAAATTCAGGAGTGTTCATTCCAGTCTTGTGCACCAACAAACCAGGGTGTATTTCTCCAGCTAATATTCCTAGCATTATAGTAGCGTATACTGCTTCTGTTGGTGTAATGTCTGGAAAATCCTAAGTTGTGTCCAAAAGCTATTTTAATAAATGTACTCAAATGTCTTAACCTCTAACCTTTCATTTTCCAGGAGACTAGTATCACACAGATACTGTATCACACAGAAAGGCATGGGAACAAAATTACTTCTGTGTCTGGATGTTCAAGTAGCTGGTGGTAATTATAATTGGATGAGGAAAAAGTGAGTCAGTTGGAGGTGAAGAAAAGGAGAAGAAATGTCATAGACTAATCTTGCAATGATAGATGGCGTGGAGAAAAACAGACGATGCCTCAGAGAGAGTTCTGCACCCACCTTGTGCAGGGAAGTTCTCTCCACCAGTTGGAAAGGGGAAGGGTCTATGCGGCAGCAGTCAAAGCATACATCCTTATTCAGCTCCTCCTGTTCCCAAGCATCTATCTGACACAAGAAAGAAAGAGTATCACTCTTACAATAATTAGCAGTGTTGCTGGTTATGTACCCAAACCAGGTCCATTTACCTGTTAATCATTCTTCCACTCCACGTAGATTGTTTACCTGCTTTGCCCATTATATTACCCGTTCATGTTTCCCACCCCTTCCTTGGCAGTATCAAGTCCCTGTGTGAACAGACCAATTCCAGTACCTCTGAGGTTTTCTTGGAAGGTGAAGTTTTGCTCTTTCCTACTTAGAGAGAGTGAACATCTTAGCTTTCTGTTCTGAGTTGACATTTCCCTCGTCATTACAACATAATACTTCCTTTGTGCAAAGAATAAAGGAACAACAAAGACCCATAGATTTAAGTGAGAAGGGAAATATGGAGATCTCTAGCCCAACACCCTGCTCACACCAGAGTTGACTTCAAAGCTAGATCAGATTACTTGGAGCCTTACTCAGTACATCTAGCAGAACAATCTCTTATTGTGTGAGACTTGCCCAGTGTACAAGTCTCAGAAGAAGAAAATGGCTTTATCTTTGGCTTTATGTGGTAATTGCTGATGTTGTAAGAAAGAATTGCAAATGATAAGGAATGGGCAAAAGGAGCACTCACTTGACATCAATCCCACTCAGCATCCAGTCTTACCTCTTCTGGTGTCATTGTATCAATGACTTCCACTGGCTCCTGTAGGAGAAAACACTGGTCAGGATAGATGAAATACACAGTTTCACAGAGTACAGAAGGAAAAGATGTACACAGTCTCCTTACCCATTGTGGTCCCCTTTTTATTCCAAATAATGACTTACTAAGTTATTAGGTTTTCTTCATACTGGTATATTAAAAGGTGCACTCTATACTTGCTCTTCTTCCCTTGCCAAAGAACACTGGTGGAGCAATTCAGGTGCCTAAAAATGGTCATGTAATACTGCTTTAGATGCTCTCAGACATTCCGCATGGGTTCCAACTACTGCCCTAGAGAGGATGGGTCTCCCATATGATATCTACCAACCCTGTAAAAACATTTCAAATACATAAGGGCATCTAACATGGCACAAGACAAAAGCATCTTTTCATTTTTAACTACCTAAAACTGTTGGCCAAATGGACTAGAATTGCACTTTGTTCCAGGTTAGACAAATTATGATTACTTGGAAAAAGATGCCCAGTCTCAGTCATGATGGTAGCCTTGACACCTGAGCACAAATGGCTCATTAGCAAGATGCACACTCTTTTACAGTAATTACACCCTTTCTTCTTGGAGGGAGCTCCCAACTGACACTGTCAGAATTCAGGACCATAAGTATGTACGCTCTTTGGCCAGATTCTGAATGGCTCTGTGTAGAGGGTTCTCTTCCTATTACATCCCTTCTCTCTTCAGGGTATTGCTAGGCTTTCTGTATCCCTAACCTGGACATCACTCTCTCTTTCAAGTGGACGGTTGAAAGGGCACAAGAGCTGCTGGATCAGTTGCCTCAAATTCCAGAAATTGCCTGAAGGATAAAAACAAATGTGGATAAGAGACAAGAATGAATGAGAGACAAAAATACAAAGCACCATGCCCATCTCCTTGCCCAAGACAGGCTGGGAAATAGTATGAAGGACATGTTAACTGTGAATGACAGGGTTCAGCCAGCCACAGTCTAGCATCCAGTTTGTAAAGCGGTGGCTAGGACATGCCAGAATAAACATTTCCATGCAATATCTTTTCCTCAAGGAGAGGAAAGAAACCATTAAAAAAATAGCCCTTGTGGATGATAGTCATAGATCAGTGACCCTGAGGAAGAAACAGAAGCAAGACTACCAGGACAGTAAACAATGTGATACAAGGGAGAAACGGCTGTGAGTAGAGGTTTCTGCAATCTATAAGGAAAATGTGATTCAGAGGATGAGTATGAAAAGGAAATTTGAAAATTATTTCAAAGACAAAACATGTCAAAAGGACAGAACGTGACAGGTACAAAAGGGTGAGAAGTGTGCAATGGGCTAACAGTGTAATGGCTGAAATGAAAATGACTGCAGAACTATTCTCTTAGGAAGGGCAGTCAGGAATTAGAAAAGGGAAGAAGATAGGGTTTGGTGCTATTGTGAAGTGAACAAGGTTGTGGAGGAAAATCAGTCAGAAAAAATAACGGTTCTGAGCCAAACTAAAAATAATGGTAGGGAAAGCCTTTTGAAGTCACCCCTTGCTACATTTCCTCTCGTCACTCCTTGATCACTCAGCACTAGCTTCACTTAAAGTGTCTCACACAATGTCCTTGTTTTGATGTGATTATTTTTATGATTTGGTCAGGAGGGTGAATGGCTGTTCCACCACTCTACTGCCATGGTAGCATAATGCAGATTTTCCTGTGCCTTAAAGGTTTGGTCATACGTGAGTGGTGTTAAGAATCCAGAATGTGCTATATGATATATTACATGTTAACCTTTAGGTGTCTAAAAGCATGAGCCAGAGCACTATTCTCTATATTTGTTCTCAAGATTTGGCTACACCGCTGTGCTTACTCACTGTCTGCATATTTCAAGACACATAAAGGAAAACAAATAAACAAACACAAATTAAAAAAAAAACACCATCCTCTATCAAATGTACATGATATAGGAATTATAAATGAGATATGAGTACAGTCTTGGAAACATAGGTCATAAAGGTAGAGCAGCACAAAAAGAACACAATACATCAGTATTTGTCCATCAAATTAATGTAGCTGAAACAAAGAGATGTGCATCCAAGGGAGGAGTTGTTCAGTTTTGGAGATGGGTGAGCAACTCCAAAAATAAGTACATCTGTTTAGCTCTCAGGCTTCTTTTCCCAGGAAGATTAATTCACAGGGTGAAGAGATGGGACCCTTCCATGCAGAACCTTCAGAAAAAGTCAAAGGATATGTTATGGCAAATGATGGAGTTGGGAATACTGACAGAGAGAGAGCAGCCTGAGTGGACCTACTTTTGCCGTGCTCTCTGGGGGATCACAAACAGAAGATAATTTCAGGTATGTTACACTGATGGTGAGGTGCATTAACAAAGTGCCTTTAATATACGAAAAACAGAGAAAGCTGACAGACCAATTCCTTCTCTCAGTGTCTGGGAAGCCAGCACCTTGCACAGACACCTACACACAGCAAGCTTTAAAGTTTCTGTAATCTAACTGACATACGGCTGGGGCATGCCAGAAGTTACCATACCTGGGGGTTGCTGTGGCTCCAAAATTTCATGTGTTTGTTTAACAGGACTTGTTGGGCCGTTGGGCTCCTCTGGGTAACTACAAGTGGGAGTTGGTGGCGGGGGCAGCTGTTATTGAAAGGAGAGAAAATTAGATCCACCCTGTGTCATTTCTTTCTCAGTCTCTCCAAATGCCTTGCTGCTTCTTAAGCAGTCTTTATCAAGTCTCTTCTCTTTTCCCTCACCTCTGCCTTCTCATCTGTATCCTCATCCTCATCAACATAAGCAAAAGACTCATGCTTCAGCTTTGGCAGGGTTGCCCCTGACCCCTTACTGTGTCCATTGTAAGGTGCCTCAGCTAGCTTCTGCTGCATTTCTCTGTTGAGGCACCGTCGCCGTTCCGGGCTGATATGTCTCTGGAGGAGTGCCTGCAGTTCAGAGCGCTCCACAGACCCCAGTAGGATCATGGTCTCTGCATAACAGAATAGAGAAACAGTTAAACCCCCTCAAGGTTTTGAATGTCTCATGCTACATGCTGCCCCTTCCTCCTTCCAACCTCTTCAGAGTGCTCTGACTAGCACTATCATGAGCTATAAAGGAGGCATTGACCAGCCCTGTTAATTGCTGCTAGTATGCTGTGAGGCTCTGGGAGGCTAACCATCAAGCTGTGCCACTTCTCAGCACCACATCAGGCTCTTTACTTATACAAGATCCCTCCCCGTTGTCAAAGTTCCCCCACACCTCTTTTACCTGCTATATCTTCACTCCCCACACTCCAGCCTCCCTTGCTGACAAAGCTGAAACAACCTTCTGTCATACATGATATATAGTGGAAGATATTTAGGATTATTATTATTTTTTTATATAGTAGGTCACACTATCTTCTTCAAAATTTATAATTTGAGAGCTAGTTTCTTTGATTCTGAGTTGAGACAGTGTTCAGGAAGGACTAGTTTCTCCACTTTGCTGACCTGGTGAGTCCACCAAAGGCAAAGTCTTAACAGTGGTGCTTTGGAGCAGAGTTTGCAAGTCTCGGTATTTACAGTTGGAGGAGACAAACTTCACATCTTGGACCATAATATCTTCAACAAAGACATTGTATTTGCTGTGAATTTATGGACAACAAAGTTAAGAGTTAGCATAATAAAAATGTCTAGCAGATAAATTCCTCAAAGAAACACTTAAAATGATGACTTCTTTAAAAAGTGTTCTCTATACAGTTGCTAAATAATCTTCTGTAAGAGTAACCAAGGAGGACTTTGCAACAGGATCAATACAGATTAACTAGATTTTCATTACAGTTGTATTTCACTCCATTACTACCCATGATAAAATTACATGCCTTTCTATGCACATACATATATGTTTTATATATACATACCTATGTATATTAAATATACTATATAGAGAAACATGTATGTGAATAACTGAACTTTGTTTTAAGCTAAACATCTAAATAAAATACTTAAAACATTTTTGGAGAAAAGTATCCCAAACACCAAAACTTCCAAACTGAAGCAATTTGGTAATATCTACAGAAATTCAGTAATATTGCAGATTATTCAAACGTGCTTTCTGTGACAAAAGAACTTTTCTCCATTTCTGTGTATGAACCTTACTTTTACTACACCTTTTTTTTTTTTTTTTTCTCCTCACCCCAGGCCTATTCTGCTTTTTTATTTTCTTTGTAGCTCAATCTCTCTGTCTCCTTTTCATGACCTTTTCTTCTGCCATGATCTCACTGTTTTGTTTTACTTCTTTACCACTCCCTACATCCACCTCAGTTTTTCTACTATACCTTATATGATTCCAGCCCAGGTCTGGCAGGTAAGGCAACTTCTTCACCTGGATGATGCTGTCATAGAGGCTGGGTTGCAGACTCTGGGCCACCATGTTGGCAAGAATGACAGCTACCATCATGGGCAGGATGTGAGAAATTTGACCCGTCAGCTCAAAGCAGATCACAGCAGTGGAGACAGTGTGGCTGACTGCTCCCGTCAGAGCTGCTGCACCTTTCCCATGTAGGGTAGAAAAGGAATTGGGAGAGAAGAGGAAAGACTGTCATATAGAAACAGAATATAAAGTCAGCCAGAAAAGACACAGAGATGAGACCAGGTGAAGAAAGAGAAAGACATAAAGACTCACCAATGACAGCATACCCTCCAGGTAAGATTTTATAAACAATACCATCAAAGAGGATCCCATCAGGAAAGAGTGATGCCATGATTTCCCCTATAAGACGTCCAAATGCAGCACCTGGAAAATATCACCAGCAATTATGGAATTAACATATAAGGAACACCCAGTCTGTGCTATGCAGAGATGCTGGGCAAGCACTGGAGTACTTTCTAACAGAAACAAAATAAAAACTTACATTAAAATGACATCAGGGATTAAAGAGTAGCTTTCTGTTACAAAATATGGAAGTTAAACTCCATAAACTCCTCATAAACTCCAAGGGGAAAAAAAAGTACTAAGATAAGTAAATACGGTTGAACCCTCATTTTTCCGTAGACACACCAAGTGCTATGGTATTTGTGATTCCCTGCCAGGAGGAAAGATTTTTTAAAAGGTGGTGTATTTTGTGTCGTGTCAGTTAAGATCACAGTTGGGGATCTTCATATACTCATTCTATGAATGTCTAAACACTAAAATAATAGGCTTACAGAAAGGTTTAAGTGGGAAGGGATCTCTGGAGGTCTTTGATCTGATCCCTGCTCAAAACAGGGCTAATTTAAAAGTGATAACAGGTCACCCAGGACCTTGGCCAGACTAGCTTTAAAAGCCTCTAAGGATGGTGATTCCCCATCCTCTTTCTGGAAACCTTAACCAGGGAAACATTTTTTTTTCCCCTATGTCTCTTAGAATTTCCCTTATTACTTGTGCCTTTTACCTCCTGTTTACTATGTGCCTCCGAGAAGAGTATTTCTATCCTCTGTATACCTTGCTGCATTAGATGGTGAATTAGATGGTGAAACCTAGAGTCAGACTTCATCTTGGCCTTCTCTTCTACACGTTGAATAAGCACAATTTCTTCACGCTGTCCTTCATTTTGTGCTCCAGCTCCTCAGCAATCTCAGTGGCCCTACACTAGACTCACTGCACTTCATCAAAATATCCTGCATAAGTGGACACAAAATAACATAGTATTCCAGAATTGTCACAAAAATACTGATTGCTGGGAAATAACCATTTTCTTTGTCTTGCTCTCTGGACTTTTCCTAATAAACTCTTACTTGTTGTTAGCCTTCATTACTGCAAGGGCATGCTACTGACAAGTTCAGTTGTTGCCTTCAAGAACCCAGAGTCTGTTAACATAGCTCATTACATTTAATAGCTATGAATATTAATGCTGATCATTATGAGTTTGTGTTTCTTAGTCTTTTTTTTTTTTTTCTTTCTTTTTGTTTTTTTGGTCTTGGAATTAAAAACTGTTAAAAAACAACAAACCCCCATACGTCACCATGTCACCATACTCCAGTCAGAAGAAAAAGAAAAAGGATTATGTGGTATTGCAGGTACTAATTTTGAGGTTGTCTCTTCTCACTGGGCTTCAGGAGCAAAAGGAGCAACTATTACTAATTGTAGTATGAAAGTTTCTTCGTAGGTAGAAAGGCAGAGAAGTGAGAAGGCCATGATACAGCATGCCTTTCCACAGCTTGGTTTCCCTTATGTAAAAGGACAAGAAAGTCCTCCTCAGCATTTGGATTTGAGGGCATGGGAAAGGACCCCTTCAGCAGAGGCTCAGAGACTGGTATATGAACTACTAACTGAGCTTGTCATAGGCAGTGATAAGTAGACTCCTCATCCTCTAGAAGAAATCTGCCAGGTACCTCTGCAGTATCTCTCTCATCCTTTTCACCTATCAGACCTATACACTGCAACACAATTTTCAAACTCACCCAGAACAAAAACAGGCATGAAGCCTCCACAGGGGATTGGCATTGTAGTAGCAATGACAGACATCCAGAACTAGAAGAGAGGTAGAGAGGATGCAGTTGTTAGTGAGCAGCAATAGCATTTTCAGAAATCCCACTCTACTGCCAAGCTGGTGAATCCATAAGGAGACACATTCTGGGGGATGTGGCAGTTCAGCCAGGAAGTGAAAGTTAAAGGGTCTGTGAGGTGTGAAGGGTAGCTGGAAGAACTCTGGCAACACACCAAAACTGATGTAAAAGACCTCTGGGTGACTGCTATGGTGACAGGGAAGGCAAATCACCAGGAGAATGGACATGAGCATTCCTTTGCCATGGACCTCTGAAGGTGAGATTTCCTACTGCTTGTTTTTGTTTGTTTGTTTTTGTTTTGATGTTTTATAATAAATAAATACATTTTATTTTATAGAACAAGGTTGTCAACATTTCACAGACTCAGAAAATTTTCAGCGTGAGGGAACTTTAGAGGCCTCTCACTCAACTCCCTGCTTCCAGAAGGGCTAATTCCTAAGTTAGATCAGTTTTCTCAGGACCTTGTCCAATTGAATTCTGACCATTTTGAAGGATGGAGATTCCCCAGCTTTTCTGAGCAGTTGTGTCACTCCTGACTCACACTAAAGGGAGATTTTTTTCCTGAAGTCAACCTGCCATATGTTACCCTTTTTATAGCTTGTGCTGTTGCCTCTTGTCCTTTCACTATGTTGGGCAAAACAATGAAAATCTGTCTTGATAGAATAGAACAGTTTATTTGGAAGGGTCCTATAAAATTGAGTTCAACTGCCTGAATAGTCTCAGGACTAACCAAAATTTAAAGCATGTTAAAGGCATTATCCAGATGCCTCTTAAACTCTGACAGGCATGGGGTATCAAATACCTCACTAGGAAGCCTGTTCCAGTGTTTGAACAACCTCACGGTAACGAATTTTTTCCTAATATCCAGTCCAAACCTCCTCTGGTGCAGCTTTGTGTGGTTTCCTTATGTTCTATCATCTGTTATCAGGGAGAAGAGACCAACAGCTTCCCCCTCTACTTCCCCTCCTCAGGAAGTTGCACAGAGCAATGAGGTCACCTCTTATCCTCCTTTTCTCCAAACTAGACAAACCAAGTGTCCTCAGCATAAGACATGACATCCAGCCCTTTTACCAGTTGGTTGCCCTCCTCTGCATGTATTTAAGTAACTTAATATCATTTTTACATTGTGGAGCCCGGTGCTGTACACAATATTCAAGTTGAGGCCACACCAATGCTAAATATCAATCACTTCTTTTGACTGGCCGGCCATGCTGTGTCAAATGCACCCTAAAATGTGGTTTGCCTTCTTGGCTGACAGTTAGTGCTGAGGCTGATCCAAATGCTGTCTTAGACCAGCATATACAATCTTCTTCTGGAGGCAACAGCCTAAATGGGACTCAGGATAGATATACCACATAGTCCATCCTTCTTTTATTCAAGTAAATGAGACCTTATCTGTTTGGTACACCATAATCAGAATTACAACAGAAGCAGAACCCTCAGCTGCCTGTCAGAAATTTGATACAGTGTTTTACTTTAGATGGAATCAGCTTTGACAAACATTAATGCCCATTTCTGATCTACTGAAATATTCAACTGATACTTCAAGGTGGCATCAGCTCTTTTTGTTCTTAAGAAAAATCAGCATTTCTATGATATTTTTATACACACACACACACTGGCCTGGAAAACCTTTTTTTTTTTTTTTTTTTTTTCCACGATTTGGAATATAATCACTTGGATTTTGGAATATAATGACTACTTTCAAATCTCTTCTCTTGCTCTGTGATGTATCTGTTACACAGTTAATCCTTTCAAAGGCTGAACAAATGCAATTTCTATGGGCAATGTTAGGTCAGAACATTGAATCTGCTGCTGCTTTCCTAGAATTGAGCAAAGCAGGTCTCAGCTACATTTCTCCACTATACTACAGTACTATTAACAAATCCTTGAGCCTCATGCACATATAGATAATTTTTGTCTCCTGTCTGTAGTCAGGAATATGAATTAGACAGTATCATACTTTATTTAGGCCAAATATAAATTATCTGAGAATTTTTTTACTCAATTACTTGTTTTACCAAATATTGTGAGACTTGTCCTGATGTAGTCTTTTATGGCCAGCCACTACACAGTGGCTCCTGAAACTCATTCAGCAGGATGCTTGAGGATGATAAACTAGGGAGCAGTCAAGGAGGTAAGTGTATTAAGGCCAGGAAATTATTCCCTAATAACACTGTTAATTTTGCACTCATGGTGGGCAAACATCATATCAAAAGTGTAAGAAGATCCCATTTCAGTTGCAGTGTTCCATTCAATGCCACACAGCTCCCCATTGTCAGATAACATAATTTTACAAAGTACAAGGAACACTCACTCTGACTGGAAAAGGCTTAGTGAGCTAGATTTCCTTACCTTCATGAGAAAGAAAAGCAGGATGATGATGAAGACACTGACTTTGGGGTGGATCCAGGCAGCAGATTTACCTAGGATCTGGGGGTCTCCTGTGTGTTTTGCCCAGGTATAGTTATCAAAGAGAGAGCTGATGGCTTCCCGTGGCATCAACTACACAGCAAAAAAAAACAAACCAGAGATAAACTGTGAGATTAAACAGAATAAATATTCTACCTCTGTTCCAAGAAAGTGGAGATGTTTACTTCAGTAATTCATGATTATGAGACTTGATTCACATTTTTAATCTTCAGGAAGAGAAGAGTGACTGGAACTGGTGAAAGGATAACTAATTCTGCACATGGGGTAACATCTTTCTAATTACTTGCTTAGAAGAGTGGACCTTTTGCAAGTTTTATACAAAGGGGATAGCAGAGATCACAAGTCTCAGAGTACAGTCCCTCTTCAGTCCAAAGTTCTCCCAAGTTTTTCTTCCCCTTTCCAGGATGTAAGGTTATTGGGGCATAGGGGAAGGGGAGACTGCTCTACAGAATTACACAGAAGTGAAAATATACTTCCCACTCTCACCTCTCCTGCCATGAACTGTCCAAACCCTGGAGGAAAGGTCAAAGTTGCTATAAGGAAGGATATAACCCCAGGGTATATGAGGCGGCTGGAAAGAAAGAAAAGTCTGTTAAAATATAATGTCACATTTTTTTTATTGTAGCAGTATCACTTCAGGATTATAAATGCTATTCCCATGAAAACTCTCTCTTGCATCTGTATCCATTACTTTGGAATTGTGTAACTGACAATTTAATGCCCTGCTCCACTGATCATCATCATTCATAGAGAGTTCAACTGACAGCAAAGCCATTTTTCCCATTGGGATTATTGTTAAGGAGAATGAGGGAGGGATGTACAAAATGCATAGTGTTGAATGTACAGTGGTGATGTGTTTTTACAATTGTGTGGTGACCCATTATCAAAAGTCAGCCTCTTCTCCAGTTGTGTCCTGATTCAGCTTTGCTTATTCATCCCTCATGCAATATATCCTGTCCTAGTGTGTTTAAATGTGTTTCCCCTTCCCCCCATACATTTTGGCATGCATCCTTTGTTATATTAATTCTTATGGGAAAATAGTGCTTTACTTTCCTTTGAATTCCTGACCAACACACTTTTTGGGAAGTCTCTGTAAGGCCTTTGCTGCTAAGTGCTTTATTTCATTTTGTATTTATCTTCCATATTGCAATTCACACCTTTCAGTTTCTCCTTCTGTTTATTAAGTATGCAGTGATTGCAGTACTGTAGTACATTCTTTACATTGTCTACATTTTGATTTTAAAAGTATTTCAGATTTTAAAGATGCAGTTATATTTCAGTTAAGTTTCTTAAAATATAAATGTTAACTCTTTCTTTTGCAAAAATAAAAAGATTAAAAACAAACGAACAAAACACAAAAAACAGTGCCTCTTAAGAAACACAATCATTGATTTTCTGATTGATTGGACATTTCCTGTCCAATCAGTAGTTTTCTTTGTCATCTTAATAAATATTACAGAATCCCTTTTCAAACAAGATGCTCTTTGAAATTATTGGGGCTGATCTAGAAGAAAATCCAGATCAGAATATCTTCTTTTGATATTTGCAGATATCTTACTGTGATATAAATTCAGTTTCTCTTAGTTTTACTATCTTATATTTGAAATAGTTCCAGTAGCTTCCAGAAAGTATTTGTTACTATCCTGTATCAGTAGAGTATCCAAATCTGGTCTCTAAAAGACAGCATCTTCAAAGGCACTCACTATTTGGTGAGAAACTGGCTTAGAGCTGTATGACGCCGGATGCATAGGACCACTTGACGATTAAGATAAACAAAAAATGCTCCAAGGAATCCAGAACATATCCTAAAGTGGAAAAAATGAAACAAAATCATACCAAACAACAGAAAACAAATAAACAGCCAAGCAAAAACTGAGTTTAAATATTCTTCATCTTCATCTGTTATGACATCTTTTAACTTCATAATCTGCAGTAACTCATTTGAAGACTGACTCCCTGATGAAAGGAGAGAGGTGGCTTTGGATTTCTTTGTCACATGCTGAGATTTTTCTCTCGAATTTCCTCTTAGATGGAGAAATCTCATGTCAGGATATGATGTCCAATTCCAAGACATGGCAAGGTTGCTACTTATTTCTAGCTGTTTCCTTCCTTTTCTATGCCGTGGCCTAGAAAGGCTTCCAAAGATGCCTTGTACAGATGCACATGTACACAGATACACATGAATACATACACACAGCTGTATCAGTGAAGAACAGTGAATAAACCATGACTCTGTAGGCAATATAGTGTGATAATGTTTTTATCTCAGCTACAAATTGTTGAATAGAGGGTTTCTTAGTAGTTCAAGTGAGAATGAATGTACAAAGAACTGATTAGTACTTGTGTTTCTGTGGCTGTCTCTAATTTTAACTGTTCAAATACTTGGATGACAGGAACAGTATTAGGATCTACAAAGAAAGACTGATAGATTTTAGTGTGGCCTGGAAAAGAACAGCTCATTGAAGACGTATTGTCAGAACTTAAACATCAGGTTGGAATGGCAAATAGTAAAAAAGAAAGGGAGTTTGACTGATTCAGCAAAATTGTACACCTACATCAAATATAAGAAGTAACATACTAGGAGTGGGGGTGGGGATGGGGGTGAGGTGGTGTCCAAAGCCATAACATTTAGATGCAACAGGGCAGATGAGTGCCACTACTAGGGTATTGAGCACACCAATTCTCTCCATAGACAAGAAACCCAAGCCCGGCCACCTCAAGAGCATGTATACCAATGCACATATTTTGGGCAACAAACAGAGGAACTGGAGTTCTGTGTTGAGTCTGAGATTTATGATGTTATAGGAATCACACAAACTTGATGGGAAAACTCACTTGACTGGAAGACCACTATGCGTGGCCACTATCCTTTGGAAAGACAGGATGGGAAGAGGAGGTGAAGTTACACTTTATGTAAAAGATGTTTGAGTGTATGGAGGTAAGCTATGGGGACCATGAAATTGGTCTATTCTTAAATTTTTGGGTCTATTGGTCTATTCTTTAAATTTTTTGAAATTGGTCTATTCTATTATTAGAACTCTATTGAGTTCTTTGGATCAGGATTAGAGGGACTGTTACCAAGGCTGATCTTTAGGTATATTGGCTGTAGATGCACTCTACCTAGACTTCAGTAAGGCTTTTGACACCATTTCACACAGCATTCTCCTGAAGAAGGTGGCTGCTCAAGGCTTGGACATGTATTTGATTCGTTGGATGAAAAACTGGCAGAGTGACTGGGCCCAGAGAGTCTTGGTGAATGGAGATAAATCCAGTTGGATGCTGGTCACTAGTGGTGACCCCAGGGCTCAGTATTGGGGCCAGTCCTTTCCATATCTTTATCAATGACCTTGATGACTCTGCACTTCTCATCATTGAACTTCATGAAATTATTATCAGTCCACCTCTCCAGCCTGTTGAGATCCCTCTGGGTGGCTGCATGGCCCTTAGGTGAATCATTCACTCCCCCCATTTTTTGTGTCATCCAGGAATTTACTGCGGGTCCGCTCTACCCCATCATTGAGATCATTAATGAAGGTGATCAAAGGGCTGGAGAGCCTGCCTTATGAAAAAAACTCAAGGAGTTAGGTCTTTACATCCTGGAGAAGAGAAGGCTGTGGTGGAATCTCATCACTATATTTCAGTACTTAAGGGTTGGCTACAAAGAGGACAAAGGTTCTCTCTTCACCAGGAGACACATTGAGAAGACCAGGGACAATGAGTACAAGCTGCAGTGAGATAGACTTCATCTTGATATATGAAAGAATTTTTTTACAGTGAGATTAATCACTGGAACAGGCTCCTCAGGGACATGGTAGAATCCCCGTCAGTGAAGGTTTTCAAGGTGCAAGTGGACAGGGTGTTAAATAATCCCACCTAGGCTCCATTTTCACACAGAAGGTTGTACCAGATGATCCCTTTGAGGGATTCAAGGTCCCTTCCAAGCTGGGTTATTCTATGATTCAGTGATCATATGATTCTTGTGCCTATGATCCTAATTCCTTAAGCCTACGTTCCTGATCCTAATAGAGCCAAAAATGTATAGCATTCTATGATTCCTATACTCTACTTTAATTAGACCTTGGTAAATAGGACATAATACTCAACAGTGAAGTTAAAAAAAAAAAAGAGTGCATTTAAATTTGGTAAGAGGAAGTGTTATTTTATGTGGCAAATAATTAAGCCACAGAATACTGACACACAAGTAACATATTCATTCCATTCATTTTAAAAATGAATAGAATTTTTCATTGTTTTATGGCCTGCAGTTTTTTACTAAATCTCATTCAAAGATGATTTTAGCTTATATAAAAAATAATAATTGTATTTTGAAGAATTCCTGCTTGGTTACTTGAAATTGCATAGGAACAAGCTAAAACTAAATATAAAACTGCTCACAGGAAAACATTTGTTCAATGAGCTTCTCAAATAGTTCAAGCCTGCACTATCTAGCATTCCTGTTATAATATGCCTTCTGCAACTGCAGAGTGAATTGAGTTTCTTTATAATACACTGTTTTAAAAAGTACATTACTCCATTCCTGGCTATCAATTTGTCAATAAAATAGAGGTGCTCCTTCTGCATACATTTTGCAACTTACCAACATTTGCTGACACAGAACAAGATCTACCTTATCTACCTTTTTATTGTGCTTAGTCTGCCTCTTTTTATTTTTTTTTTGTATGTGTGTGTGTGCTACTTTAAAGTGAAGAAGTATGTTGAATAGAAAGGGAGCTCAACTTTGAGAATGAATGTTAAGAGAATTTGGAATATTCCAAGTTGGCATCAGGACTTCATCCAAGACTGTACAAGTGTCTCTCTTTCTCTTTGTTTTTAATAGCACATTCGACACCTAGATATTTGAAAGCATTTCACAACCATCTCATACACCTTTCATAGCCTGTGTGCAGTACTGCAAAAAAACAAACAAATACCACCACCACCACCAAAAACAAACAAACAAACAAAGCAAAGCAAAGCAAAGCAAACCAAAGCAAACCAAACCAAACCAAACCAAACCAAACCACCACCACCAAAAACTGAATGACTGATCTTAACAATTTATCTGTTATCACTGGATCCGATTACAGTTAAGCTATCTTTGTCAGCATATCAAGTGTACCAACTTCTCTTGGAACATTTCTGATCTTGTAGAAAGGAAACTCCCTGGATAAATGTTTTGTTCCATTCCCCCCTATATTCTCTGAGTTTTTTTCTTCTCTGTTTTTCCTGTATGCTTTCGGATCATTCCATTGGCATGTACTAACTGACCAGGTCTTAACAAACTAAATATAACTTTCTAGATATCAAAACTAAAGAAGTCTAGACCTTGGTTTCACAACTAAGCAAGTTTTGACCTTGTCAGAGCTGTTCCCAAAAGGTAGAAAATAAAGATGCAAATTATTCTTGACATTTCAAGCAATTCCTTTTATTCTCCAACACAGGCTCTCGTAGTATTTCTGCTTGGAGATTGCAGAAACCTAAGTTGCTGTTTTGTTTCTTCACAAATAGACTTAGAATCATAGAATCATAGAATATCCTGAGTTGGAAGGGACACATAAGGATCATCAAGTCCAACTCCTGACTTCATCTCATCAAGGTCTGGAACCATAAGCTCAAGATGAAGAAGATAACTGTCAAGTGAAAAGGCCATACTTGGATCAGGTCATTTGGCCATGCCCTCAAAATGGCAAGAGGGCCATTCAGTAAATTTATACCCATGATATATATACTCATTTTTATACACATTTATACCGTAGACCAAATTAGACTTCCTCTTTTATTTTAATCTTTAATTTTATTTCCTGTGGAACTTAATTTTTGATAAAGATACATGGGAACAAAATGACATGTGGGTAATATCCATGTTTCATTCCTTACCTATTGTGCTACATGGGCACCATTGCTGAAGGAAGAATCCCAGCAAGAAGAGGTCTTTTCAGTGAAAATGAAAATGTTGGAAAGAGCAGTTATTCTGTTATGCAAAAGAATTCCTATCAGAGCTTACTTGAAATCCTTTGGGAACTTACCCTATTACAGCAAATGCTGGCAGCTCTTGCAGATCAAAGGGAAAATCCATGCGAAAGTTAGTTCTGAACAGGGCTGTGATGGTAACTGTGTGAGAAGAAAGAGGTAGAAAAGGAAAGGGAACAATGATATGAAAAGTTAAATACCATGAAAACTGGGAGACAGGGGAACTAGTTGTATACGTGCCCTTGTATAGTTTCATGACATTATATACAATATTACAGATATACAGACTGCCCTGATTTTGTTAGTCTCTATTTTTAAACACTTGCAACTGTAGCACTCTTGATGGTATAGATTTGTTTTCAGAGAATGTACATATATTTTTAGCTACAACACCAGATTTGTAAAGGGCTTTCTATTTCTTCTTTTCTTCTGCCAACCATTCTTTAGGCAGTAAAAGCTCTTCTCAGTGCACTTACTGATTTAAAAACTCTCTTTGCAGAGGCAGGCAGTGCTCACTTATCTGGAGAAGCTTTGTCACAGACAATTGTGATTGCCTTCTAGAAACAAAACTCATATAATCTCCAAAGTCTTATATGCACAATTTTTGCCTGGTGCCAAAAGAATAAATGTCTTAGGAGTCCCAGGGAAAAGATCAACTATGCTCCATTTTTTCCATCTCACTTCCACTGGTTGTGTTTCACTCCTAAAATTACTCAGATGTCGAAAGCTGTCCTGTTTTTACCCGGAGGTATGAGTGTGGAAACAGTAAATAACTATATGCTAATAGGTAAAGTTCAAATGGCCATCCAGTGCAGAATGGAAATGCAGCTCAATGAGTATTGATATAAATAAAAACATGTCCAGAATCAAGAAATTATTTGCACAATCAGAAAAAAAAAACACAAACAGCAAAATTCTAGCATAATATGGTAATTAAGAGAGATATTAATATATATATATATATATATATATATATATTATTTTTTTTTCCAGACATGACCAGGCTTAGAGCAATTATTTAATCAGATCTCTGTGGGTTAGCAAGATTAACAGGAATGGTGTTTATTTATATTATTATTAAGATAAAGATTTTTAATTTAGATTATTGAGAGTCTCTGGAGCCATATGATCCAATGGTGAAAGGGAAAATATTATCATGGATCAGAAACTAGCTCAGAGAGAGAAAAAAAAGGTTTATCTTGTTAGATATGTAATGATACATGTCACAATAGACCTGTAATGGGCTGCAAACTGTCGTGTTAGGGCTCTGTGGTGTTGAATGGATTTCTTTAGAGATCAATATTGGATGTGATTATGTTTAACATCTTCATCAGTCTCCTGGATGATAGGGTGGAACTCACTCACCAGTGAGTTTGCTGACCACATCAAACTGGGAAGGGAGAGAAGGGAATGGTTGATAGCCTGGAGGACCGGGCAGCTGTTCATTCAGAATGGCCTCAGTCATGGAGGAGCTGACCGGTTGGAAGATCACAAATACAACAAAGACAAATATTTAGTCCTGCATCTGGAACGGCAGGTGCATCAGTACAGTCTGGGAACCTAGTCAACAAAAAGAGCTCTGCACAAAAAGACCAGTAGGTCCTGGTGGGAACTAGTGTTCAATGTGTGTCCTTGTGTCAATGAAGGCTAACAACATATTGGGTCACATCAGCAAAAGCACAACCAGAAAACTGAGGTGTTCCCTTTTATATGGCACTGATGAGGCCACATCTAGAAAACTTGGAACAAAATAAATGTTTCAAAACTGGAGACAGTCCAGTGAAGAGCCCCAAGATGGTCCAGGACATGGGGCACATGATGCATAGGAAGAGACTGCAGGAACTAGGTATATTCAGTCTGAAAATGAGAAGGCCAAAGGAGGCTCCAATAGCTAACTCTTGCTACCTCATGGGGAAGTTGTAAACACACAGTGAAAGGAAAAGAGGCATTGGTCACAACTTATGTATTAGCCTTCCTCACACAAAGGCATTCTAACTGAGTCATCATAGTATTCACACAGGAAACTAGTGCCAAGTCATCATGCCAAGTGCATAACTTTTGACAGCAGACAAGACTAGAGATTATGAAAACACGTGAGAGGGCCCTAATAAAAACTGTTGCATGAACAATGACTGAAAAGACTGGGCTTGTAACTTTCAGAAGAAAATGAGAAAGAGAAGACATGAAAGATAAATCAGAGCAGGCGTGATGAAAGACCATAAAAATAACAGATTTCTGGTATAGACAAAAGTTTCTAATTCTCTAATATGAGGACAAAGATACTGACCATATAGACAATGAAAATTCAGAACCATGAAAAGGAATCATTTTCCATACACAATTTGATCATGGAAATTTTTAACCCAGTCAGCAACTGAAGCAGAACGTAAGGAGCCATTCATATTGGTGTTAAAGCTGCTTGGATGATTTTGAAGAAGGGACAATAAGTAAGATGCTCCAGGATCAAGTTAATTTCTAATGATTTAAGAGATCAGCAGGGGAGTTAGAGTAGATGAAGTGAAGGATAGGGCATTATCTCCTGTCATCTGGCTTCAGATTTCTTACATCTTTCTCTGTAAAGAACAGAGAAGAGGTGTTCTTCTGACAGATCTGATAGTTGAATACGCCTTAATATGAGGCAGTATTTCACAGACAAAGACATAGGCACTTTCTATAATCAAGAGAGTAGAGTATTCAAGCCAAAAAAATGTTTTAGCACAGAAAAAATCCAACTCTGTGAAGTCATTAAGTTTCAAGAAAGGAAAGTGACCACATAAAGCTCATACCAGAAAAACAGAAGTGTAAGAATAAAGGAGTTATATATGTTATTAAAACGTTTACAAAGTTTACAAAGAGATAGCAGTCTTCTACATCAGCTGGAACTTAATTCGGTTTTCTGAACAAACTTCTTCTATGCTATTTCTGTCTGCACAAGTATTGCACTCATCCCTTTCAGTTGAGACACTTATTTTTTTCTACCAGAGCTACAGTTGAAACAAGTACAGTTTGACCTTTCAGTACTCAGGAACTTCAGTCTGACCCCAACAATTTTGCAGCCTCCTAATCATTCTATCATCCCAGTTTTTGAGACTAGTTTTTACTTTGTTTGCTTGTAGTCAAGAGATGACTAAGGCATACCATGGTGTTTCCAGTGGACCACAGCAACATACACTGCAATAGGTATTACCTCCTCTGTGATGAGATACCTCTATGTTTGCAGCCTTGATGTTATGCTGACTAGATGCAAAAATCCCACCTCAGACACTCTTTTACTTGATGGGAAATCATATTAAGTCATTTTTTCAGTCATATACCCAGCACACTGGAATAGGTTATAGTTATAATCTTGATGATATATCATGCTTCTCTTTCTCTTTCCTTCTATACTGCTAGACATTATATGTCATGGCAGAAGTTTCAAACATCCTAAAAGTTTATGGTTTTGAGAAAGATGGAAAATAATAAATTTATAGAACAGCATTTGTACAAAGAGAGTAAGAATGATTTTTAGCTTACCTGCATCCTTGTTCCAAACAGCAAGGACTCGGAAAATGAAGGCACTAAAGGTAGCTGCAAAGAAACCTCTCCAATAGTTACGCACAGCAAAGTAAGTGGAAGTGACCTCAATGCTGAAAAGGACCCCTAGAAAGAGTTGGAAAGCGAGCAAAGTTAAAAAGTTAAAATCAGAAGTGTAATGTCAAAAGCACAAGAGAGACTTCTAAATAAGTCTTCTAAAGCTGCGGTATCCAAACTTCTTTGATCACATATCCTATCAGTAAAATATTTTTGAATATGTACCTTCATATATGTATATTTATTTATAAATTATAAACATGTCCTACTGTACTAACATATTGGGTACATTATAAAGCATACAAAAAATAATAAAAAAAAGGGATAAGATGATGAAATAGAGAATATTTTAAGAAAAATTTATTTCATTCATTAATGGTACAAAAAGCTTTTTGTTCTCACAAAAGCTTTTTGTTCCTGGTTTAACTCTTTGTGATACAGTGATTCAAAGGTCTAGTTCTAAGTTCAGTTTATTTCAGTACTTGGTTTTAATGGTTGTCAGAGCTGAAAAAGATGCTGTAAGAAAATTGAAAGGGAAGAAGTGCATCCTTCACTGCACTTACTAAATCATGATATTCATTTTTTTCAATTCCATTTTCCAGTTAAGCAAAGGTTTGCGCTGAAATCTGGCTAGTATATTTCCATCTTCCCTGATGTCAATCAGTTGTTGCAAACTAATTGGAAGATGTTGCATTTTTATATCTTTAACAAATGAGTTCAAAATCCACTGAAATGTTCCTTTGGAAGACTTTAAAATATGTTAGAAAATTTTGTTTCCAAGTTTTTTACATATATAGTATAAGAATTTTTATAGGTGACCCAAATAATTTTCAACAAGAAAACCACAAAATCTCCACAACGGTACAATATTCTTTTGAAAAGCACTTCTTTCTCACTCACGGTTAAAATGTCACTTTCACCTTGAAGGGACAGATTAGGTGTGTTTATTTTTCCAAAATTATATGCTGGGTAGCATAAAACTGACAGCCACTTCTCATCACAGAAAAGGCCAGCAAATTCAGAACACCTTTTTTTTTTTTTTAATAAAATAAAAACGTGTGACTAGTCTTTACATTTGACAACTCTTTTAAACCCTTTTCCATGAGATAACCAGTGAACCTTTATGTGGTGTAGAAGATTTTTGTGGTCATTCCCCATCTCACTGCAAACTATTGTAAAGATTCTACTATTTTAAGGTCTTGTTTTTATGATATTAACCACATTTAACAACATCGATAACAGGTCGTGCACTTCTAGCTCCCATTTCTATGCACCCATTTGTGTAGTCTGGCTCTCATTTCTTTGCTGCAATAGCTTGTGTAGTCTGGCTCTCATTTCTTTGCTGCAATAGCTTGCCTCTGAACCATGCGGTGAATGAATTTCGTGTGGAGTACTGTCTCTGTAAATGCGCACCAGAATCCTTTTCTTATTCCAGTCAAGGCAGCTGCTCCATCAGTGGTTACATAGAGTTCTTCCATAAAATATTGCTTTTATGAAAGAAGTCATTTACTGTTGAGAATATATCTTCTCTAGTAGATCTTCATGTATTTCACTGTTGAAACAGAATCTAGCAAATACCATAAACAGACACATTAGAAACATCTGTACTTTTATCAAGCTGCATAGCAAGCCTCCCACACTCCATAATTTGTTCTGATACTTCTTGTTTCAAATCTTCAGCAATGTTTTCTGTGTCTTTCAACAGTATTTGCTGACAAAAGAATGCATTTTAATTTCTCGTGATATTGCTTTCTGTGCATTATGCCAGCCATTTTTTACTCTGGCAGGAAGAACATGTGTTTCCCCAGTGGGATGTGGCTTTTCGTCTTTCACTATGAAGTCAGAAATCTCAAAAAAGACTTCTAAAAATTATCATTAAGTTTAGTGAGATTTTGTGAAGTACTGGAACAAGTAATGCATAGCCTGAAAAATCGCTGAAAAAACAGTAGAGGTTTGTCTTCACATTCTGGATGCTTAGTTTTTAAATGTCTTTCTAATTCTGTTAGCTTCATGCTGTTGATAGCTAACATGTTAATGCACAATATACATCATTAACAATGGTGGATTTAAAGCCATATTTCAAATAGTTTTCTTGATAATTTCATTTCGTTATAAATATTATTATATTTATTTATTTTGGTCAGCTTCTTGTCAGACCTGATAAGATTGTGACCATTTTTACCTCATAATGTGGCACCTTTGGGGGTGGAGGTGCCTACTCTGCCATTTTCTCCGAATTTGCCTATAGTCACATTATAGGTATTGTCTTCAATCTGCAGTTTTTTTTGCAGGAATCTTTTAAAGGCACTTGTCCATTTTGTGAGGGTTATTTTAGTTAACTGAGACAATATAACCCATACATCCACCAACCATGCGCACATAGACTGAAATACATTGCAATACACTGAATGCAAATGAACAAACGAGGGCGTTACTGTCAGCCCTCTGCATTAAGCAATGACCGTTCTTCACCCAGAACACCTCACATGCTGTATGTTATGTGGCCATCTGATATATGGATTAAGTGAGGCCACCAGTGTCAATATGTATATTGAATATTAGCAAAGGTTTTTTTTTGTTTTTTAATTTTAATTTTAATTCATTTAATTAGATAGAAAATAAATACAAATAGACTTTTCAGTATTATCTTTCTATAACCTAATGGACTGTCTATCACACCCCCTGGGGTGTGCACATGTCAATTTGGAAACTACTGTTTCTCGAGTATCTTCCCCTCTTGACCTTCAGAAGGCTGAAAACATGGAGAAAAGACTGTGTCAGAGAAACTGGAGAGATTGGTGACATTAATGGCAAGCCTTTTTGTTCAAAGTATATGAAAAATCAAAAATAGGGTGCAGGAAAGGAGAAGAGGACTAGGCAGGAGAGGATTTAGGTACCTGAGAAAAAGGAAACAGAACAGCCACTTGCCTCCAAGTGGTGTCCCAAAGCAGCAGCCAACACCCACAGCACAACCCACAGTCAGGACATCCGTGTAATAATATGGCTGCTACTGGTGGAAGAGACAGAGAAACAAGAAAAAAAAAAAAGAAAAAAAAAAAAGAAAAAAGAAAAAAAAGAAAAAAGAAAAAAGGAAAGAAAGCAATGAGCAACAGAATTAGCAGGTATGGACACATGCTGTCACCCAACTCTGCCACCAATATTACATCTTAATTCTTCATTCTGGACAGCTTCAAAATATTCAAGGACTGATTCTATGTTGCACAAGACAGGCATATATGTTGAGTCACATATTCAAGACACAAGGAGAAGGCATCATCTCATCTTTCATTGAAACATGCACATATCTTTCACTGTAGAATAAACGTCTCATGGAAAATTCTTCAGAGGGTGGACTACATGCGTGTACTTTATTCCATCTCTTTTACTTTGGAAGGGAATCTCAGGTTGCACATGTGCCAGAGAGTGCCTCAAAAAAACCCTACCCTCTGAGTTTGTATGCACAAGGCACATGTATATCCACAACAGAATGTGGACAGCTGAAGGCTCTGTCATCCTGGGTAGATGAATAGGTAGCAGCTCATATAGTAAAGGATTGTGCTTTCCTGGTGAAGACAATCACTAAAATTATAAATTTACAAGCCGTCAGTGAAGTTATGAAATATAGAGTCTCTCCTGAGACAATTTTGGAGGACATGGGAAGGAGAAAATCTCCTACTTCCTCCAATATTTGGAAGAGCAGCTGAGAGCCCTGACATGCCTGAGAATGGTGAAGAGCCTTAGGGAGAAGATAGTTTTTTTTCAAGTTGTTGAAATCCTAGTTGGTGTCTAATATAAAGAACAGGAGGGTTAAACAACTGCATATTTGGTACTTTCTGGTATTACATGTCCCTAAAGCAGCCTGTTATATCTTCCATGAGAGTGAAGTTTTGAGAGAGGGCAGGCTTGTGTTACATTGGGATTCTGTGTCCAGGCAGAATTCTTAGGGCTAAAGGCCATGAATTCCCACTTACCTGAGCAGGTATTTGAGCCTCAATCAAGAAGTATATCAAGGCTGTGACTGTGCACCCAACAAAGAGGCATGGATCATTCTCTGAGCCTTAAAAATCTTTCCATAATCACAGCTTTGCCTCTAAGGTCACCTCTAAGTCCTTTGTGGCCTTAAGACGTAATCATGTCCAGAATGGGGATGGGTTTCAGTTCAAAGTATCTGAGATAGTATGAGGGTTATATTATAGCCTACCAACATGATTAACAGCTTGAAACACAGGGTACTTATTACATGGCCTGCATTATGGCAAGAGGTAAGTAGAGCTTAGAGCTGTTTGAAAGTGCAAAGCCTGATGAGAACAGTGTTGAAGAAACGGTATGAGATGGAGATCCTAGCACAACAGTATGGTATTATTCATACCGACTGCTGAGAAAAGTCCATAGCATACGGTATCCCCCAAAACCCAGCACCATGTCAGAGTGCTGATGCTGTGCAGCAGCATAGAAATAGCCGGAGAGACCAACAGGAACAAACAAAGAGTACCAGAGTGCACTCAGAAAAAGCAGAGCTGAGCACCTTTTGCTTTTAAAGGGCCAGACTGGATTTTCAAATGCATTTTGAGGGTTTCTCTTTAAATACACAGGGTGGTGTTCACCAGTAACAACATCAAAAAGTTATATTCCTTTGGCAATATGATGTATAGTAGCAAAGCATATCCTGGACTAAGGTCAGATAAAGATTACATGACTCCCAGGTAATGGAAATCAAATTCTGCAATTTGGTGTGATTCTACTAAAAGGAACCCAACTATGGCTGCAAAAATTATGATTTCAGTTCATTCACACACCGAATTGTCACAGACTCACAGCAAATTTTAGCCTGGAAGGTATCTCTAGAAGATTCTCCAACTCCCTGCTCAGTGTTGTCCTAACTCCAAGAGTCAGTCAGAATGCTCAGGATCTTGTCCAGGTAAGTCCTGAACATCTCCAAAGGTGTAGATTCTCTAGACCCCATGGGCATCCACGCCATTGGTGATCCACCCTTGGGGAGGGGAACATCTTCCTTATACATGGTCAGAATTCCCCTTGTTGCAAGTTGTACCCCTTTCCGCTTCCACTGTGCCCCTCTGAAAAGAGCCTGGCTTAATCCTATTTAAAATCCCCCTTTAGGTGGTTGATGACACCAGTTAGACAACCCCCCTTTAGCCTTTTCTCCTTTACACTGAGCAAAAACAGCTTCCTTAGCCCTCCTCATACATCATTACTCCAGCCTCCCAACCATCTTCTTGGCCATCCAAGCTTCTTCTACATGGGGAGCCCCAGATTTTCTACACTGATATTTTTGTCCTCCAGTCCACAGTTTAAGGTAGTTTTCTGTACATCTTATCACCCCCTGTCACAGTTGTCATCATCCCCTGCTGTTAGATGCTGCCACTTATGGGAAGTTTTTTTTATTTCTGTTCTCTCCAGCATCTTTATTATTTTCTGGACAGAGTGTGGGGCTCTCCAACTTGAGCAACGTCCATAGTAGAAATGACTGAACAAGATGGACAAGGGGATCAGGTGCACTCTTAGTAAGTTTGCAGACAACACCAAGTAGGGCGCAAGTGTTGATCTGCTCAAGGGTAGGAAGGATCTGCAGAGGGATCTAGATAGGCTGGACTGATGGGCTGAGGCCAACTGTATGAAGCTCAACAAGGCTAAGTGCCAGGTCCTGCACTTGGAGCACAACAATCCCATGCAGCGCTATAGGCTGGGGGGGGGAGAGTGTCTGGAAAGCTGCCTGGCTGAAAGGGACCTGGAGCTACTGGTTGATAACCAGCTGAATATGAGCCAGCAGTGTGCTCAAGTGGCCAAGAAGGCCAACAGCATCCTGGCTTGTATCAGAAATAGCATGGCTAGCAGGATTAGGGAAGTGACTGTCCCTTTGTACTTGGCTGTGGTGATGCCACACCTTGAATACAGTGTTCAGTTTTGGGCCTCTCACTACAAGGACATCAAGGTTCTGGAGCTTGTCCAAAGAAGGGCAATGAAGCTGGTGAGAGGTCTAGAGAACAAGTCTTATAAGGAGGAGTTGGGGTTATTTACCCTAGAGAAAAGAATACTCAGGGGAGACCTTATTGCTCTCTACAACTACCTCAGAGGAGGCTGTAGTGGGGTGGGCGTCAATCTCTTCTCCCAAGCACTAAGTGGTAAGACAAGGGGAAACAGCCTCAAGTTGCTCCAGGCAAGGTTTAGGTTGGATATTAGGGAAAAATTCTTCACTGAAAGAGTTGTGAAGCAAAAGAATAGACTGCCCATGGAACTGGTTGAGTCACTATCCCTGGAGTTATTCAAAAAATGTGTTGATGTGTTGTTTACAGACATGGTTTAGTGGTAGACTTGGCAGTGCTATGTTAACGGTTGGACTTGATGATCTCTGAAGTCTTTTTCAACCTAAATGATTCTATGATCCTGTGATTCAAAGATGTTTTATTAGAAAAGTTAAAGTTGTCACTTTTCTTGTGGCCTTTGCAAGATCATGCTCTTCCTTTCTTTCACTACCACCAGTTACATGAGAAAAGAAAGAACTTGTGATGCTAGAGAAATGGAGAACCTGCTTGAGAGCAAGAGATCTCACAGCAAGAGACTGAGTTTTACATTAAATGTCACATATAGGAAGTCAACTTGCCTCCAAGAGGAGCCCCGAAGCAACATCCAACTCCAACTGCGCAAGCCGCCACCAGGAGTTCGAGCTGCCTGTGCACATTCTGGAACAGAGAGTGCAGCCAGAGAAAGGCATGCTGGGATTAGAGGTAGCAAAGCCAAAGAGTTAGGATCCAGAACAATGAAACAAAGCAACAGCCAGCAGCAAATTCAGCAGTTACAAATAGCAGGCCCTGTACATTTTAGTCCAGTCTTTAGTGACTCAGTTGGTCTCCAAAAGTGAGATTTGGTCCTTATGCATAGACGAGATCAAGTAAAACAGCACCTGCTATTGTATTACAAAGCCAGTTACTGCTAGGAGTTTGTAGGTAAAGCAATTCCTAAATGTATTATTTTTTTGCAACTAGTCAATACATCATTCAGCCTCCAGAGGCCGTTCTGCAATAGCAAAAGCCTACAGGCAGTGTCAGTGGCTATAATTAGTAATGCTTTACACATTCTATCTTAAAGACAAATTGATCTTTGTCTATAGCTACTTAAGAAGGTTGTTTTCTTTTTTTTTTTTTTTTTTTTTTTTTGTTTTTGTTTTTGTTTTTTACACAGATGTTGGTCACAGTGGAAACATATCAGCATTGTGAGACTGAAAACTTGTAAAATGAGTATTCTTTATCAGCCTCTGTGTAATGTGGTAGGTAACACACCTGGTTGGGCCTGCACAGTTGTTTGACTGTATATTTGTCCTCCCACTACCACTTTTTTTTTTTTTTTGTCTGTTCTCTTACTGCTCTATAACAGCATGTTGCATTTCAATTCATATGTTCCCTCTGTGGTTTGTTGCCTGCCAACGTGTCTTAGGAGTTCAGCCTGTGGAAGAGCTGTATGCAGAAACATGTGCCTTACCTCATACACACCACAGAAGATTGACATAAACTTGCTGAGTACTGCTGCACAGATACTGGCAATATGCACGAAAGGACCCTGCAAGAGAAGAGGAAGAGAAAATAAGAGAGGGTTATCCTCTGTCACTGATAACCAGATGCAGATCTCATAATTCTTCTTTGGCCACCTCAGACAGTTCTTCAGTATTTATTTTTTTTCCTCTTGAAAGCTACCTGACTTGAGTGCTTTGATTTTTTCTACATCAAGTCTTTCAAACGGCCAGAGGAAAGTAAGTGTTGCTTGGAAGAGCAGAGCTTTGAGAAGAGGAAAAGTGCCAAAGAAAGGGAAAGACTCTTCTTGTACAGACAACTCCTCCCACTGCCTAGACCCTACCTTGGCCACTACTGCATATGAAGATAGCAATATTTACCTCTTTCCCCACAGGCAGGCCACTTCCAAGTCCAGCTGTGAGGCCCACAACTTTGGCCACAAAAGCTTTGAGAGTGAGATATTCTTTGAGGACCACTCCCCTCATAATTGTCTTGAGCTCTGGGATCCCAGACCCTGAAAACAGCAACAGAGCAGAGGATGTAGAAAACACACAAGCAAATGGAGTAAGAAAAAGAGACAGACATAAACCAATTATGCCATGCCTTCTGCCCTCACCAACAGCCTGTGGAGAGACGAGGTGGCAGAAAATGGCCGCAAACAGAATGAGAACAAGTGGGTACGTGACCCACGCCAGATACTGCATAGGAATATTCGGGTGTAGCTCTTTGTACATCCACTTGTAGGCTGTAGATAGACAAACAAAAAAAGTTGTCATTAACCACAGCTGCTCCAAGCAGGCTGATAAACATTAAAGAATCACAATCAAAAGCACACACCTGCTAAACCTGTCCAATCTATTTTTTTTTTTTCTGAGAAATGCTATCTATAAATCCTAATTTTATAGGTTAAGTGGGGTAAAGCCTTGTTGCATTTTAAGTACAAGATCCCAAATAATATATGCATTCTGCAGGAATGAATAGAAATGGTCCTCTGCTCTTAGACACTATTAATACCTGTGCCATGATGTGGCATTAGAAGAGGTGCATTACTTTGCATTTGTGAGGGTGAATTTCCATGCAGGGTCTTCTCATTTTGCATCCGGAGGACCATAAGTGGTCCACTACCAGCTAGTGTCCTCTCCTCCATCTCAGTCACAGGAAAAATTGTTCCTTCTTAAAATCTACCTTAGAAGTCGTGCTTATGCTTTGCCTTCTAGAGCAGCAGCATGAAGGGAATGGTGCCAACTGTTACAACAGCAGTGGTACTGCTGCATAGTTGGGTCCAACAGCGTGAACTGCCCAGGGAGAAAACAAAGAATCCAAATAATTCACTTGCAGGAAGTATAAAGGGCAAGGGGCCTCTGAGGTTAACAGGATAAGCCTGGTATGTGGGGAAGACATAAAGGAAGGAACACTGGGCTGAGGAGATGTTGGGAGCTTTGTCGAAGTACAGTGTCTGGTGGACACCAGCAGCAAAGAGCACTGAGAGGAAAGGATTTGGTGTGTGTGTGCAGGTTGGGACTAGGACACTAAGGCTAAGGGCAAAGGAACACTGGAATTAAAAGGATGAGGGCAATGTTGTATGTGTGTGCACAGATATGGGGGGAAGGGACACTGAAAGATTGTGTAATTGTTATAGCTCGCAAAGGGGACAAGAACAGGACAGTTGCAGAGAAGGAATATTACCCAGTGATTAGGAAATCTTTGTGAAAAAAAATACCTAAGAAAAGAGCACTATGGGACCAGGTAGCAGAAAACTGCAGAACACCATATAAATAAAAATTGGGAACAATAATCAAGTTAAAGACAGGAAAAAAAACAACAACACAAAAACACAGTATCAGGTGGGCATCTAAGGACCCCTTGCCCTTCCCACCCACACATGCTCAGCAGACCTGAGGAGGATGGGAGCCAGTATAACAGAAGTAGAGTTGATATCTCCCTGTGCCCCTACACATACAAGAGAGCAGGAGGGAAAGGGAGTAAGAATAATGGGTTGTCTTTTACTCATACACATATCTTTTGTTCCCTTCCCACTTACACTTCCAAATTTTTGCCTATGATCCCTTTAAAGAAGCTTTTCTTAGCTAACCTTTTCTCTACTGTGTTGCAAGTAACTTCCTAGGCAGCTGGGGGGTGAAGATGGGACACTGATGTTAAAGGAGGAGGAACGTTGATCATCAGGCTTTGTAAAACATTCATACCATTTATACTTTTGCAACACCTGAATGAGACCCACCCTGTAGGCTCTTTGCACTGGCATAGTCCATTCCCCAGCTCACCAACGCCATGACCAGTCCCAACAGAACCAAGAAAATCCAGTCCTCTCCAAGCTTCCTGGTGATGTATTTCTCGATGCGTCTAGCACAGGCTGTGTAGGGAAGAGTGAACCAGAAAAACTGAGGCAACATAGATGAAGCCTGTATCTCCTATGCAAAGAACTCTTTTCTGCTATGCTGAAAACTGTCTATGGTAATGATTTATTTGGGCTTGGTGTTGAAGGACCATTACAGTCTTACAGTCTTGCAAAATTCTTTGAACTTTCAAATATTAAAAATGAGGGGGGAGGGGGGCTTAATTTAACATCTTGTATACTAGCAGCTAAAGTCCTTTTCCTCCTGTTATAGAGATCTGTTGTCGGAGAAAAGATTAAATTTGGAACTGGTCTTTTTTCCAAAGAGATCTTGGTTAATCCTAGGGTGAAAGTTGACATGCAAATCTCTTTTAAATCCAATGTGATTCCTTTTCCTTTCTTCTCTACTTCTCTCCTGTCAAAGTTTCCTTGTCTTTTTGCCTTGCTTAAATTCCATCTCTCTGGCTGGTCCTCCCAATATCTGTTCACAGAGTAATCAAGCATAAATTGTTCCCACCTTGACATTTGGAATAGTGCTCTTCTTTTATATCTACTTGACTCTGACGTTTCAGGGGTCTTTCCTTGTTCTTTTGGGTCTGCCTCGTATTCAGTAGTTTTGCTGCCTCCTTCTCTGCAAAGTCAGTTATCTGGTCTGTGTATTGGCCATAAAGCTAGAAGAGCAGAAAGCAAGAGAGATGAAAAGGTAAGGCAAATGCTCCTTCACAAATATCATTAAAGATGAAAAGACATACCTACTAACAGTCATAGGTGCGGACTTAAATGAACCCAGGCAGGAAGACAGAGACACAGGAAGTGTCAGACAGAGCAGACAGAGGCAGCTTCTTTTCTTTATATATATATATATATATATATATATATATATATATATTTTTTTTTCCTTTTCTCATTGCATCTTTTTTTTTTTTGGGGGGGGGGGGTGTGGCGAAAAGCTATGATCGCAGAATACTAATTGCTTTGTAACACCATCAGAAAGAGCAGGCTTGGGTCTGAAGGGAAAGAGATTGATCAGACTTTCTGGAAGCAAAAAAGAAGGTCAAAATAGTTCACATGAGGCTGCCAACCTTTGAGTTATCTCATATACTTCAGCAGCACTGCAAAACAACTCTGAAGGTTTAGAGAGGTATCACACTACCAAATAGGTTGCAGGAATGGCCTGCATCTGTTCATCCTGCTGCCAAGGAATGCTTAGCAGGGCATGCAGCCACTAGTGATGCCTGCAGTAGAAAAGCAGCAGCAGTAGCTCAGAAATATCAGACGGTACCACATACATCCCATTATTTACCCAAACCATCCTACCAAATCCCCAGGTATCTCCAACTCATGTGAATTTTATAACTACCTAATCTAGTCCTTTTCATAAAATACTAATCTTGAAATGCATTTGGTAATATGCAATGCATAAGTTGCTACATGAGCTTACCAATGACATTTCATACATGGATCTGTAGTAAACTTGACAGTTGTGCCAGCATGTTAAAAAAGAAAACTCAAGGAAATTTGAAAGATACTGGCAATGCCCACTTCTTTGTTTATCAGATTCACCCAGGAGCAGCTATTCTCCCTCATTCTTTCATGGTGTAGATGGGAAAGATGTGCATTTGAAAAGCTGAGAATATTTCTCCTCTTCATATGTCATTCAATGAGCAAACTTTGACTTTTCTAGAGCTCAGGTTCCTACCTGATGCTGGGCCTGTCATCTAGGCACTTCCCACCTGCTAGAACATGACTTTCTGCTTCCTACCCAGCATAACATCTGCTTCTCAAAGATTTTTGGTGGCAGGAGGAAAGTCAGCAAAATTAGACACTTCAGCTGGAGGATGACAGTGCATATGAGAGATATGGAGCACTACCATGTGCTTCTATTTGCCAGCTTTGCTTCTCCTCCTTTCTAAGTAACATAGGAGATATTGCTCCTATTCATCTGGGATTTCCATGAACTGAAACTTCATCTGTAGAATGGGGATAATGCAGCTGACTTATTTGTAAGAGAATTTGATATCAGATAGAGACTCACAGAAAGTTTAAAGCTGTAAGGCACCTCTGGGGGTTTCTCATCCAGTCCTCAACTCATAGCAAGCTAACTCCAAAGACAGATCAGGCTGCTGATGACCTTGTTTGGGCAAGTCCTAAGCATCTCAAAGGATAGAAATTTCCCAGCTTCTCTGAGTTACTGTATTTCTAGATATCAAATATGACTGAAGATCCTGAGTAGTTTATTGCCTACAATCTGAAATAGTGCCAGAGTCCCAGAGAAACAAAGCATATGTATCAAGCATTCTTTAAGTGAGTTGAGACTAATTTGTTTTCCAGGACAAAACCTTCTTCTTTGTGTCTCAATAGACACTTGAATCATGTGCAATAACTCCCTTTAAAATCCGTAGTGTTTTTTTTTTTTTTTCTTTTTTTTTTTCACAGAACACACATCTAGGCTTTTTAAATTATCCTGTAACCGTAACTGGATTGGAAACTGATATATTTTAGTGTAATTATTAACCCCATTATTATCAAAGCAGCATAGACAAATAAAGTGATACATACTCTTACCACTGAAATATGGCCATGCTCTGATCCCCATAATATACACAGGAAAGTGAAACACCAGTTTGAAGGACTTGCCAGCCGTCGTATACAAGGTAAGCTATCACATATAGAATCCAGTCCTAAATAGCAGACTTCTTGTTTCTCTCACTGTGTCTATTTCAGCCAGCAATGCCAAGCACTAACAGATTTTAGTTAAACGCATCATTATATCACCTTAGCTAATGTTTAATTTCCTTTACATGCTCATGAGGGATGAGTTTACACCAAACAGTGCTTAATCCAAACTGTGAATTTAAACCAAACTATGAACTACCCTGCCAAGTATCACGTTCAAATTAGAGTCTTCAACCTGCCCAGATGGAACCGAGCATAAAAATATAGTAGTATGAATGGTAAAAGTCCTCATATCATATCCTAGTTTACTGATCCTTTCTGGCTGGAAAATGACGGACTCAGGATGTGGAAGAAAAGGAACTAGTCTCAGGACACAAAGCTGAAAGTTTTGTCCTGGAGAACAGATTAGTCTCAACTCACTTAAAGAGTGCTTGAAACATATGCTTTGTTTCTCTGGGACTCTGGCACTATTTCAGATTGTAGGCAATTATGGGACAAAGAAAGAATCAACATAATCAGAGGATGACCTTTTAGAAAAATTACATTAGGCAAGAAATATTCTTTCCATTAGTAGACATATAAAACTAAAACTGCAACATGGTAGTGCTTACACTGTCCTGTTCTCCTGATGCTACCTCTCCGACACAAGGAACATGGGGTTTCTGAGCACCACAAAAACTGGAAAGAATTTTAAAAGATATCAATTATCACCTAGACAGTTGAGCCAGAAAAAGTAGTATTATGTCTAGATTGGCTAAATTCTGAGTAAGAACATGAGAATGGTGAAAAAAAAAAACAAAAACACAAACAAACAACAAACCAAACCAAACCAAACCAACCAAACAAACAAAAATAACAAAACAGAAGGTGTAAATACTGTTGAGAGAGAGAGAGAGACAGAGAGAGAGAGGAACAACAAAAAACAATCCAGGGAGAAAGCACAACACAGGTATCATTCATTTTCAGGGAGGAAGGTTTTACATAAAAACAGCAGGTTTCTCTTCCCCCAAAAGATGGAGAAGTTTCATTGCCTACATAATTGAGGAAAAGATACACAGAATCTCAGAGGAAAAATATGTACAACACCACAGTCTCAAAAATTTTCTGTGAGCTATTCTGATGCTCAGCACCCACTTAAAAGTGCACTCCCCTCTCAGTCCAAAGCCTAAGTTATTTCTCATGCCATTCAGACTCAACAGTATGTTCTCCACAGCATACTCCAGTCATAGAATCCCCTATCTTCCTTCTTGGAGATTTTCAGAACTTGCTTGGACAACCTGCAACCTTGTAGTGAGCCCTGCAGTGAGCAGGGTATTGTCCTAGAGACCTCCAGAAGTCCCTTCCCACCCACATCTTTCTGCAGGTCTGTGTCTGAGAAGTTGGGTAGAGGTCTCAGTGGTAGAAGGTTCAGTAAGATCTGTGTTTGGGGAAGGGAAACTGAAATTAGCAACCCACTAAGGACCGCCTCCAGAGATCCTTTCCCACCTACATCTTTATGTGAGTCTGTTGCTCTGTAATACTGCATTGCCAAAATAATCATTCCACATCCCTCTTACCACACCCATCTGTGTATTGCTGAGGGCACTCTCTGCCATTAACACCCTTTCTACAGGCACAAATAATGTATCTTCTAAATACTTCACTGGTTTGAACTGCTTGAGGAAAGGCTCTTATTTCTCATGTAGAAAGAAAACAAAACCCTACAATGTACAAGAATGTAATTTTTCATCACTGTGTATTATATCATCTAATATATATCTACTGTTATCTTACTTGCCCCAAACTGTGTATATATTATAATTACCAATTATTATTTTATGTTATCTACTATATTATTCTAACTATCTGTTATCAGAAGATCCCAGGCCGAAGACCAAGTTTCCACTATTCTTTGCCCTGAGAAAGCCCAATCAAATCACAAATCCTGTCTGAAACAGCTTCCATCCTACGTATAAAACAGAAGGCAACAGCTAGCACCAGAAATTGACACAACAGAACCAAAATCTCTCTCTACCTTTTTTTCACATCATAGTGAGGAAAAAAGTCTTAGTGGATATTCTACATGGAAATGGATGGAAGCATGCACAGCTTGTTGCTTGTCATGTTAATAACGTGTGCATGTTTTTACAAGATGTGTACAGTAGTATGAATGTTTATACTTTAGTTGCATGTGCTTTAATAGCTAGCAAAATACACATATGCACAGGAAGTCTTGTTTTACAGCAATATACCTGCATAAAAAGTTTCGTACATAAACCTACATGCGTAAATATGTGTTTGTTTATATAACAGGATTTTTAGGGCATATTTTCAGTAAAATGGTGAATATCTGTCTTCCTGAAGACAGATATGGGAATGTAACTGATTCCTGCATACAAAGTTTCATACTTAAATCTATATGCGTAAATACGTGATTGTTTATATAACAGTATTTTAGAGCATATTTCAGTAAAACTATAAATATGGCGTTCTATTTTCAAGATTGAAAATTCTGTTCACAAATGCATAATTGTTGGGGATGTTACTTCCTGAAGACATGTATGAGAATGCATTTTATGGTCTGATTGTTTGTGCTGGAGATTGTCTACATGCTTGATTGGCATCTCTCTGGAGATGAATACAAAGAAACCCTAGTGCCAGGCAGCAAGAGCATGGAGGTAGGTTTTACTGCCTCCCTATGTCATCTGTGCCAGCTTGTAAGACTGGTGTTAGTCATATGGGAATAGTGTGTGGGGTGGATACATATAAATTGGTATATTTTTGTGTATGCCAACTGAGGAATGAGATACATCTATGGGTCCTGAGGGAACTGGCAGATGTTGTTGCTAAGACACTGTCCATTGTAAGAATTAAAGTTGTGTTTTTGCAGCGGAAAATTCCACTAACATTGCATATTCAAAAGTGACTGTGCAGGCGTAACAGTGGGGGGTATGTTAAGCAGATAAGGGGACAGTGGAAGGTTCCACTGTCTCAAAATAAGGAGGATGGCTAAGAAAATCAAGACAAGCAGTTGCGGAATCAGCAAAATCAAGAAGCTACAAAATCACAGGCCCCTCCAGTCTCCCCCCTCCCTTTACCTCCCCCAAAGAAAGGAGAAATTAAAGGTTGGTCAAATAAAATTGTACATACAGGGCATAGTAACAAGCATCAGGTAGTTTGTGAACCTGTAGTACTCAGCCAATGAGGAAACAGGGGAGGAATCAAGCTTCAGGTAATAGGGGACCTAGGGCTATGATATGCTTCTGCTGTGTGCTCCTGCTTCCAGGATGCCCACCATTGCAATCATGAATAAAAACGCTACTTCACTGAGCCTGGATTATTGGCTGCAGATTGTTTCTCACGCTATCATATTTGTGAAGTCACAGCAGTCTGGTGAAGTTCCCACTGACTGGAAGAGGGGACACATAACCCCCATTTTTAAAAAGGGAAAAAAAGAAGACACAGGGAACTACAGGCCAGACAGTCTCACACCTGTGCCTGGCAAGATCATGGAGCAGATCCTCATGGAAGCTATGCTAAAGCACATGGAAAATAAGGAGGTGACTGGTGACAGCCAACATAGCTTCACTAAGGGCAGATCATGCCTGACAAATCTGGTGGCCCTCTATGACAGGGTTACAGCACTGGTAACGCGTTGGTGCGTAGAGGAAGAGCAAATGACATCATTTACCTGGACTTGTGCAAAGCATTTGACACTGCCCCCCATGATATCCTTGTCTCTAAATTGGAGAGACATGATTTGATGAATAGACCACTTGGTGGGTAAGGAGTTGGCTGGATGGTTACATTCAAAGAGTTGTTTGTGGTCAATGGCTCAATGTCCAGGTGGGATCAGTAACTAGTGGTGCTCCTTAGGGGTCAGTATTGGGTCTGGCACTATTTAACATCTTTGTTGGTGACATGGACAGTGAGATTGAGTGCACCCTCAGCAAGTCTGACAATGACACCAAGCTGTGTAATGCAGACGACATGCTGGAGGCAATGGATACCATCCAGAGGGACCTGGACAGGCATGAGTTTCGCACAGGTGGACCTGTGCAAACCTCTTGAAGTTCAACAAGGCCAAGTGCAAGGTCCTACATCTCGGTCAGGGCAAACCCAAGCACAAATACAGGCTGGGTGGGAAGTTGATTGAGAGCAGACCTGAGGAGAAGAACGGGGTGGGTAGGGGGGTGGATGTTGGTTGATGAGAATCTTGATGTGTGCTGGTGATGTGCACTTGCAGCCCAGAAAGCCAACTGTATCCTGGGCTGCATCAAAAGAAGTGCAGTCAACACATTGAGGGAGGTGATTCTCCCCCTCTACTTTGCTCTCATGAGACCCCATCTGGAGTACTGCATTCAGCTCTGACGCCTCCAGCACAAGAAGAACATGGGTCTATTAGAACGAGTCCAGAGGAGGGCCACAAAGATGATCAAGGAGCTGGAGTGCCTATCCTATGGAGACAGGCTGAGAGAGTTGGGGTTGTTCAGCCTGGAGAAGGCTCCAGGGAGACTTTATAGGGGCTTTCCTATACCTAAAAGGGGCCTATAGGAAAGCTGCGGAGGGACACTATCAGGCAGTGTTGTGATAGGACGAGGGGTAATGGCTTTAAACTAAAAAGGGGTACATTTATACTAGATATAAGGAAGAAGGTCTTTACTATGAGGGTGGTGAGCCACTGGAACAGGCTGCCCAGAAAAACTGTGCATGCCCCATCTGTGGAGGCTTTCACAGCCAGGTTGGATGGAGCTTTGAGCAACCTGGCCTAGTGGAAGGGAGCTGGAACTACATGATCTTTAAGGTCCCTTCTAATTCAAACCATTCTATGATTCTGATTCTGTAATGGTTCCTGTAACAAAATGGGCATATTTCTTAGACTCAGTGTCCTGGCATAATCCACTCACCAGTGGGAGCTCAGCTCTAGCAGGGCACATGCACCTCTCTATCACATCACGTCCCCATTCTCACCCTGCTAGGGTGATTACTGCAGCCAAACCATTGCTTTGTGTTAATGTAAATAAAGCATGAACTACTCAAGCCAGGCCTCCATCCGGACACCTACCAGTTTGGGGTGTTGCATCTGAATCAGATGAGGAATGGTTTTGGAACAGTTTGATAGAGGAAACATTTGCAAACTTTCGGATGTTTTAGACAGTTTCAGAAGAGAAATTCTTGGGTATGGCCATGGGACTGATTTCCGTCTTTTGCAATATGGCATATGCAATCCTCGTTAGGATGCTAATCTATTGGAAGAGATTTTCTTGGTGACAAATGTGTCTTTTGTCCTATCACTGGCTCACAAAATTATTAGGGATATTAATCATATTAATGATATTAATCAATTATCTCTACCATCTCTCAGTCACTGACCTAATTATTTGTGTAGGGGTATTTGAGAAACTTCCACTCATATTTTCCCTGGATGAATTTCACATTCACACATTCTCTCTCCCTCTTGTCACTGGACCAAATCCTACATTGCTCCAAGACCTTTTATGTCAGCTTAGTCTGAGCAGACTGGTAGGAAATAAGACACCAGGACTCTGCCGTAAAACCTCCTCTTTGCAGAAGGCTGTCCCAAAGGGAGAGGTAAAGGAGATACAGAGGGCAATGAAACAAGAAGTGTTAACCAGAGTACATCTATGTAATAGATATTTTTCTGAGCCACTATCTGTATGAACCAGAGTGAGAGTCAGATCAAGCTTAAAGGTTAGAAAATCCCTCACAGCTCCTAGAGGAGCTACTGAAACTACCATTATACATGCATGGGTCTGCAAGCTTGATTTACTCTCTGTTCAGAACAGAGCTCTGCATGACTGTCCATACAGCTGTGCAAATGGATACCCATCTATATACATCACCGTTCTCTTTGTTTTTATTTCTTCTCCTGCTCTAGTTAATATCACTATGCAGCTGAAGGCAGATGCAGTTTCTCTTTGCATTTACATGTACATTACTGATCTGGCTGATTTTCCCCATCCCAGCTTGCCCATTCTAACTTTGGGGTCATAGCAGATGGAAATAATCTGTGACTTGAAATGCTGATTTCATTCAAAATTCTAAGTAAGACCTTGAAAATCAATGCCTTATCTGGGAGTCAACAAGAAAAAGGGAGAGTTGGTAGGATTGGGAATAGAGAGGGACACGATCTCTACAGCACCATTCTAGGAGCCCCAGGAGCCTATGTGATCCCAGTGAGACCTGAGCTGCCACAAATATCCCAGATGTCCAGCCCTACCTGTGGGTGGCTGAGGGAGTTCTCCAGGTAGTGCAGGTCGTCCCCTGTCCCCCCGGCCTCGCGTCCTGCCTCCAAGGGTATCCCGTAATGGGTGCATTTCTCAAAGCAGACATAGTCGTATTGCGGTGTGCCCCCCCACAAAGCTGACTTCGATCTGGATTCCTGCGTCATACTGTCTGAGCTCTCCATGTCTCTACTCTTTCTCATGCTCAGCTGCCTCTCTGGTCCTTACCTAGAACCACCTCATGGTCTAGCCAGAGAATAGCCTCTGTACTTTCTTCTGTTCCTTTCTTCCTTTCTTAATCTCATCAGACCACTCTGACTTGTTCTGTTCCTGCACTCCCTTTTTCTCTGGCCCTCCTTCTCTTCCTCCTCCTCCTCCTCCTCCTCGATTCTCTCTCACTTTCTCCTCCTCCTGACCAAAGGCAGTGATTGCAGGGTTTAACTATATTTATAGCAACCTTCCTCTGTCACATGATTCCCCAGTGCCAGGTCTGATCTCAGCAAAAGGCACTAACTCTACCAGGATTGAATATCAGGTGTGGGTAAGAGGGGAACTCCTGAAGGAGAAGGAAGGGGAAGGGGGAGGGGAAGAGGAGAGAATAAGGTCGTAAGAAAGAGATAGAAATACAGACGCAGAAATAGACGGGAGGAAGCCGGAATGATTATCCAGAGGATCTCTTCCTTCATATCTGCCCATCCTGAGCAAGCCATATTTGTAATGAAAACAATATTCAATGGGCTTCTCTTTCTCACTCAGGGTAACAGTTGTCCAAAAGACTAAGGAACAGTCATAAAGATGACAATGCTATTAACTATGATGAGATAAAAAAGATGGCTGTACAGTCTGTGTCGCAAGACACTTTTGCTAAGTCAACAGTCCCCAAGAGAACCTGAAAGCCCTAAGGGACAACTCCAGAATCCATTTAATCTACAGAGCATTAGAGCTTAATCTCAGGATGATATGCTCCTGAGCCTTTAAGATTTCCTTCTTGAGGAGTGCCCAGCCTTCCTGGACTCCTCTGCCCTTCAGGACTGCCTCCCAAGAGACTTTGCCAACCAGTGTCCTGAACAGCTCAAATTCTGCCCTCCAGAAGTCCAGGATAGCAGTTTTACTGATCCCCCTCCTGAGTTCACCAAGAATAAAGAACTCTACCTTGCCGTGGTCACTCTGACCAAGAAGACCTCCTGACCACCACATCTCCCACCAGTCCTTCTCTTTTTGTGAACAGCAGGTCTAGCGGGGCACCTCCCCTGGTAGGCTCACTAACCAGCTGTGGCAGGAAGCTATCTTCCACGCTCTCCAGGAACCTCCTAGACTACTTCCTCTGAGCTGTACTGTATTTCCAGCAGATATCTGGGAAGTTGAAGTCCCCTACAAGAACAAGTGCTGATGGGGCTGGTCACTACACTTCTCTGGCTGAGCCCTGCACCTGATCACCACAGTTTGTCCTATCATCTTATTTTTCTCATTTAGTCTTATTTTAACTGTGTATTTTATTTTACATTATGTATTAACACTCTCCTGTGTGTGTGTGCACTGCAAGGCAGGCCTAAGTTCTGGGCAGGACTGCTGGATGGACAGATGCGCTATTCCAGGTAGTCAGAGGATCTGTGAATGTGTGTGTTCTTGTGAACCTGGAGAGTGCTCTGTGTGTGTGTCTTAACTAATGAACTTGTATCTCAGTCAGAGAGGTGGAAAGGGTCTTGGCTGTTTGTATCTGTTTTACTTGAGTCCTGTGCATAAGTGCTGTTGAAGGAAGCCCTTGACCAGGGCAGTATTTATGACTGATTGTGTCAGCGTCCTGTCTCTGGGATGCATGCTCAGCTTTGCTACCAGCTGAACCTGAAAGACAAAAGTGGCAGCCGCATCCCCAAGGTCCCTGGGCACCTGTCTGAGCCACAGTGTCTGGACAGGAATGGTCCTGGGCCAAAGCAGCTATTGGAGGCAACCACTCTCTTGTCACTCTTTACCTCTCATAACACAGGGTAGCTCTCTCAACTTGTTCTGAAATCTTCTGTTTCGGACTCAGAGAAGAACTTGTAGGTCCAATGGCTTGTTTACTTTATCCAAATGGCACAGTTGATCTAATGTAACATACTGCTCCAGCTCTACCCATTGTCTTGCCCATGTTTTCAGATTACTGGAGTCCCAAAAGAACAGAGTACCAAGCATACCACCAAAAAATCTGCCTTTGCACTGCTGCTGCCTAGTAACTGCTGCCAAATCTTGCATCACATCACCTGTAATTTCCTGCCACATTTGCTCTTTATATATTTTCTTTATTGCTCATAAAACTTAGTTTCCACTGCCAAGGCCTAGCACTACCTTTCTAGCAGGACACAGCAATGTTGTACTACTATTGTTCAGGAGGTTACCAACAGATTCAGGAGACTTATCACAGAAATGTCAGAAGATGTTAAAAGAAAAAAAAAAAAAGAAAAAAAAAAGAAAAAAGAAAGAGGAAGATATAATAAGCACCTTGTACTAGTCGCAAATACAGCTAACCTGTAGATGTAGCTTCTCTCAATTCCCTACATGCATCTAAGCATGCTGAAAGTACTAACAAAGGCTTCAAAGGCCTTAGTAGGACAGTTTCTAGATTGCCCCATAGCATGCAAGGGGACACATTTTCAGCCTGCTCAAATACTAGTTTCTTCTTCATGTATAACAGGCCCTACAGGTACTCCAAAGTGTATTTCTGTGGTAATTCCTTCAAGCATGACACTTGCCTGATGGACAAAACTACAGCTACAGTCCAAAGGATGGTCTAGGTGAAGAAAAAGAAAAGAATATGTTAGAAGAACTCTCACCCCTGACAGGTTTCTCCTCCAGTCAGCCATCTATCTCCCTCCTCTTCCCAGTTCTCTCTCAGGTCTCCTCGTCTTTCTCTGCCTTTATTCCTTTCTTCTGCATGCTTTTCATGATGTAGAAATTTAGTCCCCAGCCTTTATAGCTAATGCTCTGACATTATGGGGGAAGGGATGATTGAAGACCCACACTTCTCTAATGGTCCTGTCTCAGGGAGATTTATCACCTCAAATCCCAGTGCTATTAATCAACAGTGACAAGGTTAACATTTTCCCCTGTGCCCTGCCCACAGAGATATTATAATAACTTCTAAGATTTCTCCTTACACTAGAACTTTTTTTGTTTCTGTAGTAGATCTACCCAGATCACAGCCTCACTGTATATGAACCTCATGGCCCACCAACAGACTGCACCTTCCTCTGGAATGAAAGATCACACCTCTTGTTTGGTTACCATCAATACTATGTATACAGAAATTATAGGAGATGGTGATGTAGAACACTCTAGCACCCCAGACTGAGAGAAGATGACTTTGCGGAAGCAGAGTTATTGTTCCTCAGAACTGTCCATGCAGAATAGAAAAGCAGTCATTTATGAATAAAAGAAAAATAATATTCTGTGCTTCAGTCAACTTAGTCCATGAGGTCCATACGGCTGTGAAGCAGACAATATAAAAGATAGGTTATAAGACAAAATAAACTGTAAAGGTGAAAGGAAAAAAAGTAGTTTTAAAAGAGGAAGAAGAGGAATGTGACAAAAGGAGGACTACTTAACAGTAACAAAATCTACAAGAGATAAACCTGGAGGCAATAGGAGACAAAGAAAGCATGGAAAGACATGAAGGATGAGATGAGGGATAGGAAGTTAGCCACAGCAAATGTACATTGCCTCAAACAGTAGCAACAGATGAAGAAAAAAAAAAAAGAGTGAGAAGGTAGGAAAAAGACTACAGTGGACTTAGACTTGTATGTGAGAGCAAGGTGTTTAAATGGGACATATTATTAGAGAAGACACTTGTGGAGGCTTTAAAATACTATAGATTGCAGTTGAAACTCTGGGAGAGAAAGAATGCTTTGAGTTAGGAAGAGAGAGGGAGATGGAGGAAAGATGCTTTTATAGTGAAAGAAAGAAATATACCATGGACTAGGGCTTGAACAGCAGAAAAAGTGAGACATTTAAGCTGTGCAACAACACATTGTAAACAAGACTGAATATGGAGAGATGATGACAGGGAACTCTCAAAGATAATTGGAAAGACAGGTTCAGTTTATAGTGAAAAGTAAAAAGAGGTGGTCCAGAAAGTTTATAGGCTTTTATCACTGAGAGGTGACAAGCTAATATGAAGATATTTAAGAGGACATGGACTGACTAATACCAGACTGAACAGAACAGAATTGACAGAAACAGGGCAGATCTTGAGAATTATCATGTGATAACTTAAATAGGGGAATGATGGAGTTACCATAAAAGAGGCAGAATTTAAAAAAGATCTCATGATTGTAACCAGGTAAACATTTAAAGGAAAATAGGGACATGAAGGTCCCACTAAAGTAAATGTTGAAATAGATGAATCTGGAAGGAAACCTGAACAGATCATGATATGCCATGACTTGGCAAAAATGAAGTGAGATGGGTAGATAACTTGTTAATTTGGGATCGTCTTATCTTTTGCAGTATGGTCACAGTTTGGACCTGAGTGTGAAAAGAACAAGTAGAGAGAAATAAAACAAACCCAGAAGCAAGAGTGAGACACAGAAAACCAGAAGAAAGAGAAGACAGCAAAATTAGGTTTCATAAACTGACCCCAACTCACCCAGAACTTAAAGACAGATCTGTCTAGATGTCCTGGTGAGCTCTCCAGTTAGGCTCAGCAAGGATCAAAATTCAAAAAACACACTAGTCTTTACTAGAATAAAAACAAGATTATTTGATTTTTTTTTTTTTTTTTTTTTTAATAGAGAAAACTCCAAGCATATATGTCATGCAGTACAGCAATAAATTTATAGCTTATACAAAACACTTCCCCACCCACTATGACTTTGCAGGGTAAATTCTTGCTTCCAGGTCCAGCTTGGTTGCAATTAACATGGTGACTTTCTGAGCTGCTAAAATTTTGTGCTCCCACTCTGTTGCCTAGGAGATTGTTTTCACACTTCTAAGGCTGGGCTCCTTTCTAGGGCTCTTCCCCTACAGCTGCTCCTCTTAAATTGCAACCCTCAGTTCTGTCTGAGACTCTTTACCCTACAGCACCATATAGCTTCTATTAAATCAAAATGTCTCCCCAAAACAAGAGGTCCTTTGCTGATGGGGGAAGATCTGATTGCCTTGCCTTAGAATAAACTGAGAACAAGTATGCATAGCATGTATGCAAATATTAAAGAGGTATATCAAAAATAAGAGATGAAAATTAAAAATAGACTACATGGTGGTGAGAAGCACAAAACTTTTTACAGCTGTATTATGCATTCGACAGTGGCTAGTCAGTAAGAATGCTCAATGCACGGTTTGAAGTGGGTTCAGTGGATCTCTGATTATTTTCTAGAATAATGCTGCATTAACAAACATGATCCGAAGTATCAGCTTGAAGGCATTTTTATGGGAAGAGACTAAGGAATGTCTAGGAAATGCAGGTTCATCTCCAGTGATCAAAACTCATTAGGAATGCTTCCAAGCCTATGAATTTATTGTTCTAGGATGGAGAGTCTACAAACTCTGGGCAATCGCTCTTTACATCTCTATCTAGATGACAAGCTCTGATTCCAAATAGTGAATATTCCCTAATAAGCCACCTGCATCATGTCCTGTATTTTATTGCCAGAAAAAAAAGCATCCTTCAGAGGTGAGAGGCAGGCCATGCTCCCGTAGATAATTTATGCCTTTCTTCCCCTCTTCCCTGCAGATTGCTTGTTGCACAAGTAAAATTAATAGACACACATTTAATCTGTCAGTCATGCAGTTATACTGGTTGAAAGCAGCATGACTGACATCTTAAGAGTGGGAAGAAAATGCAGTGATGAGCTGTATAGCAATGGGCTGGCACAGGCTGTGCTAGGACTCTTGATTCTGTATAGGACTTGGCTAGTTGCAAGAGAAGACTTCTGCCTCCTCCATCAACCACAAACAACTAGGAAAAAGTGTGATCATAGCTGAAAGGTTTAGGAGGAAGACAGACTTATAAAATAAAATTATTTGGACTTTGTGAAAAGGTCCAAATAAAAATAAATACATGTTAAATATAAAATTAAAAAAAAAATAAAAAAATACATGTTAGGAGAACATTGAGATGTGTTTGGGCAGGAAGAAGAGGCCTTAAGTATGGACAGACATCTCTGGGAGGCCATGGCTAGGATTAGAGGTATACAAGAAAAGCAAAAATAGATTTAATTTTCCTGATTCTTGTTCAAATTTGAAATGCTTGAAAAGACATTGACATGAGCTCCAAGAATCTGTTAACGTCTCTGAGAATGTGATCACACTACTGGCATAGGGGACCTAAAGAACAGGCTGGTTGAAAAGGACAGTTTGACTTTGTTAGATACTGGAACTAATGATCAAGAAGCTTATGCAAGAAAAAAAAAAAAATAAAAAAAATTTCAGGCAGGCCAGCTCTTTGAACTTTGATGCATGGCCACAGGAATGCTAGGAAAGAAAGAGGCAGGAATGCATCTAGAAATAAGGAAAGGGGCTGTCTAAAGCAAGTATGAACCTTTTCTTTGTAATACTAGTGTCTTGCCTACATTTCAGAATTTTCCCACTTTTATTGTATTACTAGTGCAAGTGATATAAATTATTCATGAATTCCATGGATGTCAAGTACTATTTGCTTTGACTGTACTAGTGTGTCCTGTCCTGTCTCAGCTGAGATAAATGATGTCAATATAGAAGTCATAGCTGAGATAAATGACGTCAATATAGAACTCATAGCACAGACATATTATGACTACCATTTAACATTTTAAATACCATTTACTATAAAAGCTAGTCTTTTAAATCTTGTACAATTTTGACTATGCTTCCCGTTTCTCCTGTCCTTCTTCCGTTCAAATGCAGCTACCCATAAAAGCACACATAAGCTTCCTGCACACAAGTAGTCTTGTAGCCTCAAAGCAACAAGTCTTCACTGTTTCCCATACAATCCTTGATAATAATATGAGATAAGGATGAAGATAAACAGAAGGAAGAGAGTAGTTCTTTTGATAGCCAAAAAAAATAATCCATCACAAACAAGGACAAAGCAATTCCACCGTGGAAATAACCTTTCTTGTTATTACTGGCTGTTGTTACAGGGATGACAGTGAGAGCCAGCATGACAGTCACTGGACTCCCTCCCTCTTTTATCAGCCCTGTACTTTGATTTTTAAGAAAGTGCTGATGAAAGGGAAGAACTGCATTTAGCAAGTGCACCCAGGTTGAAGTGCTGAGTCACTCTTTGTCATGAAGGCTGCAGAAATTTCTGTGGAACTCATTAAAACAAAGCTGCTGTATGCTTACCAGTAAGAATCAATTTTGACTGTCACAAGTGGGAAGAAACAATATGAAGGGTGCAGAGATCAGAAAGTGTTGTTGCTACTCACAAAGAACCCAGAAGACATGATGAACATATGTTGTCCTTTGTGGCAGGACCACTTGGACACTTAGGTTTCATACTGAATTTTGCCACAGTGATCATTACAGTCCTATCTCCTCTCTTGACCTATAGTCTTGAGTTTTGGGGAACATGATCATTCTACTAAATCAGCTACTGCACATTCAGATCTGGTTGGAAGTGCGCTAAAGCCTTTAGTGCCTGTGTTCTGATCCCAGGTCTGCAATGTTATTTTTATGAAGAGGCCTTCGACAGAAGTATCAATACTAAGGAATGTCTGGCCCTGGCTGTGAATTTTACTTCTGTCCTACACCAAAGAGTTGCATTGGAAATGCGAGGCTGATATCATGATGAAGGCAGGAGGTCAGCCCTCCCTAATAGATACCTGGTACCATCTCCAACCATTCAACAGTATTTCTTTCACCTGACATCCAGAGGAAGGAGATCAGGTTGAGCCATTCCTGACTAGATAGCGTCTGTATCCTACACTGCAACTTCTCATGGACAGCCTCTGACACTGGACTGTTGTCCTTCCCATACAACCATCTACTCTCTGTGAGGGCTGTTGTCACTTCTTGTTGGCCTATTGCCCATTCTAACATGGAAACTGTAGTTCCTGTGGGAAGACTAAAGAGAAACTTTACTCTCAAAAGTAAACAGTCAGCTGTTGTACTGTTATGGAATCGGCTGTGTCAATCCCATAGTCCTCAAGATTCAATACAAAAATGTCATCAGTTAATGATTGCCTATTCTCTTTAGATAATACCCATTACTACAGACCCAAACACACTGATCTGGGAAATCGAGAAGGAGATAGAAGACTACACTCACAGAAAGGGGTTATGTCAGAAATAAAAACAACTAAAGGTTGTGAAAGAGTCAAAAATCCTTGGGAAATGATTTGGAAATGGTGTGCCAGAGTATCTAAGCGTGTTTTGTTACCACATTATACTAAATTGTACTACATACTTGCTACGATGATGCCATGTTTCGTAAGGTATCAGAAATTAGATGGTTGAATAGAATATAAAACCAACAAGGCTGGAAGAAATAGCACATCTAGAAATAATAAGCAGGTTATATTTATTGAATATCTTGCTGCCAACTGAGGAAATATGAATTACTTCCTTTTCTTTCCCAGGACTAGCTCTTTGGAGTGAGCGAGGTCAATCCAGTACCTGCCCCACCCCTGGCATTCTGTTCCTTAAGATATTGCTGATAAAAGACTAGAGCAGGGTTCACAGATGTTGACCCAAGGGGGTACACGGGGCAGTTCTTGTTACCCCCTCACAAATTTAAACTGTTGTGATTGATTGGCTCTTCAAGCGTGGTGTTTCTTTGACACAGTTATGCCTGCGGGTAGCTTTATAGCCTTTGTAGTATTGGAACAGTTTCCCACAGTGATAAAGCAGTTTGTAAAGAGTGAGGGTGACACGGAGTGGTTCAAGGCTAGTGATGGAGAGTGAAAGATGCCTAATTCTTGCAGATATTTTGACTCTTCCTGTGGGCCTGTTAAAGGGCTACCAGTTGGGCTTGAATAACCCACACTACCTGAGCCCTAAGCAGTAAAAATGCTGCCTGTCACACTGTGCATTTGCTTAATCAAAAGTCAGTAATGTGTAGGATCTTGGACCTAATCTCCCTTACTCTTTCTCCCTTTCTCCTTTCCTGTTTGGAAAGGTCTTCCCTTTCCAGACAGTCTGAAGTCTGGTCATTTATCGTTCTGTATAAGGGCAGTATATATAAAGTATATATATAAGCTGTATGTATAACATAAGGTGTAAGTCGAAAGGAAAAAGGAACTCTTTAAGGGTCACAGGGGTAAGAGTAATCCAGACAACTTTTGAAAGATAGAGAAGAGAGAGAACACACAGTAGTTCAAGATTTTTCAGAGTTGACCTGAGCCTTCACAGCTGACTCACAACTGTGACTGGCATAAAAGGGCAGTCACATTCTCTTCCTTGCACCAGCTCTGATACGTGTGGCCTTAGCATTCTGGGAGGTAAACTGATAGAAAAACATTCATGTCTTTATGTGGTTAACTTCTCAAGTGTCGTGCTTAGAATGTGTTCACAACAGGTCAGGGAAGCAACATTAAGAAGTTCCTACATGTGCTAGTCAATAGATCACCTCAGCTATAATATACCCTGAAATGAAGAATTAAAACACATGCTTAGGCAAGAGAAAAACTTCACCTTTAATTAACCCTTGCATTCTATTCCCAACAGAAAGATTTTCATGTAACTATGGACTAAACCTCTTTTACTACACTGGCTGTTTCTTTAGTCACTAGTATGTAGCAGAGCTGAGATCTATTTAATATTGCATTTGACTTTGCCATTCATGCAAAGCTTAGGTGAATCTGCAGTTCTTTTACTCTATTGGCCTGGGGCATTTATGTATTTCCAATTAATAGAAATGAGCTTCCCAACATGCTTTATTTCTGTATGGAATCAGAACTAAAAGCAGAGTACACAAAGTGTACTGTCCTCTACTACTGATTATAAACTTGATGGCAGCAAATTCAGTTTCCCAATAAGTCATTTAGAATTAGAATAGTTCAGTTGGAAGGGATCTGAAAAGAGTTGAACTGCATGACCACCTAAGGGCTAACCAAAAGTTAAAGCATATTATTAAGGGCATTATCCAAAAGCCTCTTCAGGCATGGGGGCATCAACCACCTCACTGGGAAACCTGTTCCAGTCCTTGACCACCCTGACTGTAAAACTTTTTTACCTAATATCTAGTCTGAACCTTCCCTGGTGCACATTGCCGTTCCTTCATGTTCTATCATTGTTATCAGGGAGGAGAGTCAGCACCTCCCTTTCCATTTCCGCTGCTCAGGAAGTTGCAGAGAGCAATGAGGTCACCACTTAGACTCTGTTTTTCCAGATTAGTCAACCTAAGTGTCCTCAGCCTAGGACATGCCTTCCAGACCTTTCCAACCAAAGACTGTAAGTCTTTGGTGCCTTCTTCTGCATGCATTCAAGTATTTTACTATCCTTTTTATATTGTGCAGCCCAGAACTGCACACAATATTCAAGGAGAGGCCACACCAATGTTAAATACAGTGGGAGAATCACCTCTTTTGACCAGCTGGCTATGCTGCATTTAAGGCAATGCAAAATGCTCGCTTGGCTGCCTGGGCACACTGGTGCCTCATGTTAAGCCTACTGTCAGCTATCAGCCCCTTTCTGCTAAGCCAGCCACTTGTCTCCCAGCCTGTGCCTGGGTTTGGTATTACTATGTCCCAGGTGCAGAACCCATCACTTTCCTTTGCTGAACTTCAAGCTGCTGATGATTGCCCAGTTCTCCAATTTATCTAGATTGGAGGCCTCTTTAAGGCCTCTTGCAAGCCCTCCGTAAGGCCTCTTGTTTCTCCACAGAGTCAACAGCATCTCCCAATTTAATACCATCAGTGAACTTGCTAAGGATGCGTTCAGCTTGCCAGGTGATCAGCTCCAAGGCAGTCCTGTCCCTACAGCACAGTGGGGGATTGCAGTGGGCAGGTGCTTTTCTGACATTGAGGCCACTTGAGGCAGCCAAGGGAGCCTCCAGGACCCAGCAGCCCTTGTGAGGGCAGCTGACGAGGCACTGGTGGAGCCAGAAGCCTCCCTCCTTGTGCAAAGGCAGCCCCTGGGGAGCATGGGTGGCCAGGGCAGGCAAACAGGGCATGGTGTGGCAGTTTGTGCAAAGAGGGTGCCACACCCCAAAAAGTGATGGACCTACTGCCTTGTCAGGCAGAGGGAGGGGACTTGAGAGGTGCAGAAGAATGGAAACAGGTCCCTGCTTGGTGTTACAGGTGACCCCCTCATTACATGCCTTGACTTTCCAGCTGCCCTTACACAATAGGTTTGAGGCCCTGGAGCTCAAGGGACAGGGTGGTGAGGATGCGGGGGAAAGTCCACCCAGGATGTTGTCTAGGGCAAGGAAGTCAACTCCACTCCTCAAGACTTCTTCCACCAAGGAAGACAGAAGGGTAATGGTCATAGGTGACTCCCTTCTGAGGGGCACAGAGCACCCCATATGTCAGCCAGACCCTACCCATAGGGAAGTCTGCTGCTTCTGTGGGGCCTGGGTCAGGGACATTACTGGGAAACTTCTTGACCTTGTTCACCCCTCTGATTATTACCCCTTAGTGATAATTCAGGCTGGAGTACTGAGCCTCCTGACCTGGAAGTCTGGGATGGGGAGCAGAAGATACCCCCACAGTTCATCTGGAAACAGTTAGAGACCTGCTGCTCCACCTGGACTGTCACAAGTCCATGGGGCCAGATGGGATCCACCTGGGGGTGTTGAGGGAGCTGGCGGATGTTATTGCCAAGCCGCTTTCCATCACCTATCAGCGGTCATGGTCATCAGCAGGGGAGGTCCTAGATGACTGGGGACTTGCTAATATGAAGTCCATGTATAAGAAGGGTTGTAAGGAGGACCCAGGAAACTACAGGCCTGTCAGCCTAACCTCGGTGCCAGGAAAGGTAATGGAACAGGTCATCTTGAATGCAGTCATGCAACGTATGTGGGACAAGCAGGGGATCAGGCCCAATGAGCATGGGTTCATGAAAAGAAAGTCCTGCCTGGCCAACCTTATCTCCTATGACTGGGTGATCTGCCTGGTGGATGAGGGAAAGGCTCTTGCTGTAGTCTACCAAGGCCTTTGATGTGGTCTCCCACAATATTCTCCTGGAGAAGCTGGCAGCCCATGGTTTAGACAGGTACACCCTTTGCTGAGTTAAAAACTGGCTGGACAGCTGGGCCCAGAGAGTAGTGGTGAGTGGAGTGAAATGCAGCTGGCGACCAGTCATGAGTGGTGTTCCTCAGGGGTCGGTGTTGGGGCTCATCCTCTTTAATATCTTTAATGATGAGTTGGATGAGGGAGTTGAGTGCACCCTCAGTAATTTTGCAGATGACAGCAAACTGGGGGGAACGATTGATCTGCTGGAGGGTAGGAAGGCCCTGCAGAGGGATCTGGACGGGATGGGTCAATGGGCAGAGGCCAATGGGATGGGATTCAACATGGCTAAGTGCTGGGTCCTGCACTTTGGCCACAACAACCCTATACAGTGTTACGGGCTTGGGGCTTTGTGGCTGGAAAGCTATGCAGAGGAAAAAGATCTGGGGCTGCTGGTTGATGCTTGCCTGAGCATACATGTAAGTAGGCAGTGTGCCCAGATGGCCAAGAAGGCCAATGGCATCCTGGCTTGTATAAGAAGCAGTGTGGCCAGCAGGGCTAGGGAAGTGATTGTCCCCCAGGGCTAGGGAAGTGATTGTCCCCCTGTGGTCCCTCTGGTGAAGCCGCACCTTGAGTACTGTCTTCAGCTTTGGGCACCTCAGTACAAGAAGGACATTGGGACCCTGGAGCATGTCCAGAGAAACTGGTGAAGAGCCTGGAACACAGGTCTTATGAGGAGCGCCTGAGGAAACTGGGGTTGTTTAGTCTGGAGAAGAGGAGGCTCAGGTGAGACCTTATTGCTCTCTATAGCTACCTGAAAAGCAGTTGTGGGGGGCTGGGTGTCAGCCTCACCAAAAAAGGTTAGTAGGCTGTGGGTGGTCAAGAGGAGGGGAGGGGACATAGCCAGCACAGCTGACCTAAACTGACCAAAAGGATATTCCATACCCTATGATGTCATGCTCACCAATAACAGCTGGGGGAAAATAAGGAGGGAGGGGCACACACTTGTTATGAAACTGTTTGTCTTCCCATGAAACTGCTAAACATATTGAGGCCCTGCTTCCCAAGAAGTTGGTGAACATCATTTGCTGATGGGAAGTAGAGAATATTTTTCTTTCTCCTTTTGCTTCCATGTGGCCTTTGCTTGTTTTTCTTTTCCTTAATTAAACCTCTCCTTATCTCAAACCTGCAAGTTTTTCTTTCTTCCTTTTTTTCACGTTTTCCCCTCCCCCTCTTCCCCCACTCCCAGTCCTACTGAGGATGGGAGGACGGGGAGTGAAAGAGCACCTGTGTGGTACTTAGCTGCCTACCAGTTTTAAACCACAGCAAGAACAAGAAATAAATTGTCGGTCAGACAAAATGCATCTTGTTATATTGAAGTCACAGCTTCTTGGAATTTAGATGCAAACAGTTTTAATTTGCTGTTCTGTAACAGAAGTAAATAGTTTTTTTGTGAGTCCTTTAAAAATAAGGGTAGATAAGACAGTCTGCTACAGATGAGGAATGCAAAAAAAATTTGTGTCATATTTAGAAGACAGTAATGTTGCTGACCATTAGGTAATTTGCACTACTGATCCTCTGAGCACTTTAATTAATCACAAAATATTTGAGCTTGGAGGGGTCATCTGGTGTCTTGTCCAACACAAGGATGATGCCTGGTTAGGTGATCAGGCCCAATCAGCATGGGTTTATGAAAGGCAGGTCCTGCTTTATAAGCCTGATCTTCTATGGCAAAGTGATGTGCTTAGTGGATGAGGGAAAGGCTGTGGATGTGATCTAAATGACTTCAGTAAGGCAACCCCAAGCAGAGCTACAGGCTGGGAGATGAGTGGTTAGAAAGCTGCCAGGCAGAGAAGGACCTGGGAGTATTGATTGGTAGTTGGCTGAATATAAGCCAGCAGTGTGCTCAGGTGGCCAAGAAGGCCAACAGCATCCTGGCTTGTGTAAGAAGCAGTGTGGCCAGCAGGGCTAGGGAAGTGATCGTCCCCCTGTACTCGGCTCTGGTGAGGCCGCACCTCGAGTACTGTGTTCAGTTTTGGGCCCCTCGCTACAAGAAGGGCATGGAGTTGCTCGAAAGAGTCCAGAGAAGGGTGACAAAGCTGGTGAGGGGCCTGGAGAACAAGTCCTACGAGGAGCGGCTGAGGGAGCTGTTTTTTTTCAGCCTGGAGAAAAGGAGACTCTCTATATCTCTCTCTATAGGTACATTAAAGGAGGCTGTAGTGAGGTGGGGGTTGGTCTTTTCTTCCATGTGCCCAGTGATAGGATAAGAGGAAATGGGCTAAAGTTGCACCAGGGGAGGTTTAGGTTGGATATTAGGAAGAACTTCTTTACTGAAAGGGTTGTTAGGCATTCCAATGGGCTGCCCAGGGAAGTGGTTGAGTCACCATCCCTGAAAGTCTTTAAAAGGCATTTAGATGTAGAGCTTATTGATATGGTTTAGTGGAGGACTTGTTAGTGTTAGGTCAGGGGTTGGACTAAGTCATCTTGGAGGTCTCTTCCAACCTAAGTGATTCTGTGATTCTGTGACAATGCTCAAGCACTGTCAGCTGGAACTAGTTGCCCTTGTCTACGTTCAGACAGCTTTTGAATATCTCCAAGGATATAGATTCCACAAGCACCCTGGGCTACTTGTTCCAGTGCTCAGTCACCCTCACAGTAAAGAAATTCCTTTCTTACGTTGAAACAGAATTTCCCATGTTTCAGTTTGCTTCCATTCCCTCTTGTCATGTCACTGGCCACCACTGAGGAGAGTCTGCCTTGGTCTGTTTCAGCCTCCCATCAGACAATAAGAGTTCTCTAGGCTAAACAATGCCAGCTCTCATCATTTCCTTATATGAGAAATGCTCCAGTATGTTCATTATCTTTGTGGTCTTTTGTTGGACTCACTCCAGTAAGTCTATAATTTTTTGTACTGGAGAGGACACAGTACTCCAGGTGTGGCCTCATCAGTGCTGAACAGAGGGGAAGGAGCACCTCCCTTGATTTGGTGGCATCCTTCCTCCTTAAGTAGCCCAGGTTACCATCAGCTTTCTTGCAGCAAGGGAATATCGATGGCTCATGTTCAACTGGGTGACCAATGGGACCCTTACATCATTTTCTGCTGGGCTGCTTTCCAGATGACCAGTCTCCAGCATGTACTAATGCATTGGGTCATTCCTACCAAGGTGCAGGAGTCTACATTTCCTTTTTTCAAACATCATGAGGTTCTTCTCTGCCCATTCCTCAAGCCTATTGGGGTCTGAATGGCTGTTCAACCGTCTGATGTATCAACTACTTTCTGCAAATTTATTGAGGATTTACTCAGCCCCATCATCTAGATCATTAATGATGAGGCTGGCATAACTTCAGTCTGAACTTGAGGGTCCACAAAGTAATTGTCTTAAACACTGGTAATGTTTTTACACATAAGGTAATATTCTTAAACACCATGCTTCCTTGCATCATCAAATTAGAAAAAAACACACTACCTATAATTTATTGTAGTTTTCAGAGCTGCAGGTGATCACTTTCTTTGAAAAGATCTAGGTGCCACACACACTTGCATTAACCCTGTGCAATAAATACAGTGAAGTTGCTGTGTATTCTTAACCACTTTTAGAATCTACTCTCATGCTCATGACTGATAGTCAAACATGCCTGAACCTTTTATAAATAAAAATATTCTATAAATATACATAGTCTCTTGAAATGAATGACTGTCAATCTCAACAGTCATTTGGTTCCTTTAAGGTCACATAAGAATCAGTTACTTCACCAGGCAGCAGAAATCTGTTGTACAGATGAGTGGTTTAGTTGTAACAATGCAAGCAAATCCATTAGTCGAGTTATATCCTTAGTAGTGTCCACAGACTATGTGTTGCTATAACAACTTGTCGAGGATCTCTTTGCTACTCATATGTAAAATGTGGAGATTTGTATCACTTGCATCATCATCAAATCCAAAAGCATAATATGCCATCAAGTGCAGAGAATCAGCAATGAAGTTTGGTTCCCCAGGTCACTTAAGAGTAAATAACTTAGTGATTAGTGGGTTACTCAGTGGTAAATTAAAACAGTATGAGTAAGCAGACTCAGATAACTTAGTCTCCAACATTAATAGTCTGTGCCTGTCCCCCCTCTGCATTAACAAGACAAGAGAAGAGAGTTATCATTGCATCATGGAGGTATCTGGGAACTGTTCTATCAATACTAACAGCAGCAACTTGAGTAGCAATTTCTTGCTGCTTCACTAAATTAAGTATTAACACAATAACTTATTTTTATTCAGTGTTTACCTCCAGAACACCCAAGTTGTTTGCTGATTTATATAGATTCACAACAGTAGCCAAGCTTACCTGGAAAATTTTGTATTTACTGTGCATTTCTATATTGGGGAATTACTTCTCATGTACTGTACCTCTTATGCCATCTGCTGTACAGCTTGGGTAGTAGTATCTGTATTCCAATTTCACCACTTACTATTGTTGATGGTTTTACTAGAAACTGGTCTAACTTTTTGAAATACCGGGAATGCTAATAAAAGTGGCCTTTCACTCGGCCCCATAAACTTGTCTGAAATACTTTAATCTGCTATACTGCTAAATTTTTATGCAAGTCTCAGCTGTCAAAACAATGATGCATTTTCTATGACCATGTAAAAGAGCTTATAGCATGTAGCTACCATATAGAGATGTCAAACAAATGTGGGATGCCCTCTTATGTCATTTACACACAAACAGTTTATTTTACTTTTGGTAACAAAAGATCAATGTAAAGGATTAGATTGATCAGCATCCTGCCAGCCTGTGACATTTATTTTCTTGGGCTGGAGGTCTGTACAGTTCTTGGATAAGCTTAACTTTCATAGCATTATAAGCAAAGAACATGTAGCCTGTGAAAAGAAAATGAAAAAGCTGTTTTTTTTTTTTTTTTTTTTTCACCTTGGAGGAGGATGATGGGGCTCTCTTTGCTCTGACTACACCTAGAGAGAGGGTATAGAGAAGATGGAACCAGACTCTTCTCAGAGGGGCACAGGGAATGCCCAAGAGGTAACAGACATGGATTGCAACAAAGGAGATCTATGACGGAGCAGGGGTGTGGACTGTATACTGCAAGAGGCCCCTTCCCGTCTAAATCTTTCTGTTACTTTTTTTTTCTTCTTGGATGGAGATAAAAAAATACTGCCAGACTTATTACTAAAACTGTAAAGGCTAGGTCTGCTAGCAATGTAAACTGGAAAAGATAAATTCTTCAAGAAGCACCTGCTTGGTCTCACAGTGGAGCTTATAGCCACAGCGAAGTATATGAGAATTTCCTATCCCCATATTTTACGCAGGTGGGGGCAGATCTAAACATCTCTTCCATGCTGAGATAGACAGAGCACTATTTTGTTGTTTGTGGAAGAGGTTCAAACCGTGTGGATAGGAGAGCTATAAACAGTGTCTCATGATATGTCTCTAGGGTCTGGCACTGTAGAGAAGTAAATCTGCACTCCGACCAAGCTTGAGCCTGCTACTAATCCAGGATCAGTGAATGCCATGTGTATTCTGCCTTATTAAAATCTTAAAAATAAAGTCTGTGTTATTTTAAGAAAAAGCCAGTTGTTTCTGGGCCTGTTCTCATTTCTGTCTTCCTCAGCCTTCCTACTGGGATGTCAGGTCACACTGGAATCATTCTGTCACTTGCAGGGGTTCTGAAAATTAACCCATCCCTTGAATAGAAGATGTCCAGGCACAATCCTACAGCACAAAAAGAGGAGATCTGTTTTTCCAGCAACTGACTGACAGTTAAGTATAGAGGAACAGTAGTATGTCTACATTGCAGGGGAACGTTTTTTAACTCCCCAGGCATTTGTACCATGCAGCCTGGAAAAGATCTTACCATGTATTTCTGTAGCGAATTTCTGATAAGGCAAGATTTGCGATCCAATTAATGGCAAGCAGGGAGAGAAATGAATGCCAACCTTCAAACATACCTATAGAGCTGATTCAGTAGATGCTGAAACAAGTGGAAGTAGAGGGCAAGGTGGATATTGTGGATAAGTGAATAGGAAGCTCTTAGCTTCAGTAGATATTAAATTCCAGTCTCACGGGAAGATGACAAATGGACCTCTTCTGTTCACCTCTATTAATTTCAGTAGAGGCTGCCCTGTGAGCCAACAAGTACTGCCAACATACAAGAGGTGAGAAGCTAAAAGTTGTTTCCTTATAACAGTAGGTGATACTTCTCTAAATGCCTGCATTTTTAATCATGCAGCAAGTAATTGAAGACTTTTTTTTTCTTTTTCTTTTTTTTCTTTTTTTTCTTTTCTTTTTTACTGTCATTGTCAGGAGCTTATGTCTTGCCTGGTAGAGCATGACCCTATATTCATCTACCTCATCTGCCATCTCCAGCTTTGGAATTAGCAGTACAAATCTGCACAAGTGATCTTTCTCATGACCTCAGATCTCCAGGTCTCCTCTTCCTTCTAACATTACTTTGTGTATGATTGACAATAACTTCAGAAAGCAAAAGAAGAGGAGGGGCTGTGGAGGATCCCCCCACAGCCTTGGGACAGCACAGGGGAAGAGTCACAGGGGATATTTTTAGAAAAGAATCTAATGGCAGTGACGCGGGGAAGGCACAGAGAAAAACACAGCTGTGAAACCTAACACTTGGCTTCATATATACTGAGAGCAGGAGCATCAGAGAAACAAACTGAGGAGACACAGCAGAAGACAAAAGTGGGAGAAAGGTACGTGAAGACAACAAGAGAATGACAAAAGAGTAAATTACAAAAAAGTAATAAAAACAGAGGAAAGAAATCTCTTAAAGGGAACATGGGAGATAAATGGCTAAAGGACTGAGCCAGTATGTGAGAAATTGAATACCGTGGCCATGTTACATAAATGAACAGAGATGCTTTAGTCACAGATGGACAGGAATTGGTCAGTTGACTTATCAGATCTGTTATTTAGATGATTTGTGACCTGGAATGCTGACCAGCAAGTACCCTGTCTACTGTCTCACCTCTTCCCAAAGTATAACGACTTAAATATTGGACTGTGACACTGCATTAGATTTTATAAAACAGAGGAAAACAGCAGCCATTTCCAGTCTTTAAAGCCAGGTGATGACCTACTCTCTGACTACAGGCCAGTGTGCTCAGACAGCAGTGACTTTATGTATGAAAACTAATGTCTGTAGTATTAGTTTGGCAGCAATCATATGCCTTCTGCTACTCTCTCTTCACTAAACAAGAAAGAACTAACAGAACTGACTATGTGGAGTCGATAGTGATAATGATGATCCTTTATAAGAGTATGTTGCTAAAGGTAGAATTCTCAAACATAAATTGCTAAGACACTCAAGTCCCCAAAGTGTCTAGGATCCATTTGAAATGACTACATCCAGAATTATAGTCTCATGTTCACCTGCTACCTAAGCCTTATGACTGGTCTTCATTTCTCTTGTTTTGAGTAATACTTTATCCTTCATCATAGTGATTGAGCATCTACCTCGCACTGATGCCTGAATAGATCCAGTAACTAGCTGCTCCTCTTGATCCTAAAAGAATCAAGTATATGATCATTCTCAAAGAATGCCTACACTTATAGCCCACTCTTAAATGAAATAGATTGTAGTATAGTCACCTTCTGATCCTAAAGCTTATCTGAGGTGTGGGTGACTTGAATTCAACTAATGTACTAAGTTATTTGAGTTTATCCATGCAGACAATTGAAAGATCAAACAGCTACCATTTACTACACAATCCTATCCTGTTGAGACAATGAAAGCTCTCATTGACAAATGTTTGAGTCACATTTATGAATAAATGCAGACCTATAAATATACTGGCTTGCTTTCTCTCTTGAATAGCTGCTTAGTAACCTACAAATGTTTTGCTAAAGGAGACTTGCCTTTTCTCGAATTATACAGATTATGCTCTTTGAACTCAGGAAGTCTAGCAGCAGTTGTGTCTTCCCACAAGCTTTCAGGAAAACTAGCACAAGTGTGAACACTCTGAATAGTCTCCTTCTAAATTAATGAATATAAAAGTGAGAAGTCCAAAGGTTCATGAGTTTGTTACAGTTACAGAAGAAATATAGCTATTTTCCCAAAGTAGCATGTTCTTTGTTTCTGGATCTTTTGCTATCTCATGCTCCCTTCTTTACTAATGCTTTTGTTCAATTTTGTAGCATTTCCTTACAGTTCAATACCTCGTGCAATTTGATCATCTCAGAAACCAACTCAGTTTGAATTTTTTATCTCAGAACTCAACTCTTGTTCTCCTTCCACAAATCTTACAAGTTTGTATACTGTGTGAGCAGGCCACTGCAATCCCATTGTGGTGTACAGTAGATCCACAGTCTCAGTGTTCTAGTATTCATGCAATTTAATCATGACACTGAGGAAGCTACTTTCAGTGTTGAGCTAGAGAAATACAACGACAGACATGAAATCCATCCCTTCCACTGTAATAAGTGGCTCCTTCAGCAATGTTAGCACTTAAAAAGTGATAAGCAGCATTCTTAGTAAAACATAGTTGAGCTGAAATACCAAGAGACTGGGTGCTTGTGGTGTGCCTATGCAGAGCACTGAGAAACTTAGATACATTATGTAAGACAGGATTTAAAATCAAGCTTTCAGTCTTAAAGGGCTTTAGCGTCACATTAAAGATCATAAAATTCTTCATTCATCTACAAAGCACTAGGTTATGCACAAAAGCAGGGTCACTTAACAGCGTAAAAAAAAAAAGGTACTATCTTGGTCTTTGCCTCAGCCTTCTGTTCCCACAAGCAACTGTACAACTCCTGTAATATACCAGGTGTCCTATCTTCTATAAAGAGGGTCTCCGTGTTTCTTTTAGTAGCTCAAAAAAGGTGAGATTTCATGCTTGTTGCAGCCCCAATAGAGTCTAATTTCTCTCCAAACATTGCTACAAAAACTTTGTATGCTCAGGTAGGAACAGGTCACCATCATATATTTTTGGAGGCTGGGATTTCCACTCATGCTGTTCATTAGATGATTTGTAGTGTTTGATGCTAATTTTCATTTCAAACACCGCTTCCTTGAATAGAGGATGTGGTTTCTTAGATGCTGTACAAACTGCTTCCTCAACTTGTCCAGAAAAGTCCGAGAAGACATGAGGGGATGCAGTAATTCTTAGTACCACAGTTGGCAGGTACTTAAACCAGGAAAAGGAGCAACAATCTCCATCTAAATATCCATAAAACAAAGCATTGCAAGACTCCACTGGGATGTGCCTAAAAGAGGCAAATGAGAGCAACATGGTCTTTGCTCTAGCAGCATGCATTAACACCCAGCATGGCAGAATTCTAACCACCTCTTCTGAGAGCCATAACAGAGGACAATGAAAGGTTTCAGAGGTTCTCTGAAAAAAAAGGAAACCAATTTGCAATGAGCAGCTGCATTTCTATGAAGCTCTGCAAATCAGGTATCCCTATGGACTCAGCCCTGAGTCTCTCCAGCACATTTTTCCTCAGCTGGTGAATTCAATGATGTACATTTTTCACCCATGGGGATTAGAAGCTATTCCTAATTTCATAATGAGAAAAAGAGAATATATTCTCGTTTTCTCTTGGCACTTCCGGGGCATGAGCTCATGCAGAACTTTCACAAATTCTTCCTAATACAAGCAGGGAAGGATATTTGTAAGCAAAGAAAGCATTTAGCCCCTTTAGCAGAGAAAGGAACTGCTATTATGTAGAAAATATTCTGCAGGTATTGTACTCACCAGAGTTTGCTGGTATCGGAATGCTTTTGTTGGAGAGGCATCCCTAGTCATGTCCCCAGAGACAACCTTTTGTGGAGCAGGGGTTGCAATGTCTTCCCTTCTGATCTCCACTGCAAAATCATGGAGCGAAGCAGACGCAAGGCTTCAGCTAAAACCCACAGAGCACCCTGAGAGAGAAGGTTACTGGTGAGGGAAAAGACGGAGAGGGAGAGTGTAACCAGAGACTCCCTGCCCCCTCCTGTTCAATCTGTGCTTGGAAATGGCAGGCATTTCCCTGCTTTAATATCTCTGCTGCCCTGGCACTGGGACAGCTTAGTAAATTAACAGGAGGTAAGGTTTCCCTCTGCTTTCTCAGGCAGTATCACTCTTCACTGCATTTAGAAGGGGTCAACAGTGGGACCATTCAAAAAATGGGGGCTGATGACACAGACTTGAGAAGAAGAGAATGGAAATAAAAAATGACCAAAATTAGACAAGAGAACATTCCTGCAACTTGATCAGAATTATTCCTGTGATTTCCTTTAGAAGCAACTTTGTGAAGTGTTAAGCATCTAAGAGGGCAAGTTCTCTCAGCATTATTTGGAAGACTATTCCTTACATAAATTACATACTGTCCTTACATTTAACATAGTTTACCTTCAAGCGTACACATTATTGCTGGTTACCTGGCCATGATACCTCACCACAGATAAACCATGTTCCTCCTACTGTTTGAACATCCCTTCATGAATATTCATCCACTGATATAACCAGCACTCAGTATCATTTCAACTACTGAAAGTTCTCCTCTCCATTTTTCTTCCTTCTTTTAAAAAATTTTGCCCATCATCCTCTGAAGTGAATTTCGAGTTTTGAAACACTTAGTGATAGATGGATAGACAAAAAGAATAAACATTCTAACATCTAAATATGTCATCTAATTTCTGAGAACTACCTTTAAAAGAGTTCATATTTTTCTTTTCTTAGTGGATTTTCCTCTTAATCTCTGACTAGAAATGGCTTTCGAATATAAAGACAACCAAAAAATTATGCTGACGAAACACAATTTGTTATATTCAAAATCAGTCCAAAGCTACTCAGCACAGTCTGGAAGGGTTGATAGGATACTGAGAATGCAAGAACATCAGCAGGGGCGTTAAAAAGGGAGGTCCTCCTTTCTGTGTTTACTGTGTTTCCTGTGCCTTTACACCCCCTACCCCACCCCAAACCCCGCAAAGGAAAAAAAAAATAATGGAGGGATGAACTAAGAAGGTAGAATCTAGTGTCTCCCATAACCTGAGGCAGCAGCAAGCCCAGAGCTCTGTAGGGAACGGAACAGACAGGTGCGGTGCTTCCGCACTGATGGCTAGCTAAACTCTACCACATTGCCTCTCAATCCTCCTCCTCAGAGAAAGAAGGGGAGAAAATGATAAAAGGGCTCAAGATGTGAGATGGGACAGAGAGATCGCTCACCATTTACTGTCACAAGCAAAACAGACTCAGCATAGGGAGAGTAATACAGTTTACTGCCTATTACTAGCAGACTAGAGCAGTGAGAAATTAAAAGCAAACTAAAACCACCTTCTCCCCAGCCACCCACTTTTTCATCTTCCCCCCGAACACCACAAGGGAACAGGGAATGGGGGATGCTATCAGTCCCCAGCACTTTGTCTCTGCCACTCTCTCACAGTCACTTTCTGCCCCCTGCTCCACGTGGGGTCCCTCCCACGGGATGCCATTCTTCCTGAACTGAGCCTGCAGGGGCTGCCCACAGGCAGTAGCTCTCCAAGAACTGCTCCCACACGGCTCTGTACCACAGGATCCATCCCCCAGGGGCAAACTGCTCCAGCACAGGTCCCCCATGGGTGGACGACAGCCCCCCCCAGACCCCCTGCTCCTGTGTGGGCTCCTCTCCACAGGCTGCAGCTCCGGCCCAGGGCCTGCTCCTGCAGGGGCTCTCCATGGGCCGCAGCCTCCTCCAGGCCACAGCTACCTGCTCCACTGGGGGCTCCTCCACCCATGGGGGGGCTGCAGCGTGGAGATCTGCTCCATGTGGGACCCATGGGCTGCAGGGGGACAGCCTGCTCCACCAGGGGCCTCTCCACAGGCCGCAGGGGGACTGCTGCTGCCTGCCTGGTGCACCTCCTGCCCTCCTGCTACACTGGCCTTGGTGTCTGCAGGGCTTTTTCTTACTCTTCTCTCTCCCAGCTGCTGTCACACTGCATGTTATTTTCCCTTTCTTAAATATGCTCTCCCAGGGGTGCAACTAGTGTTGCTCTGTGGTGGGTCCCTTTTGGAGCTGGCTGCAACTGGCTTTTATCTAACCTGGGACAGGTTCTGGATTCTTCTCAGAGGCCACTCCTGCAGACCCCTACAACCAAACCTTGTCATGGAAGCCCAGTGCAACAGGTCACAGCTTTTTTCACAGATACCTGCTGTTTTTTTTCCACTGCTATCTGTAAAGCTTTTCAGGGAAATTTATGAATTTTATATAACTAGACAAAGCACAGTTACTTAGGGCAACACCGTGACTTTCCAAGCCATTTCTCCTACCAAATAAAGATAGGTTTTGTAAGGCTATGTCAAATGTGAAAACACTTAGTTCATTAAGGTTATCCAGTCAAAGACCTTTCTAGTGAAGAAGGTGAAGCCACAAACAAAACTACATAGACCATCAAACCTGACAGAGAAGGGATAACGGAGATGATGAAAATGTCCAAAAGAGTCTAGTCACTTAATTGATCGGCCATTAAGAAACTACATAAATAGCTTATGGAGAGAGCCAGCCTAGACTTTGTAACTGATAAGAAGGACCATGGGACACAGCCCACGTGTCAGATGCTGGCTGCTGAGGGGGAGCATCAGTACCTTCCTCATACCTGGGCTGCTTGGGGGTGTGTATGTAATTTGGTGGTGAACTTTAAATTGGACTAGTCAGTGAGTAGGAGGACCTGTGTCCAGTTAGGGGTACCAGGAGAGCAGAGGGGCAGTGTTGGTGTTCAAGGAGACCCATGAGCATGAAGTGCCTGTGAAAGTGTCTGAGTGCATCTGTTTGCAAACAAGTATTAAGCTGGACTAGCCAGCAAATAGCAGACTCATGGAATAGTTAAGGCCAGGGATTGGACTAGCTAGTTTGTGTACATTTGTTAACCTGAAAATAACAAACCATAATCTATATATTTTCTCAATGCAGCACAATATTTACCTTTGTTAAAGCACTGTTTCAATGAAATGTGATTTCTAAGCTGATTTCCACTTATCTTGCTTCTGAAGATCAGAATTTTCAGTAGTGACAAAAAATCAATAGCCTAAACACAGTAATTCCAGTTATGTTTCATAAATTATGTAAGTCTGAATGTAACTGAGCTCTTTAAAAGATGCACTGAATTACACAGGAGGTGTCTGCTTAACAGTTCATGCAAAAATGTGGTCTGGAGACTTCAAGTGATACATAACAGCAACTATAAATAAGGTACGAAATGCAGATGAATGAAAAAAAAAAAAACACAACCTAGAGCTTTACAAGAAAGAGTTCTACAAGTAGAGTTGGCAATAGCAGCACCAGTAGGCCAAACAGCACCGTGTAAGGCTTATTACTTGTTGCCAGTGAAGCCTGGCCTCACCAAGACTACTCCTGTGACAGTTTGATTATAACTTCTCTGGAGATTTTTTCATTCTTCTCCTTTAAAAGAAACCATTTTCTGTATACATACTCTGATAATACCATCACTTCATAATGAACTATTACATAACAATATTATCTTTACTTGCTTTTCCTTCTCCTAAACTTAGTAATTTAGTGATGTAATGTAGTGAAAAACATTCTATGCTTTTTCTTCAGGGTTATGAGCATACTGCTCCCTGCAACGTGTACAGTGTATGTTAGGAATCTCAGCTTGGTGAAAATTTTATTTTACAAGATGTTTTACATATTTTCAGCCACATCTTTTGATGTTTTGAAAAGCATGTTTTCTTACAGTATCATTCTGTACATCCTAATTTTTAAGGAAAGAACTATGACTTTTTACAAAGTCAGATACTTTGAGCATCTATCACTTTTTATAAAGGCAAATAGGGAAACAAAAACACTTCAGAATTATTATAACTGTAATAATTTAATGAATTGTTCCACAAATTAAAATGTAACTTCAGAATTTTCATGTAACTTAGATTTGTATATATACCTTACCTACATCTCATTCACTGTTTTTACTCCCCTTCCCACATAACAGAACAAAACTTTTAACCTTATTTTTTTGGTTTTAAGCCAAAATATGAACCAGTTAACACTTTCTTGCTAACCCAAATATTACAGTCATTCATTAAACTATGCCAGTAGCTTATATTTATTTATCTAAAAATACAAATATTATATTTACTTCATCTCTTGTATTACTAGAAACATTTTCTGCACAGATAGATGGTAATAATTCCACTGAATTCCTACTGGATTTTCTGTATCAGAATTAGGTACTATTGAAAAAACAGTACACTCTTTTCATAAAAAGATACCTTAGCCTTCTAGATGTCACAGCTGAGAGAGTGAAACAACAAACTTTAGTGGGTATGGATAGTTTTTTTTTTTGTTTTTTTTTGAACTAACGAGAATGGGACTTTAATCTTCTTATTTCACATACACACACACTAGCTTCCCCCAGGTGCATTACCTAGGTCTCAACTCCCAGCAGTAAGAGATCACTGTTTATTTCTAAAGGAGGGCCAGAAAGCTGTGTTAGCTCTGTGCTGCACAGCTACTTGGAGTTACCAGTCTTGGCCGCTATGGGTCAAGCTCTCTGGGCATCCCTTCACACTAGTTTCCATGTAGCTCTGAGCCCGTGGATCTTCCCCAACACTTTCAGGATTTTTTCTCCAGTTCATATGTTCACCTCCTTTTTGGGTCCTTCCTCTTTCCAAAACTCTCTCTCCTCTCTCCCCCTCCCCCCCCCCCTTTTTTTTTTTCCTGGAAACCTTCTGGCATCAACTCTTCCTTCTGGAACACCAAGCCCCTGGCTTACCCAGTCTAAGTATTCTACGCGCTGAATGACAATATCAGCCTCACAGTTGATGGTTCTATTTCATGTATCTTTATCCATTTATTAAGTTCTTTGTTCAGCTGTTGCCAGACTTAACAAGTAGCCCATACTGGATCCAGCTAGCAAGAAGCAGGATTCTGCCTGAGAGTTCAGAAGTACCTCTGGGAGGTATTATCTTAAGAAATTATGCAAAATTCTCCTTATACAGAAGTTCCATTTCTGCATAGAGGTACAGTTCTCCAAATGGAAGATACTGCACAGATTAATTAATCAAACAAGAATTCTTTATTTTGACACCTCAAGGCAGTAAAATACAAGTATACAAAAAGTATATAAGAAAGTGGCAGTGATAATGCATTTTGATGCAATCCTACAAAAATCTAAGCTTCCAGAGTGGACTGCTTTGTCAATTTATGTATCTGTAAAATATTGCACCATTTCAAAGAGGGAGCACTGAGGAAGGAAGTGTTTCTACTCCACGGAGGTACAGCTGCAGGGCCCTATAGCGGTATCTTTAGACTAAGGCAACAATTGGCAGGTATGATTCTTCTTCTGTTTATCACATGTTGTATGTAAGGCAAGTGCAAGATTCATATTAGTGCTACACCTTTGTCAGCTGGAGAAAACACAGCCTTTGTTTTCCTGTGCAGAACAATAAAAAAGCAAATGCCTAATTTTCCCGCCTCCCTTCATATCTCTTTGTGCTTTCTATTCATAATTCTATCCTCAAAGAAACATAAAAAAAAATCAAACAAACAAAAACAAAACAAAAAAAAGAAAACAAACAAAAAAACCAACACAACACATAAAGAATACTCCAGGAACTATGCTAACTTACTGCTGCAGAATGGAGAAGACAGGGACTCAAGTGTACAGATTGTAGCCCATACATAACGCAGTATATCAGAATTTAAGCTACTGCAGAAAATGTTAATGCCCACCTCCCACCATTATATCACATGGGAGTAACTGCAACTGGATATAGGCAAGAGGCAAATTACAGCATGAAGAGAATGAATAGGAAACTTCCAGACAAAGTTTTGGATTATAGCACATTTCTGATTGACCAGTTGAAATGACACTTTCCAAACAATATTAGCTAAACAAACAGCTTTAAAATGATCATAGCTGAAAACTCATTTATCAGGATATTAATGTGAAACTCTACCCTTTTAAATGAAAGGGAAACAGACTGCAGTGACCAATAATATAAGCAACATGCTTAGACTGTAAAGAGCTGCCTTGAATATTTTCATTAAAAGAGATCCCTTTCCATAAGGCTGTAGGATTTCAGGGATTCAGTTATACAGTGCAATTTATAGACTCCTGAGAAGTTGGTGAAGTGTCTGAATGCTATGCCTGTTGTGGCATATAGGTACTATAGCAAACAAAATCATCAAAAGTAATGCTCTGTACAGTTGTTTCCACTTGGACTATGGTGAGCTTATCTAGAATTTCTGGATTCAAAATTATTTCTGGAGCATTTTAATGAGACTCATCTGTATGAGAAATACTGGATTTCCATTCGTTTTTCTAATAACCCAGGATGTCTTGCATAACTCTTCTAGAGTTCTCTTGATAACCTGACTACAGAAAAAATGCACAAAAATAGACTTACAGTGATCAAGACGGTAGTAGTGGTAAATGTCAAGTACTGAAAACAGTAAAACTCCATTTTAGAGAGAAGGACTCTCCTTCACTACAGAGTTCTTCTCTAATGTACACAGAACCTGACTGTCATGCATGAAGAACCAGGCAGAAAGTACTTAAAAATAAAAATAAAAGCATAAGTAGCATTTCATGAAACTTTTTCTTTTTAAAAATACTTACCTTTTCCAAAATTGGTATGAATAGTCTGTTTCCCTTTTTGCATTCACATTTCTAATAAATGTCCTTATGTCTCATTCCAAAGGATGTTCCCACATTTTCCTAGTTGCAATGCTGATCTGTTTTCATCAATGTCATACATATGGAATAAATCAGAATATTAGAATTTTAAAACCTGAACTGAATCAGATTACAAAGAGTTGCTAAATTATCTTAGAAAAGGACATCAATAATTGGTCTGGCCAAACATAAAGATGCGTTCCTTGCTTGGGCATCTGATGCCACAGCCCATAAGAACAGAAACATAGACATCCATATTCAGAGTTCAGTTTTGGCAGTATCTCTCTTCCAGTGGAGCTGGCAGGGTTATTTGCCTGGCAGATAACCAGGAAATAGGTAAAGGTCCCGACAGAGTGTACTACAATATTCTGACATTTCCTTGCAGCGGTGGAATTCTGTGCCTGGGGCATAACCTTCTCGTTGCTTGATTTGTCTATTCACCTAAAAATAAGATTAAAAAAAAAAAAGTGACTGTAAGGATTAAGAAAATGGAAGTAAGGAAAGCGTCATCGCTTTCCTTACTCGCAAATTATTCTGCTTATTTTATTAATTAGTTGCTGGTATACTGGTTTTCTAAACTACAGGAAGGATAAAGAACTGGGGTGCAGTTCCACAGTAGCTCAAGTTACTGTGGTCACACTGCAGTCTTCACTCTGTCCTCCCATTTTCTTAAATCTTTCCCTTATGTCAGTACAAATGTTTGCTGCTACGTACCAAGACAGTTCAGGCAATGAAATCCACCTGAAAAAAATACTATTTCTATCTAAGAAAAGTGGTGCTTGGCAAGTCAGATTAATTCTCCTCCTAAATTCATCATGTGGCCACACAAGTGTAATGGGAAGAGTCAAACACTGCATTTTTTACTTTGATTAAACTGATGTGGAATTGAATATAAATACATATTTAAATGGGAAAGGAAGTAATAATTTTGCTATGAATGGAGCAACAACACTTACTTAAAGCTTATATAAGTCCTAGCAAGCTGAAGCAACAGAAGGTTCTTCAGAAACCAGGTAAGTGTGGGAGTGGAAAGGCATTACATCTCACCTTCACCAACATGTCAGCCACATGAGTGTCGCAGGAGTCCTCTGCAAACACCGAGGTGAGTGCCTCAATATACCAGGATCCACGTCTGGTGTTTCGCATGGCTGCAGTGCCTGAGAAGAAAGAGAGTATACAATGAAGTTCCTGTGGAAGACAGACACAAATAAACTCCTTAATCTCTAAGAATTAGTGCCTCTCCCCAGTACCTTTCAGACATGCATATCCACAGATCATATCTGAGCATGTAGGCAGACGCAGCTTGACATTTTCTTCCTTGTTTGCATCACTTTCCTCACAGCCTGGGGAATCTGACCGTTCTTTACCATCTCTTTGATCCACTCCCCGGTCTGTCTCATCTAGGGGGGGAAGAAGGAGGGGGAAGGGTGTGAGGGACAACAAATAAGAAGGAAAAAAATAAATTATAAGAAAAGAAGAAATTATCTTAAGAAATTACTGGATGTAGTTTTCCTTACTTTTGGGCCCCTGTCAGCAATGCCACAACTAATGTCAAGATGAAAGCTTCTGTGTGAACAGTTAGCTTTTTCAGCTGTTTTAAAAACTCATCTGAAAGTTCTCCTGCACAAACTAACACAGACACCAACAAGTGCTGAACTTGTTCAGTATAATGCAACTGATAGTCTACATGGCAATTGATTTTTTTCCTTCTTTCCCATGCGGATTAATATAGATAATTGGCAAAGCAAAGAAATTTCTGAGAGTTCTTCATGATCGGTGGAAGGATTTGATACCTAGCCCTAAAAGCTTCTATTTTCAACTTTTGCCTAACTTAGAAATTCAAAAAATGACTAGTCTAGTTTGCGGTGCTTAGTACCTACTTATTGCAGTATGCAAACAAGAGCTGTAACATTAGTTGCTATGGTTTAACTCCAAGAAAACATTGACCAAATATCTCACCTTCAAAATCCTGACTATAATACCATTTGCTTCAATCAAAACCATAATATGTATAATAGGAAAATGCAAAAATATTTTGACTCCAAACACTACAGACAGACATCTACAGTACATAGACTTTAAAACCTGGAAAACATTTAATACCCTTTCTAGGATTCACTAATATGTATTGTGACAATTCTAGATAGACTCAATTGTTTGTTTACATGATACAGATTTTCCATTGTAATCTAGACTAACAATAGTGGCAATAACATTAAGAGTCCAGCTACGTTGCAAGAAAAATAAAACTACATTTTTACAGGCTTTCTATATAAATTTGCCCTTTTGTTCTTGTATTATAAGACAAAAATCTACTGCTCTACTTACTTCCTAACAGCGTGAATTAGATTCTAGATCTAGGAAGCATAAGCATCCACTTCAGAGGCCTTCCTGTTATGATAGTGCTAGGTCTCTGTTGCTATGTTGTACCTAAGAAAAGTGTTTGGATTTCTAACCCTTTTACAGGCAGTGGCACTAGTTGCATCTTGTAAACACACACAGGACATGGTCAGTTCATAATGCAGCAAGATGGTTCTTCTTTTCCTCCAAAATGAAAACAACAGCAGGAGAAGTGTAATTGTCTACATAGGCAATTACAAAAAAAAGGCTACATATAGTCTATGATTACGGTTCCCTAGCTCAAAATTTAGTGAGTACTCCATCATGTTTCTTCCTCCTCTCTTTAAGATAGCAATGCATTTTTTTTTCCATTTTTAAGCACACTTTTTTTCCCCATGCCTTTTATCACTCTTCTCCAATCCATTTTTGTTCTAAGTGATCTTAAAACTTCAGTGTACTGTTCATAGCATGTTACTTCAGATAAGAAGGTAATTTTATAGTCAAGCTGTATTAGTCACGCTATCATCGTTCCATATTCCAGTGTATCAAATCAAATTTTTTTTCATTAAAAATTTAGAACTAGAGGTCTTCTTTATGCATGTCTTCAAACATCATTCCAATCAACTTACTAATGTAACTAAAAAGTATAAAGCATTAACTATGTCAATATATTACTTTGCATATTCAAGCTCTAATTTATATCACCAATAACTGCTATCCAAACAGATCCAATCTGTTTAAAATTCTCTCAAGCTCCTACATTTCACTTTTCCCAATTGATTTCAATAATTGCCAACTGCACATTTGTCAATATTTATCACAGTTCTCCACTTTTATGAACCAACTATATTAAACAGAGATACTAAACAGCTTTAAAGCCTCAGTTGATGTAATGGTGAAATCTGACTAGTTATCTTTTCTCACTGATTTTTGTCACCATTGTTTTTTGATCCATGACAGTAACTGGACTACAATTTTTTAGTAGACTCCCTCCAAAGGTCCTTTGGAAATGAAGTAGACCATATCGACTCTTCTTTATCTACATTTTTTCATATGTCATTAATAGAAGAAAGATGAGGCTTATTACATATAGTTAGTGGAAAAATATCCTCTGCATTTCTCATTTTACTTCAACTGGTTTCAGCTAACTTGCAAAGCATAGAGGTATTGATTACTAATCTACTACTTGTCCACACTACTTGGACAGCCTTTTAAATACATTTTTTTCCTTTTTTTTTTTTTTTAAGCAGCATTGTCTAGTCTAACCTTTAAACGCAAGCATCAAAAGACATACATTTTGTTGACAGCTCAATTGCTTCATAACTAGTATTCCTCTCCGACTATTAATCAAGCTTTATACATGGGGTTAAAAAATGTATTTATATAAAATAAAGTTGTTTTTCCCCTTTCAGATGCTCAAGTCTCAATCCTTTGCCTATTGCAATATCCCAGTTCTGCAGCATTCTGCATAGCAAGCTTCTCACTCTTTCCTAAAATTTTTTTTGGGAAGAGGAAGGCCAAACAAGATGTCTTAACATGAACAGATCCATTATAGTAACATTACAGTCAAATAAACCTAATTACCTAATAGGTCAGCAGTCAATTCTGGCTTATTACACTTATTTCTATACTGTTAAGAATCTGCATGTTCACATTTGTTCAAGAATATTTAAACATTCAATAACATAAGGAACAGAAATGCATTGAATATATAGTGTAAAGATGCACATTAAATATTCCCAAATGCTTAAAGAATCAAATATTTTTGATACTCAAATATACTCAAATATTTTTGATATTTTACCTAGGCTTTATAGTTTTTCCCATATTAGGATGAAATATGGTAATCAGTGAAGGAAACATGCTCTTGCCTAGAGGACAAACTATAAAGCTCAGCTTAAAATGGAAAAAAAAAAACCAACAGAGAAAATTAAAAACAAACAAACAAAAAAAACAAGAAGGGGAAAATGCATACTTGTTAGAAAAGAGAACTTTTCTATCATAAGAGAAAAAAACAAAGCTTTTTAAGACAGAACTTCTCTTTGGAGCACTTGTGGTTTCACAGCTATCCTTTTAAGTCCACTTTAGGGAAAAATTTGGCCATTATCAGATCTGAAAAGCAGTTTGTTATAGACATATATTTAGTTACAACAGGAAGAAAAATGAATAGCAAAATTAAGAAAAAAGTAATAGGAACATAAAGAGTGGTAAAAGAACAAATTAAGAGAACAATTTTATAATCACAATAGTATGTGAAAAAAAGATTGAAAGCAGGACATTTGTAAAAGAAAAGAAAACAAAACAAATAAAGCAAGTAACAGCTAATTTTGATAGCTCATGAGACAACAAAACAAGAGACAACATATCCAGGATCAAGTGAAAGACAGGTATTCAGACAAGACTCCAGTGCTAGTGTACCACGCCATGCTGTGCTGTAATTTGATGCACCGTAAGCCCCACTCCCCCTATTGCAGATGTAGCAAGAGAAAGTTTCAATATATGAGTGGGCTGTGATAGAGCGTTACATCTGAGGTGCTCTGGGGTCTGCAAGTCAATGCACACACCTCATGCAGAGCAAAAGACACTTACAGAGCAACAGATGCAGTGGCAGCAGCAGGGCAGAGGGAGGTGAATATGGATCCCACTTACACCTGAGAGAAGCAAAGAGGAGAGTTGACAGCAAGTTGAATGTGAGGGTGTGTGTGTGTAAAATGAGCCTTAATGGCATGCCAAATCATGGCTTCCAGTATTTGGGCACTCACCTCCCCGGCAGGCTTGAATAAAGAACATTTTGGGCTTATTCTGGAGATACGGGCAGTTTGCATTATCGAAGAGCCGGAAAGCTTCCTGCAACTGAGAGAAGCAAAAAAGCTAAGTATTCTTTATTGCAGCCTTCTGTGAGCCAAACTCAGTGTCACCTTGTTTCCCTGTATTTTAGTTATTACCTCACTACTCTTGATATTTTATCCTTTACCTACTAACTCTGTGACAAATATCCACCGCACCCCAAGCTCCTATTAGTTTGAGATCATGCACTCTACCTAGTACATGTAACAGGAAGAGAGAATAGGGTAATAACTTTCTTATCTGGCATATATCTATGTCATTCCTTATCTTATAGACTTCTCATAGCTCTCTCTGCCATTTTTTTCCCACAAGCTCTTATTTTTGCTTTTTTAAAAATGTAAATCCTCAGCTTCCCCATCAATTCACTTTCCTTTTTTTTTTTTCCTTCCATTTTTTACTTTCCAAGATGTAACCTACAACACACCAGGACAAAGTAATATACCTGTAGCAGTTTGCCATCAGTTCCATAAACTCCACCCTCTACACCGTGGGAAAGTAAAGCTACTACACAGGAATCCACGTGTCGATGATCTGGCAGCTTAGAGAATCTCTCCAATGCACTCTGCATTTCCTGGAAGAGAGAAAAAATGCTTAATCCTTCCCAGAATTACACAGGGAAAATGGGCTAATGTGAAGGGAAAAATAAAAATGGCCCTCCAGTTACAGAATAAACTACATACATCAGATTTACAGGACAAAAGACATCTGTTTCATAACAAATAGCAAAATGTTGTTTTTCGTTTGTGCATTGTTCGGTCCTAAGTATGACATTGTTTAGTAGGAATAACTTAGGACTTCTGCTTTTCCATACTGTCCAAGAGGGGGACAAAGCAAATACCAGAGTTGGTATATGTGGATTTAACACAGGAGAAGGCAACTGATACTTTACACAGGTTTTATACTGACACTGGAGTCTGGCTGGGATACTGGACCATCTTAACAGATACATATTCTGGTACTTTAGACATTCAAATATGATCAAAACACATCAACTATTTAAGGCAGAAAACTTCAGGAAATATGATAACGTGGCAGGTGTGGAAGACTCAGAATGTTGTAAACGCTGCCTTCTTGAATAAAACACTCTTTAACAGGTTCTGTACCACTTAAATATTTGCAAACCATAACTGTTAGGACAGCAGAACACTGGAAAGGGCTACCTAGAGTAAACTGGAGCCTGTTCATTCTCAGTATTAACACACATGGCAGGTGTGGTCTAGATATTCTTGCACCTCACACTACAAAGGCAGTACCTCTTGTGGTCCTTTGTGATCCTATTTGATATATGGTAACTCCTTTGCCTTCCAAGTTTCTTATTTTTGGTATGCTAGCAGACATCATCCCACTTAGCTTCCTTTTCTATTCAAAAGTGACTACTCATGTCTTTCTGATCAAGCTTAGCTAGACCAAAGCAGACTTCTTAAGATGCTCATTTAACAGCTACAAATTCAGCCATACTGTTTGTGAAGTACTAGGATCCCCCTTACCTCTGCACTTTGATCATGAAAGACAGTCACTTGATACCCAAGATTCTTGAAAAGCAGCTCCAGGGAAGTACAGTCCACATCTCCACCTGAGCGATACTCCAAGTCCTTCTCACAATTGAAATTGACATTACTGAGAATAAGTGCTAAGCCTCGGGGCTCCGATATCAGTTTATATGCCTGAGAAGAAGATTTAAAATTGGTGAATTTAGACTACACAAGGAAATAATATAGTCTCAGAGTAGAACACTAAGCCCTATGTCCTAGCTTGATTACTAATAATATGCAGGATTTCTACTTTGAGAAGGCATGGTAGAGGTCAAAAAAGTGTGGTTCAACATAAAAATGTTTATATTGCAAAGGGTTTCAAAGGCAACTGTTTCTGCAAGTCTCCACAACTGATGATCTTACAAAACTATTAATAAAATGTTGTAATACCTTCCCTTATTTCTCATTTTAAAAGGAACACAGCTTACACATTTCATACTGTGAATTAACTCTTGCTAACGTTTTTCTCCTTCTTTCACACACACACCAGTATGACCACACATATTTTCATCATACCCATTGAAGGCCTAGCACAACATTAGGAAAGACTGAGCTAACATTTCTTAAATTTGGTTGGGACCAAGTAGAGATACAAAATACCATGTGAACGTAACGGTAGCAGAAAGGGACAATGAATCGCTGGTTCTCAAAGTTATGAAGATGTCAAAAAATGTTAGTAGGGAAAAGAGCTAATTTAGGAAGGGTGTCTTCAAAACAAGCTTGCCTCTTCCACTCTAACTACGAACTAATAGTAAATAGCAATAGCAAATCCCTGTAATCCAGAAGTAAATTTAATACTGAAGGACCTAAATTGGAAGCAAATTTTAATACTGAAGGACCATATCAAATAGGGTGTAAACAGACACAGATATAAAAAGAGGTGAATTAGGCTCACACTGATGTTGCCCAATTGTAACTTTCTGTTGGGGAAACCTAAATAAAGCAAAACAAAACCTGCTTTGCCTTGTGACAACATAGAGCCTTTAACAGAAATGTTAAGCATTAGCATGTAGTGTAACCCTAGTAAAGCGTCTGCCCTATTATATGAAATGCTTAGTTTTCCTTAAGCCTATACCATCACCACTACGTATGCTTTACGAACAGAACAAACAAGAAAATAATTACGACTACCTACATAACTTCTGCAGCTAGAGAAAAGGATTAGAAATTCAGGTTGTTCTACCCAGGGCTGCACAGAACTCTGATCTAATTTTTGTGCCTAAGGAGACATTTCCCAATACAGTTAGCAATTAAAACAGCCAAGATTGTGGCAGTGTACTGAAAAACAGTTCTAATATTGTGCAGACATTTGCAGAGTGTGTCAGCACACAGAACACAAGAGAAAGTAGATGGGGATGCAAACAAATAAATATGAGGTAGTAATATAGACAGCTTACAAGCACAGAGCAACAGAACAGAAGGCATTCCATGAAGTTCTTCATAAACAAAACCCAGAGACAGATTTGTACAGAATTACATAACTTCTCAGAATTTCTTATCACTTGTAAATGAGAACTACATCAAATCAAATGTGATTGGTAAGAGCTCTCAGTTACAGCAAGAGCGTAACACTAATCTGCATCCCAATGAAGTACGTTTCAACTCAGTTGTAAGTAGTACATGTTCAGTTGATATATTCAAATACCTCACATTTTAAAGAGATTTCCTCTGTCAACTACTTACCAAGTGCTGGTGATCGTGATAGAATTCTGGAGTGCAGTGCTTCACAGGAGGAATCGGTGGACCATCTCCATTATCCAAAGAATGCTCCACTGGTTCTATGCAAAAACAAAATGCCAATAACAACAACAACAAAAATACTAACTGAAAAGGTAGTAATTTGCATATTCATAAGTACATATTTATGAATGTCTAAAAGCACATTCCTATATTATTCTATCCATATGTCTAAAAATGTTGTTTCATCAGAGACTGTACTCACACAATGAAAAAAAAAACAAACATACTGGTATGGTATACCTATTTATTGTATTTTTAATTAAAATGTTAATTTTCTGTCTCATTTGTGGGTTAACATAATGTCTATCAAGTTTAGTTCTAAAGAGTGTGAAAACAGAGTTTATATCTAAAATTAGAGCAGTGTGCATTTCTGTCATTTTGTACAGTATCTCATCCATTTCCCAGTAAGGTTGATGAAATTACTAGAAACATTAAAATAGAAAAGTGCTTTTCTTTCCATAAAAGATTACCATTCTCACTAGATACAATTCTATTTCACATTTTATGCTGAACAGGTACATTAGTGATCAAACTAGACATTTCTAATTTCCATGAAGTGCAACACTCTTGTTTTTTCTTTTAGTTTATCTGCCTTTGAACAACCCTTTGCCTCTGGTCATCAGCAGATAAAAGGAATGAGAGTTAACTAGTTGCCATTTACAGACATTCTTTCCCCTGTCCTGAAGAAACTGAGCAAATACCATTCATGGTCTCTTGAAATCCTTTTTTCAGAATTTTGAGATATGGTTCTCCCAGCTGGAGGACCATATACTTATACTGGTTTTATATGGAAAGGATTTGATAGTGGGGGTCTGCAGGGGTGGCTTCTGTGAGGAGAGTCCAGAAGTTGCCCCATGTTAAGATAAAAGCCAGCTCTTGCTGGCTCCAAAAGAGACCCACTGCTGGCCAGAGCTGAGCCAATTAAGTCATGCTGTTTGCACCTCTGTGAAAGCATATTTAAGAAATGAAAAAAATGCTGTGCAACAACAGCTGGGAGAGTGAGGAGTGAGGAAAAGCCCTGCAGACACCAAGGCCAGTGCAGTAGGAGGGCAGGAGGTGCAGAAGTTCCCCTCCGGCCTGTGGAGAGGCCCCTGGTGGAGCAGGCTGTCCCCCTGCAGCCCATGGGTCCCACATGGAGCAGATCTCCACGCTGCAGCCCGTGGAGGAACCCCCTGTGGAGCAGGTGGATGTGGCCTGGAGGAGGCTGCAGGCCGTGGAGAGCCCCCGCAGGAGCAGGCCCCGGGCCGGAGCTGCAGCCCGTGGAGAGGAGCCCACACAGGAGCAGGGGGTCTGGGGGGAGCTGTCACCCACCCATGGCGGACCTGTGATGGAACAGTGTGCTCCTGAGGGATGGACCCTGTGGTATGGACTCATGTTGGATCAGTTCTCGAGCTGCTGTTTGAGGGAAGCCTGTGCAGGGATCAATTCAGGAAGTATGGAATCCCCTGGGGGGACCTCACACGGGCAGCCCCCATTCCCTATTTTCCCTTGTGCCTCTCGAGGATAGGACATAGAAGAGGGCAGAGAGGGAGAAGGTGTTTTTAGTTGTCTTTTAGTTTCTCACTGCTCTAGCTTGTTAGGAATAGACAATAAGCTATATTATTCTCCCTATGCTGGTTCTGTTTTGCCTATGACAATCATTGTTGAGTGACCTATCTCCACGCCCTCATCTTAACCCTTGAGCCCTTTTTATTGTCTTTTCTCCCCCTTTCCATCTAAGGAGAGGGAGTGAGAGAATGGTTGTGGTGGAGTTCAGCTGCCCATCTGGGTAAAATCACCACCACAGTGCTCTATAAAAAAAACTATAACCTTTGTAGATTTAAAAAAAGAAGCTTTGAAACCTGTTCTTTAATACTAGAGAGAGCTCCTAATAACCAGCACACTGTTAAAGCTGTGGTTAGGATGCATGAGTACTCTCCAGGTGTTACCACGTATAATATAAAAACTAACATGGAGATTCATTCCTGACGTAAGTCACAAATTCTTGCTAAAGAAAAGTTGATTTCCTGAATTCAATGGGAAGCTACAGCAGTCTGTGTTGGGCCCACCTTACATACCACCTTAAAATAATTTTTTAAGAAGAAAGTCTAAGTTATGGAATACTGTCAATAATCAGTATCTTTCCACAGCTCTAGCTCACTTATACTCTCTTGTAAATTTAAATGAAGAAGAAAACCCTTGAAGATCTAAAATTTTACAACTGACACATTCTATTTAAGCAATTAAATTTCCTGTAAGAATAAATGAAGCTGACTAGAATTAATTAGGTTCTCTTTCCACTATGCTATTTAAATATAATTTTCCAGCCTGTTTCTGCCTCTTGCATCTGATCATAATGTAGTCAATTCATTTACAAGTTTGTATTCTGAGGATGAGCAAAGTGGTGGCAAGCTTATTTCTAAAATTGAAATAAGAGAGTATTAATAAATTAGAGTCAATCAACCAGACAGCCAATTAGGTATTCATGATGTAACGTGTGACTCACCAATCCAGCGTGGCTTCTTTGAATTACATGATTCACTTGAAGGGAGTGGTAGATCTGATCCATGAAAGTGTTCAACCTACAAGACATCCAATAAATCCATGAAAAGATTAGCAAAAGACATCTATTTTTTTCTCTACAGTACAATGCTGTAGGTGTCATTGAAAAAAGATATAGGTATTTACATACACATATATGACTTGCTGTAATATATTCTATACATATTACATACAATTTAACATAAAACACTATACTATGGTTTACATCCAAATAAAACACATTATGAGAAGATAGCAGCAGCACCTTCTGTTACGGCAAAATTCCTTCCCGTCTTTGCTCATCTTTACTTTTACCCAAATGCCATTCTGGGACAACTTACTCTTATTTTTGCCAAAACTTGGTTTGTCCCATGACTCCTCTTTTTGGTTGCTTTCAAAATTTCACCGTTTGTCTAGTCTAATAAATTATAAATTTTGATAAGGCAACATCTCTGCTCAGAAGTATCTGGTCTTTCTTCCTCAGTATAAAGCATGCTTACTGAGAGTTCCCATCCTTCTCAATGCACTGAGAATACTGTATCTTTATTGAATTCTTCCTTCAGTCTGGTGTTAACAACAGCAGATGGTGAAAAAGTGAAAATAAAGATAACAAAATTAGGAAAGGGAAGTCCCTCCCTTCAGCAGAGAAGACTGTCTTTTAGTAGCTTTCTACTTGGAAAATCTTTGAACACGAAATTAAAATATCTGGAGAAAAAAATAATGCAGCTTTTGTGTTCTTGATGACACATCAGTAAGAGCATGTTAAACGTACGAATGTGCAGGAACCTCACAATCCTGCACCTGGGCAGGACCAATCCCATATGCCGGGAGCCGACTAGTTGGAAAGCAGCTTTGAATAAAAAGCCTTGGGTTCCCTTGTAGAAACCAAGCTGAACATGAGCCAGCAATGGGCCTTTGTAGCAAAGAAGGCTAATAGTATCCTGGGCTGCATTAGGAGTCTTGCCAGCAGATTAGATTGAAGGAGGTGACCCTTCCCTTCTACTTAGCTCTGGTGAGGCCACACCTGGAGTATTGTTTCCAGTTCTGGGCTTGCCAGTGCAAGACAGACATGCACATAGTGGAGGGAGTCTAACAAAGGGCCACAAAGATGATTAAGAGACTGGAGCATCTCTCATCAGAGGAAAGGCTGAGAGTTAGGACTGCTTAGCCTGAAAAACAGAAGACTCAAGGAGTCCTTATCAATGTGCAAAAATATCTGAAAGGGAACAGCCTCTTTTCAGTGGTGTCCACACAGGAGAAGAGGCAATGGGCACGAACTGGAACACAAGAGATTTGGTCTGAACATCCCGACACAGCTGGGTGACTGAGCACTGGCACAGGTTACCCAGAGGTGTTGTGAGGTCTCCCTCCTTAAAGATATTCAAAACCTGTCTGGACATGGTCCCAGTCAATCTGTTGTAAGGGGGGGGGATTGGACCAGATGACTTCCAGAGGTTGCTGCCAACCTCAACCATTCTCTGCTTCTGTGTGAAAATTATCTTCATCTCAAATTCTTTTCACTATCTTTTTATTCTAAGGCTACTGCAAGTTTCAGTTTGTAACTAAACCACATCCTTTCCACTATAAGCATTTTTTTCTAAACATTTGAAAAAAATGCCTGTGTGCCCAAACCCAACCCCAAATGCAGCCTATCCATTTTATTTTTTAAAACTGACATACCTGTGCGATCCCATTGCTTAGGTTGGATTCTGTCTTCAAGATTATTTCCTCCAGATGCTGCTGTTTGGTTTCTCGTAGAGCTTCACAGAAGGCTGAGAATGCATAAGGGCCTCTCTTGGGCAACAAATTGAGGAATTCCACGTTTTGGCTGAAGCTCCCAGACTTGGCCTAGATCCAGAGAAGAAACAAATCCAACACTCAAAGTAACACGCCAACACAATTCATTTTCATTTCAGTTAAGCTTCAGAACAACTCAGTCTTTTTCCTTCATGTAAATGTCCTGTCACCATGCTTTGCTGTGCTATATCCTTTTTTACAGCTTTTCCTAGCTGATTTCACTCCCACCCCTCTGTTCCTACTATCTCAAGGGGGAGAGTATATGACAATGAAGCAAGCCAACAATTCATACATTTCCACACACAGTAATACACCCTGTTCTCTCTGTGTATCTCAATGTGTTTATGGTCTCAGGCACTAATACACAAATCTCTTGGAAAGTGTGAATGAAAATATTTATTTCACAGTCAATTCCAGAAAGACACTATATATGTATAATGTGTTACATTTACACAAATGAAGCAATATATGGTAGTATACAAGAAAAAGTAACAATCAAAAATTAAATTTACATTTCTGTAAAACATTCACGGGAAGTTCTAATTTTTAGCATGTTAGCAGGACATCTGCTAACAAATTGTCTAATTTATAAAAGCCTTCCCTGTGTAGAAAACTGAAACATCACATACTAAAATATTGGCTACTAAAAGTAAGTTTTATGGGTTCCATGGAATTGACCTTCCATTTTTAAAATTATCACTGTGATCCAAGATCTCTTCATTTTTTTAATGATACGAAATGACTGGTGAGTTACACAGAACCAAACACTAACACTGCACGAGCAAAAAATCAGACAAATCACCTTAAGGCACATGTGTAAATCCTATGCTGCACAAGACTTTTGCACCATTATGTTTTCTTTCATAAAATATATTTAGCTTGTTCTTCAAAGCAGTTTGGCTTTTGTCCTGCAGCACTGGAATGATAATGCAAAATCTTTTTGATCTAATGCTACTCCTAAAATTTCAAGCTATGTTCATTCATGATTGGCCAAGAGCTCTTATTTTTGTATCAACAATGTCCCTTGACTTCAGTGTTCTGTCCCTTTCATTACTTAACAAACTTCTTACTAAAATCAAGTCTATATTTGCTGGATTGTCACACTCAAAGATTTGTGGTCAATGGCTCAATGACCAAGTGGAGGTCAGTAACGAGTGGTGATCCTCAGGGTCAGTATTGGCACCGGCACTGTTTTAACATCGTTGTTGGTGACAGTGAGATCGAGTGCACCATCAGCAGGTTTGCTGATGACACCAAGCTGTGTGGTGCAGTTGACACACTGGAGGGAAGGGACAGGCTTCTAGAGGGAACTTGGACAGGGTTGAGAGCTCGGCCTGTGCAAACCTGATGAAGTTCAACAACGCCAAGCGCAAAGTACAGCAACTGAGCTGGGGCAATCCAAAGCACAAATACAGGCTGGGTGGAGAATGGATCAAGAGCAGCCCTGAGGAGAAGAACCTGAGGTTGTAGGGTCCTAAGAAGCTCAAGGTGAGCTGGCAATGTGTGCATGCAGCCCAAAAAGCTAACCATATCCTGGGCTGCATCAAAAGAAGCATGGCCAACAAGTTGAGAGAGGTGATTTTCCCCCCTCTACTCCACTCAGGGGATCCCACCTGGAGTGCTGCGTTCAGCTCTGAGGCCCCCAGCACAAGAAGGACATGGAGGTATTATAACAAGACCAAAGGAGAGCCATGAAGATCAGAAAAGGGCTGGAGCACATCTCCTATGAAAATAGGCTGAGGGAGCTGGGGTTGTTGAACCTGACAAAGAGAAGTCTCTGTGGAGACCTTACAGCAGCCTTTCAGTACGTAAAGGGGGCCTACAAGAAAGCAGGAGAGGGTCTCTTTTCCAAGGAGTGTAGTGATAGGACAACTAGTAATGGCTTTCAACTAAAAAAGGGGAGATTTAGATAAGGTATTAGGAAGAAATACTTTACTGTGAAGGTGTTGAGGCAATGGAACAGGTTGCCCAGAGAAGCTGTGGATGCCCTATCTGTGGAGATGTTCAAGGCCAGGTTGAACGGGGCTTCGAGCAACCTGCTGTAGTGGAAGGTGTCCCTATCCGTGGCAGAGGGGCTGGAATTACATGATCTTAAAGGTCCCTTCCAATCCAAACCATTCTGTAATTCTAAATTCCATGCTTCTTTCACCTCCCTTAGCTCCTTGGTTTATTTCACTTCCCTTAGATGACAAAAGTTTGTTTATTTCCAGAACCAATTTGTTTATTCTTCCATTTTATTTTAAATCAAAGAAAGATATCACCAGCATATTCTCTTTTTTTTTTTTTTAAAGACAAGATAATTTAAAACAATTATTTATCTAGATCTTGTCGTTCTATGACTTTTTTTTTTCGAGTGGGGTAAGGTGTACATAGAAATTAGATACTGACAAACCCAGGAAAACCTATGCTCTATTGTCAGTGGCATTCCTCTCCTGCTATTTCCACAAAGGTGCATGATAGCTAGTGTTATACATTTTCAAGAACAGTCTGCCTAACAGTTCTCCTAAGACCTTAGCACACATTTAAGCCAGAGAGTGTAATACAGTTGCAAATTCAAGTACTCCAGAAAAAAAAAAAAAAAAAAAAAAAAAAGGACAAAGTGCTTTTTGGGCTCAGATCTTTTCTTTAAATGCCTGTTACTTTTTATTCATCTACTGCATTCTAACAAATAGTACTATCCTGCTGCAAACATTCCTGTCATTTCTATCCTGCAAGTGCAATGCATACCTTGCAGCATTACTGTTTCAGTTGCGAATGTTGTCCTCTTGCCCCTGTCAAATTTCTTTTTGCTGTAATTTCCAGCTTCATATCCTGCAACAGTAGTTTAAGTCACTCTGTTCTCTTGATCAGGCTGCTATTTCTATGCATGTACATCTAAGCTCTCACTTTTGTGTAGAAAGTGTACTATTTACCTGACTTTTCCATCCTAAAAAACTTTCTCCTAACTGATTATCCATTAATAAGTCAGTATCTCTGCATCTTCTTTTCCTTATTATATCCAGAAGGGAATTTCTTCCTCTCTTAGTTTAAAACAACTTGAATACAGCAGGATTTTCTAAGAGACTAATTGTCATTATCCTGACTTTGAGAGGACTTTTTTTTTTTTTTTCCTCCAGTGACTAACTGCAGGTCAGCAATTGAGCATCTCTAGTAACCACCCATACTTTATAAGCTCCTGAGTCTCCCTTTGACTTTCAACACCTTCCTACTATCTTTGTCCTCTTTCACTAGGAATAGAAGCTACTTCAGGTAAGACTGCTTGCAACTGCCACGACTTGGCACAAATATCCTTGATGTGCCTCAAAGAATTTCAGATTATCTTTTGGTGTACACCAGGTCAAAATTAATCAAAAAGTTTTTTCCTTATTCCTTGCAAAAACCTTGTCAGTCTCAGGTTTGTACCATCTGCACTAGCACCCAGCAAACAGCTCATCATTCTTGTTTTTCAGAATCTGTTCTTAAGACAGGACCATCAACCTTACTTGACAAAGAGCCTCTCAGTTGCTTACATGACTCTTAGGATGTACTTGACTTGCACCTGCAGTCATTGCCATCAGTGTCCTTTCTCTTTGAAGACCTGCATCTCCTTTCTGCAGTTTTCAGTGCACTACTGTACGCCTAGGGCCTATCCCAACCCACTTCTAATGACTTATTTTCCTAAGTACCCACTGCTCAGCATAGGTAACAAAAGCTTATGAATGATATTTGTCATCTTTAGAGCCTTGGGTCATGCAAAATTCTTCATGAAATTTATAAAAAGACATGAAATACTTGAAGAATGTGAAAGTGCCAAAACAAACTTGTTTATAACACGTTTATTTATTTCCTCCCACAGGGTTATTTTGGAAACCGGTAGTACCTATGCTTGGTGCATGCTCTCCACGCACAATCACACAACAAAACACAGGCAGCAGAGCACAGGCAGCAGTTTTGCTGTGCTGCCACTGCCCGGAGGGGCACGGAGCTCGGGCAGAAACACAGCTGGCAGCGCAGCGAGCCGCCTACCTGGATCATTTCCATCATCTCGGCGGTGATGATGTCCTTCTCTATCATGTGCTCGATCAACTCCTTCAAGACCAGCTGCTTCGCCAGCATCACCCGGTTCTTCTTCAGCGCTTCCTGGTGGCAGCGCTGCATGCCGCACGCCCCCAGCATCCTACCTGGGTGCCCCACGAGGGGCCTCCCCGGGCAGGACCCGCTCCACACGCGGCGGAAGAGGCCTCCAGCACCCGCCCCGACGGGCCCTGCCGGGGAGCTGCGCGCTCCCCCTCCCACCGCCGGATTCCGAGGCCGCGCAGCGCGCGCGCTCCCGCCTTCCCGCGCTCCCGGCAGCGAGCACGCCGCGGGCCCAGAGATTCAAACGGCACCGAGTCACGGCGCCTGCGCATGCGCCCGCCCGCCGGGCCCCTGCCCGTCGCCGTGCGCGTGCGCGGGCTGGCGCGCCCTCACGGGCCGGCGCGTGCGTGCTGGCCGCAGCGCGGGAAGGGCTGTGGTGAAATTGGCCCCTGGGGAACGGGCTCCCAGAGCGCCTGGTGGGGGCAGAGAAACCCGAGTCGGAGCAAGATCGGGTTAACGGAAGGGGTTCTGCGAGCAGATCGGGATTAACGGGTGTGCTTTCTCTGCAAGCATACCAGTTCTGTGATCCTTCTTTTTATTTATTTTTAATTTTAGCGCTTTTGTTATTAATGCGTTGCTGCAGAAGTAAAAGCGAAGGGCTTAATTAGCGTTGAGTAAGTAAAAAGGGATGAAAAGTAGCACGCAGGCCGTACAGACGATACTTGAAAGAGATAAAGAAAACAAAACCCTGGTGTTCATAACTGGTGGCTTTCTTTTTGTCTTTCTTTTGTCTGTTTTTTTTAATCTGTGCTGGTCAACTGAATTTCTTCCTGACACTGAGAGAAGTCCTGGCTGCCTACCTTAGGCATAACTATTCCCGTGTTATACACCTGTATTGTTGTTTATTGTGGTTTATTCTTTTGCAGGTGCAGGAAGCAGAGGACACCTTCTGAAACATGCAGAAAATGATTGATTTTTAAAAAAAATCCTCAGCAAACTTGTCTCATATTGCTTTTATGACAGGTGTCATAGCTGATTCATCAGTAATGGTAATAAAGAGATTCAGATGTACACTTAGAAATTGAACTCATCACTTTTTTTTCTAAGCTAACTTTATCAAAAAAGCATAATGTAAACAGGTATAAATCATGGCTTTGTGAAATACATGTTTTGAGAAGAAAAGTGAACAATGCCACTAGGTGTTTTTTATGTAGTCTTGTTTATTAATAAACAACATACAAAATGTGTTCTTTCATCTGTAAAGAATCAAACAATAAAAAATAATTTACTTGCTTTTAGCCTATGATATGAGTTAAAAATTATGTACATATATGAAACAATGCTGTGATGATTGCTGCCTGCAGTCATAAGGAGATCTGGATGACCATGTTTGTTTTTTCTTGTTTGTCTTTTAATTTGGACATTCACGGACTTGAGTGTCTCTTTGCTCACTGCAAACTACTTTAACAGGGTCTAACAGTTTAACTTGCCCATTTTAAAAGACTGAACAGCATCACTAATTGATGAAAGCTAGAACCTGGCTCCAAACCAGAACTGTCAAGATGAAGACCACCAGAGAGCACCTGACCACCTTTGTGACTCAGGTGCTCTCTGCTACAGTCACAGCCTTGACAGACAGACTGCCCCTCTCCAGGTACCAGAGAGAAATGCCTATGCATGGGGTTATGGTGAACTTTGAGTATTGACCTTTCTACACAAACATTTGTTGTGATGACAAAATATCTCAAGTGATCTCTTTGGGCCTGTACTATAACAGAGTAATAAGCCCTCCTGTACAGCTGTCAAAACTGGTGGTCGACAGAATCACAGAATGGATGAGGTTGGAAGGGACCTCTTAAGATCATCTAGTCCAACCCCTTGCCAAGCAGAATCACCTAAGGAACATTGCACAGGATGGCATCCAGGTGGGTTTTGAATATCTCCAGCAGAGAAGAAGGCTCCACAGCTTCTCTGGGAAACCTGTTCCGGTGCTCTGTCACCCTCACAATAAAGAACTGCCATCTCATATTGAGCCAGAACCTCCTATGCTTCAGTTTGTGCCCATTGCCTCTTGTCCTGTCGCTGGGCAAAACTGAAAAGATGCTGGCTCCATCCTCTCGACACCCTCCCCTCAGATAAATATACATTGCTGAGGTCTCCCCTCAGTCTTCTGTTTTCCAGGCTAAACAGGCCCAGTTCTTTCAGTGTCCTCGTACGACAGGTGCTTCAGTCCTCTAAGCATATTCGTAGTCCTCTTCTGGACTCACTCCAGTAGTTCTATGTCCCTCTTGTTCTGGGGAGAGCAAAACTGGACTCAATACTCCAGGTGTGGCCTCACCAGGACTGAGTAGAGGGGTTAGGATCACCTCCCTTGACCTGCTGGCAACACTCTTCCGAATACAGCCCAGGATCCTTTTTGGCCACCAGGGGACATTGCTGGCTCGTGGTCAGCCTGCTGTCCACCAGGACTCCCAGGTCCCTGTCTGCAGAGCTGCACTCCAGCAGGTCAGCCCCCAGCCTGTACTGGTGCTTGGGGTTATTCCTTCCTAGGTGCAGGACCCTGTGCTTGCCCTTGCTGAACTTAATGAGGTTCTTCTCGGCCCAACCCTCCAGGCAGAGGGTATGTATATGTGTTCCATTGTTGACCTCTCTCACTGGAATAAAAAATGGTGGTGTCTTCCTTATGTTCATCACCTGCAGGCAGTGTAGGATGAGAACATTAAAAATAACACGTCATTTCATAATGCCACAACTGCTGTGAGGTTTTCAACCTCGAGCTGGTTGGCAGCAAAGTGATAGGTATTAGGTAGTGCCAGCTTCCAAATGTATGCAGCCACCCTCTTCTCAATGTTAGCACAACTATGTGGTGTGAGTGCAGCAGAGGCGTAGCAACAAGCAGCACAGATCAGAAATTTGTGTTGCTGCCAAAACTTTTATAATCAGGGAACTGCAGTCTCAGTCTCCAAATAGGAAAGTTAGGGCGGTTGATTATCACAAAACTCTCAGTGTTACTGTTTGCACAGGCAAACAGTAATGCACAGGCAGAAACTACTCAGAGCTGTTTCTGTTCCTCCCCTTTCCAAGGCAGCTTGTCTTTCCTTATGATTCGCTCTTCTCCCCCATAAAGATATATCTCCAGTTTCGGTTGTTGCTGTATGTCACGCAATTTTCTCTTCAGTGACTTTGCTTATTTTGTGCCAAGATGAAGCATCATGGTATTGCACTGTATATATGTAAATTGTGCAAAGTTTGTAGTGAATGTAGATACTATGTCTGTAGTTCAGCTCTGTTTCACGGCATGATAAGACAAACTTCACCCATTTGAGGCATGAAAAAAATCAGCTCTTTCACCTTCCCTCCAGGAGAACCATGAGGTTCAGCCTGGTGGGGGTTTGGTCCTGCCTTCATGGAAGGTGGAATTAATCATACTGTGGAGGGCTGGAAGACATCTTCAAAGACCTCATCGTTGATGGCAATCTCATAAGCAGGTGGTGGAGTGAGCGGCTCCAATGGCTCAACCCTGTCTGTAGTACCTTTCACTTCATGGATGTCTGAAGTAATTCGCAATCTTGGGGGCAGCGCCAGCTGCAAGTGCATCCTGGAGCCTGTATCTGTCTCAGAGGTGCTCCTCGTGTCTGGTGCCACTGAGACCCTGAGGGTTTCCATCACAGTCTCTTCCTGGGCAGGTGATTCAATAGCTACATTGTAAGGGGGGGGTTCACTCAGTGGTGAGGGCACTGAGCCTGGATTGGATGCAATTGTCCATATCGCTGGAACTGACATAGTCATCACCTCCTCGTATGTAGGTGCTTCATAGGCAGCATTCACCCTATGCACAAAAGCAGAATGTCAGTTACGCTGGTTATTTTACTGATTTTTTATTTTATTTTTCATGTAGAGGCTTGTAGTTTGAATAATGTAGAATAGGGGCCATGCTAGAATCAGTAGATGGAACTGAGGCAAGATATTTCATGTGGTATTATCACATATCATATTCTGTTATTGCATCAGTTCACTTATCCAGCCAGCTTAATACCTTGCTTCCTAGTCTAGAGAGTGTCTTATCTGACCATTTTCCCACACTCAGCAGAATAAGTTAAAAAAAAACAAAACAAAACAAAAACAAAAACACACTGTTCAATTCAATGTGTTAGGCTTAGCTTGATATCTATTCATTTAAAATGTGCCAGCAGTTACAATTTACTACAAGGAGTTACTGATTACTAGTTATTTCTCTGAATAAAATGAGACTTTGCTTTTTATCTCTGTTTTAACACATTAGCTCAACGTTCATCAATATTTAAGAATGTAAGTGGAGAAAAACAAATCATTTCATTTAAACAAGGATTTGCTATTCTGTCTTAAGAAGAATGTATGCACAGAAAATTGTTACTTTAGAAATGTTTTCCCTTTTAGGACATATGTTTAAATAAATAGATACTAGTTTACTGTTAGAATGCCCCAAAACTACCAAAGACAACTACAGAATTTATTTCTCTCTAATCTTTCTAAAAATAAACACAATAACATTTTTGCATTCTTACAACACCGTGCATTTCAGAACATCAAGCAAATTATGCAGCTGGATAATGATTGTCTGGATTATAGTGACAAGGAAGCAAACATAAATAAACTCTTCAACTATAGTACACAGATTGTGGGTGAATTAGGTGATAAAGTGCAACCTGCAAACACACATGAATCCAAAAAGATGTGTGAGTATTCAGAGACTCTCAAAATCAGATCCTGTTAATGTGAAATTGTGTTTTTAAGACTGGAAACACACCCAGTTGCAGGTTCTTTTTTAAAAGTTTGCCAAAGAACAGTTGCTTTGGAGGTCAGGTTTATAGAACTAAACCGAGCTAACATTCAGTATTACCTCAGCATTTTTACTTTTTCCTTGTCTGACTCATTGGCGGCAGGGCTTGATTACTCAAGGGAAGATAAAACTAGGCCTGATCTGTTTAACCTTGGTAACCTTGGAAATAGTTAGTGAATCAGTTCCCAGGAGGAAGAAAATATGTATTGGGCAGGATAAAGGAGATTTATAGCACAGACATTTGTAAGCTATACCAGAGTAATGAAGGAAAACAACCTAGAAAACCTTTTGTCTTCTGAAATGGTTTCTGTGTTTGATTCCCTAGTGGAAGGGCAGCAAAACAAAATGATTTTAAGGAGAGAGAGAGAGTGAGTCACAGAGGAATAACTGAGTTGGTGCTTACCCTGCTTGGCTTTGTCTGTTTGGAGGTACCTCATTTGTGTCATGTCGGTGTCGATTCTTCAAGTAACACTCAACAAACACGCTCAGCAAATAACCAATCAGGCATACTCCACCTACCCCTAGGAAGAAGTAGCCTATTGGGTTAATGTTGGATGAAATGGCTAGCATGGTGACCCCAATGAGAAGAGCAGCAGTGAAAAGAAGCAACAAGGCTTGGCGGATGTTCTTCCAGTGTGACTCTAACCACATGGTAGTATGGGTGGTGGTAGCAGACATTTGAGAATGGATAACCAGTTAAGGGAACAGACATCTGTGGAAGATAAAAATATTTTTTTCAGGTTGAAATGTGTCCATACAAACACATTACCAGTAACATGACCAAAATAACATACATGCACGTTTATTCCATCATGAGAACAGGCAGCTATAGACTGTATGTTTTCATGATGGAATATTACCCATCATGGAATCCAGTAGTAAGCCTGTGAGATCTGTGCATAGATAGATGCCAATGTAAATTTACTAGAATTTCCTGTGTGGGTGCACATTGAATAATGGGAGTGCTTGGACTTGAAGGCATGAAACATAAAATGTGTGAATCAGCACTTACTCTCAGGCTTATCTAAAGTGGTAGAGTTACCTATTAGAGAAATCTAGGATGCAAATTTGATTCTGTGCACTTTGCATAAACGTAATAAATGGAATAGATGTAAAGGTTTATTCTAGGACATTTTAAAATTGCATGATGAACATTGAGGTACTAGTTCAGATCACAGAATAAACGTAGCCAAAGGTGCTCTCTGTCCCAGTAATTGAATGCCCTCTGTGTAGCATTTTAGCAATAACGTTATATTAGGTTCTAGATATAGCTTCAGTATGTCTGTTTTTGTAAAATGTAGACACATTTTAGTACAAGTCTATATCTTTAGTTCTTTTCTTTTGATCTACATTTTTTTTTCACCATTCTATTCTCACCAGTGCCCCTCCTATCCTTAGTTCCAAACCACATATCTCTGAAAGAGACAGTAGTTGTTGTGTACAGTCAATATGGAATGAATACCAAGGATCTGTGGTATTCAAGAAATACAATCATTAAGGAGTCATCTAGTATGTGTTACACTAACATATATCCCACTGTTTTGATGAAGACTGCTTTGAATGAAAAAAGTATGACAAAATAGGCATGTTTTAATTACTATAAATATCCAAACAAATACAGTTTTATATAGTTCCATGTTACATTGTGTGCTTTTGCACACTAAATGTATTCTCTAGTTACAGAGCAAAAATATGTAAATTTATATATATATATAAATGCCAGATAAAGAAACACATTATTTCTGAACAGGTTATGTTCTTACTACCTTGTTTACTGTCAGCTTTAAACATAGACTTACCAGAATGAGGCTTTGGTAGGTAGGAACAGTCATGTTTTAACTTCTATCTTCATCACAAGGAGATTCATGCAAGCTCTTCTGTCCCTGCTTCTTCCCCTTCTGATCTGAGGGCAGGACACCAGTAAAAACTTTCCCTTCCTCCTTTTGCGTCTTCTTTCAGGGAGACGAGGAAGATTTATTTTGAAAGTAAAAGCTGGAAAATAGTGAATATGGGTAGGCACAAAACCACAGGGAGATCCTGTTGTGCTAGTCTTGCGTGGGAAAGTAGAACCTCAGCTTTCCAGGTTCTGACTCTGAAAAAATTTCTGGATGATCACATACCTTCTACACTTTCCCAGCTCTTCCAGGTCTGTCCCACAAAAGCAGGAAACTCATTAGAAAAGAGGGCGGAGAAAACAGAGGGGGAGTGCTTACCTGCGTCAGATATGCTCTACTTTCATAAGAGAAACTCTGCTCTGAAAATTACGTTCTCTCCATACAGCAGAAGAATCTTGATCTCTGCCTCACAAAGCAGGAAGGACTGCAGGTCCAGCCCACATCTCATGGCCCACATATAAATCTGTTTATGAGTTCTGTAAAATGTAAATTAGTACATTTTTCTATCCTGATTGGGTGCTGCATGTCAGGTATTTTTTTATGACCTCTTGGATTTTACAGACAAAAGGAAAAAAGGTTTCTATTTTATGGAGGGCTGCATTAAAATCCTTTTTACTTCCAGGTGTATCTGGGAATAAGGAATATTGGTAATCAACAGAGCAGGTACAGAATTACTTTTTGAAGTCTGTTACCACCTGTACCTTTATGTCTGAAAATCATTGGAAGTTCTCAAACACTGAACATGAGTTATGTCAAGGGGCTAGCTGCAGCTCATGTTTATTTGTAATAGGAATATGTCCTGCCAACTGTTTTTTAATTAATTTTGAGGTTATAATTCACCATGGGCCAACAAGGTATGGTATGGAGTTTAACAAAAATAAACGTAGTCTTGGATGGGTGGAATAATGTCAAGCAGGTTGGGGTCTGGAATGGAGCTCTACTGAAATACGCCTGGTGGTCATGATAAACAACAAGCAATGAAAGAGTCAGCAGTTTGTGCTAGAAGCACTGGAAACAAACTGTCCTGAGCTGCATCAGTAAGAGTATAGTCAAGAGACCAACGGTGTGATTATTTCACTCTACTCAGCACTTGTTATGGCATACCAAGATTATTGTGTACAGTGTTGGTCCTTCCAACAATTGAACAACTGGATGAGATCTAGTGAACTGCCACCAAGATTTGAGTGTTGGAGAACTTGAGAAGTTAAGAGAGGTTGAAGGAATTGGGTTTGTACAGCCTAGAGAATGGAAGGCTTGAACAGGTGGGGAATGCCTACTCATGGTTTTCCAATACTTAGTAGGTAGTTACAGAGAGGCTGGTGGTACTCTTTTCACAAGGATGCATGGTGACAGGCAGGATGCAATAGGGAAGAGGGGAGCCTTCTGAATGTGAGAAACAATTTTCAATGTGAAAACAAGTAAATGTTGCAGTTACTTGCCCAGAAAAGTGATGGAATCATCTTGGCTGGAAATACTTAAGACTCAGCTGAGTTTAAAGCCCTGGTTTCAGACTAGATGGTCACCCCTTCTAGCATAGACTTGTTTATGCTTCTGTGTTTCTATTATTTTTACCTTTAGAGTTGCTTTTTTGGCTTTGACATATAAAGACGTTCAGCTCTCTGGTTGTTGCCAATTCTTTGCTTTCAAGAGAATTCCATTGAAGATGCAAGACTTAACACCCATGTAAAGAGGAGGAAGTCAGGCTTCTGGTGTGAGCATGTCATTCTGCAAGACTATCATCAAAATAGGAAAAATGATTTGTTTCTTATAGCCTTTTCTGTTTTGGGGTTGCCTAATGTTGAGAACACCTTAACTGATAAGGAGGATTTCACAAAACTGTTTTCACAGTTTCTCTGCACAGAAAGTATGACTGAATGGTGGTGGAGTCTGATGCCTGTGTACAAACAGCAACTTCCTTCTAACCAGGTAGCTAGTAGGTTGGTAATTGTTAGAACTGTTTCTTAGAAATAAAAGATTTAAATCCTACTTGGTTTAGGAGGGAATAAAAATACACATTAGACCTTGGCTAAGTGTTCTACTTACTGAGCTATTCTAATAAAAGAGCATCACTACCAGAAGAATTATTTCCAAAGAAAATATTTCCACTTTTTAAAGTAGGAAGTTAAAGTATGGTTTGACAAGGCAGCTGAATAAAACTAATAGATAACTGCTGTGGACAATGGTAGCCCTATCTCCTTTTGCCCTCTTCTCCATCTGCCATCAATCAAGGCCTGTCCTTGCAGGGATTCTAGCGATCAGCTGATCCCTCACGGAGCCAGCTCAGCTGTCTAAGCTAGCCAGAAAGTATTTACATTTTTCCAGAGTGGATTATTTGCCAATTTATTGGGCTGAATCTGATCTCCAAAAGACGTTTAGATGTAGAGCTTAGGGATATGGTTTAGTGGGGACTGTTAGCGTTAGTTCAGAGGTTGGACTTGATGATCTTGAGGTCTCTTCCAACCTAGAAATTCTGTGATTCTGTGATCTAACCACTAGATCCACTTTCAAAGGAAGCAATAGAAATGCATAACTGGAGTGGTGGAGGGCAAGGGAGGAAGAGCAGGAATATCTCATATCTGCAGTGTGCACCATTTGATCAACCCAGCCCAAACTATTGGAGTAGAAGGAAGTTCTTTGACTGAGTAAACATCAAAGCCCTGCAGAAAGGTGTAGAAGCTGATTCACCTTGCCTGTTAATTGTATCAGGATTTTCTAGCACAGACTGATAACTTGAGGCAACTTCCAGCTCTGGTATCTACACTGACTATCAAATCCCATCTTAAAGTACTTATCTTTCTACAAGCTTCCTTCTGCAGAAAGCCACAGCACTGCAGTCATCTGCACGTTTTGCTGTGGAAAGTAGAAACGTAAAAACTGCTTAGGGGCTAGGCCTTTTTGCCAAGTCGGGAGAAAGTTATGAAGGTGGAAAAATCTTCATTATTTGATGGAAAACTACCTATGCGATTGGAAAGGCTTTGTTTGATTTGTGGAAAGCCAAAAAGAAATAGGTTTTGTTGAGATTTTTTTGTAGTGGTTTTGAGTGGTGCACCGTTTTTAAAAGCGTTTATAGACATAGTTATGAAATACCAGGAAAAAAAAAAAAAAAAAAAAAAGGCTAGAAATGGTGGGTATCTCTGTTGCATTAGTTGTTACTTTTATTACTTCAGTTTATTTCAGTTTGTTCTGGGTCTGGCTGGGATGGAGTTAACTTTCCTTGCAGTGGCCCATATATAGTGTTGTGCTCTGCACTTGTAACTAGAAAAGCACTGGTATCACACCAGTGTTTTTTTCCATTGCTGAGCAGTGCTGGCACAGCATCAAGACCCTCTCCAAACCTTGCAAAGCCAGGAGGCTGGTGGTGGGCAAGGGGTGGGGAGGGGACATCACCAGGGCAGCTGACCTAAACTGACCAAAGATATTGCATACCATATGATGTCACACAGCAATAAAAGCTGGGCTAGGGGAAAGAGAAAAAGAAGGGGTGGGCCCTCATTATGAAGACATCTGTCCTTCTCAAAAAAAAGGTTTTTGTGTTTGTGTGTTGAGGCCCTTGTTCAAAGGACATGTCTGAACATCACATGTTGATGGGAAGTAGAGAATAATTTTATTCTCTTTGCTTCTGCTCAGCCTTTGCTCCTTCCCCCCCCCCCCCCCCCTTTTTTTCCTTTCCACTCTTTCTTTTCCCTTTAATTAAATTATCATTATCTCAACCCATGAACCTTTTTTTCCCGTCATCATTTCTTCTCCTCCTTTTCTTTTGAGGATGGGGAGTGGGAGAATGGTTGTGGTGGAACTTAGCTGCCTAGCGGGGTAAAACCACAGTAACTACTGTATATTTAATTCAAGGAATTTTAAGGATTTCTGAGATGAATCTTTAGGAATGATTTTTGTGCATTTACAAGAAAAATACTTTGTAACACATCTGTGAGTGCATTAATTCAGCATTTCTCTCAATATGATACAGACTGCTGTGTGAATCTAAAGATATAATGCTGTATGAACATTTTGCATTTTTGAATGATTTGTGAGATTTCTGTGTCTGCCATTCTGATTATCTCCTTAGTTGGGTGCAGACTGACATTGCTTACAGTGTGTCACTATCCATAACAATGAAAATTCAATCACATGACTGCATCAGGAAGTTTGTGGTGATACCAAGATTTAGAGAACCCAGAGTTGTTTGGGAAAGGCCTGAATAGGTATTACTATGCAGTGGTTACAAAACAAGGGGTGCAAGTCAGGGAGAGTAAACAAGGACATTTATACTATCATCCTAAACTCTCTCCCTTTCATGTGAAGTAGACATGCTTTTTATAAAAAAGCGTTCTCTATTTGCATTCTCTATTGTTCGGGCATGCTGTGGGGATCAGTCTTCATTTGATAGCAGATTTCCTAAGACCACAGGTCTTGTTTTTCAGTCTTTCTTCCAGTACCTCTTTGTTGATCTTTGTTCTTCATTCAGTCTCTAAGTATCAGTTCACCTTTCCCCTGTTTCTTCTCACTATCTATTTTACCTCCTGCCCAGGCTGCTACTAATTAACTTAGTACCTAGTGTAACCGCATTTATCAGGTGGGTATGCAGAGAACTTGCTTTATTCCCAAGGGCTTGTGACGTGGGTACCATGGCACCATTAATCTCTCTGTAATCACTAAGTCTATAACCTTTTCCTGAAGCAATTTCGGAGAGTCTGCACAAGTATTATGAACAAAGTGGTACAGAACCACCTTTTCCTGTCTTGTCTACTACTTGTTTTGACTCCCAGATTCTGCTTAGTCACCTTTGTAAAGCATGACTTCATTTTTTTCTGTTGAGACTACTCTGTGTCAAAGGCATTATTATGTTGTATCTATGGGGCTGCCATGACCTGTGGTTGATACAGTTGTGGTAGGTCTGATGTTGATTAGGAGGAAGTAAAAGCCCAACAAAGTTACACCTGTGCTTGGATGTTCAAAAATGTGTGTAATTTTGAGAATGGCTGTTATGCTTGAATGTTCATGGTTGAATAAACATTCGTTTCTTGGGAACCAGCAGATTCTTTCCATCTTCCAGCTTATTCCAGTTCTTATTGGATCAAGGTGAAAGTCGTTTTATGTGTAGTCACTGTATGGTGTTTTGTTGGCATGTCTATCTTCTACCTGCAGTGACTTTTCTGTATCAGTCATGGTAGAAATTTGTTCATAGAAAGACTCATGTTGCAGGGATAGCTTCTACTGTTGCTAGTAGCTCCTCATCTGTCTCAGGAATACCTGAAAAACATTTAAGAAGTGTTTTCAGGGCTGCCTACACATTTGAAGTACACAAGTATTTAAAATTAGTGAAGCAGTGCCCCCTTTTATGTCATGAGAATGGCAGAAGAGTAAAAAGCACTTACCAAGGCTGTGGTATTTGAGGATTTTATCTCTCATTTCAGCCTTTTGTATTCACATTTTTAGTGTTTTCTCTGAAATAAAAAAATAAAAAATAAAAAAGAGGAGGTCTAGAAACTTCCTCAGCTTCTTATTATGCAACTTGCTTATGACAGAAGCTATGAACCTCAGATTTCATTTGCACCGGTAAAACTTTCTGCAGCTGGTCATGTTTTATGACAGAACCTAGTCTGGTCTGTATCGTTTGTCTTTTGTTGGAGGACTTTCTATACTTTGTAGGATCTCTACACATGCAATAGTAGTATTGCTGAAAAATCAGATGTTGCTACATGTAAGATGTAAATTGCCAGTATATGCTCTTTTGAAGGAGAGCACCCCAGTCACTGTAATGCTACTAAATGGAGTATAAGGGTCACTTCTCCTTTCATGCTAATTGACAGCTCCTAAAGTGGATCATAAAGAGGAGGAAAGAACCTGACTGTGACTAGAGGCAAGGAAGGAGGGCAGTTAAGATCCAACTGCTAGAATATTGTGAAAGAATCAAGTGGAATATGTATTGTGAAAAGAGGAAGTGAGAAGAAAGAAATTGTTTTAAACTGAAATTAAGAAATCAATTAAGAATAGTTAAAAGAACATGGGAAGATCATGTACTCTCATACTAGACTATATTAGGTCATGCTAGAAATAAGAGAGAATAAGACTTGAATATGCAGAGCAACTTTATTGTAGGACAGTGTTTGCATCCCCTTCCTGCAGACATAAAGCCAAAGCAGATGATATGCCGTAAGAAAAGTTAACATGTATTTGCTGCATATTTCTTGTGCCCTTGTCTTCGTCTCTGCTCCTAGCGAAATATTCTTGCTGCTTATGTTGCCAATACATATGGTTGTCCTCCTGACATGCTCTAAATTGCTAACAAGGCATTCAGCTAACAAAGTAATAAAGAAAAAAAGCACAAGCTTTCACTCTGTTTTGCTTCAGCCATACAATAGAAGCAACGTACCTCCGAGACAAGAAGCTAGAGACATTCTTTTTTTTTTTTTTTTTTTGCCTCTGGAAAAAAACGAGCGTTACATTTCAGTTACATCTCTTCAAATAGGCATTTATATGTGTCAGTGAAAGAGCATTTTCTTTGTTACACTATGAAAGCAAAAAGGTATGTGAGCTAAAAAGGGTGCATCTTTTAGCTTGTCATGATTTGCAAGGTGTGAACTGTCAGTTTACTTAGTGGTAAGTATGGGTTTTATCCAGTTCTAACACGAATTTGCATTTCTGCAAATTCGGATACTGCCAAATTAGTAAGAGTAGATCATAATGAATTTCTGGTATGTGCCATGATCACGTGCCACAGTATTGCAGTTTGTATGACATCTGAATTTTTATCCTGGTATATTCAAGCATAGCATTGTGAACATTTTTTTTTTTTTTTCTTCTGTGGGATGAATTGTTGTTTCCAACATCAGCCGACAGCTGCAGTTTCACAAAGAGCACCATGCCAGCCCAGGCTACTATTTGCATAGCCATAGAATCATAGAACACCCCTAGTTGGAAGGGATCCACAAGGATCATTGAGTCCAACTCCTGGGTCCCCAGAGGACCACCCAGAAAATCGGACTGTGTGTCTGAGAGCATTGCCCAAATGCTTCTTGAGCTCAGTGCTGTGGCAACTTCCCAGGGGAGCCTATTCTAGTGCCCTACCACCCTCTCGATGAAGAACCTTTTCCTGATATCCAGCCTGAACCACCCCTGTTGCAGCTCCAAGCTGTTCTCGTGTCCTATTGCTGGTCACCAGAGAAAAGAGATCAGCACCTGCCTCCCTGCTCCCCCCCATGAGGAAGCTGTAGACTGCAATGAAGTCTCAGTCTTCTATTCTCCAAGCTAAACAAACCAAGTGACTTCAGCCACTCTGCATACATCTTTCCCCCCAGATCCTTTACCATCTATGTAGCCCTCCTTTGGACATTCTCTAACAGTTTTATATCTTTCTTATACTGTGGCACCCAAAACTGCACACAGTCTTAAGGTGGGGCTGCAGCAGTGCAGGGTAGACAATCCAGGTTAATCTTGGGAAAATCACTTCCCTTTACTGGCTACCACTGCTGCGCTTGATGCACCCCGGGATACAGTTGGCTCCTCCTGACTTCACTAATTTTAAATACTTGGGTACTTTAAATGTGTAGGCAGCTCTGAAAACACTTCTTATGTTAAACATGATGTTTCAGAAAAGAAAAATCAGTTAGTTCTGCACACCCCAGGATATGGTTGGCTCCATTTGGTTGCCAAGGCACAGTGCTGGCTCATGTTCAGCTTGCTGTCAACCAAAACTCCAGATCCCTTTCTGTGGGACTGCCCTTCAGCATCTCGTCTCCCAGTCTGTACATGTAGCCAGGGTTGCCTCTTCCCAGGTGCAGAATCCAGCACTTGCTCTTGTTAAACTTCATATTGTTGGTGATTTCCCAGCTCTAGTTTCCCTAGATCTCTCTGCAAGGCCTCACCACTCCTGACAGAGTCAACAGCTCCACCCAATTTGGTATTGTCCATGAACTTGCTCAAAACACCTTCAAGTCCTACATCCAAATCATTTAAGAAAACAATAGAAGAAGAAGAGGACTGGTCCTAAAATGGAGCCCTGGGGAACCCCGCTAGTGACAGGTCATCATCCTAATGTAACCCCATTTACAAGAACACTTTGAGCCCGACCCGTCAGCTGATAGTTCACACATCTTATTATGCTTTTATCTGACTGTATTCTGGTCATTTTGTCCAGAAGAATACTGTGAGAGACAGTATTGCAAGCTTTGCTGAAATCCAGCATGATTACATCACCTGACTTCCTTTGGTCAACTAGACGGGTGATCTTACCATGAAAGGAAATTAAATTTATTAAACATGACTTTCCTCTTGTGAACCCACATTGGCTTTTACCAATGCATTGTCCTTCAGGTGTTTTATACAATTATTCATGTTCAAAAGTTATGCAACTTTTGTACAGTGGTTGGCTGTACCCAAAATTATGTTGGTGGCACCAGCCTTAGAGCCACATATTGATCTGCTGGGTCTGCCTGTTCCTTTTAGTGTTGATCCCCACTACTGGAAGGATAGAGGAAAACACTACCTGTGCACCTGATCCTTTAACCAATAGCCCCAAAGCCCTAAAGTCCCTTTTCATTGATCCTGGACTTCTCTTTGCTACCTCATTAATGCCAATGTGAAAAACCAATAAAGGGTAATAATCAGAGGGACATTCCAGGTGAATGACTTCCTGAGCAACGTCTCTTACCCGAGCCCCAGGCAGACAGCAGACTTCCTTATCCCTATGGGTTGGGTCTGGATGACAAATTGGGCCCTCAGTTCCCTTCAGAACGGAGTCTCCTATGACTATAACCCTTCTTTTAACCCATAACCCTTCTTAACCCATACACCACTTTTGCTTTCTCTGGAATTCCTTGTGTTTTTAAAGGGAGCTCTGTTTTATTAAGGCTTCTGTTGCTGAGAGATAGCTTTCTTGTTCACTGTAGACTACAAAAAACACAACATGCAACGTGTGGAATTAAGTGTATGTCTGATTGAACAGATAGCTTTGACAAAATTTACTACAGGTGGTAACTGTGCATGGAGTGATGACTGGTTGCAAAGGGTCTTTCTGTGAATATGAGAAGATTGCCAATGAAGGGGGAATTGCAGGGTAGAGTGGACATTGTTCATGGACATCTGTATTGGACTGAAGTCATATTTGATGCCAAAAATGATCTGCATGATAATTTCACTGTTTATTGAGAAGAGCTGCTGAGTCTGATGGCACCCTCTGATTAGTAAGACTGTTCTGTGACCTTACCTGCAGTTGGAAGACATCAGAGTGACTCAGGAAACATTAACTCTTTGAAAACCTCTCATCTGAGTGCTCTCACTTTAGGTGTATGGAAGGTCATAGTTCAGCCTGCAGAGACTTGTTAAAATATATTGGAACTACAGATGAGGTACTACAGATGAGGTATATATTCTCATCTGCTGTCTCCTCTCTTCCTCCCAGCGACCTCCAAATTTTGTCTTACTTGATAAAAAAGGTTTAATAGCCTCCTGTCAATCAATAAATATTTGTCAAAGCAAGTATCAAATGCTCTCTGCTGCCATACATAGTTGTACCACTAGACCTACTTTATTTGTATGTGTCCTTATTTCACAAACAAATAAATGATCCATGGTTTTGTTTCCTACATATTCCAATGCTCTACATAAACCATCTTTGCCATTCTCCTGATATCCTGTCATTGTGGGATACTCCTTGATCCAAGGTAGGTGCTTTTTGATAACATTATCTTGAGGAAGTAATTGTAAACACTTTGCATATTGTTTGTTTACTGTTCTCATTTAAGTAGCGGTGTCCATCCCTTCCTGTAATTAAAGAAAGGCACTTTTTTTTTTTTTTTTCTCTCTCATTATTTTCGTCTATTGAGGAATAATAGCAAGAAAAGGGAAGCAAGGAAACTGTTCTTGTAGCTAAAGAACTGACTGTACTGTGATTCAGGTAAGGAGTTACGTTTCAAGTTCTAACAAACTACCTTTGGTGTGACTTTAAGCACACAAATTCCTTGCAGGTCTCTTGGAGAACAAATATTTTTAGGATGGGGACTGACTCTTATTTAGTGCTTTGCTAACAAGGTCAAGAGCTTACTAAGCTGTCTTTACAGCCCTCCTCAATACCTCTATCTCTGTCTCTGTCTCTATCTCTATCTCTATATCTCTATCCCTATCTCTCTCCCTCTCTTTTCCTCTCCCTCCCTCTTCCTTCTCCTCCTTCCCCCCCCGCCCCCCCGAAAGAGTAGAAATATTTCACTGAAACATGTAATTTCACAACATTTCAAGTGTTGATGATGTAAGAGATTAGCACAATGAACATCCTCCCTGCCCAATGTATTTATAAGTGAACTTCTATACCTTGGGGTCTATGCCATGTTGGATTTCCCTAATATTTTTAAGGCACAATAATTTGTGGATACTCCTTGTTTCCAGCCAGCTTGTACATTGCAGTGGGTTGTGCTGTCCACACTAATAAGCAGCTTCTCATGCTTTTAAAGGGCCATCTGCATCTTTCTTATTTCCCAGAAACCTGTCAAAAGGAGGGGATTCCTGCCGTGGAAGAGGGCTCTGGACTGGTGGTGTTGTACCTCTAGGGGTTCCCAAGCTTGAGGGAGCCTAGCAGAGGTTACTCCCTACCACCGTTTGTACTTCAGACTCTTAAACATATCCATCCCTATCAGAATATGAAAAATTCCCTCAAAGTTTCAGAGTTTCAGGCTGATAGGAGATGTTTGTGAGAAGTAATCCCAACTGGTTCGGATGATCTGGACAGAGAAAAATTGGAAGCTGCTTTATCTGTAGTTTTGAAAAAAGAACCTCAGCTGTTTGAAAAGAACCTTAGCCTTTCTATCCAGGTATTTTCCCTGAAAGTGCTCCTAACTACACTACATCGCTCTAGGTCTGATTTGCCTCCACATACAGTGTATGTTTCCAGCAGTCCTACTGACAATTTGGAAAACTGTAGCTACATACATAGCACAAAAACTTTGCATATGTACCATGTCTTTCTGTTTGGATTTGACTCTTATTGGATTTTATTGGATCTTATTGACTCTTATTTGGATTTGGCTCTTATTCCCCTCCTTTGAATACCATTTCATTGCTGCAAACTTTACAACTTGTTGATCCAAATGAGCCAAGGCCCATGTTTTTAGTTTTGTGCTCTTCAGTCTATCATCACTTGCCTCTCTGCTATCAGAAAAATCTGTCATTGCTGTTTTAACGTGATCCTAGCAATCCTTTTCCTTTTCTGCTGTGATTCCATGTATAATTTACTGACATGTACTGGCTTTGTACATTGTGAGAAAAAACTGAGAATTTTATTCAGACAGGATCTTCTGTGAAGCTATTTTATTTGCGATTGCAATGTGGGCATCCTGCAAACATGAGCGCACAGTAAAAGTTTATCATAACCTTATATGCCCTATTACGTGACACCTGATTTTTCCCGTTTCCTCATTCACTGAGTACTAGAGGTTCACAACCTACTCGATGCGCTTCTATATATGTACAATTTTATTTGACCAACTGTTAATTTCTCCTTTTCCTTTTATTTATTTATTTATTTATTTATTTATTTATTTATTTATTTATTTATTTATTTTTCTTCTCTTGTAACTATTCTGTTACAAAGCTTATCCTGTTTTTCTTAGCTATCCTCCTTACTTTGGGACAGTGGGACCTTCCCCTTATCTGCTTAACATACTCCCCACTGCTATGTCACACAATCACTGTTGAATATGCAAGGTTAGTGGAATTTTCCACTGCAAAAACACCTTCTATTCCAAAAACACAGCTTTGTTTCTCACAATTCTCCCCTCTTCTTTTCTGACTCCTGTTGTTGTTTTTGCACCTCTTCACATACCCCACTCTTGAGTTTTTTCAACATTAAGGCGCAACATTCTTCTTCGGATGTCACAGGGGATGGCAGATACACAATGCCATTATTATTGTAATAACAACAAACAGTTGTTTGAGCCAATTCCAGTTGGGCAGGCTCTCATCTGGTCCATTCCTTGGTGAGCATATCCCCCCCTTCCCCATCAGCGCCACCCAAATCCCCACACAATGCTGCTCACTGTTGCTCAATCACCACTACATATCAGGTTGAGGTGACATAAAACTCGTACTGTGGCCTAAAGCTTCACTAAATTTACTCTACTAATGTGAAACAACAGCTACCTAAATTCCTTACATACCAGCAGCTTGTTTCCCATTCAGATAGATGAGTCTACAGAGTAGTAACGCAGAGCTTTTCTCATCTGATGTTTTTCTCAATGTCTTCATCACCAATATAGTTTTCATCTTGTCTTGTAGAATGCAGTTTTGTGTTTTCCTGATGGTCAAGGTCATCAATGCTTGATCACCATGATCAAAAAAACCCAACAAATTCTTGCAATGGCACCAGCCTCTCAGCCATGTATTGATCAGCTGGGCCTTCCAGGTGTGCTCAGCACCTGCATCCATAAGGATGGCAGAAAAGAGAGAGACTTAATTTAGGAGGCTTTGCTTGCTGAAGGTTGGAAGGACAAGAAATGACAAGAAGGTATTTGCACGAGGTTAAAGAACTATCTCGTTCTGCAAGCCTCTGTTTTGTGCTGTGTGTGAGGTCATTGCTGGAGAACTGTTTCAGTGCAGGCTGGGTAAGAAGCACAGGGAACTGACATGGAATAGACCCATAAACCAGTGGCACAGGGTGGAAGCAGGCCTCTGGGCCATCCCTAGCCTCACTGAAAGAGTGCAACAAATACTGTAGAGCTTCACAGTAAATACAGTTAATCCTATAACTTCTTCCCCAAATGCTCTTCTGTGGCCAACTGACCCTGGCCTGTTTAGTCTACTTAAGCTCTGCCTTTTTTTTGTTTGCCTGCTCCCTCTCAGTGAATGTTTTCTCATTGAGACACCTCTGACTGCTCAAATCAATGTTCAGTTTTATTCTGTTCTGTTTCTTCCATTGCTGGGTTTCCTTTGCTCAAGTGCCACCTATCTTTCTCTGCACCTATCCTCTGCTTCCCGTGGTTTCATTATTTTACTGAGCCACTTTCTTAAGCTTATTTTCTGACTTCGTGCCTATCTCTATCTTTGCTTGCTTGCTTTTAGTGTAGCATTGTTGGCACCTACCCTTCCATGCCAGTTTCACAGATTTGCCAGATGTGGGAAGTGAGACTGTATCTCCTTTAGGTCTGTAATAGGGCAGAGGGGAACACAACTCCAGGCTTGTTCCCTAGAATTCAAAGTTAAGCTTTTCCTGCATCTTTCAGTCTCTGTTTTGGTTCAAAAGTCCATCTCCTTGCTTGGTATTCTCTGCCTTGACAGATAAACATCATGCTACCTTGAAAGTGATGTGGACGTAAAGCTCTGAAGAACTAGTGATGTGTATGTAAAGCTCTGAAGAACTAATTTATTAGAAGAGGTATCAACTTTACGGAGAATTCTTCCAGCTATTTCCAAATAGCTGACAGTTCTTACTAGTGCTTAGCACCGACCCCTGTGTCTGGTAGAAGACAGAGGTTTAGGTCCTCAATGTTTTTTAAAGTAATGCTCAACTTTTAGCTGCCCTGCCACCTGGTGGCATTAGAACATTCAGATAAACAGCTGAATTCCCACAGTGGATGTTACCAGGCCACTGGTGTCCCCGTAGGCTAACATATATAGAGAGCAGATCAGAAAGGGAGGCCAGGTAAAGAAGCTAGTACTTAGTGCTTAGACTACTTAAATGCCTGCTACCTGAGAGGTATAGTTGCCAGCCAGTGTTTATTGGGGTAGTCACAAGACTGTGTACCAAGAGCTGGTGCTCATGATCATGCCTCTGTAACAGAGGAGTAATGTTGCCTTAACAAGAGTCAGAACTTGCTCAAACCTCTACTCCCAAACAGGCAAATTTTGCTCGAGGTAGGTATAGGGACTGGCAGCAATGTGCATGCTCACTGACAAAAATGCAAAAGATGTAATCATGTACTAATGGTTATCATAGACAATAAGTCATATAAGGAAAACAACTCAGTTCAGATTTTGTTAATCTTCTCAGTACTGTTTAAATATTTTAGTACCTAAGTCTTTGAGCATTTAATTTCCACTGATTTCAAGGTCTGAGGGCCTTGAAGATAATTTGGGGAAGTACATAGAAGACTGTAAAATCCATCTCATTTAATTCATCTGCCACATCAACACAGTTTTGCCTCAGAGGCTATTTTTTTTTTAGTTAAGCTCTTTCGAAAGATAAAGTTTCATGAGAACCTGGCTTTCACCATGAGATTAATTCAAGATGTTCCTTGCATTCTCCCTTCCCACCAGAGTTCATTACCTCCATTAAAAAAATGCATTTTACCTGTTTCTGAGCAAGTACTGTAAATGAAGTCACTGGAGTGTTATGAATTAAAGCAACGTCTCATTCACTCCATTTACACCAGAACCTCAGAATCAGTTTTGTAGCACAGATTGGAGAGTAGCAAATTTCAGGGGTGAAATGATCAAAAACGAATTGGTCCCATATGAATGTAGCTTTTTATATCTCACAAAGATTTCCTTAAATTCCAGACTTGATTTGCCCAGACTAAGGGGTGCACTGGTAGAACAGAGGAAGGAGTTCTCAATTTATAGGATATTCCCTGAACAGGCAAAAGAAGTGTAAGAAGGAAAAATAGTGGATGGGGGAACAAATGACACTCCACAACTAAAAGAACATGAAGGATACTGGTCTTTTTCTGATCATTTGTTCCAGGACTTGCTGATTTGCTGTTCAAGTGACTGAGCATGCCTATGCTTTAACTTTAAGTTCAGAAAGAGACAAAAGCAGAATTCCAGCTGCTGCTAGTCCTTGTTCATTCCGTGATGCATCAGAGGCAGCAAGGAATCACAGAAAAATCAAGCCTTACACAAATTAATTAAAGAGTTATCCCAGTTAATCTATTACAGGGCCAACTTCAAACTATTTCAGTGAAAAATTTCTAACTAACATGATCAATCAGAGAGTGAAAAGTTACATGTTTTGGTTTTAATGTTGTTGTTTGCATATCTTCCCCTCTGCAGATCACACAACATGAAGTGCCCTATAGCCACATCCAACATTACCTTTGGATAGGCAGCAATTTGGTTATCTTTGAGGAAGCACAATAGTCTAGTTCAGTTACCAAATGAGTTTACATCATATTTACCACTGTCCTCCAAGGACCCTACTGTAAAACTGGCATTAATTAAAAACCCTTGCAAGGGCTGGAGCTGGTGCCCAAGAATGCATGTGTGTGGTGTCAATCTCTTCTCAAATGTCAGTCACTACAATGCAAAGTGTATAAAATACTCTCCAAGCTGGGAAACAGTTCTTTTTGAACTACTTGATTGATTTCCCAGATTTTGCTTTGGGCTTGAATTGTCCCTCTCTCTTCCACTGATCTCTCTGGTGTCCTATCCAATTGGCATGCTGCAGGGTAAAGAGAAGCATGAATGTCTTCTTGTGTACTTCTAGTGTCTTCGTTGTAAAAGGAGAACATAACCAACATTTTTTAGGCCATATGTGTGTGTTTCTAAAGGACAAGCAGGAAGATACAAGAAATTTCTGAACCATCAAGATCTCAGTCCCATAATAATTTATTTCTCATACTTTTAGAGTAAGGGAAAAAAATAGTCAGGGAAGATGTTTAATCGGTAAGAAGTTAAATCTTTAATGTTTTATCTTTACTGTTAATCATTGATCTTTGAAAGAATAATGTTTTTATGAGTTTGTAAAGAACTAACCAGACTGGTAATACTGGCAAACCTCTAACTTCTTAACTAGAAACAAGACTGATCTGTAGAGTTAACAGATAAGGAAGAGAAGGCCATCTCACCATAAAATACATTCATTGGGTACATTCAGATAATCACCGAAGATAGACCATATCTGTGTAATTCTTTCATTCTTATGTATTTTCCCAAGACTTTTCACATCTTGGAGCTTGGAACTGAAGGAACTGGCCCCAGCCATTTTTCACCTGCAAGACAAATCAGTACAAAAGAGAAAGTTAAAATTTAATACAGAAAAGTGATTGGCTGGTCGCATTTCTGTAGCAGGGTGACTCTTCCTACTTCTCTTTTTTTTTGAAGGGTAACTACTAATGATGGAATACTGATATTTATCTTGTTTGGCATGCTGCAGCCTGCTTCCTACATCCTTTGCTCTCTAGTTACAACTGCAGCTGTACAGAAGAATTCTTTTCCTCTGTTACAGATGAGAGGTTCTGCAAGTCTGGAACACTCTGCATGAGGGTGAAATCAAGTGTCTTTAGGACTACTTTTCTGAGGGGCTGGTGGTAAGGAAGAGAAAAAGGGTAGAAATCTGGGGAGTCAGAGAAACAAAAATAGAATCTGTTTAAGTCCTTTCCCAGTTTGGAGTGTAGACTAGAAACCAGGGCAGGACATTCCAATTAGGATTAGTTACTGAGATAGTAGCTGTTGGAAAGCGAATCTTCCTCACTCTCATTTTCATCAAGAACTTTTTTATACAATCAGAAACCTATCCAGAACAAGTAAATAAGTGTTCAAAATTCCCTTCTGTTTAGCTTATGACCAAATTTAATTTACATTAATGAAGGTTTGCTGCTGAAATTTTTCCACAAATGCAACACACTAAATCATATATGTAAGTCTTTCTGGTTACTGCTCTCCTCTTTTCCAGGTGCTGCTAAATGTGAGAATTCTGTAGCCAAATTCCATTTTGTATTAGTTATCACAACTTAACCCAGTTCTGTTTAAAAATTTAAAATTTGTCTTCTATTAATGCAGAAAATGAAAGTAAGGACGTTCACATCCAAGAGGATGGTCAATCAATGAATTTCTATTAAGGTTGTGTAATTTGGATTTGGGTGCTCTGATAGTGTTATTTATTAAGAAGAAAGAGACTTAAAATAAAAATGTTAAAAATACAAAAAAAAATCAGTATCAGCCATACTCTTAATCTTTACAAAGATCCAATATCAAAAAGTTAAATATGAACATTCTGAAAACTAAAGAACTTGGTAGTAATTTGAGAATGGCATGTGGAGTGCAAAGCCTTGAAACAAACCAGTGAGAGAGAATGGAGAACTCACATCTTTGGTCACTCTAACTGTATTGAAATACATTCCAGTCAACATTTTAAGAAGTATACTCAACATTTTTAATATTAGAAAGACATTAAGTGTGTTTTGTTTAGCTGTATTATTAGGTACACTCACCGATAACGTTGGCTAGCAGCTCTAAACGATCAGAGCCAAAAAAGAGATGAGGTTTCCCATTAAAATGTGCCACAACAGCAGGCATCCCAAATGCCTATTGACACCATGGAGATTAAACAGAGAATGTTATCAAATTTTTGTAGGTACATGATCAGTCTTCAGGAGTAGAACCCCAGAATGCTGACTTTTTTCCTCCCCTTCATTTCACCTTCTTCATTTTGAAAGATGAATCTAATGGAGCCATCAGAAAGTAGGGGATTCTGGATCCAGACTGCGTGCCCCTTTTCAGTGAGCTAAAAAAGCAACCTGACAAACTCAGATTTATTTCAAGCAGTGATAAGCAGTATCACTTGATACTGGTCCCTTAGTTGCCCATCCTTGTCAACCAAGTGGAATGGGCTGAATGAGTTTCCCAGATGACAATGCAAAAAAAATCCTAATAACAGGGAGTTAGCTTCCACATGTTCAAAAAGCAAAAGTGACTAAGAGAGATGATCTATATAGATCATGTTCCTTGCTTCCTATTTTTCTTAATAGAGAAGAAATGCATAGCTGTGATAAAAGAGGCGTTGGAAACATCTCACCCCATATTTTATTGCTTCCTCTGTTGTCTCCTTCAAACGATTCTTCACTTCAGGGGATGAAATCATGTCAAGTAGCTTCTGGGTGAACTCCGATGATAGC